>NC_091284.1:85501314-86161814 GCF_032444005.1 Ranitomeya imitator | reverse complement strand
CATATATTTTTTATTTATTATGACTTTTGTCAGATTCAAATTATTTCTGTGACCATTTTTTATTTTTCTGTAATTAAACGAGGGGTACCAACAGTTTTGACCACGTGTGTATTATCTTTTTAGCGTGTTTTACATGAAACCGCTTTTGACCATACTTTATGGATGAGCCATTTTTGTACTGGTACAATTTAGTAATGTTCAGACTTACAGTTGTGCTCACAAGTTTACATACCCCGGCAGAATTTTTGCTTTCTTGGCCCTTTTTCAGAGAATAAGAATTAGGCCATGTTCACACAGTGCGTTTTTTACTGCGGAACCGCAGCGGTTTTGCCGCTGCGGTTCCGCAGCTGTTTTCCATGCAGGGTACATAACAATGTAACCCTATGGAAAACAGTCACTGCTGTGCACATGATCCGTAATTTTGTTTAAAAAGCCGCGCAGAATAGCTGCGGCAAAAAAGAAGGAGCATGTCACTTCTTTTTCCTGAACCGCAGCGGTTCTGCACCCATAGACCTCCATTGTGAGGTCAAAATCGCAGTAAAACCCGCAGATCAAAAATATATCTGCGGGTTTTACTGCGATTTGATGTGCAGAACCGCTGCAGCAGGAAGTGCGGGGGAGCGGGCGGAAGTGCGTGGGCGGAGTGTGGCTGCCCCCCCGTGCTCCGATCCCGCCCCCCCGTGCTCCGATGCCCCCCCCCGTGCTCCGATGCCCCTCCCCAGTGCTCCGATGCCCCCCCCGTGCCCTAATCTCCCCCCCTTATACTTACCCGGCGTCCCGGTGTCCGTCCGGCCGTCTTCTCCCTGGGCGCCGCCATCTTGCAAAATGGCGGGCGCATGCGCAGTGCGCCCGCCGAATCTGCCGGCCGGCAGATTCGCTCCAAAGTGCATTTTGATCACTGAGATATAACCTATCTCAGTGATCAAAATAAAAAAATAGTAAATGACACCCCCCCCACTTTGTCACCCCCATTGGTAGGGACAATAAAAAAATTAAGAATTTTTTTTTTTCACTAAGGTTAGAATAGGGGTAGGGGTAGGGTTAGGGTTAGGGGTAGGGTTAGGGTTAGGGGTAGGGTTAGGGGTAGGGGTAGGGTTAGGGTTAGGGTTAGGGTTAGGGGTAGGGTTAGGGGTAGGGTTAGGGGTAGGGTTAGGGTATTTTCAGCCATTTTAGCCCTAAAAAGCTTCCTAGGAAACACACAGTCTCTGCATAGAAAACTGCATAAAAAAAGGATAAAAAAACGCATCAAAAAACGCATCAAAAAAGGACAAAAAAAGGACCAAAAAAAGGACCTGCGTTTTCTGCCAAGAGCTGCAGTTTTTTTAAAAAAAACTGTCCTGAAAAAAAAAGGATGGAAATCCTGAACGTGTGAACATACCCTAATAATACCCAAACCTTTTCTCCACTCATGGTTAGTGATTGGGTGAAGCCATTTATTGTCAAACTACTGTGTTTTCTCTTTTTAAATTATAATGACAACCCAAAACATCCAAATGACCCTGATCTAAAGTTCACATACCCCATTTCTTAATACCGTGGCTTTCTTATGGTGACTCGATCATGTAGCCCATTTTTCTTCAAGTGCCTCCTTATTGTGCATCTTGAAATAGCCACACTGCTAGTTTTCAGAGAGTCCTGTATTTCAGCTGATGTTATTTGTGGGTTTGTCTTTGCATCCCGAACAATTTTCTTGGCAGTTGTGGACGACATTTTTGTTGGTCTATCTGACTGTGGTTTTGTTTTTACAGAGCCCGTGATTTTCCATTTGTTAATCACAGTTTGAACGCTGCTGACTGTCATTATCAATTCCTTGGATATCTTTTTGTATCCCTTTCCTGTTTTATACTGTTCAACTACCTTTCCCGTAGATCCATTGACAATTCTTTTGCTTTCCCCATGACTCACAATCGAGAAATGTCAGTGGCTGGATGCAAGATGCAAGAGTCTGTTTGTATCAAAGAAACTCATTCAGCTTTTATGCACACACACTGATTACAAGCAAACGCGCTATAATAATAAATAATAATAATAATAATAAATAGGTCACAGGTGAGGATGTTACCTTTAGGAGCCAATCAAACCCATTTATGTCATCTTCTGAGCATGTTATCCACATTTGAACCTCATCTGCCAAGTACATGCCCAAACACTAAGTTTATCCAAGTCAGCTTGTAACTAGACTGCATAGACTGCTTCGTTTGGTGTCATCTGCCAAAATAGAAACAAACCTATTAATCACATCTTCTGTATCATTAATAAATAGGTTGAATAACCGCAGACCCAGCACTAAACCTTGGGGTACACCACTTATAACTATGGATCATTTAGACCAGCAATTATTGACCATAGGGAAGGGAACCGCGAAAAAAACAAACTTTGCACTCTGTTTCAAATTTGCCTGGGACAACATGGTGTCCCAATGCTCCTGGAAATAATGTTCTACGGACAGATTTAGACATTTTTAGCACAAAAACATAAAGCTATGCCTAGAGGGAACATAACAGGTGTGTAATTACTGTGTGTGAGCGGTTTGTCTTTGTATCTGAACTCTGAAGCCCAATGGGACCAAAAATGTCCCTCTCATATGTATGAGAAGACCAATACTATTAATGAATTGTGATAGAAGCCCTGTTTGGAGATTTTATGTTAGTTTTAGTTTATGCCGTTGTAAAAGAATATAGCACACCAGCACCAAAAAAATCAACCCAATTGTGAATTATGGGGTTGGGAACATTATGCTTTGGGGCTTCTTTACTTTGAGGGGGGGGAGCCGTCCATACTTCAAGCAAAAGTGACATTGGGTGACCCTACCAGGCAGTGAACCAAAGCACACACGTAAGTGCACTAAAGAATGGTTGAAAGAGAAGATTTTTGTTTTGGAACAACCTGATCTCAAGCCTATGGAGATGCCGTGGCATTACATGAAGATTTACACGCGGCATCCAAGAAATATTTTCTGCAGAAGCAAAGAGTGAACGATTACAGCAGTCACCAGTCCAATCTTTGAACGATAAAATTTGTTTTAATTAATGCAAATACAGGCACAGGACAGAAGAAACATGGATCAAAGAATCCAGAAACATTGCTCTATGGTAATAGTGAGAAATCGTACAAAATTCATGTTCAACATTGTGTCGATCACAAGAAATGTTCGGTGCTGGTGATTGATGTTAAAGGTGATCTACAGGTTTTTAAAGTTAAAGGTTCACTTACTTTTTCTCCTGCACTGTGAATGTTTGCGCAAGGTGCTCAATAAAACATATAAACCTGTGTTATTTACTTGTATTGATTTTCTTTTTCATTCCAACTCAGACCACATTTATTAGTAATCAATACAGTAAAATAGATTATTCCAAAGTATTCAGATTATTTAAGATGCACCCGTACAAGCAATAATAATATTGTCTAATAATTCTGTACCAATATTTTTTTCATTTGAAATCTCCCTAAAAAAGTACTGTACAGCATCATCCACATTGTATCCCTAAAAAATCAGACGTAATTGAAGTGTTCTTAAGTCTTTCCGAATGAAAGAAGTCAAATAGGGCAAGTTGTCTCGATAGCTGTAGATATTTGTTTTGACCTCATGGCAAATGGTTAAAATGCAGACTTCAGTTCAGCTGCTCAGATTGATAACGCTTGTAATCATCTGGAAAATCACAGGGACAAAGACATGTTTGTGACTCAGGATGTTCACACCAGTTCATTCAAGGAAAACCATATCGCATGGATGGTTTACAGCTCCCATTAAATAAACATCTTGGGAAAAAAACATTTTAAGTATACAGATTTATTCCAAAAAAAGCAACTTGAATTAATTCAATGCAAAGTTAATTTGCGTTACATTTTTAGGAATTTGCTGAACCTGACAAATGTGAACAATACGTAATTCGCTTTTCTTGACTTGCCTAAAACTGTCACTGTCATTTTACACATTGCAGAATAAGGATACCATGACCTCACAAATGATTGAGCAGGCTTTCATAATGCCTGTATAAAAGCAGAGGCAGGGAATGCAGCAGCCATTTTGTGGAGAATCTGGAAAGTGAGAGGATATCACAGCTTATTCATACAGACAGAAACAGAAAGCTGTAAAATACTGAAGAGACTATATCGATAATGTGTGACAGCAGAGTGGTCCAGAACGGATACCGTCTGTTTACCCAAAGCCATATATGTTTAGGTCACCGACATTACTAATGCTGCATTTGCATTGAGTAGCTTTAAAGGGGTTGAATACAGTCATAGGAGACTTCAGTGTGTTATACATGTCTTTTAGGTCAATTGTCGGCTTTCCAGTATTTTCATGACAAATTGATTCACAGCAAATTGAATTTTTGTGAAAAACTTGATGAATTGGGCAAATAAGAATTTCAAAAGATTTCCATCTCTGATGAAAGGACAGAACAATAGGCAGTGTTACAAGCTGGTATTTATCTGCTTTGTTACCATAGAGGCACAGAATATACAAATGTATGGTTGAGATCTACAGGTCGTCAATATATCATATAGTACAGAGATTAACTATAGTTAAGAGTGGCAGAAGCTCCACGTGTATCCACTCTGAGCGAGGGGCCCGTTACGACCACATCCTCTAGCCCCCTGAAAGCTACAGTACTGAACTAAATACAAGGAATACCCGAAAATATGGGCCAATTTAGAGTCGTTTAACCATCATAGTTTGTCTCTTGTCACTCCGATCGTTACACATATTTTTGTCCTGCTTCCAACACATCAACTTCAAAACTTCAAGAGCGGAATGTGGTTTTAATTTTATTGCTGATCAGTACACAAAAATGATGTATTATGTATTACCATATATGCAGAGAAGTTATACTGTGGATCCACGCGCAGAGATGAGCCAGATATGGTTGGTCATGTATTACAGTCCGTACAATCTGTGGCACCATTGTCTCTTCCTCTTTTACAGTATGCATGGAACGCTGATGAAGAGTTTCTCTTTAAAGCTATGATGGTATTTACCATGCGAGCTCATGTGGACAATGCAATTCAGTAAGTTCCATGAATAGTTAATACAATAATGACTAATCTTTACATGACTGTATATGGGGATACAGTCATGGCCAAAAGTTTTTGCACCCTTGAAATTGTTCCAGAAAATGAAGAAGGAGCCTCTGTGCTCTGAAAGCTTGCAAACATATTATTTTCTGGTTAGGCAATAAAGGTATCACTCCCAGAATACTTCTTCCAGAAAATGAAGTATTTCTCCCAGAAAATTATTGAAATTACACATGTTTTGTTATACTCATATTTATTTCCTTTGTGTGTATTGAAACAACACAAAAAAACAAAAAAAAGGCAAATTGGACATAATTTAACACAAAACCCCCAAAATAGGCCAGACAAAAATGTTGACACCCTCAATATATTACACGCTCTCATACACTTGTATGGGTGCATGCCATCTGATTAGCAAATCCACTCGCAGCATGCTGTGATTGTTTTTCTCATTCCGAACTGGCATCAGAAAAAAGGTACGGTACGTATCTTCAGTACTTCAGTGCCCCATAGAAGAACATTAGTCCAAGTTAAATCCAATAAAACATCGGATAGCAGTCTTTTGATGTATAAGTTTGTGTGAGCGAGCCCTTAGGAGCATGACTTATTGCTAAATGTAAACCCACAAACATCAAATAGATTTCCCCACCACACAGATGAGCTTCTAATGTACCATATAGTGAAGATAATCATCCCTTGTTATTTTTTCTTTTTTAGTTTCGATTCATCTTTCATTTAAAGGGACTCTGTCATCCCCTGGATGAATTTAAGCTATTATTATGGACATACAGGTAATAGAATGGTTAAACCAGTCTTATCTGTATGCCTCATAGCTGCGGTCTAAATGTTGAGAAAAGCAGTTTTATGGTAATGATGTCTTCCAGGCTCCGGGGCGTATGGTGCCTGGAAGAAATTCCTGCTTTCTCTCTTCAGTTGCTGCACAGTAATTCCACTCTGTTACCTGTATGCCCATAGTAATAGCTTAAATTCATCCAGGGGGTGACAGATTCCCTTTAAGGCTTTACATTATTCCCCTCAACTTTATTGTATATCCATCCTAAATTTAAACAGAATGAAAACACATCAATAAATAGCATGCAAAAGACCTCGCTAGAATAAGATGAATTAGAGATACTACTGACAGATTTCACTAAACTATCTTTTTATACACAGGATTTCAAATGTTTTGATCTGCAACGTGACTCCAAGAGTGTCCTTCTGGTTTGTGGTTACATCCCCATCAAACATCTCAGAACCTCTACAAAGCGCAGAAGTGAAGAATGCTATAAGGTAGATGCAGAATACATCACCGGTGAATGCATCTTGTTGCATCGCTACCTTTACCTATCTACCTATCACATAAAAATCTATTTTTCTTTTATTTGTTCTGTAATGTACAGTTTATCAAAAGACATGAAAATTGCTATCTTGGACACTAGGGCCCCAAGTCATTAAGACCGTCAGTTCTCTCGGCGGTCTTGATTTGGGAAATGTTACGGAATGGCACATCTCGTTATGAATTAGACAAACTGTGGCATCACGCCCCGACCCACCCAACCCAGCTCTGCCAATGTTGACCGAGTTGGGAGAAAGTAGCATAAGTGGCGCCAAAACTCCAGAATTTTGGCACTAAAACTTTGATGAATCAGGCCCTAGATGTTACACGTCGGCCATTGTTATTTATTTCTGATTCTCTTTCTGCACTGGAACTCGTGGCAAAACATACTCATAATGCAAGAGGAGGAACGTTGATATTACGTGCTAGAAGACTGCGTATGTCAGAACTATACCAGATGAAGGTAATAGTGGTGGATATACTTATATCTTGGTCTGAGTGAAGAAATATTGTAATCATCAGATGGCTCTCGTCTCGCATAAATGAAACCAGTTTTCCATGGTTGTTTTTAGGTACTGAATACTTTTTAGAATACATACAGATCAGTTGACTTGCTGTTCTCTGGATTTAGGCTGAACATTCTCACTTGATTAATATTAATTTTGGGTAGGACTGACCATCTATTGTAAGCAGGGATTCCCAAAGGCAGATTCAGGGGAGAAATGAGGAGTGATCAAGCAGATTGTTGTATTTTACCTTGACTGATATTTGTATTCTCTGGCAAGATAAACGGTTTCCAGAGGGGACATCAGCTTCTTCCCATGCATGATCGGTCAAAACGATCGTGCATACGTATGGTTGCATTAAGGAGAAATACATGTTGTCATCCAGCAACTATCTAAAGTGCGTGGTTATGAATCTATTTTAAAGGATGATAAGAAAATAATGAAGACATTGTAATCCAGCACCAATATACAGGTGCTTCTCACTGAATTAGAATATCAACAAAAAGTTAATTTATTTCAGTTCTTCAATACAAAAAGTGAAACTCATATTATATAGAGTCATTGCAAACAGAGTGATCTATTTCAAGTGTTTATTTCTGTTAATGTCGATGATTATGGCTTACAGCCAATGAAAACCCAAAAGTCATTATCTCAGTAAATTAGAATACTTTATAGCACCAGCTTGAAAGATTATTTTAAAATTCAAAATGTTGGTCTACTGAAATGTATGTTCAGTAGTGATTAGCTAGTGTACTCGTTGCGCGGGTTTTCCTGAGCACGCTCGGGTGACCTCCGAGTATTTGTTAGTGTTCGGAGATTTAGTTTTCATCACGGCAGCTGAATGATTTATAGCTACTAGCCAGCCTGAGTACATGTGGGGGTTGCCTGGTTGCTAGGTAATCCCCACATGTAATCAAGCTGGCTAATAGCTGTAAATCATGCTGCTGAGGCGATAAAAACGTAATCTCCAAGCAGTCATAAATACTCGGAGACCACCTGAGCATGCTCTGGAAAACCGAGCAACGAGTACACTCCCTCATCACTAATGTTCAGTAAATGCACTCAATACTTGGTTGGGGCTCTTTTTGCATCAATTACTGCATCAATACGGCATGGCATGGAGGCGATCAGCCTGTGGCACTGCTGAGGTGTTATGGAAGCCCAGGTTGCTTTGATAGCAGCCTTCAGCTTGCCTGCATTGTTGAGTCTGGTGTCTCTTATCTTCCTGTTGACAATACCCCATACATTCTCTATTGGGTTAAGGTCAGGTGAGTTTCGTGGCCAATCAAGCCCAGTGATACTGTTGTTTTTAAACCAGGTATTGGTACTTTTGGTAGTGTGGACAGGTGCCAAGTCTTGCTGGAGAATGAAATTTCCATCTCCAAAAATCTTATTGGCAGAGGGAAGCATGAAGTGTTCTAAAATTTCCTTGTAGACGGCTGTGCTGACTTTGGTCATGATAAAACACAGTGGACCTACACCAGCAGATAACATGGCTCCCCAAACCACTGATTGTGGAAACTTCACACTAGACCTCAAGCAGCTTGGATTGTGTCTTTCCACTCTTCCTCCAGACTCTGGGACCTTGATTTCCAAATGAAATGCAAAATGTACTTTTATCTGAAAACAACACCTTGGACCATTGAGCAACAGTCCAGTTCTTTTTCTCCTTGGCCCAGGTAAGACGCTTCTGGAGTTGTCTATTGGTCATGAGTGGCTTGACACAAGGAATGCGACACTTGTAGCCCATGTCCTGGATACGTCTGTGTGTGGTGGCTCTGGAAGCAATGACTCCAGCAGCAGTCCACTCCTTGTGAATCTCCCCAAAATTTTTGAATGGCCTTTAACAATCCTTTCAAGGCTTCGATTATCCCGATTGCTTGAGCTGAGCACCTTTTTCTACCCCACTTCTTCCTTCCACTCAATTTTCCATTAATATGATTGGGTACAGCACTCTGTGAGCAGCCACCTTCTTTAGCAATGAGCTTTTGTGGCTTACCCTCCTTGTGGAGTGTGTCAATGACTGCCTTCTGGATATCTGTCAAGTCAGCAGTCTTCCCCATGCTTGTGGAGCCTACTGAAACAGACTAAGGGACCTTACCTTTTTAAATGCTTAGGAAAAAGGAGACGTTCTATGAGGAAGGTGAAAAAGTGGGTCATTTGCTTTCAGTGGTGGCTTCAGCGCAACGGAACTCATCTCATGTATATGCAATAAAATCAGAACAGGGTAATGTGGTTACACAGGGGGAACAAGAGGTTTTTCAGATGGTTTACTATGGGCTGTATTCCTCTAGGTTGCAAAAGGGAAAAGAGGAGTTGGATAGGTTTCTAGGGGAGTTTGATTTACCCCGATTAAGTATGGAGGACAGAGAGTGTTTAGACGAACCGCTTGTAGGGGAGGAATTAGGAGCGGCATTGGCGGACATGGTGGGAGACAGGGCTTCGGGGGCAGACGGCATTCCGGCGGAGGTTTATAAAGCTCTTAACGAAGAAATAATAACCAAATTGGAAAGGGTATTTAATGAGTCGTTGGAGAGGGGAGTTCTGCCTGCATCTATGAGTGAGGCCATTGTTGTGGTCATTCCTAAAGCTGATAAAGACCCACAGTTGCCGGAGTCTTACAGTCTAACAGGCTGACTCGCATAATTGACAAGGTCAAATCCCAGCTGAAAATGCGGGTAAAAGGGTACCGTCACACTATACGATTTACCTACGATCACGACCAGCGATATGACCTGGCCGTGATCGTAGGTAAATCGTAGTGTGGTCGCTGGGGAGCTGTCACACAGACAGCTCTCCAGCGACCAACGATGCCGAGGTCCCTGGGTAACCAGGGTAAACATCGGGTAACTAAGCGCAGGACCGCGCTTAGTTACCCGATGTTTACCCTGGTTACAAGCGTTAAACTAAAAAAAAAAAAACAGCACATACTTACATTCTGGTGTCCGTCAGGTCCCTTGCAGTCTGCTTCCCTCTGCTTCCCGCACTCACAGACTGCCGGCCGTAAAGTGAAAGTGAAAGCACAGCCGCTGTGCTCTGCTTTCACTTTACGGCCGGCAGTCACAGTGCGGGAAGCAGACGGCAAGGGACCTGACGGACACCAGAATGTAAGTATGTGCTGTTTTTTTTTTTTAGTTTAACGCTTGTAACCAGGGTAAACATCGGGTAACTAAGCGCGGTCCTGCGCTTAGTTACCCGATGTTTACCCTGGTTACAAGTGAACGCATCGCTGGATCGCATCGCTAGATCGCTAGATCGGTGTCACACACACCGATCTAGCGATGACAGCGGGAGATCCAGCGATGAAAGAAAGTTCCATACGATCTGCTACGACGTACGATTCTCAGCAGGATCCCTGATCGCTGCTGCGTGTCAGACACAGCAATATCGTAACGATATCGCTGGAACGTCACGAATCGTACCGTCGTAGCAATCGAAATGTTATAGTGTGACGGTACCCTAAGAGAGTGGTGGTGTCGTTGGATGCACACAAAGCCTTCGACAGTGTAGAATTAAATTACTTGTGGTCAGTACTGGAACGCATGGGGTTTGGGCCAAAATATATTTCTTGGGTGAGGTTGCTATACTCCGCTCCAACTGCTAAAATTAGAATAAATAATAAAGTGTCAGAGAGCTTTCCGCTGTCTAAGGGTACAAGGCAGGGGTGTTCGTTGTCTCCGTTGCTTTTTGCCCTGGCTGTGGAGCCCTTGGCTGCTAAATTAAGAAGCGCACAAGAGATAAAGGGATTTGTTTATGGGACAAAGGAGGAGAAGGTAGCCTTATATGCGATGATATTTTGCTCTTTCTGGAAGATTCTAAAGCAGTCTTTGTCAACTACAGTCCTCAAGACCCCACAACAGGTCATGTTTTCAGGATTTCTTTAGTATTGCACAGGTGATATTTTCATCACCTGCTAAAGCATTAATTCCATCGCCTATGCAATCCTGAAAACATGACCTGTTGTGAGTTCTTGAGGACTGGAGTTGAGAAACACTGTTCTAAAGTGACCTTGAGAAGGGTGGTGGCACTAATTGAGGACTTCGGGCAGTTTTTGGGACTTAAAATTAATTGGGACAAATCTTGTGTTTTGCCGATAGACAGGGACAATGGCCATATTAGGGAGGTGAAAATATCTACAAAATTAAAGGTGGCTTAAAAATTCAAGTACTTAGGGATTCATATAGCCCTTCCTTTGACGAGTTTTGAGGAACTTAATCTAAGCCCACTATTACAAAAAATACGTACTAAAATCCTGGCGTGGAATAAGTTACATCTTTCGGTAGTAGGTAGAGTTAATCTTTTGAAGATGATTGTGATGCCACAGCTATTGTATGTGCTACATAATTCTCCTATCTGGATCCCGCGGTGCAGATTTCGTAGGATCAAATCACTGTTTGGTGTATTAATATGTGGGGGAAGAATTCAAGGCTTAAACAGGAAACATTACAGAGGCCAAAAGAGGACAGTGGTGTAGCGCTTCCTAATCCCTGGTTATATTTCTTATCGGCACAATGACAGCATCTTAGAGGCTGGGGGGGAGGACATGGGGAGAGGACAGACGCCTTGTAGCTTGGAGTATTTAATAAAGTCCTTCCCATTAAGTGAGAGTCTGGAAGGGGGACTGTTATGATAAGATAATTCAGTACCACAATGGACATAGAGGTCAGAGCACATACAGTGACCTGACAATAACCCCAAAACATAGAACGAGCTCTGAGACGTGGGAACTCTGATGACCGCAATCCCTAATCCTCTCCAACCACACTAGAGGCAGCCGTGGATTGCGCCTAACGCTACGTATGCAACTCGGCACAGCCTGAGAAACTAGCTAGCCTGAAGATAGAAAATAAGCCTACCTTGCCTCAGAGAAATACCCCAAAGGAAAAGGCAGCCCCCACATATAATGACTGTGAGTTAAGATGAAAAGACAAACGTAGAGATGAAATAGATTTAGCAAAGTGAGGCCCGACTTTCTGAACAGAGCGAGGATAGGAAAGGTAACTTTGCTGTCAACACAAAACCCTACAAAAACCATGCAAAGGGGGCAAAAAGACCCTCCGTACCGAACTAACGGCACGGAGGTACACCCTCTGCGTCCCAGAGCTTCCAGCAAGCAGGAAAAAACAAATATACAAGCTGGACAGAAAAAACAGCAAACAAAATAGCAAAGCGGAACTTAGCTATGCAGAGCAGCAGGCCACAGGAACGATCCAGGAGGAAACAGGTCCAATACTAGAACATTGACTGGAGGCCAGGATCAAAGCACTAGGTGGAGTTAAATAGAGCAGCACCTAACGACTTCACCACATCACCTGAGGAAGGAAACTCAGAAGCCGCAGTACCACTTTCCTCCACCAACGGAAGCTCACAAAGAGAATCAGCCGAAGTACCACTTGTGACCACAGGAGGGAGCTCTGCCACAGAATTCACAACAGTACCCCCCCCTTGAGGAGGGGTCACCGAACCCTCACCAGAGCCCCCAGGACGACCAGGATGAGCCATATGAAAGGCACGAACAAGATCGGGAGCATGGACATCAGAGGCAAAGACCCAGGAATTATCTTCCTGAGCATAACCCTTCCACTTAACCAGATACTGGAGTTTCCGTCTTGAAACACGAGAATCCAAAATCTTCTCCACAATATACTCCAACTCCCCCTCCACCAAAACCGGGGCAGGAGGATCAACAGATGGAACCATAGGTGCCACGTATCTCCGCAACAATGACCTATGGAATACGTTATGTATGGAAAAAGAATCTGGAAGGGTCAGACGAAAAGACACAGGATTAAGAACCTCAGAAATCCTATACGGACCAATGAAACGAGGTTTAAACTTAGGAGAGGAAACCTTCATAGGAATATGACGAGAAGATAACCAAACCAAATCCCCAACACGAAGTCGGGGACCCACACAGCGTCTGCGATTAGCGAAACGTTGAGCCTTCTCCTGGGACAAGGTCAAATTGTCCACTACATGAGTCCAAATCTGCTGCAACCTGTCCACCACGGTATCCACACCAGGACAGTCCGAAGACTCAACCTGCCCTGAAGAGAAACGAGGATGGAACCCAGAGTTGCAGAAAAACGGCGAAACCAAGGTAGCCGAGCTGGCCCGATTATTAAGGGCGAACTCAGCCAAAGGCAAAAAGGACACCCAGTCATCCTGATCAGCAGAAACAAAGCATCTCAGATATGTTTCCAAGGTCTGATTGGTTCGTTCGGTCTGGCCATTAGTCTGAGGATGGAAAGCCGAGGAAAAAGACAAGTCAATGCCCATCCTACCACAAAAGGCTCGCCAAAACCTCGAAACAAACTGGGAACCTCTGTCAGACACGATATTCTCTGGGATGCCATGTAAACGAACCACATGCTGGAAGAACAATGGCACCAAATCAGAGGAGGAAGGTAATTTAGACAAGGGTACCAAATGGACCATCTTAGAGAAGCGATCACAGACCACCCAAATGACTGACATCTTTTGAGAAACGGGAAGATCTGAAATAAAATCCATAGAGATATGTGTCCAAGGCCTCTTCGGGACTGGCAAGGGCAAAAGCAACCCACTGGCACGAGAACAGCAGGGCTTAGCCCGAGCACAAATCCCACAGGACTGCACAAAAGTACGCACATCCCGCGACAGAGATGGCCACCAAAAGGATCTAGCCACTAACTCTCTGGTACCAAAGATTCCAGGATGACCAGCCAACACCGAACAATGAACCTCAGAGATAACTTTATTCGTCCACCTATCAGGGACAAACAGTTTCTCCGCTGGGCAACGATCAGGTTTATTAGCCTGAAATTTTTGCAGCACCTGCCGCAAATCAGGGGAGATGGCAGACACAATTACTCCCTCTTTGAGGATACCCGCCGGCTCAGATAAACCCGGAGAGTCGGGCACAAAACTCCTAGACAGAGCATCCGCCTTCACATTTTTAGAGCCCGGAAGGTACGAAATCACAAAGTCAAAACGGGCAAAAAACAGCGACCAACGAGCCTGTCTAGGATTCAACCGCTTGGCAGACTCGAGATAAGTCAAGTTCTTATGATCAGTCAAGACCACAACGCGATGCTTAGCTCCTTCAAGCCAATGACGCCACTCCTCGAATGCCCACTTCATGGCCAGCAACTCTCGATTGCCCACATCATAATTTCGCTCAGCAGGCGAAAACTTCCTGGAAAAGAAGGCGCATGGTTTCATCACCGAGCAATCAGAACTTCTCTGCGACAAAACAGCCCCTGCTCCAATCTCAGAAGCATCAACCTCGACCTGGAATGGAAGTGAAACATCTGGTTGACAAAACACAGGGGCAGAAGAAAAACGATGCTTCAACTCTTGAAAAGCTTCCACAGCAGCAGAAGACCAATTGACCACATCAGCACCCTTCTTGGTCAAATCGGTCAATGGTTTAGCAATACTAGAAAAATTGCAGATGAAGCGACGATAAAAATTAGCAAAGCCCAGGAACTTTTGCAGACTTTTCAGAGATGTCGGCTGAGTCCAATCATGAATGGCTTGGACCTTAACAGGGTCCATCTCGATAGTAGAAGGGGAAAAGATGAACCCCAAAAATGAAACCTTCTGAACACCAAAGAGACACTTTGATCCCTTCACAAACAAAGAATTAGCACGCAGGACCTGAAACACCGTTCTGACCTACTTCACATGAGACTCCCAATCATCCGAGAAGATCAAAATGTCATCCAAGTACACAATCAGGAATTTATCCAGGTACTCTCGGAAGATGTCATGCATAAAGGACTGAAACACTGATGGAGCATTGGCAAGTCCGAATGGCATTACTAGATACTCAAAATGGCCCTCGGGCGTATTAAATGCAGTTTTCCATTCATCGCCTCGCTTAATACGCACAAGATTATACGCACCACGAAGATCTATCTTGGTGAACCAACTAGCCCCCTTAATCCGAGCAAACAAATCAGATAACAACGGCAAGGGGTACTGAAATTTAACCGTGATCTTATTTAGAAGGCGGTAATCTATACAAGGTCTCAGTGAACCATCCTTCTTGGCTACAAAAAAGAACCCTGCTCCTAATGGCGACGATGACGGGCGAATATGCCCCTTTTCCAAGGACTCCTTCACATAACTCCGCATAGCGGCGTGCTCAGGCACAGATAAATTAAACAGTCGACCTTTTGGGAATTTACTACCAGGAATCAAATCGATAGCACAATCACAATCCCTATGCGGAGGTAGGGTATCGGACTTGGGCTCATCAAATACATCCCGGTAATCAGACAAGAACTCTGGAACCTCAGAAGGGGTGGATGACGAAATAGTCAGAAATGGGACATCACCATGTACCCCCTGACAACCCCAGCTGGACACAGACATGGATTTCCAATCTAATACTGGATTATGGACTTGTAGCCATGGCAACCCCAACACGACCACATCATGCAGATTATGCAACACCACAAAAGCGAATAACCTCCTGATGTGCAGGAGCCATGCACATGGTCAGCTGGGTCCAGTACTGAGGCTTATTCTTGGCCAAAGGCGTAGCATCAATTCCTCTCAATGGAATAGGACACTGCAAGGGCTCCAAGAAAAACCCACTACGCCTAGCATACTCCAAGTCCATCAAATTCAGGGCAGCGCCTGAATCCACAAATGCCATGACAGAATATGATGACAAAGAGCAGATCAAGGTAACGGACAGAAGAAATTTTGACTGTACCATACCAATGGTGGCAGACCTAGCGAACCGCTTAGTGCGCTTAGGACAATCAGAGATAGCATGAGTGGAATCACCACAGTAGAAACACAGCCCATTCAGACGTCTCTGTTCTTGCCGTTCAACTCTGGTCAAAGTCCTATCGCACTGCATAGACTCAGGTTTAAGCTCAGGTAATACCGCCAAATGGTGCACAGATTTACGCTCACGCAAGCGTCGACCGATCTGAATGGCCAAAGACATAGACTCATTCAGACCAGCAGGCATAGGAAATCCCACCATGACATCCTTAAGGGCTTCAGAGAGACCTTTTCTGAAAATAGCTGCGAGCGCACCTTCATTCCATTGAGTGAGTACGGACCACTTTCTAAATTTCTGACAATATACCTCTATCTCATCCTGACCCTGACACAGAGCCAGCAAATTTTTCTCTGCCTGATCCACTGAATTAGGTTCATCGTACAGCAATCCGAGCGCCAGGAAAAACGCATCGATATTACTTAATGCAGGATCTCCTGACACAAGAGAAAATGCCCAGTCCTGAGGGTCGCCACGTAAAAAAGAAATAATGATCCTAACTTGTTGAACTGGGTCACCAGAGGAGCGAGGTTTCAAAGCCAGAAATAGTTTACAATTATTTTTGAAACTCAGAAATTTAGTTCTGTCTCCAAAAAACAAATCAGGAATAGGAATTCTCGGTTCTAACATAGAATTCTGAACCACAAAGTCTTGAATATTTTGTACTCTTGCCGTGAGCTGATCCACACATGAAGACAGACCTTTAATGTCCATCGCTACACCTGTGTCCTGAACCACCCAAATGTCTAGGGGAAAAAAAGGCAAAACACAGTGCAGAGAAAAAAAAATGGTCTCAGAACTTCTTTTTTCCCTCTATTGAGAATCATTAGCAGGGGTGGATTAAGGGTAGCCAGGGCCCCGGGCTGTTCACACACTGTGGGCCCCCCCGGTCATGTGACGGGGGACATGTGACGGGGGTCATGTGACGGGGGTCATGATATACCCGAACCAGATTATTCCAGAAAAATGGCCGGGCCCTACTCTACTGTAACCTATTCAATATTTGTTAAAATCTGCAATACAATTTAGGTATATCTTGACCAATAATATCACATACAAGGAACAAATACCACCGTACCATGACCAGACCACAAATTACAACCACAGTGATCGAATAATATCACATACAAGGAACAAATACCACCGCACCATGACCAGACCACATATTACCACCACAGTGATCGAATAATATCACATACAAGGAACAAATACCACCGCACCGTGTCAAGACCACATATTACCACTTGGTGACCAAATAGCACATACAAGGGACAAATACCACAACACCATTTCCAGACCACATATTACCACCACATAGTGACTGAATACTACAATACTGATCAGTAAAAAAAAAACAACAAAAAAACAACAACACAATACTATCACCATTAGTGCCAGTATTCACAGGAGATCTGTACTTAGTATGCAGTGTCTGTGTAGAGGTAATACAGTGATCACTGGTGACATTGTACACAGGACCTCTGTATATAGTATATAGTGTATAGTGTCAGTGTATAGGTAACACTGACTCACCAGTGACGTCTCTAGGTGAAGTCCTTCATCTTTCATACAGCACAGACCGCCATCATTTCTCCCAGCCAGGACTCGTTTCTGCAGGAAATAACACAGTTATCTCGAGCTCCGCTTGTAGAACACATTACTTAATTTTTCACAACTGCTACATTACACCACATGAAGAGAAAAAGGCGATATAGTGTCACTCTGCACAGTAACAGGACCGCCCCCCCATTTAAAACAGTATACTCAAAAAATAAAATAAATACATCACTGCAGTAATAATATCCCTTAATTAGCCCCTATGGTAATACTATTCCCCACCCCATGTATCTCATTCCTCGCTCCAGCCATATGTTCTCCCATCCTGCACTCATGAGTATCCATCCTGCCCCATCTGTCTCCATCGTATCCATCCTGCCCCATGATCCAATCCTGCCCCATGTCTTTCATTCTACCCCGTGTCTCCAATCATGCCCCGTGTCTACATTCTGCCCATGCCTCCAGTCCTGCCCCCAGTGTGTCCAGCAATCTGCCCCAGTGTGTCCAGCATATTACCCCCACTGTCTCCAGCAATCTGCCCCACTGTCTCCAGCATTGCCCCCCAGTGTGTCCTCCAGCAATCTGCCCCACTGTCTCCAGCATTGCCCCCCAGTGTGTCCTCCAGCAATCTGCCCCACTGTCTCCAGCATTGCCCCCCAGTGTGTCCTCCAGCAATCTGCCCCACTGTCTCCAGCATTGCCCCACTGTCTCCAGCATTGCCCCACTGTCTCCAGCATTGCCCCACTGTCTCAGCATTGCCCCACTGTCTCCAGCATTGCCCCACTGTCCCCAGCATTGCCCCACTGTCCCCAGCATTGCCCCACTGTCTCCAGCAATCTGCCCCACTGTCTCCAGCAATCTGCCCCACTGTCTCCAGCAATCTGCCCCACTGTCTCCAGCAATCTGCCCCACTGTCTCCAGCAATGTGCCCCACTGTCTCAAGCCTTGCCCCCAGTGTGTCCTCCAGCAATCTGCCCCAGTGTCTCCAGCATTGCCCCAGTGTGTCCTCCAGCATTGCCCCCAGTGTGTCCTCCAACCTGCCCCAGTGTGTCCAGCATTGCCCCCCAGTGTGTCCTCCAGCATTGCCCCCCAGTGTGTCCTCCAGCAATCTGCCCCAGTGTCTCCAGCATTGCCCCAGTGTGTCCTCCAGCATTTCCCCCAGTGTGTCCTCCAACCTGCCCCAGTGTGTCCAGCATTGCCCCCCAGCATTGCCCCCCAGCAATCTGCCCCAGTGTCTCCAGCATTGCCCCAGTGTGTCCTCCAGCATTGCCCCCAGTGTGTCCTCCAACCTGCCCCAGTGTGTCCAGCATTGCCCCCCAGCATTGCCCCCCAGCAATCTGCCCCAGTGTCTCCAGCATTGCCCCAGTGTGTCCTCCAGCATTGCCCCCAGTGTGTCCTCCAACCTGCCCCAGTGTGTCCAGCATTGCCCCCAGTGTGTCCTCCAGCATTGCCCCCAGTGTGTCCTCCAACCTGCCCCAGTGTCTCCAGCATTGCCCCCAATGTGTCCTCCCTCCAGCATTGCCCCCCAGTGTGTCCACGGTCCACCGTTTAACTGATCAAAAAAAAAAAACAGTCTCCTCCTCACCTGTCCGCGCTCCAGGCGGCGAGCTCCCTGCAGCAGCGCACACTCGCCGCCCGCCGGCGACTGACAATGACGTCAGACGCCGGCGACGTGTGTGCTGCGGCCGACTTCAGCTCCCAGCCTCCAATTGGCTGGCGGCTGTTGTTGTTAACTATTGATGTGCGGGCGCGCGCCCGCACATCAATAGGAAACCGCCGCAGCGCCGGAAAGGGCCCGGTGAGCAGATGAGAAGGGGCCCGATGCGGGCCCCCTCTCTCTGCCCACCGGGTCTGGGGGCACATAAACGCCGCCCGGCGGGCATTCACAGTCTCACAGATGATTATCAGAGGGTTAATATGTGCGGTAGCCCAGGGCCCCCCCAGACCACTGGGCCCTGGGCTACCGCCCATATTGACCCTTTGATAATCCGCCCCTGATCATTAGTACTTTTGGCCTCCAGTACTGTTATGATAAGATAATTCAGTACCACAATGGACATAGAGGTCAGAGCACATACAGTGACCTGACAATAACCCCAAAACATAGAACGAGCTCTGAGACGTGGGAACTCTGCTGACCGCAATCCCTAATCCTCTCCAACCACACTAGAGGCAGCCGTGGATTGCGCCTAACGCTACCTATGCAACTCGGCACAGCCTGAGAAACTAGCTAGCCTGAAGATAGAAAATAAGCCTACCTTGCCTCAGAGAAATACCCCAAAGGAAAAGGCAGCCCCCACATATAATGACTGTGAGTTAAGATGAAAAGACAAACGTAGAGATGAAATAGATTTAGCAAAGTGAGGCCCGACTTTCTGAACAGAGCGAGGATAGGAAAGGTAACTTTGCGGTCAACACAAAACCCTACAAAAACCACGCAAAGGGGGCAAAAAGACCCTCCGTACCGAACTAACGGCACGGAGGTACACCCTCTGCGTCCCAGAGCTTCCAGCAAGCAGGAAAAAACAAATATACAAGCTGGACAGAAAAAACAGCAAACAAAATAGCAAAGCGGAACTTAGCTATGCAGAGCAGCAGGCCACAGGAACGATCCAGGAGGAAACAGGTCCAATACTAGAACATTGACTGGAGGCCAGGATCAAAGCACTAGGTGGAGTTAAATAGAGCAGCACCTAACGACTTCACCACATCACCTGAGGAAGGAAACTCAGAAGCCGCAGTACCACTTTCCTCCACCAACGGAAGCTCACAGAGAGAATCAGCCGAAGTACCACTTGTGACCACAGGAGGAAGCTCTGCCACAGAATTCACAACAGGGGACGTTTTCTAAAGTTGAGATTCCAGTATCACACCATCAATCTAATCCATAAGGTATGGGAAACAGTTAAGCAGATCAGGGGAGTGACTGGTTTCACCAGGTTCTCACTTATGTGGGACAATATATACTTTCAGGAATTTAGACACATGGAAGGTTATAGGGCTTGGAAAGGGGCAGGTTTCGGATTGATAGGTCAGTTGATCAATCAGGGTAGACTTAAATCATTTGAAATGTTGCAGGAGGAATTTTAGTTACCGGGTCTAGATCTGTTTCACTATAACAGGATTTAACACACATTTCAGGCGCAAAGTAGAAGAGGGCCTGTGGTGATACAAGCGGACCTCACATTAGACTTTATTCTTAAAAATAGTGGAACGGGGGGGGGGGGCGATTTCGGAGGTATATAGAGACCTGCTGTTTGCTTTTCTCGGTAATCATCCTATTGAGGATAGAAGGAAATGGGAGGTGGAATTGGGAGAGATAAATGATGATAGATGGGAATCTATTTTAGAATATGTGCCTAAGATATCTATGAGTGAACCTGGGAGATTATTGCAGGTGTATGTGATATAGAGTATATAGAACCCCCGATTGGCTATTTAAAGCTGGGGTGAGGCCTAATTCTGAGTGTCCTAGGTGTTCACAATCTCAGGCGGGTATGCTGCACATGCTCTGGCACTGTCCCAGACTGTCATCTTTCTGTATTGTAGTTTTGAATCTTATTGAAGTGGTATATGGGTGTGTTGTCCCTAGAGACCTGATGGTATGTATACTGGGATATGTGGAAGAAATAATAACGGACAATATGACCAAAATAGTAATTGCAAGATTGTTATTCATTGCAAGGAAATTGATCGCTAAATTTTGAATCAGAGAGGAGCCTCCGTCCAGACGGGAATTTATTACACAGACGGACCATATAATCCTTCCTGAAAAAAGTATCTACTCTAAAAGAAACAAGCTGGACTTATTCCACAAAATATGGCAACCGTGGATGGACTGGAATTACAGTAGTATGGTTGAAATGATACATGCTATTATAGTGACCCCCTGACGAAGGCTGACGCCGAAGCGCGCGTCGGGGACTGGCACATCCAGGAGATGGTAGCACCACAGGTAACTTCTGCTCCAGGCACTCCTTTCAAGCCATTGTGATGTAATATATTCGACTCATTACGTGTGACATTTGTCACAGTGTCTAAATTGATTTAGCAGTCACCTGTACGTATTACCAGTGTAAGCACACATTTGGCCGCACATTTTGCACCTTATAGTCACATCTTGGCCGCATTTTCTTGCACTTGTCGCACTTTATGCTGGTTTACATATATATAAAGACGTCTTTCACTGCAATTGCAGTTATTATATTTACCTTAGCCTGAAAAGCATTTCAGGTCATTTTTTAAGGTGTACCATTTCCTTCCCATATCCATCAGTTTAGTGTGTATATACATTTTCAGCTCTGTGTTTGGTTACTTATTTATTTATTAATATTACGCCATCACTTTACCATTCCAGGACTGTATTTTTGCTCTGTCTCCTTGGTGTTGTGCCTTATTTTGGTTTCTTTCCCCCTACGAATTGGTGTATTCTTTTATTAATAAATTTATTTGAATTGATCACTTGGGCATTAGTTAGGTTTTGTGTTCTTTGTTTTCGTATGCTATTATAGTGGTATATATATGTGGTTTTAGAATGCTGTTCGATATTGTATATAACGAAAAGAACGTTGTTCACTTTTGATATGGTCTCTAAGGGGGGTGGGCAGGGAGGGGAGAGGGAGGGATGCTTTAATATAAAATGTTATCTGAAATGTTATATAAAATGTTATCTGAATAAAGTTATGTGATATGTAATACTTGCATTATTATGGGATGTTCAATAAAAAGTTATCTGATTAAAAAAATGCTTAGGAAGCCTTTGCAGGTGTTTTTTGTTAATTACTATAATTTACTGAGATAATGATTTTTGGGTTTTCAATGACCATAGTCATCAACATTAATAGAAATAAACACTTGAAATAGATCACTCTGTTTGTAATGACTCTATATAATATACAAGTTTCACTTTTTGTGTTGAAGAACTGAAATAAATTAACTTTTTGATGATATTCTATTTTTGTGGGTAGCACCTGTTTTAGTTTTATTTCTTGCCCATTAAAAAAGACAAATAAAATATGTGTTATTTTGCACCTTCAATAAAGGTCTGTTTGCAACTGTAGACCAATGTAGTGGATTGAGCGCCCACCAACTCCCAATTTTCCAGTGTTACAGCTTCTACTCATCTGTTTTCCCTACCCATCCCTGGGATATCGGTGGGAAGAGGTCTGGCAGCCCACTGTTCCCTTCCATGTATTTTGGATGTTATGCTCCTAGCATATCTTCATCAGGTGAGAGTTTTTGACTCTGTTTCCATCCTTTTCCAAACTAGAGAAATTGACTCTTTTCCAAACTAGAGAGTTTTACGGACGTATGAGAGGCGCAAAAACTACGCATTGCACACGGACCAATGATTCTCTATGGGGCAGCTCCTATTTGCCGTATATTTCTCAGCCATATTTTACAGGCTGAGAAAATCGCAGCATGCTGCTTTTGTCAGCGTATTGCGCAAAAAATCCACAAATGAAAGTCTATGGGGGTGAGAAAAATACGGATTACACGCGGACCATGCGTGTGACTTGCAAGAAATACGCAGCGGTGTTCTATAGAAAAGTCGGTAATTCAGCGCGGTGTACAGTAAAATCACACTGACAGGTTAGAATGGAATAGCTAAAATAAATGTCAACACATAGTATAATGGTGGCCCGATTCTAACGCATCGGGTATTCTAGAATATGAATGTAATTTATTTATGAAGATTTAAGAATAATGCAATGAATACACAGGATTCGGCCAGCCGGGCGTGACCAATCAGTGAAGCGTGGTTCAAATCCCACACCAATTCGCGGCCGGACTGCGCCTGTTGCTGATAGGTCGCGCCTGGCTGGCCGCGACCAACAGTGAATCGGTGTTTAAATCCCGCGCCAATATCGCTGATTGGTCACGTAGTATATAGCACAGCCCATGTAGTATATAACACAGCCCACGTAGTATATCGTTCAGCCCACGTAGTATATAGCACAGCCCACGTATATAACACAGCCAACGTAGTATATAGCACAGCCCACGTAGTATATAGCACAGCCCATGCAGTATATAGCACAGCCCACGCAGTAAATAACACAGCCCACGCAGTATATAACACTGACCACGTAGTATATAGCAGCCACTGTTGTGAATTCTGTGGCTGAATTCACTCCTGTGGTCACAAGTGGTACTGCAGCTTCTGAGCTTCCTCCCTCAGGTGTTCTGGTGAGCTCGTTAACTGCTTCATTACTTAACTCCGCCTGATGCTGCTATCCTTGCTCCTTGTCAATGTTTCAGTGTTGGATCTGAGCTTCTCCTGATTGTTCCTGTGACCTGCTGCTCTGTATAGCTAAGTGCTTTTTGCTTTTTTGTTGCTTTTTTTCTGTCCAGCTTGCCTTTTGTTTTGCTGGAAGCTCTGAGACGCAAAGGGTGTACCGCCGTGCCGTTAGTTCGGCACGGTGGGTTTTTTTTGCCCCCTTTGCGTGGTTTTGCTTTAGGGTTTTTTGTAGACTGCAAAGTTCGCTTTACTGTCCTCGCTCTGTCCTAGAATATCGGGCCCCACTTTGCTGAATCTATTTCATCCCTACGTTTTGTCTTTTCATCTTACTCACAGTCATTATATGTGGGGGGCTGCCTTTTCCTTTGGGGAATTTCTCTGGGGCAAGTCAGGCCTATTTTTCTATCTTCAGGCTAGCTAGTTTCTTAGGCTGTGCCGAGTTGCCTAGGTAGTTGTTAGGCGCAATCCACAGCCGCTTTTAGTTGTGTTTAGGATAGGATCAGGTGTGCAGTCTACAGAGTTTCCACGTCTCAGAGCTCGTTCTTGTATTTTTGGGTATTTGTCAGATCACTTTGTGCGCTCTGATCGCTAAGCACACTGTGTTTCTTGATTGCCTTCATAACACCAGTCATTAGCAAACATAACAGTACAAGGAGCCCAACTAATGATTCTCAATAGAGGGAAAGAAAAGGTTCTGACATCATTTTTTTTTTTTTTTCTCAGCTCTGTGTTCACTTTTTTTTTTTCCCCTAGACATTTGGGTGATTCTGGACACAGGTGTGGACATGGATATTCAGGGTCTGTGCTCTTCAATGGATAATCTCGTTATAAATGTACAAAAAATTCAAGATACTATTGATCAGAAATCTATGTTAGAACCAAGAATTCCTATTCCTGATTTGTTTTTTGGAGATAGAACTAAGTTTCTAAGTTTCAAAAATAATTGTAAGCTATTTCTGGCCTTGAAACCTCATTCTTCTGGTAATCCTATTCAACAGGTTTTGATTATTATTTCTTTTTTGCGCGGCGACCCTCAAGACTGGGCATTTTCTCTTGCGCCAGGAGACCCTGCATTGAGTAGTGTCGATGCGTTTTTCCTGGCGCTCGGATTGCTGTACGATGAGCCTAATTCCGTGGATCAGGCTGAGAAAAATTTGCTGGCTTTGTGCCAGGGTCAGGATGATATAGAAGTATATTGTCAGAAATTTAGGAAATGGTCAGTACTCACTCAGTGGAATGAATCTGCGCTGGCAGCTTTGTTCAGAAAGGGTCTCTCTGAGGCTCTTAAGGATGTCATGGTGGGATTTCCTATGCCTGCTGGTTTGAATGAGTCTTTGTCTTTGGCCATTCAGATCGGTCGACGCTTGCGCGAGCGTAAATCTGTGCACCATTTGGCGGTACTGCCTGAGGTTAAACCTGAGCCTATGCAGTGCGATAGGACTATGACTAGAGTTGAACGGCAGGAATACAGACGTCTGAATGGTCTGTGTTTCTACTGTGGTGATTCCACTCATGCTATTTCTGATTGTCCTAAGCGCACTAAGCGGTCCGCTAGGTCTGCCGTCATTGGTACTGTACAGTCCAAATTCCTTCTGTCCATTACCTTGATATGCTCTTTGTCGTCGTTTTCTGTCATGGCGTTTGTGGATTCGGGCGCTGCCCTGAATCTGATGGATTTGGATTATGCTAAACGTTGTGGGTTTTTCTTGGAGCCTTTGCGGTGTCCTATTCCATTGAGAGGAATTGATGCTACACCTTTGGCCAAGAATAAACCTCAATACTGGGCCCAGCTGACCATGTGCATGGCTCCTACACATCAGGAAGTTATTCGCTTTCTGGTGTTGCATAATCTGCATGATGTGGTCGTGTTGGGGTTGCCATGGCTACAAACCCATAATCCAGTATTGGATTGGAATTCCATGTCGGTATCCAGCTGGGGTTGTCAGGGGGTACATGGTGATGTTCCATTTTTGTCGATTTCGTCATCCACCCCTTCTGAGGTCCCAGAGTTCTTGTCTGATTATCAGGATGTATTTGAAGAGCCCAAGTCCGATGCTCTACCTCCGCATAGGGATTGTGATTGTGCTATCAATTTGATTCCTGGTAGTAAATTCCCTAAAGGTCGATTATTTAATTTATCCGTGCCCGAACACGCCGCTATGCGCAGTTATGTGAAGGAATCCGTGGAGAAGGGACATATTCGCCCATCGTCATCACCACTGGGAGCAGGGTTCTTCTTTGTAGCCAAGAAGGATGGTTCGCTGAGACCGTGTATTGATTACCGCCTTCTTAATAAGATCACTGTTAAATTTCAGTATCCCTTGCCATTGTTATCTGACTTGTTTGCTCGGATTAAGGGGGCTAGTTGGTTCACTAAGATAGATCTTCGTGGTGCGTATAATCTGGTGAGAATCAGGCAAGGAGATGAATGGAAAACTGCATTCAATACGCCCGAGGGTCATTTTGAGTATCTAGTGATGCCGTTCGGACTTGCCAATGCTCCATCTGTGTTTCAGTCTTTTATGCATGACATCTTCCGTGAGTATCTGGATAAATTCCTGATTGTTTACTTGGATGACATTTTGATCTTCTCAGATGATTGGGAGTCTCATGTGAAGCAGGTCAGAATGGTTTTTCAGGTCCTGCGTGCTAACTCTTTGTTTGTGAAGGGATCAAAGTGTCTCTTCGGTGTGCAGAAAGTTTCATTTTTGGGGTTCATCTTTACCCCTTCTACTATCGAGATGGATCCAGTTAAGGTCCAAGCCATCCAGGATTGGATTCAGCCGACATCTCTGAAAAGTCTGCAAAAGTTCCTGGGCTTTGCTAATTTTTATCGTCGCTTCATCTGTAATTTTTCTAGCATTGCCAAACCATTGACCGATTTGACCAAGAAGGGTGCTGATTTGGTTAATTGGTCTTCTGCTGCTGTGGAAGCTTTTCAGGAGTTGAAGCGTCGTTTTTGTTCTGCCCCTGTGTTGTGTCAGCCAGATGTTTCTCTTCCGTTCCAGGTCGAGGTTGATGCTTCTGAGATTGGAGCAGGGGCGGTTTTGTCACAGAGAGGTTCTGATTGCTCAGTGATGAAACCATGTGCTTTCTTTTCCAGGAAGTTTTCGCCCGCTGAGCGTAATTATGATGTGGGCAATCGAGAGTTGCTGGCCATGAAGTGGGCATTCGAGGAGTGGCGTCATTGGCTTGAAGGAGCTAAGCATCGCGTGGTGGTATTGACTGATCATAAGAACTTGACTTATCTCGAGTCTGCCAAGCGCTTGAATCCTAGACAGGCCCGTTGGTCGTTATTTTTTGCCCGCTTCGACTTTGTGATTTCGTACCTTCCGGGCTCTAAAAATGTGAAGGCGGATGCTCTGTCTAGGAGATTTGTGCCTGACTCTCCGGGTTTATCTGAGCCAGCGGGTATCCTCAAGGAAGGAGTCATTGTGTCTGCCATCTCCCCTGATTTGCGGCGGGTGCTGCAAAAATTTCAGGCGAATAAACCTGATCGTTGTCCAGCAGAGAAACTTCGTCCCTGATAGGTGGACTAATAAACTTATCTCTGAACTTCATTGTTCGGTGTTGGCTGGTCATCCTGGAATCTTTGGTACCAGAGAGTTAGTGGCTAGATCCTTCTGGTGGCCATCTCTGTCACGGGATGTACGTACTTTTGTGCAGTCCTGTGGGATTTGTGCTAGGCCTAAGCCCTGCTGTTCTCGTGCCAGTGGGTTGCTTTTGCCCTTGCCGGTCCCAAAGAGGCCTTGGACACATATTTCGATGGATTTCATTTCTGACCTTCCCGTTTCTCAAAAGATGTCAGTCATTTGGGTGGTCTGTGATCGCTTTTCTAAAATGGTCCATCTGGTGCCCTTGGCTAAATTGCCTTCCTCCTCTGATTTGGTACCTTTGTTCTTTCAGCATGTGGTTCGGTTGCATGGCATTCCTGAGAATATTGTTTCTGACAGAGGTTCCCAGTTTGTTTCAAGGTTTTGGCGAGCCTTTTGTGGTAGGATGGGCATTGACCTATCCTTTTCCTCGGCTTTCCATCCTCAGACTAATGGCCAGACCGAACGAACCAATCAGACCTTGGAAACATATCTGAGATGTTTTGTTTCTGCAGACCAGGATGATTGGGTGTCCTTTTTGCCGTTGGCTGAGTTCGCCCTTAATAATCGGGCCAGCTCGGCTACCTTGGTTTCTCCATTTTTTTGCAATTCTGGGTTCCATCCTCGTTTCTCTTCAGGACAGGTTGAGTCTTCGGACTGTCCTGGTGTGGATTCTGTGGTGGATAGGTTGCAGCAGATCTGGACTCAGGTAGTGGACAATTTGATCTTGTCCCAGGAGAAAGCTCAACTTTTCGCTAATCGCAGACGCCGTGTGGGTCCCCGACTTCGTGTTGGGGATCTGGTTTGGTTATCTTCTCGTCATATTCCTATGAAGGTTTCCTCTCCTAAATTTAAACCTCGTTTTATTGGTCCGTATAGGATTTCTGAGGTTCTCAATCCTGTGTCTTTTCGTTTGACCCTCCCAGACTCCTTTTCCATACATAATGTATTCCACAGGTCGTTGTTGCGGAGATACGTGGCACCTATGGTTCCATCTGTTGAGCTCCTGCCCCGGTTTTGGTGGAGGGGGAATTGGAGTATATTGTGGAGAAGATTTTGGATTCTCGTGTTTCTAGACGGAAACTCCAGTATCTGGTTAAATGGAAGGGTTATGCTCAGGAAGATAATTCCTGGGTTTTTGCCTCTGATGTTCATGCTTCCGATCTTGTTCGTGCCTTTCATGCGGCTCATCCTGGTCGGCCTGGGGGCTCTGGTGAGGGTTCGGTGACCCCTCCTCAAGGGGGGGGTACTGTTGTGAATTCTGTGGCTGAATTCACTCCTGTGGTCACAAGTGGTACTGCAGCTTCTGAGCTTCCTCCCTCAGGTGTTCTGGTGAGCTCGTTAACTGCTTCATTACTTAACTCCGCCTGATGCTGCTATCCTTGCTCCTTGTCAATGTTTCAGTGTTGGATCTGAGCTTCTCCTGATTGTTCCTGTGACCTGCTGCTCTGTATAGCTAAGTGCTTTTTGCTTTTTTGTTGCTTTTTTTCTGTCCAGCTTGCCTTTTGTTTTGCTGGAAGCTCTGAGACGCAAAGGGTGTACCGCCGTGCCGTTAGTTCGGCACGGTGGGTTTTTTTTGCCCCCTTTGCGTGGTTTTGCTTTAGGGTTTTTTGTAGACTGCAAAGTTCGCTTTACTGTCCTCGCTCTGTCCTAGAATATCGGGCCCCACTTTGCTGAATCTATTTCATCCCTACGTTTTGTCTTTTCATCTTACTCACAGTCATTATATGTGGGGGGCTGCCTTTTCCTTTGGGGAATTTCTCTTGGGCAAGTCAGGCCTATTTTTCTATCTTCAGGCTAGCTAGTTTCTTAGGCTGTGCCGAGTTGCCTAGGTAGTTGTTAGGCGCAATCCACAGCCGCTTTTAGTTGTGTTTAGGATAGGATCAGGTGTGCAGTCTACAGAGTTTCCACGTCTCAGAGCTCGTTCTTGTATTTTTGGGTATTTGTCAGATCACTGTGTGCGCTCTGATCGCTAAGCACACTGTGTTTCTTGATTGCCTTCATAACACCTGTCATTAGCAAACATAACAAGCCACGCAGTATATAACACAGCCCAAGTACTATATAGCAGTGTGGGCACCATATCCCTGTTAAAAAATGAATGTAAATAAAAAATAGTTATATACTCACCCTCCGGCATCTACCGAAGCTGTCCCGAGGCGCGTGATGGACGACGGAAGGTGAGAATAGCACGGTTTTTTATTTTTTAAAATTATTTTTAACATTAGATCTTTTTACTATTGACGCTGCATATGCAGCATCAATAGTAAAAAGTTGGTCACACAGGGTTAATAAGCAGCGTTAACAGAGTGCGTTACACCGCGGCATAACGCGGTCCGTTAACGCTGCCATTAACCTTGTGTGAGCGCTGACTGGAGGGGAGTAGGGAGGGGCGAATTCTTGGTCGGACTGTGCCTGTCGCTGATTATATAGACGATTCTATAGATAGATAGATATTTATATTTAATACAGAGCTAGATAGCTTAAAAGCCAGTAAATCAATTCTCCTTATCAAACCCGACAGAATTATGAGACATGGTTTACATAGAGTAAACCATTTCATATCCCTTATATTTTTGCATATTCCTCACTACTAATGTTAGAAGTGTCTGTGTGCAAAATTTGGGGACTCTAGCTGTTAACATTTGCTGCATGTCCTTCTTGCACAGACAGCGGGTCCTTTTCAGTGATTTGTGCTGTCTTGGCACTGTGTCCTATGTTATGGTCCACTCTTTTATTGTGTATGATTTTTTGTATTAATAAAGATGTATTTGTTAATTTACTTTCGTTCCTATTGTCGTTTTCTCTGTGGTATCTGTGTCCCCCTTGGTTTGCTTGTTAGTTTGACGACTAGGCTAGTACAAGTCCGTCTAGTACGCAACTGCGTGATCACGCACACACCGCAGCTACGTGATGTGGTCATTTAATACCTTTTTCTCCATTTCTGTTAACATAAAGGGTTAAATCACGGGAAAAACTGCTGTGGGCTCCCGCACAATTTTCTCCGCCAGAGTGGGAAAGCTAGTGACTGAGGGCAGATATTAATAGCCTGGAGAGGGACCATGGTTATTGGTTCCCCCCTGGCTAAAAACATCTGCCCTCAGCCACCCCAGAAAAGTCACATCTGTACGATTCTCTCTCTTCCCACTCTCGAGTAGCGGTGGGATATGGGGTAATAAGGGGTTAATGTCACCTTGCTATTGTAACATTGTGACATTAAGCCTGGTTAATAATGGGGCGTCCTCTGCTGGTTGTCCTCATATGAACTCGAGCCAGGGAGCTTTCTAGGAAAGTTCCCACGATCTAGGAACAACCAGCAGAGGGCGCCACACCGCAAATGCAGGTAAATATAGGTCATTGACCTACTTTACCTTCATTCCCCGGGGTTTTGCAGCCATGAGCATCAATGCATTAGCACAGCTCGTGCCTGCAAAATATTTTAACCCCTTCAGATGGATTTACATCGTTGGACTTTACAGATCTGCGGAAGGTAAGGATATTGTTTGTTTATTATGTTTTTTTTGTTACAGAACGAGGGTCTTCAGTGATTGGATTGGGCGTTCAATAAAATATTAAAACAACCTTTGTTTTTATTTCATTAAAATAATTTTTAATAATGTGTTTGTGTATTTTTTAACCCTTTACCAGTATTGGATTAATAATGGATAGGTGTCATAATTGACGCCTCTCCATTATTAATTTGGCTTAATGTCACCTTACAATAGCAAGGTGGCATTAACCCTTCATTACCCCATATCCCACCGCTACACGGGAATGGGAAGAGAGTGGCCAAGTGCCAGAATAGGCGCATCTTCCAGATGTGCCTTTTCTGGGGTGGCTGGGGGCAGGTGTTTTTAGCCAGGGGGGGGCCAATAACCGTGGACCCTCTCCAGGCTATTAATATCTGCCCTCAGTCACTGGCTTTACTACTCTGGCGGAGAAAATTGTGCGGGAGCCCACGCCAATTTTTCCCGCCATTTAACCCCTTAATTTACTAGCTAGAACGGCCAAATTTTGCATAGACACACTACTAACATTAGTAGTGTGGAATATGCAAAAAAAATGGTGATATGAGATGGTTTACTGTATGTAAACCAGGTCTCATATCATGTCGGGTTTAGGAAGGAGAAAGCAAAAGCCGATAATTGAATTACCGGCTTTCTGCTATATCGCGCTGGATGAAATATTAATATATACCGTATATACTCGAGTATAAGCCGAGATTTTCAGCCCAAATTTTTGGGCTGAAAGTGCCCCCCTCGGCTTATACTCGAGTCACGGTAGCGGTGGGGTCGGCGGGTGAGGGGGTGAGGGCGCTGGGGTATACTTACCTAGTCCCAGCGATCCTCGCGCTGTCCCTGCCGTCCCACGGGCTTCGGCGCTGCAGTTTCTTCCTCTCTTCAGCGGTCACGTGGGACCGCTCATTACAGAAATGAATAAGCGGCTCCACCTCCCATAGGGGCGGAGCCGCTTATTCATTTCTCTAATCAGCGGTGCCGGTGACCGCTGATAGAGAAAGAAGCTGCGGCACCGAAGACAGGAGGGGACAGCGCGAGGATCGCCAGGACTAGGTGAGTATGTTATATTCACCTATCCTCGTTCCAGCCGCCGGGCGCCGATCCATCTTCCCGGCCGGCGCCTCCATCTTCCCGGCGTCTCTGCTCTCTGACTGTTCAGGCAGAGGGCGCGATGACGCATACAGTGTGCGCGGCGCCCTCTGCCTGATCAGTCAGAGCAGAGACGCCGGGAAGATGGAGGCGCCGGAACGAGACGCCGGGAGCTGCAATCAAGGGAGGTGAGTATGTGTTTTTTTTTCTTTATTGCGGCAGCGGCGGCACAAATTTATGTGGAACATCTATGGGGCACAGTGAACGGTGCAGAGCACCGTATATGGCACAGCACAGCTATGGGGCACAGTGAACGGTGCAGAGCACCGTATATGGCACAGCACAGCTATGGGGCACAGTGAACGGTGCAGAGCACCGTATATGGCACAGCACAGCTATAGGGCACAGTGAACGGTGCAGAGCACCGTATATGGCACAGCACAGCTATGTATGGGGCACAGTGAACGGTGCAGAGCACCGTATATGGCACAGCACAGCTATGGGGCACAGTGAACGGTGCAGAGCACCGTATATGGCACAGCTATGGGGCACAGTGAACGGTGCAGAGCACCGTATATGGCACAGCACAGCTATAGGGCACAGTGAACGGTGCGGAGCACCGTATATGGCACAGCACAGCTATGTATGGGGCACAGTGAACGGTGCAGAGCACCGCATATGGCACAGCACAGCTATGGGGCACAGTGAACGGTGCAGAGCACCGTATATGGCACAGCTATGGGGCACAGTGAACGGTGCAGAGCACCGTATATGGCACAGCACAGCTATGGGGCACAGTGAACGGTGCAGAGCACCGTATATGGCACAGCTATGGGGCACAGTGAACGGTGCAGAGCACCGTATATGGCACATCTATGGGGCACAATGAACGGTGCAGAGCACCGTATATGGCACAGCTAGGGGGCACAATGAACGGTGCAGAGCACTATATGGTTCACACCTATGGGGAAATATGAACGGTGCAGAGCACTATATGGCACAGCTATGGGGAAATAATGATCTATTTTTATTTTTGAAATTCACCGGTAAATGCTGCATTTCCACCCTAGGCTTATACTCGAGTCAATAAGTTTTCCCAGTTTTTTGTGGCAAAATTAGGGGGGTCGGCTTATACTCGGGTCGGCTTATACTCGAGTATATACGGTATATACATATATGTGTCTACTGACATATATATATATATATATATATATATATATAGACAGTATATATGTTTTTGTTTTTTTTTACACAGGGATCCCTTGTATAGCCGTATGTCGGTTTTGCAAGCCTGCGATAAAAACACGCAGTACGGATGACATACGGATTACATACGGAGGATGCCATGCGCAAAATACGCTGACACACCCTGCCTACGGAGGAGCTACGGACCACTATTTTCGGGACTTTTCAGCGTATTACGGCCGTAATATACGGACCGTATTTTCATACGCTGAGTGTGAAGCCGGCCTTACTGTGAGGAGGGTAGGGCTTATATAAGTTTTTAATTACCTGTTCTGGGTTTCTGGATGAAAGCTTCCTATATGTAACCTAGAATTGCCGCTAGTGGGTTTTCTATATAAACTGTTGCTGATGGTACCAGTATGAATTACCGGTTACCTTGTAACTAGTGAAGAGTGAACGTGCTCAGATAAGGTGCTATCCACACATGCTCGTGTGCTAATAGAGTGTCTTCGATGTGCTTGAAAAATACGTTTGAGTCTCCTTGGCTGCATGTCTCGTTGTTTGTTAGGCAATCCCTGCATGTGTTGTAGCTGTCGAACAGCTGTGAGACATGCAGCGCGGGGGCTCAAAGATACCCGGTTAGCACCCCGAGCATGCTCGTCTAACACCTTATCCGAACACGTTTGCTCATCACTACTTGCAACATCTAAAAAAGGAGCAATACCGTTATGCTCTCCAGTCTCCACTGTAAATGAGAGATTGGGTAAATGGTCATTAAAGGGAACCTGTCACCCCCAAAATCGACAGTGAGCTAAGTCCACCGGCATCAGGGGCTTATCTACAGCATTATGGAATGCTGTAGATAAGCCCCCGATGTATCCTGAAAGATGAGAAAAAGAGGTTAGATTATACTCACTTGCGCGGGCGGTCCGATCCGATGGGCATCGCGGTCCGGTCCGGGGCCTCCCATCTTCATAGAATGACGTCCTCTTCTGGTCTTCACGCTGCGGCTCCAGCGCAGGCGTACTTTGTCTGTCCTGTTGAGGGCAGAGCAAAGTACTGCAGTGCGCAGGTGCTGGGAAAGGTCAGAAAGGCCCAGCACCTGTGCACTGCAGTACTTTGCTCTGCCCTCAACAGGGAAGACAAAGTACGCCTGCGCCGGAGCCACAGTGTGAATACGAGAAGAGGACGTCATCGTAAGAAGATGGGAGGCCCCGGACCGGACTGCGACACCCATCGGACCGGACCGCAGCGGGAACGCCCCTGGGTGAGTATAATCTAACCTCTTTTTCTCATCTTTCAGGTTACATCGGGGGCTTATCTACAACATTCCAGAATGCTGTAGATAAGCCCCTGATGCTGGTGGGCTTAGCTCACCCTCGATTTTGGGGGTGACAGGTTCCCTTTAAGGATATGTTCCAATTTGGGCAAGTGGAGAGGGTTTTCACAGTTACATCTGGCAATACGTGGTGAATGGCGTTTGTCCTTTTTTCATTCTAGTTTAAAGATTGTTTGAGGTTAAAGCATAAATCAATAAGTATGCACATCCCAAAGTAGCCACCATCGCCTGAATGGTGGACCATGTTGTGCAGCTGTGCAGTATGATACAGAACCTCTCAGGCAGTCAGAAGGACGGGGGCTCATTGGAGGTTATTTTCACCAAAAACTGAGATGGGGTAAAATGAAGGCCCATCTGTAAGCACGCTTAAATGTGTTATCTTATACAGCTACCTGCGTTGACTGCCTTAGGGCAGGTGCAGATAAGGCTACTTTCACACTAGCGTCGGCCTCGGCCCGTCACAGTGCATCGGGCCGAGGTACCGACGCATACTGTGAAATAAAATCACAACGGGGGCAGCGGATGCAGATTTTACATTCATCCGCTGCCCCATTGTGAGTTGCGGGGAGGAGGGGGCAGAGCTTCGGCTGCGCATGCGCAGTCGAAAATGGCGGACACAACGCACAAAAAACATTACATGGAACGCAATGCGTCACTAATGAAGGACTATGTAGAAAAAGCGCATCCTGCGGGCAACTTTGCAGGATGCGTTTTTTCTGCAAAACGACGCATTGTGACGTGCGTCGTACCACGCTAGTGTGAAAGTAGCCTAAGTGTATTTTTGGTCTGAGTGCAAGCTGACAAAGCTTTGGATCGCACTCAGACCAATGTTAGTTTATGGGGCCGTGCACGTCCCATTTTTTCCTTCGACAGAGTCTGCCCAGATTCCAAGTTTGATCTGATATTTGGATCGCACTCGGCCATTCAAGTCAATGAGTGCGTGGAAATCGACAGACTGCACTCGGATGACTTCTGATTTCCACGGACTGACAGAATGGAGGAGATGGAGGATTTTTTTTCTCCATCATCTCCTCTTCTGAGAGAATTGGATCACAGTCTGATCAAACTCAGATTTCTCTGATAAGATGTATTACAAAGTTGCTTATTTTCATGTTTACTACTATTTTTTTTAAATAAAAATTAAAATGATGGTTACGCTTTAAATAAATGACTGTCCATATAATGCATGGATGGGTTGAGGCTGCCAGAACAGGAGACACTTTTTCAGACGACCCTCTCTAGGATATCCATATTGGCTAATATGGCATCTGGTCTGGAGATGTCTTAATGGGACAACCTCGTTAAGGCCTCATTCAGACGTCAGTGTTGCACTTACATGTCCTATCCATATTTTTCATGGATACAAAATTTACCCATTACAGTCTATAGAGCTGTTCACATGTCCGTGGCTTTTCACAGACCATGTGTCCATGTAAAACTCACGTAGACATATCAGTTTTTTTTCCAGTATCGAGGTTGAAAAGTGCCTATACAAGTCTATGGGTCGGTGGAAAAAACATAGAGAACATGGATGGCATCAGTGTACAATCCATGTGCTGTCCGTATTTAACATTAAGTATAGGAGAAGCTTTGTAATTGATTTATTTATCCATACATGGAAAATACTAATGACACACTGACCAAACACACGGATCCAAAACACTGGTGACACTGGTACCATTTTTTTTTTGCATACGTGAAAAAAAGAGACATGTGAATGAGGCTCAAGCCATAGTGAGGCGAGTTCTTATCAGTGCATTGAGCTTTATACATTACAAGATCACTTGAGTCATCATTAGATTGTCTCCTTTTGTAAATGCAATGGGCACGATTGTTAATAATTATCTATATTAGTATCTTTATTACTGTATCATCCTCTGAACTTTTTTCTCCACTTATCCCTTTGTCATGTTTTCACGATTTTTTGTTCTAAAAATCAAAATTAGTGTTCCAAGGTGTCTGATAGTTTCAAGATTCCTAGTTAAAGGGGTTGTACATTTTGGATAATCCCATTATGTTACAAGGATCTACTGATGATACACTGATCACAGGATGTCTTTCAGAAACTCTGATTAGTCTGGAGACCAGGAGTTCAGATGCTGCCAAAGAAAAGTTGGGACTATGATATGATTTTGAGTAACAGTTGGTTTGATGGAATAACCCCTTTAATAACATGGCTGCTTCATACTACAGTATTTGTAATGATACATTTCTGCAACATATTACTATATAGATAGGATACAACTGATGGAACTTTCACATTTTTTTACCTTTATTACTGATGAATAGAGATGGTTATAGACTCCTCTCCATCACTAACCTGTGGGCTTGATGTCGGCTGACATTACAAAGCTGACATCAACCCCACAAATATTACCACACTTGCCATTGCACTAGGGCAAGTGGGAAGAGTTGGGCAAAGTGCCAGAATCCGCGAGAGCAGGTGTAACATGATGGAGTAGTACTCTTATCAACCAATGCCTGTGACCGGCGGTAACCTTTTTACCACTGGTCACAGCTGCTGACTCACACGCTGTCATCTGCACTGCTGATCAGAGCCGGTGGTGTTTCTCACGCTGTCATACATATGATAGCATGGGAAACAGCCAATGTCCAGGGTGCAAAACCTGAACAGTAACATGGACTTCCAGGTGACATCAATGTTTGAGGTCCATGCACGGACCCGGAACTTTACTGTTTGGGTTCGGCTATCACTACTTATGAATCAATACAATCATATCATTAATAGGATACTGTATGGCATAATTACGGTAATTAAACCCTTAAAGAGATTGTCCAAGACTTTAACATTGATGACCTATCATTTGAATAGATTATCAGTGTCTGATCGGTCACCCTAGCGAATCAGCTATTCATGGTGTCATCACCCGGAACTGCTCAGTTACGGATGCACAGCTCTTTCGGTTGTATAGTGGCTATGGCCGAGTACTGCACATCTGCCTCTATTCAAATCAATAAATGGTGCAGTACCCAGCTGCAGTCATTATTCCGTCGATGGTGCTGTGCAGTGCCGTAACTGAGCAGTTCCTGACCAGCACCAGGAACAGCTGATCGGCGGGGGTGCCAGGTGTCGCACTCCCACCGATCAGACATTAATGACCGGTCCTAAGGATGGATAGGCCTTCAGTGTTAAGAGTCCCAGATAACCTTTTTAAGGATTGGTCTATGTTGGGCCTTCAAGACCAAACGTTTTTTTCCTAATTTTTTTACCTTATTGCCAATCTTTTTGCCATTACCATTCAGTGCCAAAAGCTATAAGTCTATCTTCCAGGTGACGTAACTGTATTAGGATTTGTTTATAAATTGTTGTTTTAATTTTTATTAAATTTTGGGGATTTAAAAATTAAGAAAAGCAATTTTCTTTGCAATTGTTGTTATGCTGATTATCATGCAATGTAAAGGTACTTTCACACTCAGTAACTTTACAACGAGAACGACAACGATCCGTGACGTTGCAGCGTCCTGGATAGCGATCTTGTTGTGTTTGACACGCAGCAGCGATCTGGATCCCGCTGTGCCATCGTTGGTCGGAGCTAGAAGTCCAGAACTTTATTTGGTCGTCAGGTCGGCGTGTATCGTCATGTTTGACAGCAAAAGCAACGATGCCAGAAATGCTTTTACATGGAGCGAGAACGATAAGTGAGTCGCCGTTACGTCACTGGATCGCTCCTGCATCATTCTGGAGCTGCTGTGTTTGACGTCTCTACAGCGACCTAAACAGCGACGCTGCAGCGATCGGCTTGTTGTCTATATCGCTACAGCGTCGCTGATTGTGACGGTACCTTAACTAAAGTCATAATTTCATAATATGGTTAACGACAATACTAAATATTTACAGGTTTCTTTTATATATATTTTCAAACTCCAAAATATAGATATTTTACAGGCAAAAAAAACCTGTTGCATCCTGACTAGTGATGAGCGAGTGTGCTCGTTACTCGAAATTTCCGAGCATGCTCGGGTGGTCTCCAAGTATCTTGGGCGTGCTCATAGATTATATTGGTGTCTCCACAGCTGTATGATTTACAGCTGCTAGACAGCATGAACACATGCAGGGATTGCCTGTTTGTTAGGGAATCCCCACATGTATTCAGGCTGTCTAGCAGCCGCAAATCATGCAGCTGCGGTGACACAAACATAATCTCCGAGCACGGCAAAAATACTAGAACACCCGAGCATGCTCGGATATCTCGAGTAACGAGCACACTCGCTCATCACTAATCCCGACTAATGGAATGGTTAATGGTTTGTGGGCTTGGTTTTTGCGGGGAAAAGCTCTAAGTTTTTATTGGTATCATTTTTAATTTCCTTATACAATATTACATAATTTAATTAAATATTAAATAATTTTGGAGATTAAAAAAATGGTCTAACATATTTTATTCTAAGGACTTTAACTGTATCTTCTTGACTGTTTTGAAATACAATGACAAGTCCATTTTTACTCTCATATACATTTTTTTTCTAGACTTGAAAGGAACCGGATAAATAATGCCTTTTTATTAGATGATAACACCCTGGAATTCCTTTCCATACCCCCGACATTGGCTTCAGAGGTTATATCTTCCACAAAATCCTGGCTGATTGTATTTGGGGTGGTGGTTGGCCTTCTCGGAGTGGTGTGCATTTCATTTGTGGTATCAGGAATCAGGAACATGAAGTAAGTCTGTTCATCCATCGCTTCTTGAAACGACAATGTAGAAAATATCTGTAAATAAAAGTGTTTTTTTTAACAATGAATAAAGATCCACAAATTGATTGAAGCAAAAACTAAGATGTATACCGGACATGAGCGGTTTATGGAATTTTCCCCATAAATGACATTTCACCTAACCACAGGATTGATCATAAATGTTGAACAGTGAGGGTCCCTAAAATGGAGGTACAAAGTCCCAGTTCCTTTTCACTGCAGTCTGATTAAAAAATTATTAATACAAAAAGTAAATTCCAGCTATACAAGGGGATAAAAGAGTGTTCCGACAAATCACATTAACCACCTGTCCTAGATATATTAGATAAATATATGATCACTAGGGCAGGGGTGTCAAACTTCATTCCTCGAGGGCTGCAAACAGGTCATGTTTTCAGGATTTCCTTATACTGCACAGGTGATAATTTAATCACCAACTCATTATTTGTGTAGGTGATTAAATTATCACCTGTGCAGTACAAGGAAATCCTGAAAACATGACCTGTTTGCAGCCATCGAGGAATGCAGTTTGACACCCCTGCACTAGGGGCCCCATTGCTGGGACTCCCACCAAACAGTAAAGCTAAAATACTGAGCTCACATTCCTCTTCACTGCAGTCATTAATTACAGGGGTTTCCCCACAAGCAAAGTACATTTTAATTAACAGATCTTGGAATAATAAGAAGTTTCACAACTGGATGTGTATAAAAAAAAAATTCCTGTGCTGAGATAATCTTATAAATGTGCCCTGCTCTGTACTGTGTAATGGCCGTGTCTGACCGTACAGGAACATGGTCTGATCATACCACAGCTTCTGGGTAGGGGAGGAAGCAAAAGAGAGAATACAGACAGGACAGTAGGGGATCACAAATGACTCTTTTTGCGAGGCAAAATATTTAACTGCCTGTTTTTAAGCAATGTTTTACCTGAAAAAATCATTTGTAATCCCATGCTGTCCTGTCTGCAGGGCCGGACTGGCCATCGGGCAGTTCTGGCAAATGCCAGATGGGCCGGTGGCAGTAGTGGGCCGCTCGAGTGTGCCGCTGTCGGCACACTCCCCCCGCTGTCGGCACACTCCCGGCCCCGCATTCAACTATACCGGTTGTTGTGAATTCTGTTGTCGGGCTCCCTCCTGTGGTCATGAATGGTACTTCGGCTGGTTCTGTCCATGGACTTCCTCTGGTGGGTGTTTCTGAGTTTCACAGGTGACTAGGTTAATTCGTTAGCTGCTGCTCTATTTAACTCCACTTAGATCTTTGCTCTATGCCACCTGTCAATGTTTCAGTATTGGTCTAGTTCACTCCTGGATCGTTCTTGTGACCTGTCTTCCTATCAGAAGCTAAGTTCCAGCTTGTATTTCTTTGGTTTTCTATTTTTTCTGTCCAGCTTGCTATTTAATTTGTTGTCTTGCTTGCTGGAAGCTCTGGGACGCAGAGGGAGCGCCTCCGCACCATGAGTCGGTGCGGAGGGTCTTTTTGCGCCCTCTGCGTGGTCTTTTTGTAGGTTTTTGTGCTGACCGCAAAGTAACCTTTCCTATCCTCGGTCTGTTCAGTAAGTCGGGCCTCACTTTGCTAAATCTATTTCATCTCTGTGTTTGTATTTTCATCTTTACTCACAGTCATTATATGTGGGGGGCTGCCTTTTCCTTTGGGGAATTTCTCTGAGGCAAGGTAGGCTTAATTTTTCTATCTTCAGGGCTAGCTAGATTCTTAGGCTGTGCCGAGTTGCATAGGGAGCGTTAGGCGCAATCCACGGCTATTTCTAGTGTGTTTGATAGGTTTAGGGATTGCGGTCAGCAGAGTTCCCACGTCCCAGAGCTCGTCCTTATTATCAGTAACTATCAGGTCTTTCCGTGTGCACTTAACCACCAGGTCCATTATTGTCCTGACCACCAGGTCATAACAGTACAGGTGGCCCAAAGTACTAATGCATCTCAATAGAGGGATAAGAGAAGTTCTGAGACCATTTTTTTTTTTGCAGTGTGTTTTGTCTCTATTTTCCCCTTTACCTCTGGGTGGTTCAGGACACTGGTGTAAACATGGACATTCAAGGTCTGTCCTCTTGGATGGATAATCTCACTACAAGGATACAAAACATTCAAGATTTTGTGGTTCAGAATCCGATGTCGGAGCCTAGGATTCCAATTCCTGATTTGTTTTTTGGTGATAGATCTAAGTTCTTGAATTTCAAAAATAATTGTAAATTGTTTCTTGCCTTGAAACCTCGCTCCTCAGGTGACCCTGTTCAACAAGTAAAGATCATTATTTCTTTGTTACGTGGTGACTAGTGTTGAGCATTCCGATACCGCAAGTATCGGCCGATACTTGCGGTATCGGAATTCCGATACCGAGATCCGATACTTTTGTGGTATCGGGTATCGGTATCGGATACATAGAGATGTGTAAAATAAAGAATTAAAATAAAAAATATTGATATATTTACTTCTCCGGCGGCCCCTGGACTCAGCGCGGGTAACCGGCAGGCTTCGTTGTTCAAAATCAGCGCTTTTAGGACCTGAGAATCACGTCCCGGCTTCTGATTGGTCGCGGGCCGCCCATGTGACCGCCACGCGACCAATCACAAGCCGCGACGTCACCGCAAGCTATTAACGCGCTCATTTTTAAAAATGAGCGCGTTAATGACTTTCAAAGACGTAGCGGCTTGTGATTGGTCGCGTGGCCGCGACTAATCACAAGCCGCGACGTCACCGCAAGCTATTAACGCGCTCATTTTTAAAAATGAGCGCGTTAATGACTTTCAAAGACGTAGCGGCTTGTGATTGGTCGCGGCCACGCGACCAATCACAAGCCGCTACGTCTTTGAAAGTCATTAACGCGCTCATTTTTTAAAATGAGCGCGTTAATAGCTTGCGGTGACGTCGCGGCTTGTGATTGGTCGCGTGGCGGTCACATGGGCGGCCCACGACCAATCAGAAGCCGGGACGTGATTCTCAGGTCCTAAAAGCGCTGATTTTGAACAAAGAAGCCTGCCGGTTACCCGCGCTGAGTTCAGGGGCCGCCGGAGAGGTAAATATATCAATATTTTTTATTTTAATTCTTTATTTTACACATCCCTATGGATCCCAGGGCCTGAAGGAGAGTTTCCTCTCCTTCAGACCCTGGGAACCATGAGAATACCTTCCGATACTTGATGTCCCATTGACTTGTATTGGTATCGGATATCGGTATCGGCGATATCCGATATTTTTCGGGTATCGGCCGATACTATCCGATACCGATACTTTCAAGTATCGGACGGTATCGCTCAACACTAGTGGTGACCCTCAAGACTGGGCATTTTCCCTTGCGCCAGGAGATCCGGCATTGCGTGATGTTGATACGTTTTTTCTGGCGCTCGGATTGCTTTATGACGAACCTAATTCAGTGGATCAGGCAGAGAAAATCTTGCTGGCTCTGTGTCAGGGTCAGGATGAAGCGGAGATATACTGTCAGAAGTTTAGAAAGTGGTCACTCAGTGGAATGAATGTGCCCTGGCAGCAATCTTCAGAAAGGGTCTCTCTGAAGCCCTTAAGGATGTCATGGTGGGGTTTCCCATGCCTGCTGGTCTGAATGAGTCTATGTCCTTGGCCATTCAGATCGATCGACGCTTGCGTGAGCGTAAAGCTGTGCACCATTTGGCGGTACTATCTGAGCATGGGCCTGAGCCTATGCAATGTGATAGGACTTTGACCAGAGCTGAACGGCAAGAACACAGACGTCGGAATGGGCTATGTTTTTACTGTGGTGATTCCACTCATACTATCTCCGATTGTCCTAAGCGCACTAAGCGGTTCGCTAGGTCTGCCACCATTGGTACGGTACAGTCTAAATTTCTATTGTCTGTTACTCTGATTTGCTCTTTGTCATCCTATTCTGTTATGGCATTTGTGGATTCAGGCGCTGCCCTGAATTTGATGGACTTGGAGTATGCTAGGCGCTGTGGTTTTTTCTTGGAGCCCTTGCAGTATCCTATTCCATTGAGAGGAATTGATGCTACGCCTTTGGCCAAGAATAAGCCTCAGTATTGGACCCAATTGACCATGTGCATGGCTCCTGCACATCAGGAGGATATCCGCTTTCTGGTGTTGCATAATCTGCATGATGTGGTCGTTTTGGGATTGCCATGGCTACAGGTTCATAATCCAGTATTGGACTGGAAATCAATGTCTGTGTCCAGCTGGGGTTGCCAGGGGGTACATGGTGATGTTCCATTTTTGTCTATTTCGTCTTCCACTCCTTCTGAAGTTCCAGAGTTTTTGTCGGATTATCGGGATGTATTTGATGAGCCCAAAGCCAGTGCCCTACCTCCTCATAGGGATTGCGATTGTGCAATTAATTTGATTCCTGGTAGTAAGTTTCCTAAGGGCCGATTGTTCAATTTATCTGTGCCAGAACACGCCGCTATGCGGAGTTATATAAAGGAATCCTTGGAGAAAGGCCATATTCGCCCGTCGTCATCACCGTTAGGAGCAGGTTTCTTTTTTGTGGCCAAGAAGGATGGTTCTTTGAGACCTTGTATTGATTACCACCTTCTTAATAAAATTACAGTCAAATTTCAGTATCCTTTGCCGCTGCTGTCTGATTTGTTTGCTCGGATTAAGGGGGCTAGTTGGTTCACCAAGATAGATCTTCGAGGGGCGTATAATCTTGTGCGTATTAAACAAGGCGATGAATGGAAAACTGCATTTAATACGCCCGAGGGCCATTTTGAGTACCTGGTTATGCCATTCGGGCTTTCCAATGCTCCATCAGTATTTCAGTCCTTTATGCATGACATCTTTCCGAGAGTACCTGGATAAATTCCTGATTGTGCATTTGGATGATATTTTGGTCTTTTCGGATGATTGGGAGTCTCATGTGAAGCAGGTCAGAATGGTGTTCCAGGTCCTTCGTGCGAATTCCTTGTTTTTGAAGGGGTCAAAGTGTCTCTTTGGAGTTCAGAAGGTTTCATTTTTGGGGTTCATTTCTTCCCCTTCTACTATCGAGATGGACCCTGTTAAATTCCAGGCCATTTACGATTGGACTCAGCCGACATCTGTGAAGAGCCTGCAAAAGTTCCTGGGCTTTGCTAATTTTTATCGGCGCTTCATCGCTAATTTTTCTACTGTTGCTAAACCGTTGACTGATTTGACCAAGAAGGGTGCTGATGTGGTCAATTGGTCTTCTGCGGCTGTAGAGGCTTTTCAGGAGTTGAAGCATCGTTTTTTTTCTGCCCCTGTGTTGTGCCAGCCAGATGTTTCGCTTCCGTTTCAGGTTGAGGTTGATGCCTCTGAGATTGGAGCAGGGGCTGTTTTGTCGCAAAGAAGTTCTGATGGCTCGGTGATGAAGCCATGTGCTTTCTTTTCTAGAAAGTTTTCGCCTGCTGAGCGTAACTATGATGTTGGTAATCGTGAATTGTTGGCCATGAAGTGGGCATTCAAGGAGTGGCGTCATTGGCTGGAAGGAGCCAAGCATCGCGTGGTGGTCTTGACAGATCACAAGAATTTGACTTATCTTGAGTCTGCCAAACGGTTGAATCCGAGACAGGCTCGATGGTCGTTATTTTTCTCCCGTTTTGATTTTGTGGTTTCGTACCTTCCGGGCTCTAAGAATGTGAAGGCTGATGCCCTGTCAAGGAGTTTTGTGCCTGACTCTCCGGGTGTTCCTGAGCCGGCAGGTATTCTCAAAGAGGGGGTAATTTTGTCTGCCATCTCCCCTGATTTGCGGTGGGTGCTGCAAAAATTTCAGGCTGATAGACCTGACCGTTGCCCAGCGGAGAAACTGTTTGTCCCTGATAGATGGACTAGTAGAGTTATCTCTGAGATTCATTGTTCAGTGTTGGCTGGGCATCCTGGAATCTTTGGTACCAGAGATTTGGTGGCTAGATCCTTCTGGTGGCCGTCTTTGTCGCGGGATGTGCGTTCTTTTGTGCAGTCCTGTGGGACTTGTGCTCGGGCTAAGCCCTGCTGTTCTCGTGCCAGTGGGTTGCTTTTGCCTTTGCCGGTCCCGAAGAGGCCCTGGACGCATATTTCTATGGATTTTATTTCGGATCTCCCCGTCTCTCAAAAGATGTCGGTCATTTGGGTGGTTTGTGATCGCTTTTCTAAGATGGTCCATTTGGTACCTTTGTCTAAATTGCCTTCCTCCTCTGATTTGGTGCCATTATTTTTCCAGCATGTGGTTCGTTTACATGGTATCCCGGAGAACATCGTTTCTGACAGAGGTTCCCAGTTTGTTTCGAGGTTTTGGCGATCCTTTTGTGCTAGGATGGGCATTGATTTGTCTTTTTCCTCGGCTTTCCATCCTCAGACAAATGGCCAAACTGAACGAACTAATCAAACTTTGGAAACATATCTGAGATGCTTTGTTTCTGCTGATCAGGATGATTGGGTGTCCTTTTTGCTGTTGGCTGAGTTCGCCCTTAATAATCGGGCCAGCTCGGCTACTTTGGTTTCGCCGTTTTTCTGCAATTCTGGTTTCCATCCTCGTTTCTCTTCAGGGCAGGTTGAGTCTTCAGACTGTCCTGGTGTAGATACTGTGGTGGATAGGTTGCAGCAGATTTGGACTCATGTGGTGGACAATTTGACATTGTCCCAGGAGAAGGCTCAACGTTTCGCTAACTGCCGGCGCTGTGTGGGTCCCCGACTTCGTGTTGGGGATTTGGTTTGGTTGTCGTCTCGTTATGTTCCTATGAAGGTTTCCTCTCCTAAGTTTAAGCCTCGTTTCATTGGTCCGTATAAGATTTCTGAGGTTATCAATCCTGTGTCATTTCGTTTGGCCCTTCCTGCTTCTTTTGCCATCCATAATGTGTTCCATAGGTCGTTATTGCGGAGATACGTGGCGCCTATGGTTCCATCCGTTGATCCTCCTGCCCCGGTGTTAGTTGAGGGGGAGTTGGAGTATGTGGTGGAGAAGATTTTGGATTCTCGTGTTTCGAGACGGAAACTCCAGTACCTGGTCAAGTGGAAGGGTTATGGTCAGGAAGATAATTCCTGGGTTTTTGCCTCTGATGTTCATGCTGCCGATCTGGTTCGTGCCTTTCATTTGGCTCATCCTGGTCGGCCTGGGGGCTGTGGTGAGGGTTCGGTGACCCCTCCTCAATGGGGGGGTACTGTTGTGAATTCTGTTGTCGGGCTCCCTCCTGTGGTCATGAATGGTACTTCGGCTGGTTCTGTCCATGGACTTCCTCTGGTGGGTGTTTCTGAGTTTCACAGGTGACTAGGTTAATTCGTTAGCTGCTGCTCTATTTAACTCCACTTAGATCTTTGCTCTATGCCACCTGTCAATGTTCCAGTATTGGTCTAGTTCACTCCTGAATCGTTCTTGTGACCTGTCTTCCCATCAGAAGCTAAGTTCCAGCTTGTATTTCTTTGGTTTTCTATTTTTTCTGTCCAGCTTGCTATTTAATTTGTTGTCTTGCTTGCTGGAAGCTCTGGGACGCAGAGGGAGCGCCTCCGCACCGTGAGTCGGTGCGGAGGGTCTTTTTGTGCCCTCTGCGTGGTCTTTTTGTAGGTTTTTGTGCTGACCGCAAAGTAACCTTTCCTATCCTCGGTCTGTTCAGTAAGTCGGGCCTCACTTTGCTAAATCTATTTCATCTCTGTGTTTGTATTTTCATCTTTACTCACAGTCATTATATGTGGGGGGTTGCCTTTTCCTTTGGGGAATTTCTCTGAGGCAAGGTAGGCTTAATTTTTCTATCTTCAGGGCTAGCTACTTTCTTAGGCTGTGCCGAGTTGCATAGGGAGCGTTAGGCGCAATCCACGGCTATTTCTAGTGTGTTTGATAGGTTTAGGGATTGCGGTCAGCAGAGTTCCCACGTCCCAGAGCTCGTCCTTATTATCAGTAACTATCAGGTCTTTCCGTGTGCACTTAACCACCAGGTCCATTATTGTCCTGACCACCAGGTCATAACAACCGGTGTCATAGACGCCGGTACAGTTGAATGCAATGATGGAGGAGAGAGCATCCGCTGTCGCTCCCTCTCCCATCATTCCCCGCTCTGCCGCTGACACTGCGGGTGCGCGATGACGTCATATCATCGCGCACCTGCTGTGTGACCGGGCGGGCAGACTGCAGCGGCTGAGACTGGAGCCAGGAGCAGCGCGGGGCAAGAGGAAAGGTGAGTAGTGTTTTTTTCAAAATTATAATTATATATCAATGAGTGATAACTGGATTGTGGGGCTATTGGGGGGGGGGGGGCTGCAATACATTCTATGGGGACTGGGCTGCATTATATTGTATGGTGGCTGTGCTGCATTACATCCTATGGGAACTGGCTGCATTACATCCTATGGGAACTGGCTGCATTACATTCTATGGGGGCTGTGCTGCATTACATTCTATGGGGGCTGTGCTGCATTACATTCTATGGGGCCTGTGCTGCCTTATATTCTATGGGGCCTGTGCTGCCTTACATTCTATGGGGCCTGTGCTGTATTACATTCTATGGGGCTGGCTGTATTACATTCTATGGTGCTGTGCTGCATTACATTCTATGGGGCTGTGCTGCATTACTTTCTATGGGGGCTGTGCTGTATTACATTCTATGGGGGCTGTGCTGCATTACATTATATGGGGGCTGTGCTGCATTACATTCTATGGGGGATGGCTGCATTACATTCTATGGAGCTGTGCTGCATTACATTCTATGGGGCTCTGCTGCATTACATTCTATGGGGACTGGCTGCATTACATTCTATGGGGGCTGGCTGCATTACATTCTATGGGGCTGTGCTGCATTACATTCTATGTGGCTGTGCTGCATTACATTCTATGGGGTCTGTGCTGCATTACATTCTATGGGGCTGGGCTGCATTACATTCTATGGGGCTGTGCTGCATTACATTCTATGGGGACTGGCTGCATTACATTCTATGGCAGACCTGGGCAAGATGCGGCCCGCCTGATGATTTTAAGCGGCCCGCCAGCTAGCTGTCACTTCTGACAGCCGCCCCCGGCACCGCTCGGCCCGCCGCCAGCCGCTTCTGAGGAGGACCGCTGGCGGCTGGAGTGAAAGCCAGGTTGATTACCTGTTTATCGGTGGCGGCGGCCATCTTCCCAAGGCTGCACGTGCGCAGATGGAGTGCTCTGCTTCACGGTGCTTCAGGAAAATGGCCGCGGGAGGCCACGCGTGCGCAGATGGAGATCGCAGCGGCCATTTTCCTGAAGCCGAGTTTGCAGATTTAGATCTCGGCTTCAGGAAAATGGCCACCGCGCACGCGCGGCCTCCCACGGCCATTTTCCTGAAGCCCCGTGAAGCAGAGCACTCCATCTGCGCATGCGCGGCCTATGGAAGATGGCCGCCGCCACCGATATTCAACCCGGCTCTGCTGCTCACATTACATTCCGGGCCGCTACGTCTCCTCACCGGTGGAAGGGACCCTGCGCACGCCATACCGCACCTCTGCCGCCACCACACCACTGCTGCAACCCCCCCATGGACACCAGGCCATGGCGTCGCCCGCCTAAGCAGGAAGGGACCCTGCTCAGGTGCATGCCACACCGCATCACCCCACCTCTGCCGACACCATGCCTCCTGTGACCGTGCTCTGCCACCGCCAGCCCTCAGGTGAGAATCTTACCGTAAGATAGTGTAAATTCGGACAATAAGACGGACCCCCATCTTATAAAAAATCTTTTTTTCGGCAATTTTCACTCCAAATTTGGGGTGTGCCTTATGGTCCGGTGCGTCTTATGGTCCGAAAAATACGGTAATTATATTAGTTCGGCCCTCTAAAACCATCCCACTTTTTCATGCGGCCCCATGGCAAAATTAATTGCCAACCCCTGTTCTATGGGGACTGAGCTGTAATGCTGGATACAGCTCCCCTCACTTCTTGTAACCTACAAGTGTACAAAGATGTTATACAGTCACCATGTGACAAGTGGGCCTGTGTACCTTCAAATGCCAGGGCTGAATTTTAGTCCCAGTCCGGCCCTGCCTGTCTGTGTCCTCTCTTTTGCTTCCTCCCCTTCCCAGTAGATATGGTGTGATCAAGACAAAATAATGCCACCTGTTATGAACAGGTAATTCAGAACCACAATGGACATTGAAATTCAGAGCACACAAAGTGACCTGACAATGACCAAAAACAAAGGACGAGCTCTGAGACGTGGGAACTCTGCTGACCGCAATCCCTAATCCTAACACATCACACTAGAGGTAGCCGTGGATTGCGCCTAACGCTCCCTATGCAACTCGGCACAGCCTGAGAAACTAACTAGCCCTGAAGATAGAAAAATAAGCCTACCTTGCCTCAGAGAAATTCCCCAAAGGAAAAGGCAGCCCCCCACATATAATGACTGTGAGTAAGATGAAAATACAAACACAGAGATTAAATAGATTTAGCAAAGTGAGGCCCGACTTACTGAATAGACCGAGGATAGGAAAGATAGCTTTGCGGTCAACACAAAAACCTACAAACAACCACGCAGAGGGGCAAAAAGACCCTCCGCACCGACTAACGGTACGGAGGTGCTCCCTCTGCGTCTCAGAGCTTCCAGCAAGCAAGAAAAACCAATAAAGCAAACTGGACAGAAAAAATAGCAAGCAAAAATAACACAAGCAAAACTTAGCTTATGCAGGATAGTCAGGCCACAGGAACGATCCAGGAGGAAGCAAGACCAATACTAGAACATTGACTGGAGGCCAGGATCAAAGCACCAGGTGGAGTTAAATAGAGCAGCACCTAACGACTTAACCTCATCACCTGAGGAAGGAAACTCAGAAGCCGCAGTACCACTCTCATCCACCAAAGGAAGCTTATAGACAGAACCAGCCGAAGTACCACTCTCGACCACAGGAGGGAGCTTGGCCACAGAATTCACAACAGCCACCCCCATGGCAAATTAGGTTTATTAGCAAAATTTACAATGCAATATGCAGGTGCTTCTCTGTTATGGCTGGCAATCAGGCAACACAGCGTGCAGTAATCAGCGCACATACAGAGATCTGGCAATAACCAAAAACAATAGGACGAGCTCTGAGACGTGGAATCTCTGTAGACTGCAGTACCTGATCTATCCTCACACAACTGGAAGCAGCAGTGGATTGCGCCTATCAACTACCTATGCAACTCGGCACTGCCTGAGGAGCTGACTAGCCTGAAGATAGAAATACAAGCCTGACTTACCTCAGAGAAATACCCCAAAGGAATAGGCAGCCCCCACATATAATGACTGTTAGCAAGATGAAAAGACAAACGTAGGAATGAAATAGATTCAGCAAAGTGAGGCCCGATATTCTAGACAGAGCGAGGATAGCAAAGAGAACTATGCAGTCTACAAAAAACCCTAAAACGAAAACCACGCAAAGGGGCAAAAAGACCCACCGTGCCGAACTAACAGCACGGCGGTGCACCCCTTTGCTTCTCAGAGCTTCCAGCAAAAGATAATAACAAGCTGGACAGAAAAAACAGAAAACAAACTAGAAGCACTTATCTAGCAGAGCAGCAGGCCCAAGGAAAGATGCAGTAGCTCAGATCCAACACTGGAACATTGACAAGGAGCAAGGAAGACAGACTCAGGTGGAGCTAAATAGCAAGGCAGCCAACGAGCTCACCAAAACACCTGAGGGAGGAAGCCCAGAGACTGCAATACCACTTGTGACCACAGAAGTGAACTCAGCCACAGAATTCACAACAGTACCCCCCCCTTGAGGAGGGGTCACCGAACCCTCACCAGAACCCCCAGGCCGACCAGGATGAGCCACATGAAAGGCACGAACAAGATCTGGGGCATGGACATCAGAGGCAAAAACCCAGGAATTATCTTCCTGAGCATAACCCTTCCATTTGACCAGATACTGGAGTTTCCGTCTAGAGACACGAGAATCCAAAATCTTCTCCACAATATACTCCAATTCCCCCTCCACCAAAACAGGGGCAGGAGGCTCCACAGATGGAACCATAGGTGCCACGTATCTCCTCAACAACGACCTATGGAATACATTATGTATGGAAAAGGAGTCTGGGAGGGTCAGACGAAAAGACACCGGATTGAGAATCTCAGAAATCCTATACGGACCAATAAAACGAGGTTTAAATTTAGGAGAGGAAACCTTCATAGGTATATGACGAGAAGATAACCAAACCAGATCCCCAACACGAAGTCGGGGTCCCACACGGCGTCTGCGATTAGCAAAAAGCTGAGCCTTCTCCTGGGACAAGGTCAAATTGTCCACTACCTGAGTCCAGATCTGCTGCAACCTGTCCACCACATAATCCACACCAGGACAGTCCGAAGACTCAACCTGTCCTGAAGAGAAACGAGGATGGAACCCAGAATTGCAGAAAAATGGAGAGACCAAGGTAGCCGAGCTGGCCCGATTATTAAGGGCGAACTCAGCCAACGGCAAAAATGACACCCAATCATCCTGGTCAGCGGAAACAAAACATCTCAGATATGTTTCCAAGGTCTGATTGGTTCGTTCGGTCTGGCCATTAGTCTGAGGATGGAAGGCCGAGGAAAAAGATAGGTCAATGCCCATCCTACCACAAAAGGCTCGCCAGAACCTCGAGACAAACTGGGAACCTCTGTCAGAAACAATATTCTCAGGAATGCCATGTAAACGAACCACATGCTGGAAGAACAAAGGCACCAAATCAGAGGAGGAAGGCAATTTAACCAAGGGCACCAGATGGACCATTTTAGAAACGCGATCACAGACCACCCAAATGACAGACATCTTTTGAGAAACGGGAAGGTCAGAAATGAAATCCATCGAAATATGTGTCCAAGGCCTCTTCGGGACCGGCAAGGGCAAAAGCAACCCACTGGCACGTGAACAGCAGGGCTTAGCCCTAGCACAAATTCCACAGGACTGCACAAAAGCACGCACATCCCGTGACAGAGATGGCCACCAGAAGGATCTAGCAACCAACTCCCTGGTACCAAAGATTCCTGGATGACCAGCCAGCACCGAACAATGAAGTTCAGAGATAACTTTACTAGTCCACCTATCAGGGACGAACAGTTTCTCGGCCGGACAACGATCAGGTTTATTAGCCTGAAATTTCTGCAACACTCTCCGCAAATCAGGGGAGATGGCAGACACAATGACTCCTTCCTTGAGGATACTCGCCGGCTCAGATAACCCCGGAGAGTCGGGCACAAAACTCCTAGACAGAGCATCCGCCTTCACATTTTTAGAGCCCGGAAGGTATGAAATCACAAAATCAAAACGAGCAAAAAATAACGACCAACGGGCCTGTCTAGGATTCAAGCGCTTGGCAGACTCAAGATAAGTAAGGTTCTTATGATCAGTCAAAACCACCACGCGATGCTTAGCACCCTCAAGCCAATGACGCCACTCCTCGAATGCCCACTTCATGGCCAGCAACTCTCGGTTGCCCACATCATAATTACGCTCAGCAGCAGAAAATTTCCTGGAAAAGAAAGCACATGGTTTGAACACTGAGCAACCAGAACCTCTCTGTGACAAAACCGCCCCTGCACCAATCTCAGAAGCATCAACCTCGACCTGGAACGGAAGAGAAACATCAGGTTGACACAACACAGGGGCACAGCAAAAACGACGCTTCAACTCCTGAAAAGCTTCCACGGCAGCAGAAGACCAATTAACCAAATCAGCACCCTTCTTGGTCAAATCGGTCAATGGTCTGGCAATGCTAGAAAAATTACAGATGAAGCGACGATAAAAATTAGCAAAGCCCAGGAATTTCTGCAAACTTTTTAGAGATGTCGGCTGAGTCCAATCCTGGATGGCCTGAACCTTAACCGGATCCATCTCGATAGTAGAAGGGGAAAAGATGAACCCCAAAAATGAAACTTTCTGCACACCGAAGAGACACTTTGATCCCTTCACGAACAAGGAATTAGCACGCAGTACCTGGAAAACCATTCTGACTTGCTTCACATGAGACTCCCAATCATCTGAGAAGATCAAAATGTCATCCAAGTAAACAATCAAGAATTTATCCAGATACTCACGGAAAATGTCATGCATAAAAGACTGAAAAACAGATGGAGCATTGGCAAGTCCGAACGGCATCACCAGATACTCAAAATGACCCTCGGGCGTATTAAATGCCGTTTTCCATTCATCTCCCTGCCTGATTCTCACCAGATTATACGCACCACGAAGATCAATCTTAGTAAACCAACTAGCCCCCTTAATCCGAGCAAACAAGTCAGAAATCAATGGCAAGGGATACTGAAACTTAACAGTGATCTTATTAAGAAGGCGGTAATCAATACACGGTCTTAGCGAACCATCCTTCTTGGCTACAAAAAAGAACCCTGCTCCCAATGGTGACGACGATGGGCGAATATGTCCCTTCTCCAGGGACTCCTTCACATAACTGCGCATAGCGGTGTGTTCAGGTACGGACAAATTAAATAAACGACCCTTAGGGAATTTACTACCAGGAATCAAATCGATAGCACAATCACAATTCCTATGCGGAGGAAGGGCATCAGACTTGGACTCTTCAAATACATCCTGAAAGTCCGACAAGAACTCTGGGATGTCAGAAGGAATGGATGACGAAATAGACAAAAATGGAACATCACCATGTACTCCCTGACAACCCCAGCTGGTTACCGACATAGAGTTCCAATCCAATACTGGATTATGGGTTTGTAGCCATGGCAACCCCAACACGACCACATCATGCAAATTATGCAGTACCAAAAAGCGAATAACTTCCTGATGTGCAGGAGCCATGCACATGGTCAGCTGGGCCCAGTACTGAGGCTTATTCTTGGCCAGAGGTGTAGCATCAATTCCTCTCAACGGAATAGGACACCACAAAGGCTCCAAGAAAAATCCACAACGTTTAGCATAATCCAAATCCATCAGATTCAGGGCAGCGCCTGAATCCACAAACGCCATGACAGAATATGATGACAAAGAGCACATTAAGGTAATGGACAAAAGGAATTTGGACTGTACAGTACCAATAACGGCAGAGCTATCGAACCGCCTAGTGCGTTTAGGACAATTAGAAATAGCATGAGTAGAATCACCACAATAGAAACACAGTCTGTTCAGACGTCTGTGTTCGTGCCGTTCTACTTTAGTCATAGTCCTGTCGCACTGCATAGGCTCAGGCTTACTCTCAGACAACACCGCCAGATGGTGCACAGATTTACGCTCGCGCAAGCGACGACCGATCTGAATGGCCAAGGACATAGACTCATTCAAACCAGCAGGCATAGGAAATCCCACCATTACATCCTTAAGAGCTTCAGAGAGACCCTTTCTGAACAAAGCCGCTAGTGCAGATTCATTCCACAGAGTGAGTACTGACCATTTTCTAAATTTCTGACAATATACTTCTACATCATCCTGACCCTGGCATAAAGCCAGCAGATTTTTCTCAGCTTGATCCACTGAATTAGGCTCATCGTAAAGCAATCCCAGCGCCTGGAAAAATGCATCAACATTACTCAATGCAGAATCTCCTGGTGCAAGAGAAAACGCCCAGTCCTGTGGGTCGCCGCGCAAAAAAGAAATAATAATCAAAACCTGTTGAATAGGATTACCAGAAGAATGAGGTTTCAAGGCCAAAAATAGCTTACAATTATTTCTGAAGCTCAGGAACTTAGTTCTGTCACCAAAAAACAAATCAGGAATCGGAATTCTTGGTTCTAGCATCGATTTCTGATCAATAGTATCTTGAATCTTTTGTACATTTACAACGAGATTATCCATTGAGGAGCACAGAGCCTGAATATCCATGTCCCAGCTGTGTCCTGAAGCACTCTAATGTCTAGGGGAAAAAAAAGACTGAAGACAGAGCCAAGAAAAAAAAATGATGTCAGGATTTCTTTTTTCCCTCTATTGGAAATCATTGAAGGGCTCCTTGTACTGTTATGGCTGGCAATCAGGCAACACAGCGTGCAGTAATCAGCGCACATACAGAGATCTGGCAATAACCAAAAACAATAGGACGAGCTCTGAGACGTGGAATCTCTGTAGACTGCAGTACCTGATCTATCCTCACACAACTGGAAGCAGCAGTGGATTGCGCCTATCAACTACCTATGCAACTCGGCACTGCCTGAGGAGCTGACTAGCCTGAAGATAGAAATACAAGCCTGACTTACCTCAGAGAAATACCCCAAAGGAATAGGCAGCCCCCACATATAATGACTGTTAGCAAGATGAAAAGACAAACGTAGGAATGAAATAGATTCAGCAAAGTGAGGCCCGATATTCTAGACAGAGCGAGGATAGCAAAGAGAACTATGCAGTCTACAAAAAACCCTAAAACGAAAACCACGCAAAGGGGCAAAAAGACCCACCGTGCCGAACTAACAGCACGGCGGTGCACCCCTTTGCTTCTCAGAGCTTCCAGCAAAAGATAATAACAAGCTGGACAGAAAAAACAGAAAACAAACTAGAAGCACTTATCTAGCAGAGCAGCAGGCCCAAGGAAAGATGCAGTAGCTCAGATCCAACACTGGAACATTGACAAGGAGCAAGGAAGACAGACTCAGGTGGAGCTAAATAGCAAGGCAGCCAACGAGCTCACCAAAACACCTGAGGGAGGAAGCCCAGAGACTGCAATACCACTTGTGACCACAGAAGTGAACTCAGCCACAGAATTCACAACACTTCTCGCAAAATTAGAATATCATCTAATGTCCAGGAGGCAGTCACTGACACTCCACAAAAGAGAGTAAGCCACAAAAGGTCATTGATAAAGAAGCTGGCTGTTCACAGAGTGCTGTATCCAAGCATATTAATGGAAAGTTGAGTAGAAGAAAAAAGAGTGGTAGAAAAAGGTGCACAAGCAACAGTGGCGTAACTACAAAGTTATGGGCCCCGGTGCGAACTTTCAAATGGGGCCCCCCACCATGCCAAAATATTTTCCACCCAAATTCACATTTTCCCTATTAATATTGCACACTATAGCTTTATTGCAAAGTTGTATAGTGTGACCTCAGTTGCATAACTATCCAGTGCCCCATCCTGGCATATATTTGTCCCCCGTACTGCCATTGTTATGTAATGTATAACAGAAAATAAGCCATTATACTCATCAGGGGTTAACATAGAAGTCATGGGGATCCATATGAGAACTATAATGTACTCCTTATAGTATAATACACTCCCCATAGTCCCTCATATAGTATTGTACACTCCTCAGTCCTCCATATAGCATAATACACTCTTCGTAGTGCTCCATATAGTATAATACACTGCTCAGTCCTCCATATAGTATAATACACCCCTCATAGTCTTCCATATAGTATAATACACTCCTCAGTCCTCCATTTAGTATTATACACTCCACATAGTCCTCCATATATTAAAATACACTGCTCAGTCCTCCATATAGTATAATCCACTGCTCATAGTGCTCCATATAGTATAATGCACCCCTCATAGTCCTCCATATAGTATAATACACTCCTCAGTCCCCCATTTAGTATTATACACTCCACATAGTACTCCATATATTAAAATACACTGCTCAGTCCTCCATATAGTATAATACACTCCTCATAGTGCTCCATATAGTATAATGAACCCCTCATAGTCCTCCATATAGTATAATACACTCCTCAGTCCTCTATTTAGTATTATACACTCCACATAGTCCTCCATATATTAAAATACACTGCTCAGTCCTCCATATAGTATAATATACTCCTCATAGTGCTCCATATAGTATAATGCACCGCCATCGTCATCCATGTTGTACAATTCACTTCCCATAGTATGATGGACCATAGTTCTTCATATAGTATAATATATTCCCCATAGTCCTCGATTCAGTATAATGCAGCCCACATATAGTATAATACAGCCACCCCACAGAGTATACTGCAGCCCGGCCATACAATACAATGTAACCCCCATAGAATATAATGCAGCCCCCCTCACAGTATAATGCAGCCCCTCATACAGGGGCAGTGAGAAAGACATGAGCAAATGGTGACTAGGGGGCAGGGGACAAGGACACAAGGGGAGTAGGGGAGACAGGCACAATAGTAATATAGGGGGGCTAGGGAGCAAGGAAGACAGGCACAAGGGGACACTTGGGGGCTAGGGGGCAGGGGAGAAGGTTAAAAGGGGACTAGTGGGCAAGGGAGACTGACACAAGGGGACAAGGGAGACTGGCACAAGGGGACACACAGGGACTAGTTGGCCATGGAGACTTAGAAGGGGACACACAGGGACTAATGGGCAAGGAAGACTGGCACACGGGGACAAGGGACACAAGCATAAGGGGACAAGGGAGACAGGCGCAAGGCGACACACAGGGACTAGTTGGCAAGGGACACTGACACACGGCTACACACGGGGACAAGGGATAGAAGCACAAGGGGACTCATAAGGACTAAGAGGAAGGGGAGAAGGGCACAATGGGACACACGGGGACTAGGGTGCAATGGAGACAGGCACAAGAGGACACAAGGGGACTCCGAGGGCAAAGTAGATAGGGACGCAAGGGGACAGAGGAAGATGGGGGGGGGAAACTTGGGAGGAGGGAAGAAGGGGGCACAGGGATTACAAGGACAGGGTAGATGGAGAACACACGGTGAGAAAGGTGACAGGGGAGACTTGAGAGCAGGGCAGACGAGTCACACGGGGACAAGGGGCAGGGAATGCATGGGGGGTGCAGGAGGACTCAGGGCATGGGAGATGAGGAGCATTGGGAGACCAGGGGAGGAGGAACAAGGTGTGTATGGGGAGCCCAGAGGAGCACCATGACCTGAACCTGGGGACCTACTAAGACATGGGGCACGGGACAGCAGGGAGGAAACGGGGCTGGTGTCACAGGGGGCCAGGGACGCTGGGGGCCGAGACGGCGACACACGGGCAGCAGACACACCTCACTTCCGCCGGTCCCGTACACCTCCATGTTCATCCCCGGATCCTCCATATGGCTGAGCCGCTGCGGCATCCCCCTCCTGGGCGGCTTGGTCCACGTGCCCCCCACTAGCTCCGGCACTACCTGTTCCCGGTCCCAGCAGCCGCCTCAGGCTTTGCCAATATGGCGGCCACCATCACCAGAACCTGCAGAGCTGAATCCTGACATTGCAGCTTCTGAATTCTCACAACGCATGCACTGCACACTACTAGGATTCTCCCTTGCCGGTGGACGGTCATGTCAGCACAAGTATGCGATTTATATACCTCTGGCCACATTCCAACTAGACATGCCCGGCCTCGCTCAGTTCATTTTCACTGACGGAGGCTACACATGTCTAGTCAGCATGTGACCGCACGTATGTAAATCGCCAGCACGACAGAATCCTGACAGCGTGCAGGGCGCACTGTGAGAAGTCAGAAGTCTGCAGTCACAAAGAATGACTGCAGACTCATTACAAACCTGGACAACCCCTTTAAAGCTCCTAACATAAATAAAAACATGAGAGTTAGTCAGTATCACAAATAACATTTACATCCAGGTACCTTATAGATGACGTCGTCTCTGGAGCCATTCTTCTTTTCTTCATCTTGTCCAGATCCCATGATGAGTTTTCTCATCCACAGCCGTCTCTGCAGACTTCCATCTTTTCCGCTCTTTTGCAGAAAGTCTCCACAAGATGCTCTTAAAGATACAAGTGTCATTATAATGCTCTGGAATAAAAAATTGCCCCTCACTATATTGTCTGCACAAAATATGACCCCCACACTGTCCTTCTTATGGTACATACTCTTCACACTGACCTCTCCTTTCTATACCGGCCCCCTCTTCACACTGTCCACTCACACTGTGTCCCCCCTATAGGGCCCAGTATTTATACTCCATATTTATACTCCATCCTCCCACCCTGTGTGCATGGCTCCCCCATCCTTCTCCCCTGCGTTCACGGCTCCCCCATCCTTCTCCCCTGCGTGCTGGGCTCCCCCATCCTTCTCCCCTGCGTTCACGGCTCCGCCATCCTTCTCCCCTGCGTTCATGGCTCCCCCATCCTTCTCCCCTGCGTTCACGGCTCCCCCATCCTTCTCCCCTGCGTTCACGGCTCCCCCATCCTTCTCCCCTGCGTTCACGGCTCCCCCATCCTTCTCCCCTGCGTTCACGGCTCCCCCATCCTTCTCCCCTGCGTTCACGGCTCCCCTATCCTTCTCCCCTGCGTTAACGGCTCCCCCATCCTTCTCCCCTGCATTCATGGCTCCCCCATCCTTCTCCCCTGTGTGCTGGGCTCCCCCATCCTTCTCCCCTGCGTTCACGGCTCCCCCATCCTTCTCCCCTGTGTTCACGGCTCCCCCATCCTTCTCCCCTGCGTTCACGGCTCCCCATCCTTCTCCCCTGCGTGCTGGGCTCCCCCATCCTTCTCCCCTGCGTTCACGGCTCCCCCATCCTTCTCCCCTGTGTTCACGGCTCCCCCATCCTTCTCCCCTGCGTTCACGGCTCCCCCATCCTTCTCCCCTGCGTTCACGGCTCCCCCATCATTCTCCCCTGCGTTCACGGCTCCCCCATCCTTCTCCCCTGCGTTCACGGCTCCCCATCCTTCTCCCCTGCGTTCACGGCTCCCCCATCCTTCTCCAATGCGTTCACGGCTCCCCCATCATTCTCCCCTGCGTTCACGGCTCCCCATCCTTCTCCCCTGCGTTCACGGCTCCCCCATTCTTCTCCCCTGCGTTCACGGCTCCCCATCCTTCTCCCCTGCGTTCACGGCTCCCCCATTCTTCTCCCCTGCGTTCACGGCTCCCCCATCCTTCTCCCCTGCGTGCATGCCTCCCCTATCCTCCCACCCTGCATGCATGGCTCCCCATCCTTTTTCCTTGTGTGCATGGCTCCCCATCCTTTTTCCCTGTGTGCATGGCTCCCCGTCCTTTTTCCCTGTCATACTTACCTCTTACCGCGCAGCACAGAACAGAACTTCCTTCCTGGCATCTCTTCTGCAGCGTCTTCCTTCCTGTCTTCAGCGGTCACATGATAGCGCTAATTAAGGTCATGAATATGCGCATATTCATGATCTTAAATTAGCGGTACCATGTGACCGCTGAAGACAGGACGCGCTGCCGGCGCTGAGATGCAGTTGCAGCCACCGCTGGAGGAAGGTGAGTATTACGTCTTCAGGGAGGGGGAGCGGGAAGGAGGGAGGAGGGGGGGCGGGAAGGAGGGAGGTGGGAAGGAGGGAGGGAGGAGGGGGGGTGGGAAGGAGGGAGGAGGGGGGGGCGGGCACTTGACCCCAGAGTTTTATAAAAAAAAAAAAAAAAAAAACTAGCAGCGCAAATCCAGTTCTGCCGCCCTCTCTTCTGCCGCTAGTAGCGTCCCTGGCCGCACTGCAGGGGCCCCCCAGAGCTGCACCGGTTGAACCGGCGGTATGTCCGCCCATGAACATGGTGTCGGCCGGTGCCTCTGATCTGCCGGGGGGAGGGCCCCTGACCAGCCCGGGCCCCGTCGCAATGGCGACCGCTGCGACCGCGGTAGTTACGCCACTGACAAGCAACCAGGATAACCGCAGCCTTGAAAGGATAGTTACGATAAGGCTATTCCATATTTTGGGGTAGATTCACAAGGAGTGGACTGCTGCTGGAGTCATTGCTTCAAGAGCCACCACACACAGACGTGTCCAGGACATGGGCTATAAGTGTCGCATTCCTTGTGTCAAGCCACTCATGACCAATAGACAACGCCAGAAGTGTCTTACCTGGGCCAAGGAGAGAAAGAACTGGACTGTTGCTCAGTGGATCAAGGTGTTGTTTTCAGATTAAAGTAAATTTGACATTTAATTTGGAAATCAAGGTCCCAGAGTCTGGAGGAAGAGTGGAGAGGCCACAATCCAAGTTGCTGGAGGTCTAGTGTGAAGTTTCCACAATCAGTGATGGTTTGGGGAGCCATGTCATCTGCTGGTGTAGGTCCAGTGTGTTTTATCAAGACCAAAGTCAGCGCAGCTGTCTACCAGGAAATTTTAGAACACTTCATGCTTTCCCCTGCCGACAAGCTTTTTGGGTGTGGAAATTTCATTCTCCAGCTGGACTTGGCACCTGTCCACACTGCCAAAAGTACCAATACCTGGTTTAAAAACACAATATCACTGTGCTTGATTGGCCAGCAAACTTGCCTGACCTTAACCACATAGAGAATCTATGAGGTATTGTCAAGAGGAAGATGAGAGACACCAGACCCAACAATGCAGACGAGCTGAAGGCTGCTATCAAAGCAACCTGGGCTTCCATAACACCTCAGCAGTGCCACAGGCTGCTCGCCTCCATGCCATTCTGCATTGATGCAGTAAATGATGCAAAAGGAGCGCCGACCAAGTACTGAGTGCATTTACTGAACATGCATTTCAGTAGGCCAACATTTCCGATTTTAAAATCATTTTCAGGCTGGTGTTATAAAGTATTCTAATTTCCTGAGATAATGACTTTTGGGTTTTCATTGGCTGTAAGCCATAATCATCAACATTAACAGAAATAAACACCTGAAATAGATCACTCTGTTTGTAATGACTCTATATATGACTTTCACTTTTTGTACTAAAGAACTAAAATAAATTAACTTTTTGATGATATTCTAATTTTGTGAGAAGCACCTGTATATCTTGCTCTATATATAATAAGATCAACCTTCTTACAGTACGTTCTTCCATCAAGTCGCCATTGCTCAAAATTATGCCAAAGGCTATTAAATAGAAAAACGTTTCCATTTTATTGCAATTAGCTGTATATCATTACCTATATACACTGTACATTTCAGTTTTTAATACTTTGACTTCTTCATTGCACAATATTTTACAATTATAATAATATTTTAATAAATATCATGTCATATTTTCTATTTCTGGGCAGTTCCTCGGTAAATTATATTGCACACTCCAAGAGGTTTGATTCATAAGACATAATATAATTTTCTACTTGTCGTCGATGATCTCATTTTGAGTAGAGTTTAATTGGCCTCAATTAGAAATATTGTTGCTTGATGTGTGATCACCAGCAAATAGATATTGATCATCTTAATTGCTTTCCTATCCTGGTAACATGAACTGATTCCATGTTCACAAAATATAAAGAAAATGCTATTAGAGTTAATGATTTCTGAGTGTAGAAATTTCCACTTACTGAGTCATAAAGACTTGAGATAGGCATAATTCATGACCTGTGAGTTTCTTATCTAGTTATTTCAAAACAAATGTTCCCTGCAAGGCATGTGAAATAATGTGCCTTTGTACATTTCGATCAAGGGTCAAGGAAATCCTCGGAAATATTTTTTTGTTTCTGAGTCTTCGCATGGAAAGTGAGCAATCATAAAACGAACAAAGGAGTGAATGATCTTTTCACCAAAACTAGGAGCAGGGCCGGCTCCAGGTTTTTGAGGGCCCCGGGCGAAAGAGTCTCAGTGGGTCCCCCCTTTAACACATACCACGATTCATGATCGCATATAAACACAGCCATGTAGTATATAACACAGCCCACGTATTATATAGCACAGCCACGTAGCATATAACACAGCCATGTAGTATATAACAGCCCACGTAGCATATAACACAGCCACGTAGTATATAGCACAGCCCACGTAGCATATAACAGCCCATATAGTATATAGCACAGCCGCATAGTATATAACATGGCCCACGTAGTTTATAGAACAGCCATCTAATATATAGCACAGCTCACGTAGCATATAACAGCCCACGTAGTATATAACACTGCCCACGTAGTATATAGAACAGCCATGTAGTATATAGAGACACTTGCCCCATATAGTGCAGCACAAACGTTATGGCCCCATAGATGCTCCATACAGACACGTGCCCCATTATAGTGCTGCACAAACGTTATTGCCCCATAAGATGCTCCATACAGACACTTACCCCATTATAGTGCTGCACAAACGTTATGGCCCCATAAGATGCCCCATACAGACACTTGCCCCATTATAGTGCTGCACAAACGTTAAGGCCCCATAGATGCCCCATACAGACACTTGCCCCATTATAGTGCTGCACAAATGTTAAGGCCCCATAAGATGCCCCATACAGACACTTGCCCCATTATAGTGCTGCACAAACGTTATGGCACCATAAGATGCCCCATACAGACACTTACCCCATTATAGTGCTGCACAAACGTTATGGCCCCATAAGATGCCCCATACAGACACTTGCCCCATTATAGGGCTGCACAAACGTTATGGCACCATAGATGCCCCATACAGACACTTGCCCCATTATAGTGCTGCACAAACGTTATTGCCCCATACAGACACTTGCCCCATTTGCTGTTGCTGCGCTAAGAAAAAAAAAAACACATTCTCACCTCTCAGGCCCCCGACACTTTCAATATTCACCTTTCCTCGTTCCAGCCGCCGCTCCATCTTCAGCATCTTCTGCACTGACGCTCAGGCAGAGGGCGCGCACTAACCATGTCACCGCGCCCTCTGACCTCAGCGTCACTGCAGATGACGCTGAAGACAGAGCGGCGGCTGGAACGAGGAAAGGTGTGCTCCCCTCCCAGTTATATTCACCTGCTTCCCGGCGCTGCTGCTTCTTCCTGTATTGAGCGGTCACCGTTACCGCTCACTACAGTAATGAATATGCGGCTCCACCCTTATGGGAGGTGGAGCCACGTATTCATTACTGTAATGAGCGGTACCATGTGACCGCTCAGTACAGGAAGAAGCTGGGGAGCCGGGGACCTGCAGGGACCGCGCCAGCTGCCGGGAGTAGGTGAGTATAATTAGACAGCCCCCGGCTGCTCCCCCCCCCCTGCCGAGTCAGCTCCGTGATGTTCCTCTAACTGAGGGCCCCAGGGGGAGCAGTGGTCCTAGGCACTGGCAGCTGCCTGCCCCTAACGCCGGCCTTGAATGGGCCCCCCTGTCTTGCCAGGGCCCCGGCACTTGCCCGGGTATGCCGGGTGCTGACACCGGCCCTGACTGGTAGCAATGTGGGGTGTCCTAAACATCTTATATGGTTGCCAATACTTATATCGGAGCAATGTGTTAGCTGGAAATTTGTGAACAAGGTCAGATAATTGTTGAATTAAGCTGTAAATTGGGCCCCCAGAATCAATAGTACTTGATAGTCTCTGATAAAGGCTGGGGTAATTCTTTAGGAAGAGGGAGGCTGTGACTATTTGCTAGCACTGGTGTTTTTCAGTGTGGGAGTCCAGATCTTCCCAAGAACAACATCTGCAAGGAGTTTGTATGTTCTCCCTGTGTTTCCATGGGTTTCCTCTGGGTTCTCCGGTTTTCTCCTATACTTCAAAGACATATAGATAGGGAATTTAGATTGTGAGCCCCAATGGGGACAGCGATGATGTCTGTAAAGCATTGCGGGATATGATGGCGATTTATAAATGAGTAAAATAAATAAAAATGATCTCCATATACAATTTTTATGACTGCTGTTATCTTTATAATAGAAAGAGAAAAAGTGCAAAAACTGAAGACCACGAAGAATGTGAAGACAGGATGAAATCCACAGAAGCAGTAGAAACTGGATCTGGTATCGACAGCTTACAGTTTTGTGAAGGAGCGGACAATGAGGCCTTTGAGCATATAACACCTTTGTAGAAGGACATTTTTCCTGAATCAAATGACTGGAGGAGATCTCCATACATGTTTGTCCACAGACCCGTATGTGATTCAGCAAATATTAATATTAAAGCATAGCTTTTAATAGATAATACTAATAAAATAAAACGTGCTGCAGGTTCCAACCTAGGAAAGAAAAAGCTCTGGCAGATGTGGAAGCCAATCCTTTTCTAAAACAATACAATCAGGAACACCCTAATAGATGTTCAGAACATAACAATAATATATCCTGGATCCCATGGACGCCCACAAAGATAGTGTAGAGCTGATCTCAGAGCGTCTAAGCGGATCCCAGATATAGCAAATAGCCAATTCTGCGGTAATTCAGTGACCGGACAATATACATCTAGCTAACAATATCCACAATACATAATCATACACCACGCCCAAATATATATAGGTGACTGACCGTGGTCAGACAGAGTAATATAACCTTGTACAAATTAGTGACAGGCTACAATGCTTGATAATACTGAATGTATAGTAGAAAGAAGCAGAAAAACATAACATAACATTATTAACCTGCAGACATGGGGCTAATCTGTGGGTTAATAACATTCTGACGCCAAGTTCCCGCACTGAAAGCCCCGCTGCCATAAGGCAATGAACTTTATTCAGTCAGAGGCGCGGCCGGTACGGCTTCGGTCCCGTTCAGTACATAGTGAGCAGCAGCTGTAACCTCACTCAGGCACTGACTGACAGCCGGCTCAGCAGTGCATCAGTACAGAGCCAGCTTTCAGTCAGCTGCTGATCACTATGTACTGAGCGGTGACTGAAGCCGCACCTCTGTGACTGAAAGGCCTCGTTCACATATTCATTATTTGGTCAGTATTTTACCTCTATTTGTAAGCCAAAACCAGAAGTGGTTAAAAAATGCAGAAGTGATGACATGTTTATATCATACTTTTCCTCCGATTGTTCCTCTACTGATTATGGCGTGGTCAAAGCCTGAGGCCGCCTGGAGGAATAAAGTTAATTTCCTTCCACAGAGGGGCATTCAGGGCAGAGACAGCACAATGGCAGAATGCTATTAGCCTGCAGATTCACCCTCATAGCTGTAATTTAATAGTGTTTTTTCACATGACAGCTTCCCTTTAGAGGTAAATTAGAGATAAGCTTACTAATGTAAAAAAAATATTAATTTATAATTTAAAATATCTATATTATATATATATAACTTTTTTTTTAATTGCAACGATATATTATTTTTCTTAAAATGCTCCTTTAAGTTTAATACCAACCATGCACGCAGCAGTATCCAAATTAATAAATAAATTCTACCGTTTTGGGCCTTTTCTTTTAGAATGTTGTTTTCCTGTAACTAGTATTTGTAGTCATAGTAACATAGTAACATAGTAACATAGTTAGTAAGGCCGAAAAAAGACATTTGTCCATCCAGTTCAGCCTATATTCCATCCTAATAAATACCCAGATCTACGTCCTTCTACAGAACCTAATAATTGTATGATACAATATTGTTCTGCTCCAGGAAGACATCCAGGCCTCTCTTGAACCCCTCGACTGAGTTCGCCATCACCACCTCCTCAGGCAAGCAATTCCAGATTCTCACTGCCCTAACAGTAAAGAATCCTCTTCTATGTTGGTGGAAAAACCTTCTCTCCTCCAGACGCAAAGAATGCCCCCTTGTGCCCGTCACCTTCCTTGGTATAAACAGATCCTCAGCGAGATATTTGTATTGTCCCCTTATATACTTATACATGGTTATTAGATCGCCCCTCAGTCGTCTTTTTTCTAGACTAAATAATCCTAATTTCGCTAATCTATCTGGGTATTGTAGTTCTCCCATCCCCTTTATTAATTTTGTTGCCCTCCTTTGTACTCTCTCTAGTTCCATTATATCCTTCCTGAGCACTGGTGCCCAAAACTGGACACAGTACTCCATGTGCGGTCTAACTAGGGATTTGTACAGAGGCAGTATAATGCTCTCATCATGTGTATCCAGACCTCTTTTAATGCACCCCATGATCCTGTTTGCCTTGGCAGCTGCTGCCTGGCACTGGCTGCTCCAGGTAAGTTTATCATTAACTAGGATCCCCAAGTCCTTCTCCCTGTCAGATTTACCCAGTGGTTTCCCGTTCAGTGTGTAATGGTGATATTGATTCCTTCTTCCCATGTGTATAACCTTACATTTATCATTGTTAAACCTCATCTGCCACCTTTCAGCCCAAGTTTCCAACTTATCCAGATCCATCTGTAGCAGAATACTATCTTCTCTTGTATTAACTGCTTTACATAGTTTTGTATCATCTGCAAATATCCATATTTTACTGTGTAAACCTTCTACCAGATCATTAATGAATATGTTGAAGAGAACAGGTCCCAATACTGACCCCTGCGGTACCCCACTGGTCACAGCGACCCAGTTAGAGACTATACCATTTATAACCACCCTCTGCTTTCTATCACTAAGCCAGTTACTAACCCATTTACACACATTTTCCCCCAGACCAAGCATTCTCATTTTGTGTACCAACCTCTTGTGCGGCACGGTATCAAACGCTTTGGAAAAATCGAGATATACCACGTCCAATGACTCACCGTGGTCCAGCCTATAGCTTACCTCTTCATAAAAACTGATTAGATTGGTTTGACAGGAGCGATTTCTCATAAACCCATGCTGATATGGAGTTAAACAGTTATTCTTATTGAGATAATCCAGAATAACATCCCTCAGAAACCCTTCAAATATTTTACCAACAATAGAGGTTAGACTTACTGGCCTATAATTTCCAGGTTCACTTTTAGAGCCCTTTTTGAATATTGGCACCACATTTGCTATGCGCCAGTCCTGCGGAACAGACCCTGTCGCTATAGAGTCCCTAAAAATAAGAAATAATGGTTTATCTATTACATTACTTAGTTCTCTTAGTACTCGTGGGTGTATGCCATCCGGACCCGGAGATTTATCTATTTTAATCTTATTTAGCCGGTTTCGCACCTCTTCTTGCGTTAGATTGGTGACCCTTAATATAGGGTTTTCATTGTTTCTTGGGATTTCACCTAGCATTTCATTTTCCACCGTGAATACCGTGGAGAAGAAGGTGTTTAATATGTTAGCTTTTTCCTCGTCATCTACAACCATTCTTTCCTCACTATTTTTTAAGGGGCCTACATTTTCAGTTTTTATTCTTTTACTATTGATATAGTTGAAGAACAGTTTGGGATTAGTTTTACTCTCCTTAGCAATGTGCTTCTCTGTTTCCTTTTTGGCAGCTTTAATTAGTTTTTTAGATAAAGTATTTTTCTCCCTATAGTTTTTTAGAGCTTCAATCGTGCCATCCTGCTTTAGTAGTGCAAATGCTTTATTTTTACTGTTAATTGCCTGTCTTACTTCTTTGTTTAGCCACATTGGGTTTTTCCTATTTCTAGTCCTTTTATTCCCACAAGGTATAAACCGCTTACACTGCCTATTTAGGATGCTCTTAAACATTTCCCATTTATTATCTGTATTCTTATTTCTGAGGATATTGTCCCAGTCTACCAGATTAAGGGCATCTCTAAGCTGGTCAAACTTTGCCTTCCTAAAGTTCAGTGTTTTTGTGACTCCCTGACAAGTCCCCCTAGTGAAAGACAGGTGAAACTGTACAATATTGTGGTCGCTATTTCCTAGATGCCCAACCACCTGCAGATTTGTTATTCTGTCAGGTCTATTAGATAGTATTAGGTCTAAAAGTGCTGCTCCTCTGGTTGGATTCTGCACCAATTGTGAAAGATAATTTTTCTTGGTTATTAGCAGAAACCTGTTGCCTTTATGGGTTTCACAGGTTTCTGTTTCCCAGTTAATATCCGGGTAGTTAAAGTCCCCCATAACCAGGTCATTGGAGTATATGAGTGATTGTTAGGGTTTGAGCAGATAAGTTTTCTGTCCAAGTGTGATCTGACAAAACATCAGAAACCATCAAGCATAATCAACCCGATTCTCTCAGATGAGCCAATCTACGGCCGTCTGCATCTGCCCTAATAAAGATATCCTGGTTAAAACTGAATTTGTATTTACGAATTCCTTACATCAGAGTTCTTCCTTCCTGTGTATTTTAGGGGTATGTTCAGACTACATCTTTTTCTATTTAAAACACCTTGTTGTTTAGATGTTCAGGCTCTTGAACATCTTTAATCATACCGCCCAACTTTTAAATGACAGAAAAAGGGACAAATAATGTGGCAAACTTTGACCCCACCCCAGTCTACACCCATTTACCAGGTATTTCCAACTTGGCAGGAAGAGATGTCAGAGGCGGTGTCATTGAGGGGCAGACGCCTGACACAGCAAGGCATAGTTCAAATCTGGGACTGTCACACTGTAATGATCAGGCCGAGCGTTCCCTGCTATCCACAACCACACGGTGTCCGCAGCCAAAGGAATTATTACACACACCAATCTCGGGGATAACAGTTGCTTTTACTTCAGCAGGAACAGGAAATATAACTTGGAACAAATAAGGAACAGGCTCTCGTGAGTAGTCCATGGCAAATACAGTTCACACTTAGATGCTGACACAGAATTTAGGTTCCAGAGCTCTAACAACCTGCATTAGTTAGAAGCAGTACTTGCAGGTAACTAAAAGAGGGTTGAAAGTCTTTTGGGGCATATAAGTAGAAAAGGAGATGTATAGTCAGGGTATTTACAGACCAGGTGTCCTGTATCCATTTCACAGCTTGTCATGGTCCATGCAGACATATACTTGAAGTATTTATCATCATTAGGCATTAAGGACAAAATTGGATCATTCAGAGATCCACAATGAACTTCTGGAGTGAGTTTGCTGCACTGAAAGTAAAGGGGCCGAATAATATTGCACGCCCCACTTTTCAGTTTTTGAATTTTCACAAAAATTTAAAATAACCAATAAATTTCGTTCAACTTCACATTTGTGTTCCACTTGTTGTTGACTCTTCACCAAAAATTTACATTTGATATCTTTATGTTTGAAGCATGATATGTGGGAAAAGATTGAAAACTTCCAGGGGGCCGAATACTTTCGCAAGGCACTGTAGGTGAATCCCACATGAAGCTTTCACAGCTATAGCATTAGCAACCAATCACAGGTCAGCTTTTATGTTACCAGAGCAGTTTAAAAAATGTTAGCCAATATCTGATTGGTTGCTGTGGGCAACAAAGACAATTTCTCTTTCAGACACTTAGCCGTATATGCAGCGCCCCAGAGATCTGGTCGTTGCAGTATGACACTCTGCCACTAAGGGGAGTGATGGTACATCTGATGGCACTGAAGGAATCCTCCTGACCAGGTATCACCAGCACACACTACACTTCACACTCCGGCCACTAGGGGGAGCAAAAGGCTTTATTTATTGGGCCCCTCCTCACACTGGTAAAACTAGGGGTTAGATAGAAAGTTAGTCAGAAGCTGACTGGGTTGGATTCAGGCAACATCCCGTGGCCAGGGGTGTTGCAGGGAGAAGACACAGGGGTCCCTGTCAGGCGTGGGAACCTGGCAGGTGCCTAGCGAACAGAACAGATTGTTACAGAACCGCGCCTGCACTACCTTGCGGTGGTATCCTAAGAAAGAGACAAGAAGAGAAGGATATTGTGGAACAGTGTAAATGAGATCAAGCAAAAAGGAGTGCCAGTAGGAGTCGTGCCGTGAGACCGAGGCAACATCCTACTGAGGCGCGTAGCCGGAACACCGCAAGAGTAACTGACTTTAGGCCTTACTTCAAACTCCGCAGGACAGTTAATTATAGGTTGGCTGTCTACCTTAAATTTGCCTGAACGACAACGAAGTGACCCAGGATCACTGCAACCTAGCGGAGCTGGACCAGGGCTTACTGCCACAGGGGGATCCAGATCCCCTGGAATTACCGGAGGAGGCATCGAACCACCCGACTCCAGGCGGGGGGTCGGCGACGGCGAAGAAATGGAAGTCGAGCTGTGCAAGAAGATCGCGCAGGGAGCGCCGTGGTCAGAGCCGCCGCAGACTCCAGCGTCCTCGTCAGCGGAGCCGATCAACATCGGTGGAACCACGTCAGACGCCGGTACCAAAAGCGACCCTGTCCCGCCGACCGATCCAGCTGTGACCAGCCTCCCGTTACTGAGATTGGGGTGACAACCCTGTACGCCAGGAAGGGGAAACTGCCCCCGCTCCCGATATCTATGGGCGAACCGTTAGATGTGAGTCCCGAGGGGGTGATCTTTGAATGGGATGCGCCCCGGATTCAGCCAGACGGGTCCAGACAGGAGGGCTCTTACGTTGTTGGGCTCACCTGGGAGCAGTACAGACAATGCTTAGTTGCACGATGGGAAGACCGAGAACAAATGAAACAGACTGCCCAAAGAGTACCGAAATCTAAGACTAAATGTGGCAAAGGGGATCCGGTGAGACGAGGGACAGTGTTAGCCTTTCACCCGAAGAGGGGTTGGGGCTTCATCCTGGAGCAGGGACTGCCGACCGAAATCTTTGTGGCTAACTATAATGTGGAAACTCACTCCCGTGGTGGGGCCCCTAGTCAAAGCTTGGGCAGGGGGGACCATGTGACCTACAGTTAGGGCCAGAAATATTTGGACAGTGACACAAGTTTTGTTATTTTAGCTGTTTACAAAAACATGTTCAGAAATAAAATTATATATGTAATATGGGCTGAAAGTGCACACTCCCAGCTGCAATATGATAGTTTCCACATCCAAATCGGAGAAAGGGTTTAGGAATCATAGCTCTGTAATGCATAGCGTCCTCTTTTTCAAGGGACCAAAAGTAATTGGACAATGGACTCTAAGGGCTGCAATTAACTCTGAAGGCGTCTCCCTCGTTAACCTGTAATCAATGAAGTAGTTAAAAGGTCAGGGGTGGATTCCAGGTGTGTGGTTTTGCATTTGGAAGCTGTTGCTGTGAGCAGACAACATGCGGTCAAAGGAACTCTCAATTGAGGTGAAGCAGAACATCCTGAGGCTGAAAAAAAAGAAAAAAATCCATCAGAGAGATAGCAGACATGCTTGGAGTAGCAAAATCAACAGTTGGGTACATTCTGAGAAAAAAGGAATTGACTGGTGAGCTTGGGAACTCAAAAAGGCCTGGGCGTCCACGGATGACAACAGTGGTGGATGATCGCCGCATACTTAATTTGGTGAAGAAGAACCCGTTCACAACATCAACTGAAGTCCAGAACACTCTCAGTGAAGTAGGTGTATCTGTCTCTAAGTCAACAGTAAAGAGAAAACTCCATGACAGTAAATACAAAGGGTTCACATCTAGATGCAAACCATTCATCAATACCAAAAATAGACAGGCCAGAGTTAAATTTGCAGAAAAACACCTCAAGAAGCCAGCTCAGTTCTGGAAAAGTATTCTATGGACAGATGAGACAAAGATCAACCTGTACCAGAATGATGGGAAGAAAAAAGTTTGGAGAAGAAAGGGAACGGCACATGATCCAAGGCACACCACATCCTCTGTAAAACATGGTGGAGGCAACGTGATGGCATGGGCATGCATGGCTATCAATGGCACTGGGTCACTTGTGTTTATTGATGACATAAGAGCAGACAAGAGTAGCCGGATGAATTCTGAAGTGTACCGGGATATACTTTCAGCCCAGATTCAGCCAAATGCTGCAAAGTTGATTGGACGGCGCTTCATAGTACAGATGGACAATGACCCCAAGCATACAGCCAAAGCTACCCAGGAGTTCATGAGTGCCAAAAAGTGGAACATTCTGCAATGGCCAAGTCAATCTCCAGATCTAAACTCAATTGAGCATGCATTTCACTTGCTCAAATCCAGACTTAAGACGGAAAGACCCACAAACAAGCAAGACCTGAAGGCTGCGGCTGTAAAGGCCTGGCAAAGCATTAAGAAGGAGGAAACCCAGCGTTTGGTGATGTCCATGGGTTCCAGACTTAAGGCAGTGATTGCCTCCAAAGGATTTGCAACAAAATATTGAAAATAAAAATATTTTGTTTGGGTTATGTTTATTTGTCCAATTACTTTTGACCTCCTAAAATGTGGAGTGTTTGTAAAGAAATGTGTACAATTCCTACATTTTCTATCAGATATTTTTGTTCAACCCTTCAAATTAAACGTTACAATCTGCACTTGAATTCTGTTGTAGAGGTTTCATTTCAAATCCAATGTGGTGGCATGCAGAGCCCAACTCACGAAAATTGTGTCACTGTCCAAATATTTCTGGCCCTAACTGTACACCCGCCACCGGAGTGAACAGGGGTGGTATGCCAAGAATGTCCAACGATATGAGCCTACTGCGGCGCCCCCTACTGCCACGACTGAGATTAACGACAGGCGTTCCCTGGTATTTGACCTAGCGGATGCTAGCATTACTACCACCGTGGGTATCGGTGCTCCTGCAGGATCTGCTGTAAAAATTGACATCCATATCAGACCTGTTAATGACTTGACCACAGTGGAGAGACAAACCCATCACGGTGTTACGGCATTGGACGAGAATTCGGATACAAACCTTCCCCGGTCAGGAAGTGTGCGTTTCCGACTGGTGCCATGCAACCCACCGTCGCAGCAATAAACCTCGAAGAACCGAGTATGTACATAGTTATTTAACTGCTTCCTGTTTGCTGCTTTAAACCCGTCCAGACATGACGCAGAAGGTCTTGCTTTCAGTGGACTTGCAGACAGAGAGAATCTGCACTACTTTCTAGAGACTTGGTTCCCTCTTAACCCCTTAGTGACAGAGCCAATTTGGTACTTAATGACCAGGCCAATTTTTGCAATTCTGACCACTGTCACTTTATGAGGTTATAACTCTGGAACGCTTCAACGGATCCCGCTGATTCTGAGATTGTTTTTTCGTGACATATTGTAATTCATGTTAGTGGTAACATTTCTTCGATATTACTTGCGATTATTTATGAAAAAAACGGAAATATGGCGAAAATTTTTAAAATTTTGCAATTTTCAAATTTTGTATTTTTATGCCCTTAAATCAGAGAGATATGTCACGAAAAATAGTTAATAAATAACATTTCCCACATGTCTACTTTACATCAGCACAATTTTGGAAACAAAATTTTTTTTTGTTAGGGAGTTATAAGGGTTAAAAGTTGACCAGCAATTTCTCATTTTTACAACACCATTTTTTTTTAGGGACCACATCACATTTGAAGTCATTTTGAGGGGTCTATATGATAGAAAATAATGAAGTGTGACACCATTCTAAAAACTACACCCCTCAAGGTTCTCAAAACCACATTCAAGAAGTTTATTAACCCTTTACGTGCTTCACAGGAACTGAAACAATTTGGAAGGAAAAAATGAACATTTAACTTTTTTTTGCAAACATCTTAATTCAGAACCATTTTTTTTATTTTCACAAGTGTAAAAACAGAAATGTAACCATAAATTTTGTTATGCAATTTCTCCTGAATACGCCAATACCCCATATGTGGGGGTAAACCACTGTTAGGGCGCACCGCAGAACTTAGAAGTGAAGGAGCGCCGTTTGACTTTTTCAATGCAGAATTGGCTGGAATTGAGATCGGACGCCATGTCACGTTTAGAGAGCCCCTGATGTGCCTAAACAGTGGAAACTCCCCACAAGTGACACCATTTTGGAAACTAGACCCCTTAAGGAACTTATCTAGATGTGTGGTGAGCACTTTGAACCCCCAAGTGCTTCACAGAAGTTTATAACGTAGAGCCGTGAAAATAAAAAATCGCTTTTGTTTACACAAAAATGATCTTTTCGCCCACAAATTCTTATTTTCACAAGGGTAACAGGAGAAATTAGACCATAAAAGTTGTTGTGCGATTTCTCCTGAATACGTCGATACCCCATATGTGAGGGTAAACCACTGTTTGGGCGCACCGCAGAGCTTGGAAGTGAAGGAGCGCCGTTTTACTTTTTCAATGTAGAATTGGCTGGAATTGAGATTGGACGCCATGTCGCGTTTGGAGAGCCCCTGATGTGCCTAAACAGTGGAAACTCCCCACAAGTGACACCATTTTGGAAACTAGACCCCTTAAGGAACTTATCTAGATGTGTGGCGAGCACTTTGAACCCCCATGTGCTTCACAGAAGTTTATAACGTAGAGCCGTGAAAAAAAAAAATCGCATTTTTTCTACAAAAATGATATTTTTGCCCACAAATTTTTATTTTCACAAGGGTAACAGGAGAAATTAGACCACAAAAGTTGTTGTGCAATTTCTCCTGAGTACGCTGATACCCAATATGTGGGGGTAAACCACTGTTAGGGCGCACCGCAGAGCTTGGAAGAGAAGGAGTGCCGTTTTACTTTTTCAATGTAGAATTGGCTAGAATTGAGATTGGACGCCATGTCGCATTTGGAGAGCCCCTGATGTGCCTAAACAGTGGAAACCCCCCACAAGTGACACCATTTTGGAAACTAGACCCCTTAAGGAACTTATCTAGATGTGTGGCGAGCACTTTGAACCCCCATGTGCTTCACAGAAGTCTATAACGTAGAGCCGTGAAAAAAAAAATTGCATTTTTTCTACAAAAATGATCTTTTTGCCCACAAATTTTTATTTTCACAAGGGTAACAGGAGAAATTAGACCACTAAAGTTGTTGTGCAATTTCTCCTGAGTACGTCGATACCCAATATGTGGGGGTAAACCACTGTTTGGGCGCACCGCAGAGCTTGGAAGAGAAAGAGTGCCGTTTTACTTTTTCAATGTAGAATTGGCTGGAATTGAGATCGGACGCCATGTCGCGTTTGGAGAGGCCCTGATGTGCCTAAACAGTAGAAATCCCCCACAAGTGACCCCATTTTGGAAACTAGACCCCCCATGGAACTTATCTAGATGTGTGGTGAGTACCTTGAATGCCCAAGTGCTTCACAGAAGTTTATAATGCAGAGCCGTGAAAATAAAAAATATATTTTTTTTTCCACAAAAAAGATTTTTTAGCCCCCAAGTTTTTATTTTCACAAGGGTAACAAGAGAAATTGGACCCCAAAAGTTGTTGTCCAATTTGTCCTGAGTATGCTGGTACCCCATATGTGGGGGTAAACCACTGTTTGGGCGCACGGCAGAGCTCGGAAGGAAGGAGCGCCGTTTTGGAATGCAGACTTTGATAGAATGGTCTGCGGGTATTATGTTGCGTTTGCAGAGCCCCTGATGTACCCAACCAGTAGAAACCCTCCACAAGTGACCCCATTTTGGAAACTAGACCCCCCAAGGAACTTATCTAGATGTGTGGTGATAACTTTGAATGCCCAAGTGCTTCACAGAAGTTTAGAATGCAGAGTCGTGAAAATAAAACATTTTTTTTTCCACAAAAAAGATATTGTAGCCCCCAAGTTTTTATTTTCACAAGGGTAACAGGAGAAATTGGACTGCAATAGTTGTTGTCCAATTTATCCCGAGTACGCTGATGCGCCATATGTGGGGGTAAACCACTGTTTGGGCGCACGGCAGAGCTCAGAAGGGAGGGAGCACCATTTGACTTTTTGAGCGCAAAATTGGCTGTCGTGTTTGGAGACCCCCTGATGTACCTAAACAGTGGAAACCCCCCAATTCTAGCTCCAACCCTAACCCCAACACACCCCTAACCCTAATCTCAACCTGATCCATAATCCTAATCACTAACCCTAACCATAATCACAACCCTTACCCCAAAACAACCCTAATGTCAACCCTAACCATAACCCTAATCAAAACCCTAAATCCAACACACCCCTAATCCTAAACTCAACCCTAACCTCAAACCTAACCCTAATCCCAATACACCCCTAATCACAACCCTAACCTTAACCCTAATCCCAAACCTAACCCTAATCCCAAGCGTAACCCTAACGCCAACCCTAACCCTAATACCAACCCTAATCCAAACCCTAACCCTAATCCCAGCTCTAACCCTAACTTTAGCCCCAACCCTAGCCCTAACTTTAGCCCCAACCCTAACCCTAGCCCTAAGGCTACTTTCACACTTGCGTCGTTTGGCATTCCGTCGCAATCCATCGTTTTGGACAAGAAACGGATCCTGCAAATGTGCCCGCAGGATGCGTTTTTTGCCCATAGACTTGTATTGCCGACGGATCGTGACGGATGGCCACACGTCGCGTCAGTCGTGCACTGGATCAGTTGTGTTTTGGCGGAGCGTCGGCACAAAAAAACGTTCAATGAAACGTTTTTTTTGTACGTCGCATCCGCCATTTCTGACCGTGCATGTGTGGCCGTAACTCCGCCCCCTCCTCCCCAGGACATAGATTGGGCAGCGGATGCGTTGAAAAACTACAGCTGCTGCCCACGTTGTGCACAATTTTCACAACGTGCGTCGGTATGTCGGGCCGACGCATTGCGACGGCCCCGTACCGACGTAAGTGTGAAAGAAGCCTAACCCTAAATTTAGCCCCAACCCTAACCCTAAATTTAGCCCCAACCCTAATCCTAAATTTAGCCCCAACCCTAGCCCTAACCCTAGCCCTAACCCTACCCCTAACCCTACTCCTAACCCTACCCCTAACCCTACCCCTAGCCCTAACCCTAGCCCTACCCCTAACCCTACCCCTAACCCTACCCCTAACCCTACCCCTACCCCTAACCCTACCCCTAACCCTACCCCTAACCCTACCCCTAACCCTACCCCTAACCCTACCCCTAACCCTAACCCTACCCCTAACCCTACCCCTAACCCTACCCCTAACCCTAACCCTACCCCTAACCCTAATTTTAGCCCCAACTGCTGTTCTCCTGCTGGCCGGCAGATGGAGACAGATGGCGGGCGCACTGGGCATGCGCCCGCCATGTTCTTCTGCCGGCGGCCAGGAGGAGCAGCAAGAGGATCCAGGGACCTAGGTGAGTATGCTAGGGTCCCCGAATCCCCCTATTTCTCTCGCACATCAGAGGACAGAGAACTACACTTTACTTTTTTTTTTTTTGCGGTCGCCGGTAAACAGTTAATTACCGGCGATCGCAAAACAGGGGTCGGTAATACCGACCCCGATCATGCTCTTTGGGGTCTCGGCTACCCCCGGCAGCCGAGACCCCAAAGATTCTCCCGGTGCCGGCCGGCGGGCGCACTGCGCATGCGCCCGCCATTTTGAAGATGGCGGCGCCCACCGGGAGACACGAGGAGCATCGGGGGAGCTAGGTGAGTATTGGGGGGCCACCTGGGACCCCTTTTCTCTGTCCTCCGATGTGCGATCACATCGGAGGACAGAGAAATTAAAAAGAGATCGCGTTTTTTTTTTGTTTTTTTTTGCGATCGCCGGTAAACGGTTAATTACCGGCGATCGCAAATGCGGGGTCGGTTAAAACCCCCCCCGAATCATGTTCTCTGGGGTCTCGGCTACCCTCGGCAGCCGAGACCCCGGAGAAAATCGGCCTCTGGGGGGCGCTATTGACTTTTTCCACAGCGCCGTTAATTAACGGCGCTGTGGTTTAAGTACCCTTAGCGGCCGCCGTTAAAAGGCGTATCGGCGGTCGCTAAGGGGTTAAAGGGAATGTTGACATGTTGCCTTAGATAAGATTGAAACAGTAATAATGTTGAAAGTTAATAAAGTTTGATAATGTTGATAGAGACTGAGGACAGGAAAGCTTGAAAGTGAACCCGTAGGGGTTAGAGAGAGAGTCCTCCTGAGAACTGTAGAAAGATGGTCGGCACAATGACAGTAGGCCCAGCCAAGGAGCTAGGCGGTCCTGCATTGGGGAAGTTAGAACGTTGAGAAAAGTTGAGTTATTTATATAGTATTTTATAGTAGGCCTTTAGTGGGTTCAGCTTATACGCCCTTAAAGGAAAAAGTTAAATTATTGTTCAAAGTTTGCACTTGGTAGAATACCCGGCTGGGTACTGAGAGTTATTTATAGTCAACATGTTATTTAAAAATATTTAATTTTGTTTGTAACGTTCAAGTGTTCTCACCTCCCATAAAGAGAAGCATTGTTCTATTTACTTGTTTTAGCATTTCCAAAATTTTGTATGTCTTTTGCTGCTATGTATTGTTATTCTTCTTCCCAGTCCAGGAGTACTGGATTTAACCGGGGGGGAGTGCAGCACCCCAGAGATCTGGTCGTTGCAGTATGACACTCTGCCACTAAGGGGAGTGATGGTACGTCTGATGGCACTGAAAGAATTCTCCTGACCAGGTATCACCAGCACACACTAAACTTCACACTCCGGCCACTAGGCGGAGAAAAAGGCTTTATTTATTGGGCCCCTCCTCACACTGGTAAAACTAGGGGTTGGATAGAAAGTTAGTCAGAAGCTGACTGGGTTGGATTCAAGCAACATCCTGTGGCAGGGGGTGTTGCAGGGAGGAGACACAGGGGGGTCCCTGTCAGGCGTGGGAACCTGGCAGGTGCCTAGCGAACAGAACGTTACGGAACCACGCCTGCACTACCTTGCGGCGGTATCCTAAGAAAGAGACAAGAAGAGAAGGATATTGTGGAACAGTGTAAACGAGATCAAGCAAAAAGGAGTACCAGTAGGAGTCGTGCTGTGAGACCAAGGCAACATCCTACTGAGGCGCGTAGCCAGTGGCCGGAACACCGCGGGAGTAACTGTCTTTAGGCCTTACTTCAAACTCCGCAGGACAGTTAATTATAGGTTGGCTGTCTACCTTAAATTTCCTAAGAAGACATAGGGGGCAACAGTGGGAGAGGGGCGTCTCTAGGGTCCCGGAAGACCTCCAGGCCTTCCCGTCATACGGGGCGTCCTAGCCAAAACATACTGGGGGACGAGAAACTAGCAACATCTGGAACTAAAGAGCGAGAGAGCTGTATTGAACGACGAATGAGAACAGCAGTTGTTAGGACTATTCCGAATGCTCAGCAGGGTAGGACTACAACACACAGGCGCTAGTGGTGGGCAACGATTTCCATCTGCGAGGGAAACTCTGGAAGTGCCCATCAGGCCGGCCTGTCTCTGATAGCCCTGTTAAACGTGCTCTGGATTGAGGATCCTGAAGTCTTCAGCAAAGAGGTAAAGAGACTGAAACCTTGTGTCCTCGTTATTGCCTGCACCTCACACCATCACTATCTACCTTACTGGGAGGCCCTGGGGACATACTTCACCTGTGGGAAGGTATACCATCCAGCTGCCATTCCATCACCCCAGTGGACCCCACAGCAGCGTCGGTCACCCTGACTGAACACCACAGGTGGCGTCACGAACCCCTGACAGACTGCACCACCTTTATTGGACGCCCCTTAGCAGGGTCACGGACCGGGTCTAGCCACCGTGACAGCCTCAGAACCGAACCATAGAGGCCCGGTACCGAAACGCGTGGCACTGTGTCTGGGGGCGATCCATATATTTTTAACCCCTTCATGATTTTTGACAAATCCATATGTCCTGGCTGGGAAGCTGTTCTCGACCCTGGACGAATGGATGCGTCCTGGCGAAAATGTGCGACCATGATAAAACACAGTGATTGCACTGCTTTCCGGGGAACTGCTCTTGATATATATTCTGGCGGGAGGGGAAGTGAGTGGGCAGTCAGACAGAAAGTGTCAGAAGGACAGAAGGGGGCCGTGCAGCCATAGTAGCTGCAGCTCCTGGGGAAAGAGATACTGAAAGAAGGACAGTTGTAGAGAGCGTGCAGGAGAGTAAAGCACAGGAGTGAGACATCTGGGAGGGATAACTGTGACTGGGCTACCTCCCTGGCTGAGCGCAGACAAGGGTAGCCGGAAGACCGAGGCTGTGTTGGGCTCCAAAAGGCATAGCAGAAACCGACAGGACAGCTGGACTTTAAGTTACCTGTCCACCATTATAACCAGGAGGCACAGTGACACATAGGGCCCGGGTCTGTTGTGAATTCTGTTGTCAAGCTCCCTCCTGTGGTCATGAATGGTACTTCGGCTGGTTCTGTCCATGGGCTTCCTCTGTTGGTTGTGAGTGGGGCTGCGGCTTCTGAGTTTCCTTCCACAGGTGACGAGGTTAATTCGTTAGCTGGCTGCTCTATTTAACTCCACTTAGATCATTGCTCCTTGCCACCTGTCAATGTTCCAGTATTGGTCTAGTTCACTCCTGGATCGTTCTTGTGACCTGTCTTCCCAGCAGAAGCTAAGTTCCTGCTTGTTTTTCTTTTGTTTGCTATTTTTCTGTCCAGCTTGCTATTTTGATTTTTGTCTTGCTTGCTGGAAGCTCTGGGATGCAGAGGGAGCGCCTCCGCACCGTGAGTCGGTGCTGAGGGTCTTTTGTGCCCTCTGCGTGGTCTTTTTGTAGTTTTTTGTGCTGACCGCAAAGTTACCTTTCCTATCCTCAGTCTGTTCAGTAAGTCGGGCCTCACTTTGCTAAATCTATTTCATCTCTGTGTTTGTATTTTCATCTTTACTCACAGTCATTATATGTGGGGGGCTGCCTTTTCCTTTGGGGAATTTCTCTGAGGCAAGGTAGGCTTTATTTTTCTATCTTCAGGGCTAGCTAGTTCCTTAGGCTGTGACGAGTTGCATAGGGAACGTTAGGAGCAATCCACGGCTATTTCTAGTGTGTGTGATAGGATTAGGGATTGCGGTCAGCAGAGTTCCCACGTCTCAGAGCTCGTCCTATATTATTTGTAACTATCAGGTCATTCCGTGTGCTCTTAACCACCAGGTCCATTATTGTCCTAACCACCAGGTCATAACACGGGTCATGATAAAGACCCTATAAAAAGGCTCGAGTCACCTGTCATATGGGTTTGTGTCCCACCTTTATGGAGGATAGAGAGGAACTGTGATAATCTTGCTAGAAGCCATAGGCAGTAAGGAACTACAATACCACTGCGCATAAGGAAGACTTTCATCTCCACCTGGTTGATGGGACTCTGAACTTGCTTCAAAGCTGGCCGGACCCTGCCTGCCCTGTGATCTGGTGCCCTGTACTGCGGTTGCCTGAAGCTACAGTAAACCAGGTAAAGAGACTGAAAACCTGTGTCCTCCATTCTTTACTGCACCACCTCATCTATACACCGGGAGCCCTGGGGACCTACTTCACCTGTGGGAAGTTATAACAGCTAGCTGCCATAACATCACCCCATAGGACCCCTTTAAGCAGCGTCGGTCCCCACTGACCGAATGCCACAGGTGGCGTCATGAACACAAACTTTATTCACCAATCCCCTTAAAGACCTTTCCCTTTAATTGGGTGCTGGGTCGCAGCCACCGTGACATCCCTTTTAAGCATGACCAGACCTGGTACCGAGTACCCCACTGCCCTGGCGGGCGACTCAATGACAGGCAGAGGAATCGGACGATGACATCTGATCACATCAATCAGTGCAGAGACGCAGTCTGACCTTATAGTGACTGCTCTGCACTTCCTCATTCCAGCTTGGAGACATTGCTGGGCTTTGTGTATGGAGACATAAGGGTGAGTGGGTGCTCTCATCCACTGGCCTGGCAAGAAAAACCCATTGACCAAAGCTCATCCCACTGAACACCCATACTTTTCTGTAGGCAGAATACTACTCATGCAACACAGGGTGAGGGTAACACTGTGTGGCAATACTTTATTGAATCGCCAATAGACAATAACATTTAGGACAGTCCCAGCAAGTACATAAGATGGAACAAATGACAGAGTCTCACCCTCCCACTGACTCACAGAGAATTTGATAATCTGCAAGTTCGGAGCTTCCAGGTTGGTGTATTCCTCCGGTTGGTTCCATGGTTCCCTGACTGCTGTTCTGTAGAATATGTCTGCAGAAGGAGATAGGTCCATTTTTTATACCCACAGCTATACTTCAATGTTTGCAGAACAACAAGATGCATACATTCAATTCATACAATGGGTGATCAACATATTAACAAACAGCGATTGTTCAATTAAACTATACCTTTGTCCCTCAAAGATAGCAGAACAATAAGCTGCAAGGACTGATACAATAGGTAGTCAGCAACTATTCAACAAATCAACTAACATCAATTCAACCTACAATAAAGGTACCTTCACACTGAACAACTTAACAACGATATTGGTAGCGATCCGTGACGTTGCAGCGTCCTGGATAGCGATATCGTTGTGTTTGACACGCAGCAGCGATCTGGATCCTGCTGTGACATCGTTGGTCGGAGCAGAAAGGCCAGAACTTTATTTCGTTGCTGGATCTCCCGCAGACATCGCTGAATTGGCGTGTGTGACGCCGATTCAGCGATGTCTTCACTGGTAACCAGGGTAAACATCGGGTTACTAAGCGCAGGGCCACGCTTAGTAACCCGATGTTTACCCTGGTTACCAGTGTAAATGTAAAAAAAAACAAACACTACATACTTACATTTCGGTGTCTGTCCCCCGGCGTTCTGCTTCCCTGCGTTCTGCTTCCCTGCGTTCTGCTTCCCTGCACTGACTGAGCGCCGGCTGGCCGTAAAGCACAGCGGTGATGTCACCGCTCTGCTTTACGGCTGGCGCTTACACAGTGCAGGGAAGCAGAACGCACTACCTCCATGCGTACGTCCTACAGCCACTGATCAGAGATGCACATCACTGCTCAGCGACTGTGCTCATTTTAGCCAGGACTTTTTCCTGTCCATTCCCCCCACCCTCTTTTGCATGACATCCATACGTGTATCCTACATCCGCCAAGCACTGATTTGTGAAAAAAAAATATTATTTAGATGAGCTATTAGGGCTAGATTAGGGACAGTAAAAATATATTATAGTAATCAGCGTCTACTATAGTATTTTTACTGAATATAGTCATCGTTAGTGTAAGTAAGCTAAAGAAAAAGAATAAAAATCCATTTAGATTAGTTGATAGGGCTAGATTAGGCACAGTAAAAATATACTGTAGTAATCAGTGTATACTATTGTATTTTTTACTGAATATAGTCAGGGTTAGTGTCAGATAGTAAAGTGTAAAAAACAGAATAAAAAATCAATTTAGATTAGTTGATAGGGCTAGATGAGGCACAGTAAAAAATATACTGTAGCAATCAGTATATTTTTTTTTACTGAATTTAGTCAGGCTTAGTGTCAGATAGTAAAGTGTAAAAAAAATAATAATTTAGATTAGTTGATAGGGCTAGATTAGGGACAGTAAAATCTACAGTAATAATCAGCGTCTCCTACAGTATTTTTTAATGAATATATTCAGGATTAATGTCAGATAGTTGGGGATGCTCAGTAATTTTTTTTTTTTTTTTTACTGGCGTCCATTTAGTAAGATTGTTTTAGATTACACCAAATTTTTAGATTTTTTCTTTTTATCTTTTTTTCTAGATTCTTTTATTTCCTCTTTATTCTAATAAATAAAAAAGTTTACACCAAACACTCACACCTGAATAAAATGTGGCTATTTTACACACACGCCACAGGTGTAAAAAAAATATCCCGCTCATCCCAATCACAGTATTCAGCCGAGGAGGCATAAGCCTTCCTTGCCTCTGACACTGATAGTGAGTGAGAGGATGCCACCGCCTTTATTTTTGCCCCTGTTCCTCAAGTGACGCCGAACCGCCATGCAGACACTCCAGGAGAGCAAATGAACCAGAGCCCACCATTGGTTAGCCCCCATGGACCTCATGTCCCGAAGATTATGAGCCACAGATTCCTGATTTTTTGGCTCAATCAGGAATCCAATTTGACACTACCGGCCTCACAGAAATCGACTTTTTCAAAGTCTTTTTCTCTGAAGATTTTGTTAGGCTAGTTTCACACATCAGTTTTTTGTTTTCGGGCTAAATCCGGCTAATTTTTCAAAAAACGGATCCGACGTAAATTGTGGAAAACTAATGCGCCGACTCCTTTTTTTAGCTGGATCCGGTCTTCTTTAATGCGCATGGATTTTTTGACTTCCTGGTTGAGAGAGAGAGACCAGAACGGAAAATCACGCACAGAACGGAAAATCTGCGTGATTTGTATGAAAAATGCTTTGAAAATCGAATCCGGGCGCCGGATTCATTGTTTTACACCTCCGTTTCATGAGTTTTTGGCCGATTCCATCAGTGCGAAGTTTTTTCCGCCGGACAAAAAAACGTTGCAGTGGACGTTTTCTCCGTCCGCCGGAAACGACTATTTGGACGGATCCGGAAAAAAAAAGATGAAACGTCTGGCCATCAGGCACAATCCGGCGCTAATACAAATCTATGGAAAAAACTCATCCGGTTTAAAAAAACAAACGGATCCGTATTTTCCAAAAATTGCCAGATTGTGCCTGAAACAAAAAGCCTGATGTGTGAAAGTAGCCTTAACCTTCACTCCACTTCATCACTTTTCTAACTGAAGTCCTGTAGATGCTGTAGAGATTATGAAGATTTGGGGCCATGTTCTTCACATGGTGATAGCGAAGAAGCCATAATTTCAATGTTCAGCATGGTTATTACTGCTAAATGCTCTGAGGCCATTCACAAATTTTTGCATTACAATGATAATGCACAGTGACCTCCCAAAGATGACCCAAACTTTGACCAACTTTTCAAATTTCACCTAATCATTGATCACTTCAGCAACAAGTTTGTTGAGGTGTACACTCCCCGAAGGGACATCTGCATGGATGAGTCCCTAATACATTTCAAACTGAAGCTCACATTCCGACAATACCTGCCATCTGGATTTAACCCACTAAATGCCCCTCTCTCCTGGGAGTGAATGGGAAAATTGTGTGGGATTTGGTGCACCCACTACTGGATTGTGGTTGTCACCTCTACGTAGAAAACTTTTATACCAGCATCCCAATCTTCAAATCCCTCTCTGCCAGCACTACCAAAGCATGTGGTACAGTGCCCAAAAATCAGAGAGGACTCCTTAGGTCACAAATTGAGCAGCTGTTCAGAATGGGTGAGAGCAGAACCCAATGTGACAACATAGAGTCCCCAAACCAAACTCAGTGAATACATGCATACAATATGAATATTAACACATGCTCCTTTGGTTTCATAGTAGCTGCATATCATTAACTTATGTTTTGTGATTCATTCTGATCCATCAAATCCACTATAACGGACCTCCTGCTATATGCACTGGTTAATAACATCAGAGGAGCTTTATCTAGAGGACCGTTGGTTGGTGTATACCATATGAACTAACCAAATGTCTCCTTCATAGGGAAATTTTGGGTGTACATATCTTAGGGGCAAGTGATCCCCCTTACCCAATAGTGGCTAGTATAGCAGCTACCTTTTTGGTGCATATCACTCACCTACTTTTTTTTATAACTAATCATTTTTACACAGTCATTACTACAGGTGCTGCTCACAAAACTGGAAGATCATCAAAAAAGTTAATTTATTTCAGTTCTTCAATACAAAAAGTGAAACTCATATATTATATAGAGTCATTACAAACAGATTGATCTACAGCTCTGGCAAAAATTAAGAGACCACCACATCAAAACCCTGTCATGGGCAGCCCAATCTCCAGACCTGAACCCCATTGAAAACCTCTGGAATATAATTAAGAGGATGATGGATAGTCACAAGCCATCAAACAAAGAAGAACTGCTTACATTTTTGCTCCAGGAGCCGTGTGAAGGAGTGGTGAAAAGCATGCCAAGACACATGAAAGCTGTGATTAAAAATCATGGTTATTCCACAAAATATTGATTTCTGAACTCTTCCTGAGTTAAAACATTAGTATTCTTGTTTCTAAATGATTATGAACTTGTTTTCTTTGCATTATTTGAGGTCTGAAAGCACTGTTTTTTTTTTTAATTTTGATCATTTCTCCTTTTCAGAAATATGCAAATTGTTTCCTCAGAGTGGAAGAGGACTAGAACTCTAGTGCCACATATTGGAAGTAGCAATCCTAACAGTCAATGAAGAAAAAGGGAATATCCAGCATGTCCATCCAGTGTAAGTAGAATATCCAAAATTTATTGAAGCATTTTAAAAAACAATATTAAAAAAGAGAGAGAGAGACTCTCTCTGCCTGACGCGTTTCTGGCGCACCACGGCACCCTTAGTCATAGGAACTAATACCATATAGATGAACAGGTTTATATATAGCAAGGAACCAATCACAGACATAGCAATCAATTACATTGAAAAAAGCTGCAGCTAAACACATAACAAGACTTTTTTCTCCTATTTCAAATACATTGAAATTGCATAAATATATACTTTAAATTGCCGCAAGATCTATCTGTTAGTTCAATATATGTAAAAAAGATCATTCCTGTAATTCATATCGTGTGGATGTTTAGTGTCTAAAGTCAGAATCCAAAAGGCTTCCCGCAGTGCTAATTGTTTCTTCCAATCTCCACCTCTAGGTGACTGACTAACCCTTTCTATGCCAAAAAATGAAAAATCTGATAGGTCTCCTTTATGTACAGAAATAAAATGTTTCGTAGCCCCAGAATAGCCTGAATTATTGTTATTTATATTTGCTATGTGTTCTGAAATTCTTTTTTTTATTTTCCTTGTGGTGTAACCTATATAGCAAATGTTGCAAGCCTTACATTTTATGCAGTATATGACGTGGTCAGAATCACAATTAGTAAATGATTTTATATTATAAGTAACATTGTGATTCGAGGAAAAAGTAGTTCTTTTGTTGTCTGCAAATTGGCAGACATTACATCTGTTGCCAGAACATTTAAAAAACCCTTTTATTGATAGCCATGATGTGGGAGTTTTTTTCTGGCGCACCATACTGGGAGACAAAATATTCCCCAGTGTGCAACCTCTCCTGGCCACTACTCTGCATCCATTCTGCAGAATTGTGCATAAAGATTTGTCCTGATTGACTACAGGGAGATATTTAAGAATGATCTGTTTAATTTTATTGTACTGACTGCTATAAGCGGTAGAAAAAGTAATCTGCGTTTCAGGAGCGGCACTTGCATTTTCACTGTCAGAATACAATAAATCAGCACGTGGAATTTTGGAAACATGTCTGAATGCATGTCTTATATTAGATTGTTTATATCCCCTATCAAATAATCTATCAGAAATAAGATGACTTTCCTTGTGGAAAGTATCCTCACTAGAGCAAATTCTTCTCGCTCTCGTGAGCTCACCCCTAGGAATGGCATGAATGGTATGTCGAGGGTGTGCGCTTGAAGACATCAGGGTTGTGTTTCCAGAATTGTCTTTTCTATAAAGAGAAGTATTAACCCTATGTGTTGTATTGCTGCCTGTAAGGAGCACATCCAAGAATGAAACCTCGTGCGATGGAATACCGCTGGTGAAACGCAGGTTACACTTGTTATTATTCAAATAGAGCATGAAATCAGAAAACTTAGTCACGCCCCCTTGCCAAATTAGCAGAATATCATCCACAAATCTCCCATACCAATTAAGGTATGGGAGAAATGGATTATCATCAGTGAATATGTAGGTTTCTTCCCACCATGCCATAAATAAAACGGCTAAAGATGGGGAGAATTTAGACCCCATAGGAGCACCCATGGTCTGGATGAAGTACTCATTTTGAAACATAAAAAAATTATGCTTTAGTAAATAATGTAGAGACGCAAGAATGAACCATTTCAATGAATCTGAATAGCTACTATACTTACTTAGATGATGCTCAATTGCTGTCATAGCCAAAGAATGGGGAATGCATGAATATAAATTTGTGACATCACAAGTTGCAAAAGAATAATTATGACACCATTGAAAAGTATCAAAAACCTTTAAAACTGTTGAGGTGTCTTTAAGGTACCCTGGAATTCTTGGGATCAAAGGTTGGAGATACTCATCGATCAGATGACTGAGGTTTTCATTAAGGGAACCCATCCCAGAAATTATAGGTCGTAACTGTGGGGGAAAAACTTTTTTATGCGTTTTTGGGAGCCCATGGAAAATGGGAGTAATTGAATGTTCAGGCAGTAGCCATTTGTAAATCTTATTGCTGATAACCCCCAATCTCTGTGCTTTATTGAGTAGTTCAGTCATGTCAGAGAGATCTTGCGGCAATTTAAAGTATATATTTATGCAATTTCAATGTATTTGAAATAGGAGAAAAAAGTCTTGTTATGTGTGTTTAGCTGCAGCTTTTTTCAATGTAATTGATTGCTATGTCTGTGATTGGTTCCTTGCTATATATAAACCTGTTCATCTATATGGTATTAGTTCCGATGACTTAGGGCGCCGTGGTGCGCCAGAAACGCGTCAGGCAGAGAGAGTCTCTCTCTCTCTTTTTTAATATTGTTTTTAAAATGCTTCAATAAATTTTGGATATTCTACTTACACTGGATGGACGTGCTGGATATTCCCTTTTTCTTTCTTCCACTTCAGCTGAAATCACCAGCAGGTACGGCACCCACCAGCTACATTCATTTGCAACGGTTTACAGATGCATGTCTCGGCGTGTCAAGCTTCTAACCTTCCCTCTCCCCCCTCCTCTTTTCTTGAATGCCTAACAGTCAATGTCGACCCTTTAACGAGCCTTGTCACAAGACTAGGATAAAAACCAAACCAGAATCTCAATTTGCAGAGATTGTGTTTCGGGCACTGCCCCTCGTCAGTGCAAAGTGTAGATCTGGTTTGGCTGATTGAGAGGCGTCTGACCGGGATCCAAGAAGTATCGTTTCTCCTTGCAAAACCCCAAAATGTATTGTTTGGAAATTCGGAGACATGTTGTCAGAAGTTTATAGACTAAAAGAATAATTTACATTTTACTCAAAAATATATCTATGAAGAGAAAAATCAGACAAACTGAAAATTTTGCAGTGGTTTATTAATTTTTGCCAGATCTGTATGTCAAGTGTTTATTTATGCTAATGCTGATGATTATGGCTTACAGCCAATGAAAACCCAAAAGTCATTATTTCAGTAAATTAGAATAATTACCAAAAACCACCTGGTCCCAGAGTCTGGAGGAAGAGTGGATAGGCAAACAATCCAAGCTGCTTGAGGTCTAGTGTGAAGTTTCCACAATCAGTGATGGTTTGGGGAGCCATGTCACCTGCTGGTGTAGGTCCACTGTACTTTATCAAGACCAAAGACAGCGCAGCCATCTACCAGGAAATTTTAGAACACTTCATGCTTCCCTCTGCCAACAACTGTTTTGGAGATGGAAATTTCATTCTCCAGCAGAACTTGGCACCTGTCTACAAAAGTAACAATATCTGGTTTAAAAACAACAGTATCACTGTGCTTGATTGGCCAGCAAACTCGCCTGACCTTAACCCCATACTAAATCTATAGGGTATTGTCAAGAGGAAGATGAGCAACACCAGACTCAACAATGCAGACGAGCTGAAGGCTGATATCAAAGCAACCTGGGCTTCCATAACCCCTCAGCAGTGCCACAGACTGATCACCTCCATGCCACGCCGCATTGATGCAGTAATTGATGCCAAAGGAGCCCCGACCAAGTACTGAGTGCATTTACTGAACATACATTTCAGTAGGCCAACATTTCAGATTTTAAAATCATTTTTCAAGCTGGTGTTATAAAGTATTCTAATATACTGAGATAATGACTTTTGGGTTTTCATTGGCTGTAAGCCATAATCATCAACATTAACAGAAATAAACGCTTGAAATAGATGACTCTGTTTGTAATGACTCTGATCAGCTAATTCCCTCAGTGCCAAATGGAACCCCCAAATGGAGCTGTGGTCAGACATCTCACCTGCCTCTCCATTTTAAAATGTAGATAAGTGTCCTGTCAGGAATAAAACTTCCTTATTCTTCTGATCTGTGCAGTTTCTAATGGTCGGACCTAAGCGATCACCTAACCTGTGGAGCCCATGAATCAGTGATAACTTGTTTTAACCAAAGAGCCCCTTTAATACAAACTACTGTAATTGTACATCCCAGTTATGGGGGCGCACAGTTAATGTGCAGGAGCCGTCTGTGTTTTACAATCAATGCTCCACTATAAAAGTGATAACGGCTTACAGGTATTTGCATATAGCTGTAGGGTGGGCCCCTAGGTTCAATTCCCCCTGTGGGCCCAAGATCCTCTAGTCCGACCCTGCAGCCATCAGTCAATACATTAACTTATATAAAGTCCAACATAGTGTGATTCAGTAGGAGAGAGACATATCCACATATATCTGCTAGTATAATATTGGTGTATAGCCAAATGGGACTGCTTATGTGTGCTCACTGATAGAAAAATGCCTTTTACCAAAAAAAAGAAAGGAGACTCAGGCTGGAACAAGGCTGTTTTTCTTTTTCTTCACGTATACCTTTTGTATTACCAGCTTTGTTTCTAATGTGGATTACTTATTAAAACATTTTTATGCTTACTCGTCGCTACTCCTTTTCCTCTCATTTTTTACATGTTCTAATATACAGTATATTGAATCAATTTTGAATTTTATACAAGCGGCGGGACCATCAAACACTCTTTTTTTCTCCATGTGTTCATGTCTCATCAGGACGAAGATCCATGCACCTTACAACTATTGGTGAGCTGGCTAATTCTCTCCCTTCTTTTAATCTACATGAAGGTGAAAACAGGCTGGGGGTGAACGTGCTAATATATTTTTTTACACAGTCTATTTGCCCCAACAATTGTACAGGTTACACAGAGTCATAAGACCATGAGGCATTATATGGACCATGAACTTTGTATTCCTATCATCAGGGCAGATGTTGCTTTCATTGCTCTCTATTAGGTGTAGGAGCTGTAATTTACAATAATGTTCTTTGACCTTCTTCATGCCTGAGATGACACTGCCCTTTAATGTACTTTGTAAGAAGTAGGTTGAATAAAATGAAGCAGAAGTCAATATTTTACGATCAATAACCATTCTATACTTATAATCAAATATACAATATATATCATAAAAGGGTGAAAAAGGGACATATACAAGTGACCGGGAAGGGAATCAACATAGCAGCATGTCCTATATTTAACAGACCGAACATTCAGTGTCTCCCTCTCCCACACCACCTCCTCACCTCGCCCCTTGTCTGTTGGTGTTCCTCAAGGCTCAGTTCTAAGACCCCTACTCTTCTCCATCTACACCTTCGGCATTTGACAGCTCATAGAATCGCACAGTATGCAGTATCATCTCTACACCGATGACACACAGATCTACCTATCTGGACCTGACCTCACCTCCTTACTCACCAAAATCCCACATTGTCTGTCTGCTATCTCGGCCTTCTTTTCTGCTCACTTTCTAAAACTGAACATGGACAAAACAGAATTCATCATCTTTCCCCATCTCACTCTACCCCTCCACCCAACCTATCCATCAATGTCAATGGCTGTTCACTTTCCCCAGTTCCGCATGCTTGGGGTGATCCTTGATTCTGCCCTCTCTTTCAAGCCACATATCCAAGCCCTTGCCTCCTCCTGCCATCTCAAACTCAAAAATATTTCCCAGATCTGTGCATTCCTTGACCACGAAACCACAAAAACACTAGTGCACACCCTTATCATCTCCCACCTTGACTACTGCAACCTCCTACTCTCTGGCCTCCCCTCAAGCACTCTGGCATCACTCAATCCATCCTACACTCTGCTGCCTGACTAATCTACCTGTCTCCCCACTATTCCCCAGCCTCTCCCCTATACCAAGCTCTTCACTGGCTTCCTATCGTCCAGAGACTCCAGTTCAAAACCTTTACTATGACATACAAAGCCATCCACACACTGTCTCCTCATACATCTGTGACATGGTCTCCTGGCACTTACCTACACGCAACCTTCGATTCTCTCAAGATCTCCTTCTCTACTCCCCTCTCATCTCTTCCTCCCACAATCGCATCCAAGACTTCTCCCGTGCTTCCCCCATACTCTGGAACTCTCTACCCCAACACATCAGACTCTCACCTACCATAGAAACCTTCAAAAAGAACCTGAAGACTCACCTCTTCCGACAAGCCTACAGCCTGCAGTGATCCTCAACCTACTGAACAGCCGCACAGCCAGCTCTTCCCTCTCCTAGTGTATCCTCACCCATCCCCTGCAGACTGTGAGCCCTCGCGGGCAGGGACCTCCCTCCTTCTGTGCGTGTTAGTGTCTTGCTTTTTGCTCATGTTTATTGCTCCCTTTTCATATGTAAAGCGCCATGGAATAAATGGCGCTATAAAAAATGTATAATGATAATAATAATAATGTCCTCCTTGCTGGTCCCTGACATCTGACTATCAAGGTGAAGGAGTAGGGAGAGATCCCACGAGAGAGAGTTCCAGGTGGCTATCATTGTTCTCTAGGTTGGTTCTGTTGCCCTAAAGGTACCTTCACACTCAGCGACGCTGCAGCGATACCGACAACGATGTCGATTGCTGCAGCGTCGCTGTTTGGTCGCTGGAGAGCTGTCACACAGACAGCTCTCCAGCGACCAACGATCCAGAGGTCCCCGGGTAACCAGGGTAAACATCGGGTTACTAAGCGCAGGGCCGCGCTTAGTAACCTGATGTTTACCCTGGTTACCAGCGTAAAAGTAAAAAAAAACAAACACTACATACTTACCTACCGCTGTCTGTCCCCGGTGCTCTGCTTCTCTGCACTCCTCCTGCACTGACTGTGAGCACAGCGGCCGGAAAGCAGAGCGGTGACGTCACCGCTCTGCTTTCCGGCTGACCGACGCTCACAGCCAGTGCAGGAGGAGTGCAGAGAAGCAGAGCGCCGGGGACAGACAGCGGTAGGTAAGTATGTAGTGTTTTTTTTTTTTACTTTTACGCTGGTAACCAGGGTAAACATCGGGTTACTAAGCGCGGCCCTGCGCTTAGTAACCCGATGTTTACCCTGGTTACCAGTGAAGACATCGCTGGATCGGTGTCACACACGCCGATCCAGCGATGTCTGCAGGGAGTCCAGCGACGAAATAAAGTTCTGGACTTTCCTCAGTGACCAACGATCTCCCAGCAGGGGCCTGATCGTTGGTCGCTGTCACACAGAACGATTTCCTTAATGATATCGTTGCTACGTCACAAAAAGCAACGATATCGTTAACGATATCGTTATGTGTGAAGGTACCTTAAGTGCAGAGGTGGAGCAGTGGGGGGTGGTCTCCAAGTGTCTGGACAGCAGTTCCAAGCTCTATGCTTATATTGTCCCAATTCAAGTCACTTTTAAATTCAATTGGTAGATTATTGGTTAGTGAATTAATTTCCCTGTCACTGTCCTCTTTAAGACCCTTCAATTGTACAGGTGCTTCTTGCAAAATTAAAATATCATCAAAAAGTTATTTTATTTAAGTTCTTCAATACAAAAAGTGAAACTCATATATTATATAGAATCATTACAAACAGAGTGATTTATTTCAAGTGTTTATTTCTGTTAATGTTGATGATTATGGCTTACAGCCAATGAAACCTCAAAAGTTATTATCTCAGTAACTTAGAATAATAAACAAAAAACACTTGCAAAGGCTTCCTAAGCAAAAGCCAATGAAACCCCAAAAGTCATTATCCCAGTAAATTAGAATACTTTATAACACCAGCTTGAAACATTATTTTAAAATCCGAAATATTGGCCTACTGAAATGTATGTTCAGTAAATGCACTCAGTACTTGGTCAGGGCTCCTTTTGCATCAATCACTGCATCAATGAGGCGTGGCATGGAGGTGATCAGCCTGCCTCCAGCATCAGTCCACTCCTTGTGAATCTCCCTTAAATTTTTGAATAGCCTTGTCTAAACAATCATTTCAAGCAGAGGCGTAGCTAGGGTTTTGGTCCAGGGGGGCGAAGCTTCTGAGTGGGCCCCTAACCAGGTAACCTTGATTACAACTCGATGACGCCCCCTAATAGTGGAGGAGAACCTCAGCAGATGACCGCGCTGTTACTGAAGATAATCTCTATATAACGACCAACATGGATATTACCGCCATATAGTCAGTGGTAGATACCAGCCCTACAGAGCATATAAGAGATCACAGCACAGTTATAGATAATGACTTACCATTGACGTTCTTTATGATGGAATCATCACTTTTCCCATCTTTTCCATCTGGCCCAGACCGACATGACAACTTCTTCCAGCTACAACTCGTCTGCAGAGAAAACAACAAAGACACGTTTCACTTCTCACATTCCAGCCATCACCATCTATTCCCAACCTGCATAAACCCCTCATCCTGCTGATACCCCAATACTGAGCTCCTGCTGCCATATGTGTCCCTATTACTGCACCTAATATCCCAATACTGAGCCGCTGCTGCCTTATGTGTCCCTATTACTGCACCTGATACCCCAATACTGAGTCGCTGCTGCCATATGTGTCCCTATTACTGCACCTGATACCCCAATACTGAGCCGCTGCTGCTGTATGTGTCCCTATTACTGCACCTGATACCTCAATACTGAGCCGCTGCTGGCGTATGTGTCCCTATTACTGCACCTGATACCCCAATACTGAGCCACTGCTGTCGTATGTGACCCTATTACTGCACCTACTCTGTGGTTCTCTGTACCCTCTAAATTCTAAAGCACCCCTCTATAATATAGTAATGCCGGGTGTAAGTGCCCTAGAAAACAGAGCCCACATTTTGCCCCCTATAAAGTAATAATGCTCTCTGTGTGCCCCTTTGATAGTCACAATAACATGAGTTCCTCTATTACAATAAGTGCCCACTTTACATTTAATAATGTCCCGAGTCTCCGCTGTACAGCTCCCCTATACACAGTATAATGCCCCCTAACTGTATAGTACCACCCACACAGTATACTGACCCTTTAGTAGCTTTCAAACTGTTTGATGGCTTCAACACTGTAATCCCCACACTGTATGATGGCCCCATAGATAATCGTCATATAGTATAATGTGCCAGATAGTCCTCAATATAGCACAAGGCAGCACCCCTATAGGCAGACCCTGTAGTTTAAAGCAACCCCCATAGACAGACCCTGTAGTATAAGGCAGCACCCCCCCATAGGCAGATCCTGTAGAATAAGGCAGCACCCCCCATAGGCAGATTTTGTATATAAGGCAGCACTCCCCCGATAGGCAGATCCTGTGTATAAGGCAGCACTCCCCCCATAGGCAGATACTATAGAATAAGGCAGCACTCCTCCCATAGGCAGATCCTGTAGAATAAGGCAGCATTCCCCCATAGGCAGATCCTGTAGAATAAGGCAGCACCCCCCCTATAGGTAGATCCTGTATATAAGGCAGCACTCCCCCCTATAGGCAGATCCTGTATATAAGGCAGCACTCCCCCCCATAAGCAGATCCTGAATATAAGGCAGCACTCCCCTATAGGCAGATCCTGTATATAAGGCAGCACTCCCTCCCCTATAGGCAGATACTGTATATAAGGCAGCACTCCCTCCCCTATAGGCAGATACTGTAGAATAAGGCAGACCCCATAAAAACACAGTAAATAAATACTCACCTCTCTAACTCCTTGTTCCAGCGGTGCTTCCTGCTCCTGCTCCCGCTCATCTGACAGCGGGCGCTGGGTGGTGACGTCTTTGCACCCACTGTCAGACGGTGTGGGGGACGATGGGAGGAGCGCAGCGCAGCGCTCCTTCCCTCATCACTGCAGTGAGCTGTATCAGCTAGATGCCGATACAGCTCACCATGCGATGACGGGTGGGGGGCCCACTACTGGCACCAGGCCGCCCCGCCTGCTCAGGGGCCCCATAGCGGCAGAGCAGGGAGATCAATTCTCCCTGCTCTGACACAGAATGAAACTTAATCTGCGCGCTGCGCGCGCCAATGCAGTTGCAGTGGCATAGCTCCCGGTGGGCCCCCCAGAGCGCGGGGTCCGGGGCGATGGCCCCCTCTGTCCCTCCGGTAGCTACGCTACTGATTTCAAGGCTGTGGTTATCCCGGTTGCTTGTGCACCTTCTTCTACCACACTTTTTCCTTCCACTCAAATTTCCATTAATATGCTTGGATACAGCAATGTGTGAAAAGCCAGCTTCTTTATCAATGACCTTTTGTGACTTACCCTCCTTGTGGAGTGTGTCAACGACTGCCTTCTGGACATCTGTCAAGTCCGCAGTCTTCACCATGATTGTGGAGCCTACTGAAACAGACTAAGGGACCTTTTGCTTAGGAAGCCTTTGCAAGTGTTTTTTGTTTATTATTCTAAGTTACTGAGATAATGACTTTTGGGTTTTCATTGGCTGTAAGCCATAATCATCAATATTAACAGAAATAAACACTTGAAATAGATCACGCTGTTTGTAATGACTCTCTCGTACAATGTATGAGTTTCACTTTTTGTATTGTAGAACTGAAATAAATTACGGTAACTATTTGATGATATTCTAATTTTGTGAGAAGAACCTGTGTGTGCACCCAGAGCTTTTCTATGCTTCAGTTTTTTCCATCCAGATTTACATGCAAAATATCTTCTGGAAGAAATTTTTGAAAATCTTATTCACACACAACAGACAGAAAATCTGTAGAGGAGATTGATGTGCAGCACAGATTTTAAATTCTCAGCATGTACCATATGCTTTGTAGTTTTACCACAGATTTCATTTCCTAGGTTATCCTAGGTTTTGTCGCTTTAATGGCTAGTGTGAACATGCTCCTACACATATCTTGCAGAGCTGTATTTGGTGTTCATGCTGCCCTTGGCACTTTAAGTGGTCACACCCCCTATTGGTTAAGTTAGACTAAAGGCCCCTTCACATTTAGCGACGCTGCAGCGATACCGACAACGATCCGGATCGCTGCAGCGTCGCTGTTTGGTCGCTGGAGAGCTGTCACACAGACCGCTCTCCAGCGACCAACGATGCCGGTAACCAGGGTAAACATCGGGTAACTAAGCGCAGGGCCGCGCTTAGTAACCCGATGTTTACCCTGGTTACCATTCCAAATAGTAAAAAAAAAACAAACACTAGATACTTACCTACAGCCGTCTGTCCTCCAGCGCTGCGCTCTGCTTCTCTGCACTCCTCCTGTACTGTCTGTGAGCCGGAAAGCAGAGCGGTGACGTCACCGCTCTGCTTTCCGGCTCACAGACAGTACAGGAGGAGTGCAGAGCACAGCGCTGGAGGACAGACAGCTGTAGGTAAGTATCTAGTGTTTGTTTTTTTTTACTTTTAGCATGGTAACCAGGGTAAACATCGGGTTACTAAGCGCGGCCCTGCGCTTAGTTACCCGATGTTTACCCTGGTTACCAGTGAAGACATCGCTGGATCGGTGTCACACACGCCGATCCAGCGATGTCTTCAGGGAGTCCAGCGACGAAATAAAGTTCTGGACTTTATTCAGCGACCAACGATCTCCCAGCAGGGGCCTGATCGTTGGTCGCTGTCACACATAACGATTTCATTAACGATATCGTTGCTACGTCACAAATAGCAACGATATCGTTAACGATATCGTTATGTGTGAAGGTACCTTAAGACCTCATGCAACCATCAGAGTGTCCTGGTGATTCCTGTAAAGGAAAAAACAGTACTGTTGAGATCCTTATATATATACTAGATGGTGGCCCGATTCTAACGCATCGGGTATTCAAGAATATACATGTCCTCGTAGTATATTGCCCAGCCACCTAGTATATTGCCCAGTTACGTAGTATATTGCCCAGTTACGTAGTATATTGCCCAGCTACGTAGTATATTGCCCAGTTACGTAGTATATTGCCCAGTTACGTAGTATAATGCCCAGTGACGTAGTATACAGCAAAGAGCCACGTAGTATATTGCACAGCAATGTAGTATACAGCACAGAGCCACGTAGTATGTTGCCCAGCTACGTAGTATATTGCCCAGCCACGTATGTCACAGGTTAAAAAAATAAAAAATAAACATATACTCACCTTCCGATCCGAGGGCCCCTTGTAGTTCTTTCGCCAGCTTCCGGTCCCAGGGTGTGATGACGTCGCGGTCACATGACCGAGACGTTATGGAAGGTCCTTCTCGCGCAGGCGTGCAGGACCTGTGATGACGTCGTGGAGAAAGGCGCCTGAGGGTGAGTATATGATGATTTTTTTTTTATTATTATTTTTACCATTAGATCTTTTTACTATTGATGCTGCATAGGCACCATCAATAGTAAAAACTTGGTCACACAGGGTTAATAGCGGCGGTAACGGAGTGAGTTACCCGCGGCATAAAGCGGTCCGTTACCGCTGGCATTAACCCTGTGTGAACGATGACTGCGGGGAGTATGGAGCGGGCGCTGACTGCAGGGGAGTAGGGAGGGACTAATCGGACTGTGGACGTCGGGGATTGGTCGCGGCAGCCATGACAGGCAGCTCGCGAGACCAATCAGCGACTTAGATTCCATGACAGACAGAGGCCGCGACCAATGAATATCCGTGACAGAAAGACAGACAGACAGACAGAAAGAAGGAAGTGACCCTTAGACATTGTACATATATGAAGTCTGTGTTTTACATCTCTGCGCCATCTGAGTGACAGGTGGGAACTAGCGGTACCGTTTGCACTGTTCCCAGACGTTGGCCGGCTACTGAAGGCAGCTCTCATCATTATATCCTGCTCGTGCTGAGACCAGCGCTAACAGAAGACAATGATGGGAGTTGTGTTCAGCAGCTGTGTAAGTGCTGTGTAAAATTAGGAATCAAATAAAAAAAAAATGATGTGGGCAATTTTCATAACCGCCGCTATTAACCCTGTGTGACCAGCGCATGGCTGGGGGATAATATTAATAATCTGGGACATGGACAATATCCAATAAAGGTCTCAGTCTATTAATAACAGCTCTCAGCCATTTGTTTAGCCTTTCTTGGTGAATTTACGGGGGACCCCAGAAAAAAAAGAGGTAGGGTCCCCTATAAATTCAAACCAGTAAAGGCTAAACAGACAACTGTGGTTTGATATTAATAGTCTGGGAAGGGGTCAGGTTATTATAATGGTTGTTTATTATTTTCTGTCTTTTACTGGGGACAAAGGCTTCAATGGAATAGGCGTAAGATTAGTATAACTGTGTTTTTTATTTTTAAATAAATGTATAAAACATAGTGTTTTGTTTAATTTCAAATAATGGATTTTATTGTTGCTGTGTGTTTATTTAACCCCTTAGTGACAGAGCCAATTTGGTACTTAATGACCGAACCAATTTTTACAATTCTGACCACTGTCAATTTATGAGGTTATAACTCAGGGAACGCTTTAACGGATCCCGTTGATTCTGGGAATGTTTTTTCGTGACATATTGTACTTCATGTTATTGGTAACATTTCTTCGATATTACTTGCGATTATTTATGAAAAAAACGGAAATATGGCGAAAATTTTTAAAATTTAGCAATTTTCAAACTTTGTATTTTTATGTCCTTAAATCAGAGAGATATGTCACGAAAAATAGTTAATAAATAACATTTCCCACATGTCTACTTTACATCAGCACAATTTTGGAAACATTTTTTTTTTTGCTAGGGAGTTATAAAAGTTCAAACTTGACCAGCAATTTCTCATTTTTACAACACCATTTTTTTTAGGGACCACATCACATTTGAAGTCATTTTGAGGGGTCTATATGATAGAAAATAACGAAGTGTGACACCATTCTAAAACCTGCACCCCTCAAGGTGCTCAAAACCACATTCAAGAAGTTTATTAACCCTTTACGTGCTTCACAGGAACTGAAACAATGTGGAAGGAAAAAATGTACATTTAACTTTTCTTTGCAAACATTCTAATTCAGAATCATTTTTTTTTATTTTCACATGTGTAAAAAAAGAAATGTAACCATAGATTTTGTTATGCAATTTCTCCTGAACACGCCAATACCCCATATGTGGGGGTAAACCACTTTTTGGGCGCACCGCAGAGCTTGGAAGTGAAGGATCGCCGTTTGACTTTTTCAATGCAGAATTGGCTGGAATTGAGATCGGACGCCATGTCACGTTTAGAGAGCCCCTGATGTGCCTAAACAGTGGAAACCCCCAAGTAACATCATTTTGGAAACTAGACCCCTTAAGGAACTTATCTAGATGTGTGGTGAGCACTTTGAACCCCCAAGTGCTTCACAGAAGTTTATAACGTAGAGCCGTGAAAATAAAAAATCGCATTTGTTTCCACAAAAATGATCTTTTCGCCCACAAATTCTTATTTTCACAAGGGTAACAAGAGAAATTAGACCACAAAAGTTGTTGTGCGATTTCTCCTGAATACGTCGATACCCCATATGTGAGGTAAACCACTGTTTGGGCGCACCGCAGAGCTTGGAAGTGAAGGAGCGCCTTTTGACTTTTTCAATGCAGAATTGGCTGAAATTGAGATCGGACGCCATGTTGCGTTTGGAGAGCCCCTGATGTGCCTAAACAGTGGAATCCCCCACAAGTGACACCATTTTGGAAACTAGACCCCTTAAGGAACTTATCTAGATGTGTGGTGAGCACTTTGAACCCCCAAGTGCTTCACAGAAGTTTATAACGTAGAGCCGTGAAAATTAAAAAAATGACATTTTTTTCTACAAAAATGATCGTTTTCCCCCCAATTTTTTATTTTTACAAGGGTAACAGGAGAAATTAGGCCCACAAAAGATGTTGTGCAATTTCTCCTGAGTACGTCGATACTCCATATGTGGGGGTAAACCACTGTTTGGGCGCACCGTAGAGCTTGGAAGAGAAGGAGTGCCGTTTTACTTTTTCAATGTAGAATTGGCTGGAATTGAGATCGGACGCCATGTCGCGTTTGGAGAGCCCCTGATGTGCCTAAACAGTAGAAACCCTCAACAAGTGACCCCATTTTGGAAACTAGACCCCCCATGGAACTTATCTAGATGTGTGATGAGAACTTTGAATGCCCAAGAGCTTCACAAAAGTTTAGAATGCAGAGTCGTGAAAATAAAAAATATTTTTTTTCCACAAACAAAATATTGTAGCCCCCAAGTTTTTATTTTCACAAGGATAACAGGAGAAATTGGACAGCAATAGTTGTTGTCCAATTTATCCCGAGTACGCTGATGCGCCATATGTGGGGGTAAACCACTGTTTGGGCGCACAGCAGAGCTCGGAAGGGAAGGAGCGCCGTTTTGGAATGCAGACTGTGATAGAATGGTCTGTGGGCGTTATGTTGCGATTGCAGAGCCCCTGATGTACCTAAACTATAGTAACCCCCCACAAGTGACCCCATTTTGGAAACTAGACCCCCCAAGGAACTTATCTAGATGTGTGGTGAGAACTTTGAATGCCCAAGTGCTTTACAGAAGTTTAGAATGCAGAGTCGTGAAAATAAAAAATATTTTATTTCCACAAACAAGATTTTGTAGCCCCCAAGTTTTTATTTTCACAAGGGTAACAGGAGAAATTGGACCACTAAAGTTGTTGACCAATTTATCCTGAGTACGCTGATGCCCCATATGTGGGGGTAAACCACTGTTTGGGCGCACGGCAGAGCTCGGAAGGGAAGGAGCGCCGTTTTGGAAGGCAGACTTAGATAGAATGGTCTGTGGGGGTTATGTTGCGTTTGCAGAGCCCCTGATGTACCTAAACAGTAGTAACCCCCCAAAAGTGACCCCATTTTGGAAACTAGGCCCCCCAAGGAACTTATATAGATGTGTGGTGAGAACTTTGAATGCCCAAGTGCTTCACAGAAGTTTATAATGCAGAGTCGTGAAAATAAAAAATATTTTTTTTTTCCACAAAAAAGATTTTGTAGCCCCCAAGTTTTTATTTTTACAAGGGTATCAGGAGAAATTGGACCCCAAAAGTTGTTGTCCAATTTATCCCAAGTACGCTGACGCCCCATATGTGGGGGTAACCCACTGTTTGGGCGCACGGCAGAGCTCAGAAGGGAGGGAGCACCATTTGACTTTTTGAGCGCAAAATTGGCTGTCGTGTTTGGAGACCCCCTGATGTAACTCAACAGTGGAAACCCCCCAATTCTAACTCCAACCCTAACCCCAACACACCCCTAACCCTAATCCCAACCCGATCCATAATCCTAATCACAACCCTAATGATAATCACAACCCTTACCCCAAAACAACTCTAATGTCAACCCTGTTATGTTTGCTAATGACAGGTGTTATGAAGGCAATCCAGAAACACAGTGTGCTTAGCGATCAGAGCGCACACAGTGATCTGACAAATACCCAAAAATACAAGAACGAGCTCTGAGACGTGGAAACTCTGTAGACTGCACACCTGATCCTATCCTAAACACAACTAAAAGAGGCTGTGGATTGCGCCTAACAACTACCTAGGCAACTCGGCACAGCCTAAGAAACTAGCTAGCCTGAAGATAGAAAAATAGGCCTGACTTGCCCCAGAGAAATTCCCCAAAGGAAAAGGCAGCCCCCCACATATAATGACTGTGAGTAAGATGAAAAGACAAAACGTAGGGATGAAATAGATTCAGCAAAGTGGGGCCCGATATTCTAGGACAGAGCGAGGACAGTAAAGCGAACTTTGCAGTCTACAAAAAACCCTAAAGCAAAACCACGCAAAGGGGGCAAAAAAAACCCACCGTGCCGAACTAACGGCACGGCGGTACACCCTTTGCGTCTCAGAGCTTCCTGCAAAACAAAAGACAAGCTGGACAGAAAAAAAGCAACAAAAAAGCAAAAAGCACTTAGCTATACAGAGCAGCAGGTCACAGGAACAATCAGGAGAAGCTCAGATCCAACACTGAAACATTGACAAGGAGCAAGGATAGCAGCATCAGGCGGAGTTAAGTAATGAAGCAGTTAACGAGCTCACCAGAACACCTGAGGGAGGAAGCTCAGAAGCTGCAGTACCACTTGTGACCACAGGAGTGAATTCAGCCACAGAATTCACAACAGTACCCCCCCCTTGAGGAGGGGTCACCGAACCCTCACCAGAGCCCCCAGGCCGACCAGGATGAGCCGCATGAAAGGCACGAACAAGATCGGAAGCATGAACATCAGAGGCAAAAACCCAGGAATTATCTTCCTGAGCATAACCCTTCCATTTAACCAGATACTGGAGTTTCCGTCTAGAAACACGAGAATCCAAAATCTTCTCCACAATATACTCCAATTCCCCCTCCACCAAAACCGGGGCAGGAGGCTCAACAGATGGAACCATAGGTGCCACGTATCTCCGCAACAACGACCTATGGAATACATTATGTATGGAAAAGGAGTCTGGGAGGGTCAAACGAAAAGACACAGGATTGAGAACCTCAGAAATCCTATACGGACCAATAAAACGAGGTTTAAATTTAGGAGAGGAAACCTTCATAGGAATATGACGAGAAGATAACCAAACCAGATCCCCAACACGAAGTCGGGGACCCACACGGCGTCTGCGATTAGCGAAAAGTTGAGCTTTCTCCTGGGACAAGATCAAATTGTCCACTACCTGAGTCCAGATCTGCTGCAACCTATCCACCACAGAATCCACACCAGGACAGTCCGAAGACTCAACCTGTCCTGAAGAGAAACGAGGATGGAACCCAGAATTGCAAAAAAATGGAGAAACCAAGGTAGCCGAGCTGGCCCGATTATTAAGGGCGAACTCAGCCAACGGCAAAAAGGACACCCAATCATCCTGGTCTGCAGAAACAAAACATCTCAGATATGTTTCCAAGGTCTGATTGGTTCGTTCGGTCTGGCCATTAGTCTGAGGATGGAAAGCCGAGGAAAAGGATAGGTCAATGCCCATCCTACCACAAAAGGCTCGCCAAAACCTTGAAACAAACTGGGAACCTCTGTCAGAAACAATATTCTCAGGAATGCCATGCAACCGAACCACATGCTGAAAGAACAAAGGTACCAAATCAGAGGAGGAAGGCAATTTAGCCAAGGGCACCAGATGGACCATTTTAGAAAAGCGATCACAGACCACCCAAATGACTGACATCTTCTGAGAAACGGGAAGGTCAGAAATGAAATCCATCGAAATATGTGTCCAAGGCCTCTTTGGGACCGGCAAGGGCAAAAGCAACCCACTGGCACGAGAACAGCAGGGCTTAGCCCTAGCACAAATCCCACAGGACTGCACAAAAGTACGTACATCCCGTGACAGAGATGGCCACCAGAAGGATCTAGCCACTAACTCTCTGGTACCAAAGATTCCAGGATGACCAGCCAACACCGAACAATGAAGTTCAGAGATAAGTTTATTAGTCCACCTATCAGGGACGAACAGTTTCTCTGCTGGACAACGATCAGGTTTATTCGCCTGAAATTTTTGCAGCACCCGCCGCAAATCAGGGGAGATGGCAGACACAATGACTCCTTCCTTGAGGATACCCGCTGGCTCAGATAAACCCGGAGAGTCGGGCACAAAACTCCTAGACAGAGCATCCGCCTTCACATTTTTAGAGCCCGGAAGGTACGAAATCACAAAGTCGAAGCGGGCAAAAAATAACGACCAACGGGCCTGTCTAGGATTCAAGCGCTTGGCAGACTCGAGATAAGTCAAGTTCTTATGATCAGTCAATACCACCACGCGATGCTTAGCTCCTTCAAGCCAATGACGCCACTCCTCGAATGCCCACTTCATGGCCAGCAACTCTCGATTGCCCACATCATAATTACGCTCAGCGGGCGAAAACTTCCTGGAAAAGAAAGCACATGGTTTCATCACTGAGCAATCAGAACCTCTCTGTGACAAAACCGCCCCTGCTCCAATCTCAGAAGCATCAACCTCGACCTGGAACGGAAGAGAAACATCTGGCTGACACAACACAGGGGCAGAACAAAAACGACGCTTCAACTCCTGAAAAGCTTCCACAGCAGCAGAAGACCAATTAACCAAATCAGCACCCTTCTTGGTCAAATCGGTCAATGGTTTGGCAATGCTAGAAAAATTACAGATGAAGCGACGATAAAAATTAGCAAAGCCCAGGAACTTTTGCAGACTTTTCAGAGATGTCGGCTGAATCCAATCCTGGATGGCTTGGACCTTAACTGGATCCATCTCGATAGTAGAAGGGGTAAAGATGAACCCCAAAAATGAAACTTTCTGCACACCGAAGAGACACTTTGATCCCTTCACAAACAAAGAGTTAGCACGCAGGACCTGAAAAACCATTCTGACCTGCTTCACATGAGACTCCCAATCATCTGAGAAGATCAAAATGTCATCCAAGTAAACAATCAGGAATTTATCCAGATACTCACGGAAGATGTCATGCATAAAAGACTGAAACACAGATGGAGCATTGGCAAGTCCGAACGGCATCACTAGATACTCAAAATGACCCTCGGGCGTATTGAATGCAGTTTTCCATTCATCTCCTTGCCTGATTCTCACCAGATTATACGCACCACGAAGATCTATCTTAGTGAACCAACTAGCCCCCTTAATCCGAGCAAACAAGTCAGATAACAATGGCAAGGGATACTGAAATTTAACAGTGATCTTATTAAGAAGGCGGTAATCAATACACGGTCTCAGCGAACCATCCTTCTTGGCTACAAAGAAGAACCCTGCTCCCAGTGGTGATGACGATGGGCGAATATGTCCCTTCTCCAGGGATTCCTTCACATAACTGCGCATAGCGGCGTGTTCGGGCACGGATAAATTAAATAATCGACCTTTAGGGAATTTACTACCAGGAATCAAATTGATAGCACAATCACAATCCCTATGCGGAGGTAGAGCATCGGACTTGGGCTCTTCAAATACATCCTGATAATCAGACAAGAACTCTGGGACCTCAGAAGGGGTGGATGACGAAATCGACAAAAATGGAACATCACCATGTACCCCCTGACAACCCCAGCTGGATACCGACATGGAATTCCAATCCAATACTGGATTATGGGTTTGTAGCCATGGCAACCCCAACACGACCACATCATGCAGATTATGCAACACCAGAAAGCGAATAACTTCCTGATGTGCAGGAGCCATGCACATGGTCAGCTGGGCCCAGTATTGAGGTTTATTCTTGGCCAAAGGTGTAGCATCAATTCCTCTCAATGGAATAGGACACCGCAAAGGCTCCAAGAAAAACCCACAACGTTTAGCATAATCCAAATCCATCAGATTCAGGGCAGCGCCCGAATCCACAAACGCCATGACAGAAAACGACGACAAAGAGCATATCAAGGTAATGGACAGAAGGAATTTGGACTGTACAGTACCAATGACAGCAGACCTAGCGGACCGCTTAGTGCGCTTAGGACAATCAGAAATAGCATGAGTGGAATCACCACAGTAGAAACACAGACCATTCAGACGTCTGTATTCCTGCCGTTCAACTCTAGTCATAGTCCTATCGCACTGCATAGGCTCAGGTTTTACCTCAGGCAGTACCGCCAAATAGTGCACAGATTTACGCTCGCGCAAGCATCGACCGATCTGAATGGCCAAAGACAAAGACTCATTCAAACCAGCAGGCATAGGAAATCCCACCATGACATCCTTAAGAGCCTCAGAGAGACCCTTTCTGAACAAAGCTGCCAGCGCAGATTCATTCCACTGAGTGAGTACTGACCATTTCCTAAATTTCTGACAATATACTTCTATATCATCCTGACCCTGGCACAAAGCCAGCAAATTTTTCTCAGCCTGATCCACTGAATTAGGCTCATCGTACAGCAATCCGAGCGCCAGGAAAAACGCATCGACACTACTCAATGCAGGGTCTCCTGGCGCAAGAGAAAATGCCCAGTCTTGAGGGTCGCCGCGCAAAAAAGAAATAATAATCAAAACCTGTTGAATAGGATTACCAGAAGAATGAGGTTTCAAGGCCAGAAATAGCTTACAATTATTTTTGAAACTTAGAAACTTAGTTCTATCTCCAAAAAACAAATCAGGAATAGGAATTCTTGGTTCTAACATAGATTTCTGATCAATAGTATCTTGAATTTTTTGTACATTTATAACGAGATTATCCATTGAAGAGCACAGACCCTGAATATCCATGTCCACACCTGTGTCCAGAATCACCCAAATGTCTAGGGGAAAAAAAAAAGTGAACACAGAGCAGGAAAAAAAAAAAAATGATGTCAGAACTTTTTATTTCCCTCTATTGAGAATCATTAGTTTGACTCCTTGTACTGTTATGTTTGCTAATGACAGGTGTTATGAAGGCAATCCAGAAACACAGTGTGCTTAGCGATCAGAGCGCACACAGTGATCTGACAAATACCCAAAAATACAAGAACGAGCTCTGAGACGTGGAAACTCTGTAGACTGCACACCTGATCCTATCCTAAACACAACTAAAAGCGGCTGTGGATTGCGCCTAACAACTACCTAGGCAACTCGGCACAGCCTAAGAAACTAGCTAGCCTGAAGATAGAAAAATAGGCCTGACTTGCCCCAGAGAAATTCCCCAAAGGAAAAGGCAGCCCCCCACATATAATGACTGTGAGTAAGATGAAAAGACAAAACGTAGGGATGAAATAGATTCAGCAAAGTGGGGCCCGATATTCTAGGACAGAGCGAGGACAGTAAAGCGAACTTTGCAGTCTACAAAAAACTCTAAAGCAAAACCACGCAAAGGGGGCAAAAAAAACCCACCGTGCCGAACTAACGGCACGGCGGTACACCCTTTGCGTCTCAGAGCTTCCAGCAAAACAAAAGACAAGCTGGACAGAAAAAAAGCAACAAAAAAGCAAAAAGCACTTAGCTATACAGAGCAGCAGGTCACAGGAACACTCAGGAGAAGCTCAGATCCAACACTGAAACATTGACAAGGAGCAAGGATAGCAGCATCAGGCGGAGTTAAGTAATGAAGCAGTTAACGAGCTCACCAGAACACCTGAGGGAGGAAGCTCAGAAGCTGCAGTACCACTTGTGACCACAGGAGTGAATTCAGCCACAGAATTCACAACACAACCCTAACCATAACCCTAATCAAAACCCTAAATCCAACACACCCCTAATCCTAATCTCAACCCTAACCTCAAACCTAACCCTAATCCCAATACACCCTTAATCCCAACCTTAACCTTAACCCTAATCCCAAACCTATCCCTAATCCCAAGCGTAACCCTAATGCCAACCCTAATCCAAACCCTAACCCTAATCCCAACTCTAACCCTAACTTTAGCCGCAACCCTAGCCCTAACTTTAGCCCCAACCCTAGCCCTAACCCTAACCCTAAATTTAGCCCCAACCCTAACCCTAACTTTAGCTCCAACTCTAACCCTAGCCCTAACTTTAGCCCCAACCCTAACCCTAGCCCTAAGGCTACTTTCACACTTGCGTCGTTTGGCATCGTCGCAATCTGTCGTTTTGGACAAAAAACGGATCCTACAAATGTGCCCGCAGGATGCGTTTTTTGCCCATAGACTTGTATTGCCGATGGATCGCGACGTGTACTGGATCAGTTGTGTTTTGGCGGACCGTCGGCACAAAAAATCATTCATTGTAACGTTTTTTTGTACGTCGCGTCCGCCATTTCCGACCGCGCATGCGTGGCCGTAACTCCGCCCCTTCTTCCCCAGGACATAGATTGGGCAGCGAATGCGTTGAAAAACTACATCCGCTGCCCCCGTTGTGCACAATTTTCACAACGTGCGTCGGTATGTCGGGCCGACGCATTGCGACGGCCCCGTACCGACGCAAGTGTGAAAGAAGCCTAACCCTAAATTTAGCCCTAACCCTAGCCCTAACCATAACCCTAGCCCTAACCCTAGCCCTAACCCTAACCCTATAACCCTAGCCCTAACCCTAACCCTAGCCCTAACTCTAGCCCTAGCCCTAACCCTAACCCTAATTTTAACCCCAACTGCTTTCTCCTGCCGGCCGGCAGATGACAACAGATGGCGGGCGCACTGCGCATACGCCCGCCATTTTGTTTCCAACGAAGACGTCGGCGGGCAGGAGAGGACGCAGGAGGACCCAGGGACACCGGTAAGTATAATAGGGTCCCCGAATCCCCCTATTTCTCTGTCCTCTGATGTGCGATTACATCAGAGGACAGAGAATTACACACCACTTTTTTTTTTTGCGATCACCGGTAAACAGTTAATTTACAGATCGCAAACAGATCGCAGAACAGGGTCGGTATAACCGACCTCGATCATGTTCTTTGGGTTCTTGGCTACCCCCAGCAGCCGAGACCCCAAAGATCCTCCCGGTGACGGCCGGCGGGCGCACTGCGCATGCGCCCGCCATTTTTTTGCCGGAAAAAGATGGTTGCGCCCATCGGGAGCCACGAGGAGCACCGGGGGAGACAGGTGAGTATTGGGGGGCTATCTGGGACCCCATTTCTCTGACCTCTGATGTGCGATCACATAGGAGGACAGAGAAATTAAAAGGGAAATCGCATTTTTGGTTTTTTTTGCGATCGCCGGTAAACGGTTAATTACCGGCGATCGCAAAAGCAGGGTTGGTAAAAAAAAACCCGAATCATGTTCTCTGGGGTCTCGGCTACCCCCGGCAGCTGAGACCCCGGAGAAAATCGGACTCTGTGGGGCGTTATTTACTTTTTCCACAGCGCCGTTAATTAACGGCGCTGTGGTTTAAGTACCCTTAACTGCCGCCATTAACAGGCGTATCGGCGGTCGTTAAGGGGTTAAATACTTACTATGTGTAACATAACTGCCTGCATCCCTGCATGGCTTCCCATGCCACACCCATGTACTCACCATCCCAGGCTGTGTGGTGAGCTCCTGGTCCACTGCTTGCTGTGCATGTCTAAGGCTAAGTTCTCATTTGTGTATGTGTCTGCAGCATATTGTCTGCATGCGCAAACGCATGCAAAAACCCATGCAAACGCATGTGTACGCAGCGTTTTTTATCCGCATGTTCTTACGCATGACGTCAAAAACGCTGCAATTGCATGCATTTGTATGCTTTTTTGCATGCGTCTGCGTTGTTTATGCGCATGTGTACGGTATTTCCAAATGGGCGTGGCTTCTATATATAGAGACACTGCACAGCAGAAATTCGCTCCTTTGGATGCTGCTGCTGCTGCATGATGGAGAGCGTGGAGAGCTTCAATATGAATCTGGATTTATCTTTGAAATTGGCTTTTTCTTTCGCTGTGGCTTGCGAGGAAGAAAGGAGAAGAGAAAGATGGAGAAGACGTCGTCATGTCTTTTGGCAACACCCCATTGTTGAACTCCGACAGAGCCGTGGAGCCTACCACTCACTGTACACAGAGCTTCGTGAAAACCCGGCGAAGTTTTTTGACTACACCAGGATGTTGCAACACAGCTTCGATGATTTGCTGCAACGTGTCCGAGGATACATCAGCAGGCAGGACACCCAACTGCATACCGCAATTCCTGCTGAGGAACATCTGTTGGTGACCATAAGGTAAGTAATTTTGAACAACAAACACGTGTCTATTATTGTTAGAAAAGCCATGTACTGGTTTATTTGTTCCTTTGTCTGTTCCGCAGATTCCTGGCTACCGGAGAGACCTTTAGATCTCTACATTTTCAGTTTCGAATTGTACTGTCCACCCTTTCTGGGATTGTTGGAGACACCTGCCGAGCATTATGCGATGTTCTGCGTGCCGACTTCCTCCCCCAACCCATAGCTGAACTCTGGATGAAAAATGCAGCAAAATTCAATGAAGTGTATAATTTTCCTAACTGTGTGGGGGCTGTGGATGGCAAACATATTCGAATTCTGAAACCTGCAGGAAGTGGATCTGAGTACTTCAATTATAAAAAATACTTTTCCATTGTTCTGATGGCAATTGCGGATGCTGAATGTCGATTTGTAGCCATTGACGTTGGCTCATTTGGATGAGGGAATGACTCACAGACTTTCAAAAACTTGGACACGGGACAACGATTGTATGGGAAAGATTTTAATTTTCCCCCGCCACAACCTCTTCCTAACACTGAAGGACCGCCAATGCCATTTGTTATTGTTGATGATGAGGCCTTTCAAATGTCTGGAAACCTTCTAAAACTGTACTCAAGTTGGGACTTGAGTCACACAAAAAGGATTTTCAACTCCGACTAACAAGGGCACAAAGAACTGTGGAGTGTGCCTTTGTTTTGCTGGCATCTATATGGCGCATTTTGGGTACAGCCATAAATCTAAAAATAGACACAATTGAGGAGGTTGTGAAAGCATGTGTTGTTCTGCATAACTACATACTGTCAAAAGAGCAACCCCACTTTGAACTTGAGGAAACTGTTAATACCACATTGGAGGATTACCAACATCACCCTGTCAGGACTACAGCCGAAGTTGCCCAAATGACGGATACATTTGCAGCCTATTTTGTTTCTGATAGTGGACGTGTGTCATGGCAACATGAAATGGTTTAACCAGTAAATAAAATGTACCTGTAATGTTATGTACTTTTAATGTTATGTACTTGTAATGTTATGTACCTGTAATTTTATGTACCTGTAATGTTTTCTGACTCCTTGAATCTAACTTGGATAATAAACACCTTAACTGATACACCCGTTCATACGTCACTCAACAATACACACATGGTTAAATAAAGAGATAAAGAAAACACAATGAGACCGGTATTGTGAATCAAAACTATTTTTACTGACAGAAATAAAAAATGTACAATTTTTTTTTAAAAAAAGGAAAAGTTGTTAATTACTTTCGGGGTCTGTGGGAGGGAATAACATGGTGGACCAGGGGGGTGTCAGGCTGTGATGGTACATTAGGTGTGGTTGAGGAAGTTGTTACAGGGGAAGGGTAAGACAATTGGAGGATTGGGTCATACACATTGGGGGAAGACACATTGGGGGAAGAGGACACATTAGGAGTGGAAAACAAGTTGGAAGGGATTGAAACATTGGAAGGGAAAGAACGAAGTGAACGTGTGGACAAACTAGAAAATACAGACACATTAGGAGGTGAGGGTTGAGGGGTTGCTGGTAATATTTTTTTTCCCGGTTTTTCTGCTCCGGGACTTGGTTTTTGCTGCTTTTTTCCCTGGTGCTGCATTGGTGTAGGAGAAGTGTGGGCTGCTGCACTCAGCATGATGGTGGAACAGGATGGCTGGGCTACTGCACTCGGCTGTGTGGTAGTGGATGTGGATGGCTGGGCTGCTGCACTCGGCTGCGTGATGGGGATGTGGATGGTTGGGCTGCTGCACTCAGCTGCATGATGAAGCTGGGTATTCTTGGCAATGTTGTAATGTTCAGCGGTGGTGGTGGTAGATAAGCCCCTTGGCGAGTCGGTGCTGATGGATTCTGCCACAGCTGCTGTCCTGGAGCTTGTTGCCCTGTTGGGAAACAACTTTGTGCCTGCTGCTGATATCGGGACAGCTGCATGGCCTCGGTATAAGCATCCTTAGACAGGCCTTCATCACAAACAGCTGGAGATCAGCTGTCCATCACGCCCCATTCTATAGTGGAAAAATAATGTTGCACCGGTCTATTAAGGTCAGGGGTTTGTGGACTTCCTGAAAGAGTGCGTTCACATGAGTGCACCCACTCTCCATCCTATCCACAACCGCCTTCATCCCAGCCTGGAAGACCGAGTTTAAGTGAATAAACTCGGGCATGACTGACCTCTCCCAAGCCGAGCAGACCCAAGTAAAGTAGTGGCAGAGGGCTGGGAGAGGGAAAAACCAGAAAGGACCAGCTTCCTGTTTCCAGCCTGTGAAGCCTGCCTGGTTGCTGAATCACTGGTGGATGATTGGGATGGTTTCGGTTCGTTGGCTGGTCGATTAGGAGCCACTCCAAGAGAGAAAGATCCAGGTTCTACAGCGCTGCTCCAGGTTCTGCGTGGAAATGAAATTTTAAAAAATTATTACAAAAAAAAAATACATTTAGTGAAAGACAACACAAACGATACTCACGTTCGCTGAGAAAGTGCTGGCTACAGAAAAGAAAGCTCTTTATGATATTTGTAGTTTTAGTTTTCGCGCTGCACCACTTTGAACCCGAATCTCCTCTCTCATGTCCTGATTGAAGAGATCCTTCATAGAACGCCAACAAACTTTTATTCTCTTCTCTGTGAACGGGGAAGAAAAAAAGAATCCTTTCTGACATTTGGCATTGCATGGTCCCAATCATCCAGCAGCGATCTGGGCACTTCTTCCCAGAGATGACGGATCAAGACTGAGTCGGAATGATTCCGATCACAGGGTCCCACAACACTGCTCGGTCTTGCACTGCTTGAATCAGTCGGTCATTATCTATGTCACATTGTGGACCCTATAGAAGAAATGCAAAAAAAGAATTTGTTAGTAAAAATGACAACAAAATCAATAACAACTCTGATAAAGGATACTTACACCCCGTCTTTCCTCCTCAGCAACTTGAGGCCAACGACCCTGGGAAGAATCATTTCCACTTGACTGCTCCTCCTCTTCAAAAGTGTCAGGTACCTGTAAAGAAAATACATTATTTAACACATGTCTAGTATTGACAGTCGATACATACCAATCAGTAAATCAAATGTGATTACTTAATCAGTGTCATGGGCACCTTTGGAACCTTCAGTGGAGGACATGTTGAGCAGGCAGCAGTCAAGTGAAACACTAGAGAAAAAAAAATGGCAAATGTAACTTGTTAAAAGCAAAACACAATTTAGCCCCCCAAAAAATAAAATGAACACCAAAATTTACATTACAGGCAGTAGTCCAAGCACACCCCTCTATCATGCACCCTACCTCTCTATCATGCACCTTGCACCGCCTTTCATGCATCCCACAATCATGCACCCTTCTAGCTCATGCACCCTGCACACCTCTATCTCATTTACCCCTCTATTTCACACACCCTTGCACCCCTTTGTCACAGTTTTCACCCCTCTAACCCTCACACCCCTCTGTAACTCTGCACCTCCCATACCCTACACAGCCTTCAACCCTTTATCACTTACACCTGCCACTCCACATGTATCCTGTTCCCTCACTATCTCTCACAAGTTCCCCCATCTTCTACATCTTCACCTGCAGCTTCCAGCTAGCAAAACTCTGTGGTTCCTCAGCAACAAGTCACATGAGCATGACATAATCGCAGGTCCTGTGCCACCACTATGATGTATTTTCTTCCATCTGTGCAGGGAACGGTTTTTGCTTCTCTGTCCCTGTGGCGTGCTGGCACCTGGAATTCCCACTTAAAAAACATTGGTTTTGTTACCTAGCCCGGTGAAGGGCAAGGGGGCTTAACATTTTTTTCTTCATGATGGTACCGCCCTGGCCACCTGCCGCCCTAGGCGCTCGCCCTCCAGTAACTAGTGGCTTGTACATCCCTGGTTGCATGTATACCAACTTATACTCATTTTTGGCACATGCTAAATTTTGATACTAGAGGTTAGGACCGTCCTGACTGAGTACACCTTGTACATTTTATTTTTATCCCAGGTTTTGCTAGTTTAATTGCCAGTGTGTACATGCTCCTATGCATTACATGTACTTTATACCAACTCCCCCTTTTTGGATGCCCACAGTTGGGTCCCGATCCTGATCGGCCCTTTTTCACATTGACATCACTTCAACACATAGTAAGGTTTTAATACTAGAGGTTTGGACTGTCCCGACTGGGAACACCTTGGCGCTGGTGGGATGGCTTTTAAGCTGTGTTTGACCAAAACCAGTGTTTACTCAGTATCCTATGTGTTTTATTTGCACTATTGCTTTTTACTTTCTTACAACAGGGTATATTTTCATTTTGGTTTTATCTTAGGTTTCGCTTCCATCAAAGAATAGAGTGAGATCCACTGCAAATCTGCTGCAAAATCTGGATGTTCACACATTCAAGTTTTGATATGAATTTTGCAGCAATTTTGCCTTAGATTAGCAGAAGGCAATTTTTATACGTGAACATGACCGCGTATGGCCAATAAAGGATCCTTTCCGTAAAGCATCCCCCACCCCCAACTACCTTGCCCCTCTTAACCCCTCCATCTATTACCCAGGAAAACACACCACCACGTTAATTTCTTTTTGGATAATTTGGCCACAGCGGCCATTTTATTAACAAACAAATACATAAATAACAACATGTAAACAGTAAATATATAAAACCTCGAGGGGGGGGGCTCTTGGAGCTAAAAAAATCTGGCTCATAATAGGCAGAGAGCCTACCCAAAATTTTTACAAAAAACACGTATTTACCCTCAGCCGTAACCACCAGCTCGAGGGCACCATGTAACCCATTTCGGGCAAACCAACCACAAAGCTCCCGAGGTAAACACCCCGTCCAGAGCCCGTACCAAAAGCCAGATCAACCCTATCAGCATCATCACCAACTCCAAGAACCCCACCCCCCGCCAACACCACTGTGACAATAATACAGAATGCTTGCCTTCAATAAATCAACAGAAAAGAAATATAATTCAAAAGACCCCTTTTTTTTTTTTTTTTTTTACCTTAAGAATTGACGAACTGGCCGATCTTGCCTAAAGCTACGTTGCCTCATAGAACCGCTAAAACAGGGAGGGTGGGAGGGACTCACTTCGCCCGTCTAAGGTAACTGATCTCCCCTTTTCCCGCACTTTCCCAAGCCCCCACCTCCCTTTTTGCATAAATCCCCACCCCAAATCCTACTCTTCCAATCCCCGGGCTCCTTTACTCAATAACACCTTTATTTTTTAAAAGAAAACCTACTGCACTGCTCCCATGGCAACGCAGTCATGTGGGGGCCTCCTTTTAGCTGCGCCCCATACAGCCCCCCCTCTTTCTCATCTGAAAGGCTCTATAGCATCCTGTTCTAGCAACTGTTTCATATCTATACGTACACAGCAGCAATTAGCGAGATAATAGGTCAATATAACTATACTGAAGTTTTCTTTCAAATTATCTTCCTTCAATACTATCATAAAAGAGAATTGCACATATTATATTTTCCAGCAATTTATGATGGGGCTAACTTAGCAGTAAGAGATGCAAAAATCAGACTTATCTTCTGTTTCTTAAAGATATTCGTAGTATTTTTGATTAGATTATCAATATAATTTACGTACTTATGTTCTTTGTTTTAAACAACCACAGCATAGGATTTAATTACACAGATACAGCAGCAGATCATTTCCTTTTTATAAAAGTTTATCATATTTCACAATGTGTTGAACAATAAAGTAACACGTCATCATGGACAGAACTGGCGTTCATAGAGGCCTATAGAAAAATCTGTAATAGGAGGCCGTAAAATGTAAAAAGCAAAGCCATTATATTCTGTTGCAAAATTAGAATCTCCAAGGACAAGCCAGAATAGAAAAAAAAATCACACAAAAAGAAACAATATTGTTTGTGCACCTGCAATATAGTCCTGCTCCAATTATGATAGCAACTGGCGCATACTATATGGCCCAGTATTAGTGTACATAAAAATGACATTGCCCCATTCCAAAAGACCTAATTGCTTCCTCCCTCTTATAATGCTGCTACAGTGACCCAAACAAAGTATAAAACCTCCCGCAGCATCATATTCCTAAAGTGGCCCACGCACAGTATGTATGATGACTTACCACAGCTCCCCTATACACAGAGATGTCCCCCAAAGCATGATGGTCCCAGAGCCCCCACTGGCAGTATGAGCACCCCAAGCTTTCACACAAAATATAATGTTCACCGCCATCCATCAGGCAATATGAGGGCTCCACATCCCTCTACACATTATGAGTTCCTCCACACATGGTATGATGCCCCCCACAGAGCCCCACACAGTATGAGGGCTTGTACACACAAAATGATATCCACAGCCCAAACAGACAGCATGAGAGCCCTAACATACAATATGATGTCCCCCACAGGAAGTATGAGGGCCAGCATAGCACCACACAGTATGAGTTTCCCAACACAAAATATGATGTTCCTCACAGGCAGTATGAGACTTATTATGGCCCTACACACTGCATGAGTTCTCCCACAATATAATGTCCCCCAATTCCCCAACAGGCAGTATGATGGCCTGCACTCCCAATATAATGTCCCCCATAGAAAATTTGAGGGCCCCATTATCCTACCACACAGTATAAGGGTCCCTACACACAAAATGATGTCCCCACAGGCAGTATGAGAGGCCTCAGCAGCCACTATGAGTCCCCACCACCACAGGATGAGGAACTCCACGCATATTTTGATAGCCCTGTAGCCCCTGCCCCACACAGATGCACAGTAAGTTGCCCCCACAAGGCATCATTTTTCCTACAAATACTTCCAATGAAAAAAACACAAATTACTCTATTTCCTCTGTCCCCCTAGGTGTCCTCGAATCTGTGCACTGTGCAGACTGAGGCTCTGTATTCTGACTCTTCAAGGCAGTATGAGTCTTAGCCATCAATCCCTTAGATAACTGCATGATTGTTGTAGGCACATGCCAGGCGTCCTCAGATAGTGCCAACTCAGCTAGCAGTGACTTTCAATAAGAGTCCAGGAGAAACAGTGCTGATATTCTCTGAAATCTTGTATTAACCCCTTCATGACCCAGCCTATTTTGACCTTAAAGACCTTGCCGTTTTTTGCAATTCTGACCAGTGTCCCTTTATGAGGTAATAACTCAGGAACGCTTCAACGGATCCTAGCGGTTCTGAGATTGTTTTTTCGTGACATATTGGGCTTCATGTTAGTGGTAAATTTAGGTCAATAAATTCTGCGTTTATTTGTGATAAAAACGGAAATTTGGCGAAAATTTTGAAAATTTCGCAATTTTCACATTTTGAATTTTTATTCTGTTAAACCAGAGAGTTATGTGACACAAAATAGTTAATAAATAACATTTCCCACATGTTTACTTTACATCAGCACAATTTTGGAAACAACATTTTTTTTTGCTAGGAAGTTATAAGGGTTAAAATTTGACCAGCGATTTCTCATTTTTACAACAAAATTTACAAAACCATTTTTTTTAGGGACCACCTCACATTTGAAGTCAGTTTGAGGGGTCTATATGGCTGAAAATACCCAAAAGTGACACCTTTCTAAAAACTGTACCCCTCAACGTACTCAAAACCACATTCAAGAAGTTTATTAACGCTTCAGGTGCTTCACAGCAGCAGAAGCAACATGGAAGGAAAAAATGAACATTTAACTTTTTAGTCACAAAAATTATCTTTTGGCAACAATTTTTTTATTTTCCCAATGGTAAAAGGAGAAACTGAACCACGAAAGTTGTTGTCCAATTTGTCCTGAGTACGCTGATACCTCATATGTGGGGGTAAACCACTGTTTGGGCGCACGGCAGGGCTTGGAAGGGAAGGAGCGCCATTTGACTTTTTGAATCAAAAATTGGCTCCACTCTTTAGCGGACACCATGTCACATTTGGAGAGCCCCCGTGTGCCTAAAAATTGGAGCTCCCCCACAAGTGACCCCATTTTGGAAACTAGACGCCCCAAGGAACTAGATGCATAGTGAGCACTTTGAACCCCCAGGTGCTTCACAAATTGATCCGTAAAAATGAAAAAGTACTTTTTTTTCACAAAAAAATTATTTTCGCCTCAATTTTTTCATTTTCACATGGGCAACAGGATAAAATGGATCCTAAAATTTGTTGGGCAATTTCTCCTGAGTACACTGATACCTCATATGTGGGGGTAAACCACTGTTTGGGCACATGGTAAGGCTCGGAAGGGAAGGAGCGCCATTTGACTTTTTGAATGAAAAATTATCTCCATCGTTAGCGGACACCATGTCGCGTTTGGAGAGCTCCTGTGTGCCTAAACATTGGCGCTCCCCCACAAGTGACCCCATTTTGGAAACTAGACCCCCCAAGGAACTTATTTAGATGCCTAGTCAGCACTTTAAACCCTCAGGTGCTTCACAAATTGATCTGTAAAAATGAAAAAGTACTTTTTTTTCACAAAAAAATTCTTTTCGCCTCAGTTTTTTCATTTTCACATAGGCAATAGGATAAAATGGATCATAAAATTTGTTGGGCAATTTCTCCCGAGTACGCCGATTCTTCATATGTGGGGGTAAACCACTGTTTGGGCACTCGGCAGGGCTCGGAAGGGAAGGCGCGCCATTTGACTATTTTAAATGGAAAATTAGCTCCAATTTTGGAGCTCCCCCACAAGTGACCCCATTTTGGAAACTAGACCCCGCCAAGGAACTTATCCAGATGCATATTGAGCACTTTAAACCCCCAGGTGCTTCACAGAAGTTTATAACGCAGAGCCATGAAAATAAAAAATAATTTATCTTTCCTCAAAAATGATTTTTTAGCCTGGAATTTCCTATTTTGCCAAGGGTAATAGGAGAAATTGGACCCCAAATGTTGTTGTCCAGTTTGTCCTGAGTACGCTGATACCCCATATGTGGGGGTAAACCACTGTTTGGGCGCATGGCAGGGCTCGGAAGGGAAGGCACGCCATTTGGCTTTTTAAATGGAAAATTAGCTCCAATCATTAGCGGACACCATGTCACGTTTGGAGAGCCCCTGTGTGCCTAAACATTGGAGATCCCCCAGAAATGACCCCATTTTGGAAACTAGTCCACCAAAGGAACTAATCTAGATGTGTGGTGAGGACTTTGAACCCCCAAGTGCTTCACAGAAGTTTATAACGCAGAGCCATGAAAAAAAAATAAAAAATTATTTTCTCAAAAATGATCTTTTAGCCTGCAATTTTTTATTTTCCCAAGGGTATCAGGAGAAATGTGACCCCAAAAGTTGTTGTCCAGTTTCTCCTGAGTACGCTGATACCCCATATGTGGGGGTAAACCACTGTTTGGGCACATGCCGGGGCTCGGAAGTGAAGTAGTGACGTTTTGAAATGCAGACTTTGATGGAATGCTCTGTGGGCGTCACGTTGCGTTTACAGAGCCCCGGAAGTGAGGGAGCACCATTTGACTTTTTGAATACAAGATTGGCTGGAATCAATGGTGGCGCCATGTTGCGTTTGGAGACCCCTGATGTGCCTAAACAGTGGTAACCCCTCAATTCTACCTCCAACACTAACCCCCCCACACCCCTAACCCTAATCCCAACTGTAGCCATGACCCTAATTCCAACCCTAACCCCAACACACCCCTAACCCTAACCACAACCCTAATTCCAACCCTAACCCTAAGGCTATGTGCCCACGTTGCGGATTCGTGTGAGATTTTTCAGCATCATTTTTTAAAAATCCGCGGGTAAAAGACACTGCGTTTTACCTGCGGATTTTCCGCGGATTTCCAGTGTTTTTTGTGCGGATTTCACCTGCGGATTCCTATTGAGGAACAGGTGTAAAACGCTGCGGAATCCGCACAAAGAATTGACATGCTGCGGAAAATACAACGCAGCGTTTCCGCGCGGTATTTTCCGCACCATGGGCACAGTGGATTTGGTTTTCCATAGGTTTACATGGTACTGTAAACCTGATGGAACTCTGCTGCGGATCCGCAGCGGCCAATCCGCTGCGGATCCGCAGCCAAATCCGCACCGTGTGCACATAGCCTAATTCTAAAGGTATGTGCACACGCTGCGGAAAACACTGCGGATCCGCAGCAGCTTCCCATGAGTTTGCAGTTCAATGTAAACATATGGGAAACAAAAATCGCTGTACACATGCTGCGGAAAAACTGCAGCGGTTTACATTCCACAGCATGTCACTTCTTTGTGCGGATTCCGCAGCGGTTTTACAACTGCTCAAATAGAAAATCGCAGTTGTAAAACCGCAGTGAAATGCGCAGAAAAAACGCGGTAAATCTGCCATAAATCTGCAGCGGTTTAGCACTGCGGATTTATCAAATCCCCAGCGGAAAAATCCGCAGAGGACCAGAATACGTGTGCACATACCGAAACCCTAACCCTAGCCCTAACCCTAACCCTAGCCCTAACCCTAGCCCTAACCCTACCCCTAACCCTAACCCTAACCCTAGCCCTAACCCTAACCCTAACCCTAGCCCTAACCCTACCCCTACCCCTAACCCTAACCCTAACCCTACCCCTAACCCTACCCCTACCCCTACCCCTAACCCTAACCCTACCCCTATCCCTACCCCTAACCCTAGCCCTAACCCTACCCCTACCCCTACCCCTTATCCTAACCCTAACCCTACCCCTAACCCCTAACCCTACCCCTAACCCTAACCCTATTCTAACATTAGTGGGAAAAAAAATTTCTTTATTTTTTTATTGTCCCTACCTATGGGGGTGACAAAGGGGGGAAGTTATTTTTTTTATTTTGATCACTGAGATATAATCTATCTCAGTGATCAAAATGCACTTTGGAACGAATCTGCCAGCCGGCAGATTCGGCGGGCGCACTGCGCATGCGCCCGCCATTTTGGAAGATGGCGGCGCCCGGGGAGAAGACGGACGGACCCCGGCAGGATCGGTAAGTATGATGGGGTGGGGGGGAGCACGGGGGGGGGGGTTCGGAGCATGGGGGGGTGAATCGGAGCGTGGGAGGGGTGGAACGGAGCACGGGGGGGTGGAACGGAACACGGGGGCTGGAACGGAGCACAGGGGGTGTAACGGAGCACGGAGGGGGGTGGATCGGAGTGCAGGGGGGGTGATTGGAGCACGGGGAGGGTGATTGGAGCACGGGGGAGCGGACAGGAGCACGGGGGGGAGCGGAGCACAGGACGGAGAGGAGCCGGAGCAGTGTACTGGACAGATCGGAGGGCTGGGGGGGCGATCGGTGGGGTGGGGTGGGGGCACATCAGTGTTTCCAGCCATGGCCGATGATATTGCAGCATCGGCCATGGCTGGATTGTAATATTTCACCAGTTATAATAGGTGAAATATTACAAATCGCTCTGATTGGCAGTTTCACTTACAACAGCCAATCAGAGCGATCGTAGCCACGAGGGGGTGAAGCCACCCCCCCTGGGCTAAACTACCACTCCCCCTGTCCCTGCAGATCGGGTGAAATGGGAGTTAACCCTTTCACCCGATCTGCAGGGACGCGATCTTTCCATGACGCCACATAGGCGTCATGGGTCGGATTGGCACCGACTTTCATGACGCCTACGTGGCGTCAAAGGTCGGGAAGGGGTTAAGTACAATGCAGCTGGTGGAAAGAGTAATCCCAAACAGAGAAGTATACATGTGCATCCAAAGATGGCTACAGCAAACTGATAATGAAAAAGACGGGAGGAGCAAGGGCTAACATCATCAACTACGGAAGGGAAGAAGGGACACACTTCAAAAGACAGAGCTTCTGCCTGGCACCAGCAGAATTAAATGCATAAAACAGAAAATACACAACAAGTTGTTCCCATTTATGGGACACAACACTCATTCTGTATAGAAGGCACAATTTAATGACGCAATCACACTTGCTTTCATGAATCACTAAGGCTACTTTCACACTAGCGTTAACTGCAAACCGTCACAAAAACGTCTTTTTTCCGAAAAAACGGATGCGTCAAAAAAGTGGAAAACGTATGCAACGCATACAGCATTTCGACGGATCCGTCGCAAATCCGATAAACGGTTGCGTTGAAATGCTGGATGCGTTGCATACGTTGCATCCGTTTTTACCATCCGTTGCATCCGTTTTTACGACGGATCCGTTGTTAAAATGGGAGGCACCAAAATTTGATTGGCTACTGTAAAATAAGGGAAATGTATATACTGACTGTATTTACAGCCCAACTTTGAGGGTTTTAGTTTAGTGGCAAGTATGGATGGTGTACTTGGTAGGATTGCGAGTTTGGTTACTGACGTTATATTTGAGACGAATTGCCTGGATATCATAGTGCGGGAGAAGGAGGCGGCAGCAGAAAGACGGAGGATGCAACGGAGAGTGAGACGATTCTGGATACATCCGATCAATGAACTGCGGATGACCAGGGGTGTCCAGTCCACTCTCTATCTGGAGTTGCGGTGCAACCCACAGAAATTCTTCAATTATGTATGGATGAGGATGGAACATTTAGATTATTTGGTTGGAAAACTAGAGGATGTCATCCAAAGGCAGGACACAAGGATGAGGCTTGCCATCACACCGGCGGAGCGGCTCCTGGTGACACTGCGGTAAGCATCTTTTTTTATGTGATTGGTCATATTGAATGTTATTACATGCTGCAGACAGATGCGCTGACACATTGCGCAGCATTTTCTGCAGCATGTAATTTTTTGGGTTGTTTGAGGCCATTCCACTTGTTTTTTTTTCTTATGTCATTGGTCATATTGAATGTTATTACATGCTGCAGACAAAACTGCGCTGACACATTGCGCACCATTTTCTGCAGCATGTAATTTTTTGGTTTGTTTGAGGCCATTCCACTGTTTTTTTTTTATGTGATTGCTCATATTGAATGTTATTACATGCTGCAGACAAAACTGCGCTGACACATTGCGCACCATTTTATGCAGCATGTAATTTTTTGGGTTGTTTGAGGCCATTCCACTGGTTTTTTTTGTTGATGGTATGTCCAATTTTTTTTTACATTTTTTTTTTCTGCAGCTTCCTAGCTACGGGTGAGTCTCTGACTTCACTCCATTTCCAATTCAGGCTGGGGATTTCCACTATTGGCGGAATAGTGAAGGACACATGTCGGGCTATTTGGGACACTTTACAGCCGGAGTATATCCCACAACCATCAATGGAGATCTGGTTGAGAAGTGCAGAACAATTTGAGAGAATTTGCAATTTCCCAAATTGTGTTGGTGCATTGGACGGCAAACACATAAGGATTGCTAAACCGGCAGGAACAGGATCTGAGTACTACAACTATAAAAAATACTTCTCCATTGTACTCATAGCTATTGCAGACGCCAACTGCTGATTCCTTGCTGTGGACATAGGAGCGTATGGCCGTTTCAACGACTCCCAAGTGTTCAAAAACTCTCCGATGGGTCGTTGCCTGTATGGAGATACATACAATTTCCCGCCAGCCAGACCGCTCCCAGGAACAAGTGAACCAGCCATGCAATATATTTGTGTAGGTGATGAAGCCTTTCAACTGTCGCCGCACCTACTGAAACCATACAGCAGCCGTGAATTACACCATACCAAGCGTGTATTTAATTACCGTCTTACCAGAGCAAGAAGAGTAGTAGAGTGCTCTTTCGGTATATTGACGGCAAAGTGGAGAGTTCTGCTGACGGCAATAAAACTGGAAACCAAAACTGTAGACGATGTTGTGAAGGCATGTGTGGTGCTCCATAACTTTGTCATTTCAAAGGAGCCCGTTACCTTGGATGACGAAGAATTGGAGACAACCTTGTGGGATTACCGCAGTGCCTCTGTTCGCTCCACAGGTTCTGTTACTAGGATGAGGGACCAGTTTGCGGATTATTTTTTGTCACCTGTTGGGCGGATTCCATGGCAAGACATCATTGTGTGACATGTTTTTCATGGCTTTTGTTGTTTATGTAAAAATTGTGTTTCTAGCAAAAAAAAAATAAAAATCCCAAAGCGTGGTTTGCTTGGTAATATAAAACCATTTTGTTATACCTTTCAAACGTCTGGTGTTTCTTTTCACTTAACCTTTAATATTTACCATATTACCTTAATGAATCAACACACACACAGAGTAGATTTTAAATCAGAAAGATTTTTATTTTAAACCTTGTTTTTTTTTATCATTTTAAAAAAAACATTTTGTTTTTCTTTTCAAAATAACTTTTTTTTTAACATTTATAAACTTATAATTTTTGGACTACAAGTCTTGGTAGTGTCGGGTGGAGTAACTATGGGAGGAGGGGCTGGAATGTTGGACCACGTCGGTAGGTGGGATTGGGGAAACCCTACTTGTTTGGTCTGCAGTGGAAGGGTGGTGAAAAGCAGGAGGCTGACCAGAGGGGGGTTGTGTTGGGGTATTTGTATAACTGAATGGGGAAGGAAAGCTGGGCAAGGAAGAAGAAAACACTGGGGAATACATTTGGGTTGTGGGCCTGGTTTGGTATTGGGACTGACGTTGATATTGGGGGGCATGATGTTGAAATGGTGACTGGGATGTGTGGGGAGGTGTGGGGGTAGATTGGGGTTCGTGAAGGACCTTGAGTAGAGCATTATGGCAGCTATTCATTACCCGCATCTGCTGATCAAAAGAAAGCTTTTCCATGCTCCTGAGCATGGATTGAAAAAAAAGATTGGCCGGAGATTGACTTACATCTAAATGCAGCCTATCCAAGCGACTGCTGGTTTCCTGGTGGGTTTCACTGATGCATGATTGCACCATGTTGAAACCAGTAGTCACTTGTTCTCCCAAACTTTTAAAAGAACTTTGGAAGGATGCATTTAGATGTAAGAACTCAGGAGCATAGCTCCTTTCCTGACCCCTCTGTCGCTGCCGCCACGAACCTAACGGTGGTGTAGAGGTGGCAGGGTCAGAGGGGTGGGGTAAAGGGAACGCTATCTGTTGACCATCAGATGCGAGTAACGAAGGCTGCGCTCCAGTGCCTGAGGTGGATGAAGTGGAGGGGTCAGAGGTGTGGGGCCTACCGACGTGGTCCCCGGTGGCGGACTCAGGAGGGATCGCTCCAGAGGGCGCAGAGGAAGATGCAGGCACACGGTGGCTGGAGAAGGTGCTGTGAAAGAAAAAAAAAATTAATAAATTGATATGAAAAAGCCCGGACTGAAACAAAAGTTTTGTGATTAGACAGGTTAACATGGTTATTACTGGGATGTTGAATACTTACACTCTACTCAGCATGGTTCGCCTCAGGAAGGAGAGGGCAGGGGCGTATCTGTAGCTCCTCTTCTTCCTTCCTGCTGAGCCACTCGGGGCCTGCATCTCCTCGTTGAATTCCCTCTTAAAGCGATCCCTCAGTGACCGCCACCGATTCCTAACCTTGCCACCTGTGAAGACAGGAATGAAGAAAAAAAAAATGGTAAATGCAATACATTACATTCAGCTCTAAACATCACTGAAAAGTAAATACTTACATAGTTTGCTCTGCTGCTGTGGAAGAAGGTTCTCCCACCTTGGAAAGATGTTATGGCATACTTCCAACCAGAGCCGACGGGTGACACTGGTATCAGCATGCCTGCGGTCAGCCATGTTCCACAGCGGCTCCCGCTCACGAACCTCCTCTACTAGGGCTTCAATTTCAATATCAAAATCTTCTGCGGGAGCACACTGTGAAGCCTGTGAGAAAAAAATAAAAATAAATAAAAATTAGTAGACTGAAAAACAAAATTACCAATCGAAGCCCCCCAAAAAACCAACTCACTGATGGCCGACCGCGGCGTCGATTCCGCCGACTCTGGGAGCGCCTGGGAGAACCTTCACGCTGTGCTGGAAGTTCAGCAGCAGCAGCAGCAGCAGAAGACTGAAATAAAGGATAGCAAAAATTAGCTTTAATGTATGTATATGTTTTCTGTGTTACGTTATATATGAAATTCTGTTTTGTGTATGGTGCAGTGTGATGTGTGAAGCAAGTGTTTCGCCACTACTTACACTTGGTTCCTCCTCCACTTGGATGTCTCCACCCGTCTCGGTCCCTTCTGACAGCTCCTCATCGGATTCTGATTCCTGTTTAAACATAATAAATGCATGTAGTGAATAAAAATGATGTAAATTTAAAAAAAAAAAAAATTGTTTACTTACCGATACGCGCTCTTGCTGTGGAGGAGGGCTGTCAGAAGAGGACATTGTGTTCCTGGTGTTAAGGCCGGTGGCTGTGGTCCTGGTGGCTACTGCCGGTGGCTGTGGTCCTGGTAGCTACGGCCGGTGGCTGTGGTCCTGGTGGGTCTGTAAGTTAAAAGACACTTGCAATCTGCTCTACACATTGAAGTAACAGATTTGGGATCTTCAAAACTTACTTTGAAAAATTTGAGGATTTGGTCCTGGTGGCTACGGCCGGTGGCTGTGGTCCTGGTGGCTACGGCCGGAGGCTGTGGTCCTGGTGGCTACGGCCGGTGGCTGTGGTCCTGGTGGCTACGGCCGGTGGCTGTGGTCCTGGTGGTTACGGCCGGTGGCTGTGGTCCTGGTGGCTACGGCCGGTGGCTGTGGTCCTAGTGGCTACGGCCGGTGGCTGTGTTCCTGGTGGCTACGGCCGGTGGTTGTGGTCCTGGTGGCTACGGCCGGTGGCTGTGGTCCTGGTGGGTCTGTAAGTTAAAAGACACTTGCAATCTGCTCTACACATTGAAGTAGCAGATTTGGGGTCTTCAAAACTTACTTTGAAAAATTTGAGGATGTGGTCCTGGTGGCTACGGCCGGTGGCTGTGGTCCCTAGTGTATCTGTAATATAATAAGTATAATGGATTTATAGTTAGACCACCGCAGAGCTAGGTAATGTTTAACAATAAACACCCTGTTTTAAAATGTGAGATATAGCTGAAAACCAAAACCCAAAAACAGGTTGCACGTTATACCATTCATTTCCATGTCCAAAAAAAAAAAAATTTAAAATGAGACACCATGGAAAAATATTTTTACATTTATTTTTGTAAAAAAATAACCTCCCCCAAAAAACCTTCCAAGGATAACCTTTAGTAAAAAATGAGCCCTCAACCAACTCTGTATTGCATGTGTAACCATTGGTACATACACCAGTTTTAAATTTACCTTTATGAAATTATACTACGGACAATTTTTTAAACATTTTATTATTATTTTTTCTTTTCGTTTTTTTTTTTTAAATCACAATGGAGCAGAAATGCTCTTTATTTTAAATACAAGTACATCAACTGGGAATGGTTTCAACAGTAAAAAAATCAACGCTTTAAAAAAAAAAAACTCTCACACATTATAACCACAAGCTGCAGACCACTAGACTTTGCAATAATACATCAGATAAAAAAAAAAAAAAATTCACACAGGCTGCACAAACCACTATACTTAGTAAATACCTCAAAAAAGTACATTAACCAATATGACATTGACAAATGCACATGCAACCAACAAGACGCACACAAACATACCTGCAAGCAGAGTCATAACACAAGCATAACACATGAACAGGCATAATATTGGCGAAGGCATAATAAGGTGCAGGCACGTGAACACATACATACAAAAGCACACAGCAGTACAAAAATACACACACACACGGCCATCAGTCCTCCGGCTGGAGCTTGATGTCTTCACAGTGGCAGGCCTCAGGGTGGATCTGGACTGTAGCAGGGCACTGGCTGTTGCAGGACGACGGCAGGCCACAGGTTGTATTCAGGTTTTAAGCTCTTGCTGTAGTCGGTACGTCATACACAAATGCACACACAAATGCGCACACACACACACACACACATACACAAATGGCAATACTCACACTGTTGGAGTGTGTCTGGAAGGTCCTTGCTGCCAGGCTGGGGTCTTGCTGTCAGGCTGGGGTCTTGATGTCCGGCTGGGGTCTTGATGTCCGGCTGGGGTCTTGATATCAGGCTGGGGTCTTGACGGCAGTCTTGCTGGCTTCTTGCTCTGTCTGTTTTTGGCATATGTGGGGTTGAAGGCCCAGGCCAGATTTATATAGATTTGGGGATGTCTGGCCAATTATCTAAAAAATCCTGATTCTGAGCATGCTCAGTAGAAAAAAACGTATTGCAGCGCTGCATTGCGTCGTACGACGTGTCTCGACGCATCCATCGCTCATAGACATTCATTGTAGCCAAAGACGCATGCCGCTGGATGCGTCACGACACGTTTTGTTGTCGGAGCCAAAAAACGTTACAATCTACGTTTTTCCAGACGACGTGTCGCCTAATTTCGACGCATCCGTCGTACGACGTATACCGACGTATGCCAATCCGTCGCAATACGTCGCCAATACAAGTCTATGGGGAAAAAACGCATCCTGCAAGCACTTTTGCTGGATGCGTTTTTTCGGCAAAACGACGCATTTGAACGTATTGCAGTTAACGCTAGTGTGAAAGTAGCCTAAGACGCACAGGCTGACTGGTACAGCAGGAAGCTAACAGCTCCCACAGCTAACACAAATACCGTTGAAATTGTGATGACAGGCATGGGGAATTAAGGAGGAGAGCGATGACACTTGACACCGAGGCTCCCCAGCTCAAGGGCCTCATAGTGGCTGTGTGGTCTACAGCTATGGATGATATGCCCCTAATATGGCCTAAACTATATGGACACTTATGGACGCAAACAGGTGAACAAAATCAAGCACACAGCCATATATTATCCCTAGGCAAACATTGATAGCAAAAACAGAGATGTTTCAGTCCCACTGCCCAGTCCAGGAAAAGCCCACAGACTGGGAAAACCTACACAATTTTATGAAAACTCTTCAGTTTGGCCCATATACCAACAGCAATGTTGGTGAGTATGAGATTAATGCTCATTGTATTGTGTAAATCTCACCAAGAACAACGTCTGCAAGGAGTTTGTAATGATAAATGTAAGGCTATACACATGGGAAGAAGGAATCAATATCACCATTACACACTGAACGGGAAACCACTGGGTAAATCTGACAGGGAGAAGGACTTGGGGATCCTAGTTAATGATAAACTTACCTGGAGCAGCCAGTGCCAGGCAGCAGCTGCCAAGGCAAACAGGATCATGGGGTGCATTAAAAGAGGTCTGGATACACATGATGAGAGCATTATACTGCCTCTGTACAAATCCCTAGTTAGACCGCACATGGAGTACTGTGTCCAGTTTTGGGCACCGGTGCTCAGGAAGGATATAATGGAACTAGAGAGAGTACAAAGGAGGGCAACAAAATTAATAAAGGGGATGGGAGAACTACAATACCCAGATAGATTAGTGAAATTAGGATTATTTAGTCTAGAAAAAAGACGACTGAGGGGCGATCTAATAACCATGTATAAGTATATAAGGGGACAATACAAATATCTCGCTGAGGATCTGTTTATACCAAGGAAGGTGACGGGCACAAGGGGGCATTCTTTGCGTCTGGAGGAGAGAAGGTTTGTCCACCAACATAGAAGAGGATTCTTTACTGTTAGGGCAGTGAGAATCTGGAATTGCTTGCCTGAGGAGGTGGTGATGGCGAACTCAGTCGAGGGGTTCAAGAGAGGCCTGGATGTCTTCCTGGAGCAGAACAATATTGTATCATACAATTAGGTTCTGTAGAAGGACGTAGATCTGGGGATTTATTATGATGGAATATAGGCTGAACTGGATGGACAAATGTCTTTTTTCGGCCTTACTAACTATGTTACTATATGTTACTATGTAAGTTCCCACCATGTTTGGTGGGTTTCTTCAGCGTTCTCAGGTTTTCCCCAACACTCCACAGAAATACTGATAGGGAATTTAAATTTTGAGTCCAATGGAGAAAGAGATGATGATCATGACTGTAAAGTGCTGTGGAAATTAATGGTGCTGTAGAAGTGAGTAAAAAAAAAACTAAATCGATAAATAAATGCATCTTTAGACTTGCACAGACATTATGTTTGAGAAGAAAAACAACTCAAAATAATTGCAGAAAAAAACTTAATGGGACCATCATCTCTTCACTAGTGGATTTCATGGGGTCCCCATGCCCTGCAATTCCCACTGATAAACTAGACTGTTATCTGGTGAAGAATCATAGAATCACAGAATTTAAATAACCCTTCATTTGAGGAGGTCTCTTCTGACAAACTTTACCAGTCTTGTGCCAATATATCACTATTAGTGATGAGCGAGTATACTCGTTACTCGAGATTTCCCGAGCATGCTCGGGTGGTCTCTGAGTATTTTGGGTGCTCGAAGATTTAGTTTATGTCGAGGCAGTTGCATGATTTGCGGCTGCTAAACAGCTTGAATGCATGCAGGGATTGCCTCTTTTTGTTAGGGAATCCCCACATGTATTCAGGCTGTCTAACAGCCGCAAGTCATGAAGCTGCGTCGACATAAACTAAATCTCAGAGCATGCCGAAATATTCGGAGACCAAACTTGCATGATCGGGAAATCTCGAGTAACGAGTATACTCGCTCATCACTAATCACTATATGAAACTGCGTTTGTCCAGTCATGACCCTTTCCATTGAATTTGTCTTACTATTTGAAAATCTCAATGAAAAATAAGAAAAAAAATGGCAGCGACGTATATCCCAATGTAAAATCTACATAAAAAATGTCTGTATAACCATACCCTAACTGAATGTCTAAAAACTTTTCATGACGTGTTATTTTTAGTTTGATAACACAAACAGTTGTAGAACTTTACAGTAAATGTTCTCTGGATGAGTTTTCTTAAGAGAATAAACATTTTCTTTCAGAATACGGCTCATTATTAATCTGGAGATATGCAGGCTGCAATGTCTAAAGTTCATTGTATATTACATAGAAGGAGAGGTAAGTAAACTATACATGTGTAAAGGATTGTGCGTAAATAATACATTGATAAACTTTCCTTAGAAGAGGTCATCTATATGAAAGCGGTGGGAGTCTGACATCTGCCCCCCTCTGCCCAACCAATCTGTTTAATGTATGTTTCACTTCAACCTCTTCCATAAACAGAAGGAACATTTAAAATGGGCATCACAGGTGACATCTTGATTCAGTTCTTTTGATCATAGTTTTCCTCTATCACAGAGGTTAACCCCTTATATGCTGTCAACGATGGGCAGATACTAAGTGTAATGTTCAAGAGTTCTGTAGTCAGCTCTGTTAGGGGCTTTCTGTGAGAAATATCAGACCTTCCTCATCTCCCGTTGCAGCACGTTTTTTTTTTGTTAAGAAAAAAGATGAGGGTTATGCCCCTGCCTAGATTTCCATGAACTAAATCGTATCACAGTCTGGGATCCATATCCTCTCCTGCTCATTCCGGACCTCTTTATCCAGATCGTCAGGGCAAAATGGTTTTCTAAACTGGACTTCAGGGGAGCACATAATCTCATCTATATATAAGAGGTGCATGAGTGTAAAACTGCTTTTAATACACCAGAGGGACAATATGAAAACCTTGTGATGCCATTTGGGTTGACTAATGCTCCCACCGTCTTTCAGCACTTTGTAAATTACATTTTTTGTCATCTTGCAGGTAGATTTGTTGTGGTCTATTTTGATGACATATTGATTTATTCGCCAGACCTTGAGTCACATCAGGTACATATCAGGCAATTCTGACAAATATTCAGGGACAATAAATTATATGTCAAACAAGAGAAATTTATGTTTTCGGTTCAAAGATCCCTTTTCTGTGTTATTTTTTATCGTCCACCGGTTTTCACATGGATCCGGCGAAAGTCTGGCCGTACTGCATTGGGATTGTGCTGAAGACTTGAAAACTTTGCAAAGGTTTTTAGGGTTCGACAATTACCACCGTATGTTTATCAAGAACTTTTTGGTAGTGGCCAAACCTCTGAAAGATATGACCAGGAAAGGGACAGACTTTTCTAAATGGTCCAGTCCGGCCAGTGAAGCATTTGCCACTTTAAAGAAATGTTTTGCTTCTGCGGCAATTCTTATACAGCTTGACGTCACTCAGCCTTTCATTGTAAAGGTTGACACATCAGAAGTGGGGGTTGGGGCTGTATTGTAGCAGGGTTCCTCTCCAAGTAAATGGCGTCCATGTGCATATTTTTCAAAGAAACTGTCATCTGCCGAAAAAAAACTGTAGAAACTGAGAAAAACGGTAACATTGGTAATAGTGAACTCTTAAGGTATCGTCACATTTAGCGACGCTGCAGTGATCTAGACAACGATGCCGATCGCTGCAGCGTCGCTGTGTGGTCGCTGGAGAGCTGTCAAACAGACAGCTCTCCAGCGACCAACGATGCCAAGGTCCCCGGGTAACCAGGGTAAACATCGGGTTACTAAGCGCAGGGCCGCGCTTAGTAACCCGATGTTTACCCTAGTTACCAGTGTAAATGAAAAAAACAAACAAACACTACATACTTACATTCTGGTTTCTGTCGCGTCCCCCGGCGTTCTGCTTCCCTGCACTGTGTAAGCGCCGGCTGTAAAGCACAGCGGTGATGTCACCGCTGTGCTCTGCTTTACGGCCGGCCGGCGCTGACAGTGCAGGGAAGCAGAACGCCGGGGGACGCGACAGACACCGGAATGTAAGTATGTAGTGTTTGTTTTGTTTTTTACATTTACACTGGTAACCAGGGTAAATATCGGGTTACTAAGCGCGGGCCTGCGCTTAGTAACCCGATGTTTACCCTGGTTACCAGTGAAGACATCGCTGAATCGGCATCACACACACCGATTCAGCGATGTCTGCGGGAGGTCCAGCGACGAAATAAAGTTCTGGCCTTTCTGCTCCGACCAACGATGTCACAGCAGGATCCAGATCGCTGCTGCGTGTCAAACACAACGATATCGCTATCCAGGACGCTGCAACGTCACGGATCGCTAGCGATATCGTTGTTAAGTTGTTCAGTGTGAAGGTACCTTTAGCAATAAAGTGGGCTTTTGAGGAGTGGCAACAGTTTTTGGAGGGAGCAGTTCATCCGGTCATGGTATATATATATATATATATATATATATATATATATATATATAGTATATATGTACACACCAGGATGGGGGATATTAGTACAAAATTGACCAGATTTTTTCCTTCAAGCCTAGGTGCGCCTTATGGTTTGGTGCGTCTTATGGGCCAAAAAATACACAATATACTGTATCAGTGAGCGAGTGAGTGAGTAGTAGCCATAATACTGTAGGACTGCATTATATTCTATGGGATGCTGCTTTATACTATATGAGGGCTGCATTATATTCTATGCGGGGACTACATTATATTTTATGAGGGAGGCTACCCCAACCCATGCTATCTAAGATGTGTACTAGCTTATATTATACCATGATATTAGTGTGTTTTACCGCACAATTGGTGATCTTGTATTTATTTCTATGTAGCGACCTAGTGGGCCCCAAGAATGATTTTCTCTGGTGGGCCCAAGGTGCTGCTGTCTGACGCTGCCTGAAACCAGAAGAAAATCTTTGGAGGGAGCTGAAACTCAATGTTGCCCAGCAAAAGCCACGAAACCTTAAAGATCTGGAAACTATCTGTATATAGGAGGGGGCCAAAATCCCTGCTGCTTTGTGTGGAAACTTGGTCAAGAACTACAGGAAACGTCTGACCTTTGTAATTGCAAACAAAGGTTTCTGTACCAAATATTAAGTTCTGTTTTTCTATTGTATCAAACACTTATTTCATGCAATAAAATGCAAATTAATTATGTAGAAATCATACAATGCGATTTTCTGGATTTTTTTTTTAAGATTCTATCTCTCACAGTGTATTTACCATACAAATTACTGATCTCTCCATTCTTTGTAGGTGATCTCCATTCTTTGTAGGTGAGAAAACTTGCAAAATCGGCAGTATATCAAATACCTATTTTCCCCACTGTATAAATAATAGACTTTCCAAGGAACTGCCATTCCACATAAACTATTGAGAAAACAACATGGTGGGGGTCTCATACAGAATTTGTCAAGTTTGTATATTACATATCCACAAGAGTGATTCAAGCAACCAGCCTGGCAGTAGGGAGACCAAGTGTCATCTGTAACTATAGATCTGCACCATGTGCTGCACAGTAGGACGAATCATGCCGGAACAACAGGATTATAATATCCACAGACTCACTTGGTTCTACGTGATATAGGGAGCAAAATAGCAGAGGGGCAAGCTCCACATGTAACAGTAAATGGCATGATTCTGGTCATTAAATGACCACTAATCTTCTCATGTACAGCACCATGGAATCAATGGTGTTATATAAATAAATAAATGATAATAATAATAAATAATATATTGAAGCCAATCAATATAAAAAGGGTTAAGGGTGCAAACTTATCAATATTAGAATCATTCCATGATTACAGAATATGATCAGTATCTACAGCATATCACCTACCGGTATTTAAATTGTGCTGCCGAGAACAATGATTTTTAAGCCTGTCTAAAAAGAAACTAGCATGACGATCAAGCATCTAAGCTGGTGGGATGTTTTCGGGCCAATTACTATTGACTTGTCTAAATGGAACTTAAGTAGCAGGACCCCTTTATCATAACTGGTACATTTTATGTTATTTTTTGTTATGGTGGCTACCTGCCAGAGCAATGTTACATGAGGACAGGCTACGCTCAGTAACTGATTCACAGCTGAAAAATGTTTGTCTATTTTTCATAGAAATCACAATCTTGAGTAAATTAACTTTTATAAATGCACAAGTAGACCCAGTACATTGACGATGTCTACTTAATTATCATGTCTATAAAGGCACGGATGATTGACCTCGTGGAGACCAAAACATCCAACACCGCGGAGACACCATCACGTGTTTCTCAATGCAGTGATCCAGAATACTGCCCCCAAATATGCAAATGCATGTAGAGGAGCTGCGGAGACACCATCACGTGTTTCTCAACGCAGGCAGTGAATAGCCAGGCCTTTCCCCGGGAAGGAACAACCAAGGGAAGGGCAGCATCCAATAAAGGAAAACCACCTATGCCAAGCATGGTATCCATCCACAGACAGCTGTTTCGGGGTTTTTGCCCCTCATCAGTGTGGAGTAGGAAACTGGCTATCAGGAGCAGTGCCTAGTAGAAAGTCTATAAAGGCACGGATGATTGACCTCGTGGAGACACCATCACGTGTTTCTCAACGCAGGGATCTTGAACACTGCGCCCAAATATGCAAATGCATGTAGAGGAGCTGCGGAGACACCATCACGTGTTTCTCAACGCAGGCAGTGAATAGCCAGGCCTTTCCCCGGGAAGGAACCACCAAGGGAAGGAAGCACCAAGGGAAGAGCAGCATCCAATAAAGGAAAACATCCAATAAAGGAAAACCACCTATGCCAAGCATGGTATCCATCCACAGACAGCTGTTTCGGGGTTTTTGCCCCTCATCAGTGTGGAGTAGGAAACTGGCTATCAGGAGCAGTGCCTAGTAGAAAGTCTATAAAGGCACGGATGATTGACCTCGTGGAGACCAAAACATCCAACACCGCAGGCAGTGAATAGCCAGGCCTTTCCCCGGGAAGGTCAATCATCCGTGCCTTTATAGACTTTCTACTAGGCACTGCTCCTGATAGCCAGTTTCCTACTCCACACTGATGAGGGGCAAAAACCTCGAAACAGCTGTCTGTGGATGGATACCATGCTTGGCATAGGTGGTTTTCCTTTATTGGATGTTTTCCTTTATTTGATACTGCCCTTCCCTTGGTTGTTCCTTCTTGAGGAAAGGCCTGGCTATTCACTGCCTGCGTTGAGAAACACGTGATGGTGTCTCCGCAGCTCCTCTACATGCATTTTCATATTTGGGGGCAGTGTTCTGGATCACTGCGTTGAGAAACACGTGTTGGTGTCTCCGCGGTGTTGGATGTTTTGGTCTCCACGAGGTCAATCATCCGTGCCTTTATAGACTTTCTACTAGGCACTGCTCCTGATAGCCAGTTTCCTACTCCACACTGATGAGGGGCAAAAACCCCAAAACAGTTGTCTGTGGATGGATACCATGCTTGGCATAGGTGGTTTTCCTTTATTGGATGTTTTCCTTTATTGGATGCTGCCCTTCCCTTGGTTGTTCCTTCCCGGGGAAAGGCCTGGCTATTCACTGCCTGCGTTGAGAAACATGTGATGGTGTCTCCGCAGCTCCTCTACATACGTAATTATCATGGACAGAAGTGAGAACTTGATTCATTGTGCAGAAAGTAAACAGAATATTGTGCTGGCAATTTTCTACAAAATGTTTGTATTTTATAGGTAACATCTATCAAGAGCAACCATTAGAAGGTAGACACAAAGCAGCCTCTCGGAGATAGCATGTTACTTCATTAGTCATTGATTTCCTTCCAAAATATAACATTTTGCTCTGATCACCTCCATCTCGTGATAAGAAAGACAGCGATCGGTAACACAGTAATGAAGCATGGCACTTCCTGTACTTCTCTGGGAAACCTTTGGCAACATGGTACAAAGGCTAAAAGCATAAACTCATTTTCCACACTGATTAAAAGGAACTTGAATCAGTAGAAGGAATCTCGACTCAAGAAGCAGGATGTCGGGTATTCTCTGGCTCCTCTGTACATTGGCCCTTATTGGTCCCTCAACCCAAGATGTCACCAGTGATGCCCAGGCATTTTTACAGGAATATCAAAGAAACGCTGAACCCCTGTATCATCAAAGTGCTCTAGCACAATGGGAATACAATACTAATATCACAGATGAGAATGCCCAGAAAATGGTATGTAGATGTCCGTATAGTTGCCTTTATTGTTTCTGATCAGTAATTGTTCTTTATACTACTATACAGTTTATGTTGTGTGATGCATGCATCTAGCAAAAAAAAAGATATTTATACATTTTGTGATTCAATGATTATTCCAATAATTGCACGTTATTTATATAAAATTAGGGATACCTTATTGATTGCTGGAGGTCTGACCCAGTTTGATCCCCAATGATCCTGAGAGTAGGGCACTAGAGCTCCATCCTTAATAAAATGGAGGTTATCAACCTCTACTTTATTCATTATTGGACTGCTCGAAATAGCTGAGCACTGTACTAAGCTTTCTCCGGTAGTCCCAATGACAATGAATGGAGCAGAGGATGAATGGAGAAGAGATTGAGGAGTTCTGGAGTCCTGTTCTTGGGATCACTGGGAGCTTAAACTATAGAACGCCCAGTGGATAGCGGATAAATTGTCATTCTAAGAATAATCCTTTCACTCCTAGAAATTAGGTGAATATTATGTAATGCCTTATTCCGCATATCAACAAGATTATTCTGACAGATGATACTTTAACACTAATTTATTACAATAATGCCATCAATTAACTAAAAGTAGTTAAAAGTATTTTAACGACTGATAAACTATATACCTGTATGTTTGACTTCAAATGAAAATAATCTCTCATTAGGATTGTGTAAAATGTTACGTCCAATGGTGGCTCATGTGGATTTGTGGACGTACAGTGCAACAGGAGCGGGCCTGCCTAGGAAGGGGCATAGCTAATCAGCTACCAAGTGTTCACTGGAGCTCCTAGGCTTCAGGTAGCCACCAGGTACAACTTCTAGGCAGATCCCGGTATTGCAGCTGCTGGGGGTCAGTTTGCTGACATGGACTAGGGTTGTGTTCAGATACAATGATCTAGGATACTGGATCAGGGACAGGCCAAACACGGACCTGGGGACAATGTTCAGGACTGTGACTGCATCGGTACCAGCTGACTTCGGGAACAGGACTGGCCGCATGGGAACCAGGGGACAACGTTCAGTACATTGGCCGCACTTGAACCAGGGATTTGGGTTCAGGACTCTGGCCGCTCCAGGTCCAGGGATTCAGTTTCATGACACTGGCCGCACTGGGACCAGGGATTCGAATTCAGGACACTAGTCACACCAGAACCAGGATTTCGGATTCAGGACTCCGGCCACATCGGGACTGGGGATTCGGGTTCAGGGAACTGGCCACACTGTGTCCAGGGATTCGGGTTCAGGACACTGGCAGCACTGGGACCAGGAATTCGGGTCAGGACACCGGCAGCATCGGGGCCAGGGATTTGGTTTCAGGACACTGACCGCTCCAGGTCCAGGGATTCAGGTTCATGACACTGGCTGCACTGGGACCAGGGATTCGAATTCAGGACACTGGTCACACCAGGACCAGGGATTCGGATTCAGGACACTGGCCGCAGCGGGACTGGGGATTCGGGTTCAGGACACTGGCCGCATGGGGACCAAGGATTAGGGTTTAGGACACTGGTCGCACTGGGCCCAGGGATTCGGGTTTAGGACACTGGTCGCAATTGGTCCAGGGATTCGGGTTCAGGATACTGGCTGCACCAGGACCCATGATTCGGGTTCAAGACACCGGCCGCATCAGGCCCAGGGAACCTCTCAACTGCCCTGGTAGAACACGAACAACCTAATGACTCAACTTATCGCTTGGTGAGTCCAGGAGCTTCAGTGCGCACACCAGGAAGAAGCGGGAGCACACCGGGGAACCTCGCTGCTGGGCCAGGGCAGCGAGTAAGTCAGTGTCCCTGCATGGAGGCAGAAGGGGATGCCATGCATGTGTGTCGGGCCTTGTGCTACATAAAACTAGGCAGGAATTGTTCATTCCAGAGATCTTGTGTTGTGGTTTTCTCTTCAAGGACTGTTTAGCTAATTTCAATGGGATGAATTTAGCTCCAATACCAGACACAGTCCATATAAAATAGTGCAGTTTTTATGGAAGATAGCAGCTAAACACATTCTTTGGCCCATGGTGATGGCACTGACCGAGCCTATGCCATTGGTAGCATCTGCATATTACAGCTAATACTCTTCTGCAACGTTCAGAATCAGAGATAACTTCAATCACTGTTGTTTATCCTCTTAAATGACATGGTTAATACTGATCATGTCACTTAAAGAACCACTCCCATCAAAGTTTTTATCCTCTTAATATATGCAATCATATTATGATATTATATAGTACTGTGTACTTAAAATTTCCCAATTTGCCTTTCAAACCAGATAGTTCTTCTCTGCAAGAATCATTCCCCTGTTCAACTCCTGATCCAGCTGCTTCCTCCTCATTGTCTTTTGCAATGATGACCCATACAGGGAAAATTTACCTCCTGTTTCTACATAGAGCGTAGAAAGATGTCATTGACCTATTGGAAAAGAGAAGAATTAGCTGGGTAGAAAGGCAAAATTAGCAACTGTGAGTACACAGTGCTATATAATATGAGGACTGCAATATATTAAGAGGATAAAACATTGGATAGTAGTGTCTCTTTGTGGTTATACAAAAGAAGGGGAATATCCCCAATAAGGACAAAAAAAGAAGAAAAAGTGTAATAAAATGTTAAGAAATTACAAAAAAAAATAATCTAAACCCTGTATAAGATTGCACTTACTGAGTGTATTGGGGAACACTCGCTTGGCACGGGATTCAAGCACTTAGGCACGGTTTTAGTACTTAAACAGTCCACACGGTTTATTATGGCATCATAAACCTGATTATGCACAGTTCATCATATACACTTCATAGAACACAATAGGCACCAACCGGTGACATTAAGTTGCAGTTTTATCTTTAGACACTTCATATTCGGCTTTATCTCACGGACATTAAACATGCTGGACCTCTCACTTCATCCAGTTACCATGGGTGTCCGTACACCGAACAGTTCATCAATGTCCCTAGTCATATAGCACACATGACATTGGGTCGCGGTCTCTATACACGCTGATCCTTATCTGACCAGTTGCCGTGGGTGACCGCACAGCACCACATACACTGGGTTACCTTCTAGGAGCTCCTGCTCCATACGCTGACTCCTGTCAGTACTCGCTCTCTCAGGGAAGTTGCCGAACTGGGATCACCGTCCCGAGCAATGCCTTGCTCACCAGGCCACCTGACAGTCGAGAGCCTCAGATGGGCTGTAGCTTCCCCAAATGCAGTGCCATCACGAACTCTGCACAGGTGTCCTCTCTGTGCTCTATTCAGGACGTACATCCCCATCTGGGACCGTCCAACACACAGGCCCCCAGGTCCATAGACTCCCCCATGTGCTCTTCAGGGATCTAGTCCTACTCCCAGGATCTCCCAACACAGAGGCCCTCCAGGACCTGGCACACAGACCATTCAGGTCCATCCATTTTTCCCATGTGACCCACATGGTCACATTATATACTTGTAGCCACTCCCATAGGTGGGAGGTGTGTGTGGCTAGTTCTATCATTACAACTACAGATATGCCTCCATGCATATCCTCAGGAGCACATGCAGCGCCCCCTAGCTGTAACAGGGGTCACTGCATCACACCTGCTTCATTTTATAAAAAAAAAAGTTGTCACTGCATCTGTAATGCTCTCATATGTATGCTGGCAGTTGTCCCAGCTTATGTCCTATCGTACATGCCCTGAGATATTTCTGCTACTATGCATAAAATATGGTCTTTATTCTTGATCAGTGTATGGATGTCGTATTTAACTATTCTGCTAATCTGTAATGCTCTGTCATGTTATTTTAGGGGGATAGAAAAAAAAGTAAAAATGGCAGAATGAATGATTTTTCTATTTCCTAACATCGTCTTTTTCTGCTTTTAATGACGATTACACGTGATTGTTGGAAGTCCCAGCAGCGAGACATGAAGTGATAATAAAGTTATTTTCTGGGGACTGTTCTTATAAAGAGGAAATTGCTAGAGCAGACTACCCCTTTAAATCAACTGCAATATTTTATGGGATAAATGACCACTATGAGTAGTAATAACCTTTTAATGGAATTGTGCCATCTATATAAAAATTCTTTCTAATCATAATCTAGAAAATTTATAATCATCTCAGTAAATCATTACTACAAATTGCTAGAAACAATGATGTCACAAATGATTAAAGATATAGAACAGTACTTTGATCTGAATCTAAGGTAAGTCCGCTATGTCATCTCCAAAGAGTTATCTGAAAATACTGATAAGCCCATTTACCCCCAAATGATGCCTTAATACCTATGTATACGGGTGTGCTTGGACATGGATGTAATAGATGGACAAATAATGGGCTTTAATAGGTGAAGTATAAAAATCCTTGAGGACAGTAGGAGGTAGACGAGAGGTGGCTGAATACCTGTTTTACAATGCGTTGTAACCTGTGCGTATATGATAAGTGACTGTGGTTCCTGACTCAGCAGCTAATCGCTGCACTTAAGCCATAATGTTTCTGTTCATGCTATCAGCAAAGAAACTAATGAATCTATTCATAAATATACAATATAGATTTATGGATCTGTTGACCGAGGATATATTAGATATATTATTTACCATTTGGACAAATAAGATTGGCAAAAAGTGGATAGTTCCTTTAATGGGGTTGTGGGAAAAACTAAAAAAATGCAATTTATTTCTAATTTAAAGAAGCTTTCCTCCTCCCATGAAAGATTTTATCCTCTTAATATATTGAAGTCATAATATTATATAGCACTGTGTACTTACAATTGCTCATTTTGGTTTTCTACCCAGCTAATTATTCTCTTTTCTCTGCTCAGTGTAGAAACAGGAAGTCTCTTTTCCCTGCATGAGTCATCCCCCTCTTCTACTCCTGACCCAGCTGTTCCCTCCTGTCCCCTGCCAGGAACTTTTGCAGTGATGACTCATGCAGGAAGAAGAGACTTTCTATTTCCATATAGAACTTAGAAGGAGTCAGCTTGTCGGATTTTAATCAGGTGATGTCATAGACCTAATAGAAAAGGGAAGAATTAACTTGGTAGAAAGGCAAAATGAGCAATTGTAAGTACACAGTGCTACATAATATGATGACTGCAATGTATTAGGATAAAAATTTTGTTTAGAGGAGGGCTTCTTTACAATCTTCTCCATTCTCGAGAACAAAGTAATATTTAATTGTACAGTATACTGCACATTACCTAGGTTACCGGCCGCGCTGCTATCTCAGAGTGGTGGCCAGTTTCCTAGGCAAGGCATCAGAGTCTATTCATCAGCGGAATTTTTTGGTGCAGAGCGAGGCTATGCAAAAAAATTGCAACTTTTCCCACACCAATTCTACCCAACTCTGACAAATTGGGCAGTGCTGGGGCGTGATGGGGTGTGGCGAACCCTCCTTCAAATTCATGATGAATGGTGGTGTACCTTACTCCACAAATCTTACTCCAGTCACTGACTGGAGTAAGATTTGCGAAGAGGCACATTGAGGCACACACCACTTCACACTTCTTCATGAAATGCACTTCATCCCATCCCCTCATGAATTACGCATGTCTTGATAAATCTTGATGAATTGGGGCAAATCTGATGTAATCAAACCTGATAACTATTTTCAGACTCCTATATAATAGAAGGAGTGGGCGCAATAAAAGTCTTGTTTTTAAATAGAGGAAGTACTGGTGAGTCCATGGTGTTTCCATTCATGATGATAATGATTATTATTATTATTTTTATTATTATTTATTTATATAGCACCATTGATTCCATGGTGCTGTACATGAGAAGGGGTTACATACAAGTTACAAATATCACATACAGTAAACAAACTAACAATGACGGACTGATACAGAGGGGCGAGGACCCTGCCCTTGCGGGCTTACATTCTACAGGATTATGGGGAAGGAGACAGTAGGTTGAGGGTTGCAGGAGCTCCGGTGTTGGTGAGGCGGTAGCTCCGGTGTTGGTGAGGCGGTAGCTCCGGTGTTGGTGAGGCGGTAGCTTCGTTGGTGATGAGGCAGCAGCGGTGTCAGTGCAGGCTGTAGGCTTTCCTGAAGAGATGAGTTTTCAGGTTCCGTCTGAAGGATTCGACTGTGGTTGATAGTCGGACGTGTTGGGGCAGAGAGTTCCAGAGGATGGGGGATATTCGGGAGAAGTCTTGGAGGCGATTGGATGAGGAGCGAATAAGTGTGGAGGAGAGAAGGAGGTCTTGGGAGGACCGGAGGTCACGTGAGGGAAGATATCGAGAGATTAGTTCAGAGATATATGGAGAAGACAGGTTGTGGATGGCTTTGTAGGTCAGTATTAGCAATTTGAACTGGATACGCTGAGGGAATGGGAGCCAGTGAAGAGATTTGCAGAGGGGGGAAGCGGAGGAGTAGCGAGGAGAGAGATGGATTAGTCGGGCAGCAGAGTTAAGGATGGACTGGAGAGGTGCAAGGGTGTTAGCAGGGAGGCCACAGAAAAGGATGTTGCAGTAGTCAAGGCGGGAAATGATGAGGGCGTGCACAAGCATTTTATAGCACTAATGATTATGATTAATATCATGTACGATAAGAACTGAAATAATCAAATAAACACTGTATAATTTATCCCGCAATCCCCAGAATCACTGTGTATATTTGCTATAGTTGTTGAGGGAAAAGGTCATCCCATATTACTATAAATGTATAGGTATTTATTGTATCAAAATTCAGAGTCTATTTGCACACTTGGGTGCTTTATATGGTACATGGTAACAGTAGGTGGAGTACGGGCTGGGAACTCCCGGGATAAGGTAACTATTGCATTTCCTAAGCCAGTGATTCTGCCCCTTGGGTGCTCCATTAGCACAAACAATACACGCTTAAACCATGTAATATGCAAATCGCCTCTTGTGAGAAAAAGAGGACTTAAACTCTATAGCGCCACCTGTTGGAAGTAGCGATCCTACAAGTCACAATCAACTCTTTAACGAGTCGTGCAATATGACTTAGGATAAAAGCCAAATCAGTATCTCAATTCGCAGACACGGCGTTTCGGGCTGTTGACCCTCGTCAGTGCGAATCATGAGTGCAAAGCACGCTTAAACCAGGCAGAAGTAGAAGCAGCAAATCAGGCTTTGGTCACTTTGTAACTTGAGAGTTACCTTACATAGTTCCATAGTTTGTAAGGTTGATGGTCAACTTAACCCCTTCATGACCCAGCCTATTTTGACCTTAATGAATTGGCCGTTTTTTGCTATTCTGACCAATGTCCCTTTATAAGGTAATAACTCAGGAACGCTTCAACGAATCCTAGCGGTTCTGAGATTGTTATTTCGTGACATATTAGGCTTCATGTTAGTGGTAAATTTAGGTTGATTATTTTTGTGTTTATTTGTGAAAAAAAATGGAAATTTGGCTAAAATTTTGCAATTTTCAAATTTTGAATTTTTATTCTGTTAAACGAGAGAGTTATGTGACACAAAATAGTTAATAAATAACATTACCCACATGTCTACTTTACATCAGCGCAATTTTGGAAACAAAATTTTTTTTTGCTAGGAAGTTATAAGGGTTAAAATTTGACCAGTGATTTCTCATTTTTACAGCAAAATTTACAAAACCATTTTTTTTAGGGACCACCTCACATTTGAAGTCAGTTTGAGGGGTCTATATGGCTGAAAATACTCAAAAGTGACACCATTCTAAAAACTGCACCCCTCAAGGTGCTCAAAACCACATTCAAGAAGTTTATTAACCCTTCAGGTGCTTCACAGCAGCAGAAGCAACATGGAAGTGAGCACTTTAAACCCCCAGGTGCTTCACAAATTGATCCGTAAAAATGAAAAAGTACTTTTTTTTCACAAAAAATTATTTTAGCCTCAATTTGTTCATTTCCACATGGGTAACAGGATGAAATGGATCCTAAAATGTGTTGTGCAATTTCTCCTGAGTACACTGATACCTCATATGTGGTCACAAACCACTGTTTGGGCACACGGCAGGGCTCGGAAGGGAAGGCACGCCATTTGACTTTTGAATGAAAAATTAGCTCCAATCGTTAGCGGACACCATGTGGCGTTTGGAGAGCCCCTGTGTGCCTAAACATTTGAGCTCCCCCACATGTGACCCCATTTTGGAAACTAGACCTCCCATGGAACTAACCTAGATGTGCGGTGACCACTTTAAACCCCCAAGTGCTTCACAGAAGTTTATAATGCAGAGCCATGAAAATAAAAAATCATTTTTCTTTCCTCAAAAATTATTTTTTAGCCGCAATTTTTTATTTTCACAAGAGTAACAGGAGAAATTGGACCCCAAAAGTTGTTGCCCAGTTTCTCCTGAGTACGCTGATACCCCATATGTGGGGGGGAACCACTGTTTGGGCACATGCCGGGGCTCAGAAGGGAAGTAGTGACGTTTTGGAATGCAGACTTTGATCTAATGGTCTGCAGGCATCATGTTACGTTTGCAGAGCCTAAATAGTAGAAACCCCCCACAAGTGACCCCATTTTGAAAACTAGACCCCCCCAAGGAACTTATCTAGATATGTGGTGAGCACTTTGAACCCCCAAGTGCTTCTCAGAAGTTTATAACGCAGAGCCGTGAAAATAAAAAAATAATTTTTCTTTCCTCAAAAATGATGTTTTAGCAAGCAGTTTTTTATTTTCACAAGGGTAGCAGGAGAAATTGGACCTCAATAGTTGTTGCCCAGTTTGTCCCGAGTATGCTGGTACCCCATATGTGGGGGTAAACCACTGTTTTGGCGCACGTCGTGGCTCGGAAGGGAGGGAGCACCATTTGACTTTTTGAACGCAAGATTGGCTGGAATCAATGGTGGCGCCATGTTGTGTTTGGAGACCCCTGATGTGCCTAAACAGTGGAAACCCCTCAATTCTAACTCCAACACTAACCCCAACACACCCCTAACCCTAATCCCAACTTTAGCCATAACCCTAATCACAACCCTAACCCCAACACACCCCTAACCACAACGCTAACTCCAACACACCCCTAACCCTAATCCCAACCCTAAACATAATCCTAACCCTAATCCAAACCCTAACCCCAACACACCCCTAACCATAACCCTAACCACAAGCCTAATCTTAACCCTATTTTCAACCCTAGCCCTAATTCCAACCCTAACCCTAAGGCTATGTGCCCATGTTGCGAATTCGTGTGACATTTTTCCGCAACATTTTTGAAAAATCCGCGAGTAAAGGCACTGCATTTTACCTGCGGATTTACCGTGGATTTCCAGTGTTTTTAGTGCAGATTTCACCTGCAGATTCCTATTGAGGAACAGGTGTAAAACGCTGCGGAATCCGCACAAAGAATTGACATACTGCGGAAAATACAACACAGCGTTCCCGCGCGGTATTTTCCGCACCATGGGCACAGCGGATTTGGTTTTCCATAGGTTTACATGGAACTGTAAAGCTGATGGAAAACTGCTACGAATCCGCAGCGGCCAATCCGCCGTGGATCCGCAGCCAAATCCGCTGTGGATCCGCAGCAAAATCTGCACCGTGTGCACATAGCCTAATTCTAAGGGTATGTGCACACGATGCGGAAAACGATGCGGATCCACAGCGTTTCCACCGCTGCGGGTCCGCAGCAGTTTCCCATGAGTTTACAAAAAACGCTGTGCACATGCTGTGGAAAAAACTGTGCGGAAACGCAGTGGTTTACATTCCGCACATTTCACTTTCTGCGGATTCCGCAGTGGTTTTACAACTGCTCCAATAGAAAACCGCAGTGAAATCACCAGAAAAACCGCGGTAAATCCGCGATAAATCCGCAGCGGTTTTGCACTGCGGATTTATAAAAACCGCTGCGGAAAAATCCGCAGAGGACCAGAATACATGTGCACATTCCCTAACCCTAACCCTAACCCTAGTTCTAACTGTAGTGGGGAAAAAAAAATGTTCTTTATTTTATTATTGTTCTTACCTATGGGGGTGATAAAGGGGGGGTTAATTTACTTTTTTTTTATCTTGATCACTGTGATAGGTTTTATCACAGTGATCAAAATGTACATGGAACGAATCTGCCGGCCGGCAGATTCGGCAGGCGCACTGCGTATGCGCCCGCCATTTTGGAAGATGGCGGCACCCATGGAGAAGACGGACGGACACCGGGAGCCTCGGTAAGTATTGGGGGGAGATCGGGGCATGGGGGAAGGCGTCGGAGCACGGGGGGGGGTGGCATAGGAGCCCGGGAGGAGCGTGCAGGAGGACGGGGGAGCAGAGCACAGGACGGAGGGGAGCGGACCACAGATCGGTAGACTGGGGGGGCGATCGGTGGGGTGGGGGGGCACATCAGTGTTTCCAGCCATGGCCGATGATATTGCAGCATCGGCCATGGCTGGATTGTAATATTTCACCATTTTTTTAGGTGAAATATTACAAATCGCTCTGATTGTCAGTTTCACTTTCAACAGCCAATCAGAGCGATCGTAGCCACGGGGGGGTGAAGCCACCCCTCCGGGCTAAAGTACCACTCCCCCTGTCCCTGCAGATCGGGTGAAATTGGAGTTAACCCTTTCACCCGATCTGCAGGGACGCGATCTTTCCATGAAGCCACATAGGCGTCATGGGTCGGATTGGCACCAACTTTCATGACGCCTACGTGGCGTCATGGGTCGGGAAGGGGTTAAATCCATCGAGTTCACCGGCGCCATTTTGTTGGAGCAGTAACCTGTCATTTAAGCCCACAAGGAACACAATAAGTCAAAGCCCCAAAATACCCTCGCCCACAGTCCCGCCCCAGAACACTAGAATCTCATTAAGTGAAAACTACAAATAAAGATTAAATGACAACCACAAGACGGATTTCATCAACCAAGGTATCATTGTAATCAGTATAAGGTTCCAACCTCAGACTGCGTGTCTACAGGTTACTGAGCACAATAATGCTGACAGGTTCCCTTTAAGTGGATAATTGCTCGTCTCCCCGATCGTGTCATCTGTAATGGGATTTTCTTTTAGAAATACTGAAGAGAAAAAGAAGTTTAGCAGATTGGATTTTCCTCATCCTCTTTCACCATTTCACCCAGACTATTTTTCAGAGGGCGAAAACTATTTTTTATAGTTTCTTACTGTTTATATAGTTGAAGAATATTTTTGGATTCTTTTTTCTTTCTTTGGCAATGAGTCTCTGTCTCAGTCTTTGCTGCCTTGATTTGATTTTTACACAATGTATTTATTTTTCCTGTGATCATTTATTGACTTGTCACTACCCTCTTGCCTTAATTCTCTATATGCTATCTTTTTGTAATTTATTGCTCCCCTTACAGTTGCATTTAGTCATAGCGGCTAAATGAACCCATACATTAGGAGATCCCCAGGTGGATAAAAATCCGGGGACAATGCCTGAGGATTTAGAGGGGAAGTTCTCTGAATTCTCATGAAATGGACTTTGGCTCCCTCAAAGACTTAATGAAGAACTTCCATTGATTTTTTTTTAAATTTGAACTGAGTACCTCTTCCAATTACTGCTGCTCCTACGTTTCTGGAACAGTTTTTTTTTATATCTGTTCCCTTTGGTTCCAAAGTCATTCCCCCTGGTAAAAAGTATGAAATTTTCCCTTCAACCAACTGGGCATAAACCACAGAACTTCTGCCATATAGGAGAAAAAGCAATCGCCCACAGAGAAGTTCTGTGGTATATTACCAAATGGGTCTCTGTATCTACAATCTGCTGCTCTCAGGTTAGGTAGCAAAAATCCAGTGACAGATTCCCTTTAAACTTAGAAGATTTTTCTTAAAGCTAAGCAAGTCGAAGAGGTCTTGTAAAGGTGGAGAAATACGGGATGTGTATGTCTTCTACAGCAATATATAGTCTAAGTGAAAACAGTTACATAGGAATATTGTTTTAATGATTGTGGTGGTTTTTCAGTGACTTACAGTAAGTGCTCTTGAAGTAATAAATCTCTGTTATGCCTCCTTCATTGAGGGAGTGGGTTGAGGGTGCCCAATCATTAACCATTAGGTGTGACTTGTCAGAGAATAATAACTTTTGAACTTTTTCTTGCATACGCAGAGCCATAAATCATTTTCCGCATATTATGAATTTTGTGATCTGAAATGAAATGGATTAGACCTGTCCTGAGTCTGAACGAGATGCTGTGAGGTTAGAAAAGGAGATGATTGTGAAGGCACGCTGACCTAGCACAATCCAATTCTCGGGCCTCATTAGTTGGGAATTTTGCACACACAGAACATAATTATTTTGATTCATTGTGTTATTCTCCTTCTGTGGCCGACTCCTTTAAAATATTGGTTCAACAGATGACTGGAGGTTGTAAAGGTGGGTGCAGGCTCTGTTGTAAAAATGGCCTCCTAATACAACAGGAACTGAAGATTTAGCAGAACACAACCTCATTAAGAGCTGAATTTGGAAAATAGTGTAACAACCCTGCCGGCATCACTGCATGGCCTTCCATCCCCCACCTGTCTGTTACATCAACTCACTCACCCAGTGCCATGCTGTGAGATCTGTCTGCTGCCGACTCCAAGCCATGTGCTTCATGGCCGCTTGCTCTGTGTACTCTTTCTGTCTGTGTGCATAGGGGGGCAGCGCCAGCAACTCCAGTTTCTTATTTAGTCTGTGTGCACCTCCCTAAGGTGTCCCTGGCCAATTGCCTAGAGGCCTCTGATTCTTAAGGCGTCCTCACCCATTGGAGGACGCCTGAGCAAACTTACTTCCTCAGTCAGTACTTTGCTGCTGAGGTGTTTGGTTCTGTCTCTGTGTTCGCCACCCAGTGGGGCGTCAGACCCTGGTCTGAGTCTGTGTTCGCCACCCAGTGGGGCGTCATACCCTGGTCTGAGTCTGTGTTCCGGCCACCCAGTGGGACATTGTTCCCTGGTCTCTGTTTTGTGTTCGCCACCCAGTGGGGCGTCATACCCTGGTCTGAATCTGTGTTCCATTACTTCTGTGTCTGACTCTGAGGCCTGCAATCCACAGGCCTCTATCCGTATCCAGTTCTAGTATCTGTGTCTGTTCCTGTCTGAACTCTGGTCTATGTCCGTTCCTGTTGTCTCCTTGCTTGTTAACCATTTGCACTCTGCTGTGTGTACCTCTGCCTTATCTCTCTGCTCTGTTTGCCACTACCAGTGGCTCAGAACCTCTCTGCTCTGCTCTCGGCTGTGCCCTCTGTGTCCTGCTCTGCTCTTGGCTCTGCACTCTGTGTCCTGCTCTGCTCTTGGCTCTGCACTCTATGTCTTGCTTTGCTCTGCTCTTGGCTCTGCACCCTGTGTCTTGCTTTGCTCTGCTCTCGGCTCTGCACTCTATGTCTTGCTTTGCTCTGCTCTTGGCTCTGCACCCTGTGTCTTGCTTTGCTCTGCTCTCGGCTCTGCACTCTATGTCTTGCTTTGCTCTGCTCTTGGCTCTGCACCCTGTGTCTTGCTTTGTTCTGCTCTTGGCTCTACACTCTGTGTCCTGCTCTGCTCTGCTCTTGGCTCTGCACTCTATGTCTTGCTTTGCTCTGCTCTTGGCTCTGCACCCTGTGTCTTGCTTTGCTCTGCTCTCGGCTCTGCACTCTATGTCTTGCTTTGCTCTGCTCTTGGCTCTGCACCCTGTGTCTTGCTTTGCTCTGCTCTTGGCTCTGCACTCTGTGTCTTGCTCTGCTCCACTCTCGGCTCTGCACTCTGTGTCTTGCTTTGCTCTGCTCTCGGCTCTGCACTCTGTGTCTTGCTTTGCTCTGCTCTCGGCTCTGCACTCTGTGTCTTGCTTTGTTCTGCTCTTGGCTCTGCACCGTGTCTTGCGTTGTCCTGCTCTTGGCTCTGCACTCTGTGTCTTGCTTTGTTCTGCTCTTGGCTCTGCACCGTGTCTTGCTTTGCTCTGCTCTTGGCTCTGCACTCTGTGTCTTGCTTTGCTCTGCTCTTGGCTCTGCACTCTGTGTCTTGCTTTGCTCCGCTCTCGGCTCTGCACTCTATGTCTTGCTTTGCTCTACTCTCGGCTCTGCACTCTGTGTCTTTCTTTGCTCTGCTCTCGGCTCTGCACTCTGTGTCTTGCTTTGTTCTGCTCTCGGCTCTGCACTCTGTGTCTTGCTTTGCTCTGCTCTTGGCTCTGCACTCTGTGTCTTGCTTTGTTCCGCACTCGGCTCTGCACTCTGTTGCTTCGCTCTGTGGCTCCGCTCCTTGCGGTTCTACCTTGCTCCGTTTCTACGTCTCCTGCTCTTGGCTCCGCCTCCTGCGTTTCCACACTTGGCTCCGCCTCCTGCTCTTGGCTCCACCTCCAGCGTTTCTGTACTTGGCTCTTTGCTCTGCCTCCTGCGTTTCTGTGCTTGGCTCCGCCTCCTGCTCTTGGCTCTGCCTCCATCGTTTTTGTACTTTGCTCTTTGCTCTGTCTCCTGCGTTTCTGTGCTTGGCTCCGCCTCCTGCTCTTGGCTCCGCCTCCATCATTTTTGTACTTTGCTCTTTGCTCTGTCTCCTGCGTTTCTGTGCTTGGCTCCGCCTCCTGCTCTTGGCTCCTCTTCCTGTGCTTCTGCTTTGCTCCTCTCCTTGCGGTCTTTCTCTACTTGTTCTCATATACCCTCCTCTCTGAACAGGTTCTTACCTGTGCTCACATATCTGCCTGTATACCGGTCCTGCCAGTGTTCCAGTTCAGTCCTCCTGTCCTGCCTGAATGCCAGTCGTGCCCGCCTGCCTGTGTCTCTGTCAAGCCAGTCCCTGGTGGGATCAGCATCCACAGCCAGACACCACCCTGGAGTGGTACCTGGAAGCTGCCTGCCGCACAAGTCTATCCTCACCATCAAAGGTTCCAGAGAACACCTAGGAAGCTACTTAGTTAAACCCCTTCCAGGGAAGTCTGGTCTGTGGTCCAGTGGGTCCACACCCCCGCACGCCCGCACCAACTAGTCTGGGCACAAGCGTTACAAATAACTTGACAGTAAGTGTGTATTTTTTATGCAATACATTCTTTGAAAGTTACCTAAGACCAGACATGGGCAAAGTGCGGCCCGAGGACCACATCTTGGCGTCTAGCTGTTCCAGTTATAGCCATGGATGCAGATAATGGTAAAGATAATGGTGGAGGAGGGAGATGCCGGCTCCTTCTTCCACCAATCACCATATGCGACGCAGACAGCAGAGGCGATGTCATTATATCATATCTGCAGTGCGGAGTGTCAGTGCGCACATCATAGACCGTAGCAGACCATCGGGGAAAGAGGAGCGAGTTGAGTATGTGTTTCTTTTTATTTATATGTGTGGGAAGGGTGCCTTTATATAAGGGGCTATGTGGGGGATCATACTTTATATTGGGAGGCTATGTGAGGGTTCATACTATGTATGGGGAGGCTGTGTGGGGGTTCATATTTTATATAGGGAGGCTATATGAGTTCTCATGCTGAATACTGAATAAAGGGAGGCTATGTAAAGGCTCATACTGTATATAGGGGATGTATGAGGGCTCAAAATATATATAGGAGGCTATGTGAGGGCTCATACTGTATATAGGGGCTATGTGAGGGCTCATACTGCTTATAGGGGCTATGTGGGTGCTCCTACTGAATATAAGAAAGCTATGCAAAGGCTCATACTGTATATAGGGGATGTATGAGGGCTCAAAATATATATAGGAGGCTATGTGGAGCTCATACTGTAGATGGGGGACTATGCGGGGGCTCATGCTGAGTATAAGGGACTGTGTGTGGGTTAATATGGTATATAGGAGGTGTCAGCATACGTAACTCTGCTCAATGATAAGTGATATTACTTTACATCATTATTAATTGTAATTAACGTGTTAAAATTAATATTGAGCTGAATTAATTTCAGCCTATTGGTTCAGCCTCCACAATGGTCACAGTCTCTCATGTAGCTCTTCGGGAAAATTAATTGCCCACCCCTGCTTAAGGCTGTGCATATATTTTTCTGTGTGTCCAATGACAACAACAGAGATTATGAAGCAATAAAAGTGGATTTGCACATATTCTGTATAGATGGAGGGTGGGTCATTAAAATAATTGATTCTGGTTTATAGTAGAATCCTCATGTGGTTCTCAACTGCTTAACTTAAAATTATTATGATAATCCAATCCATAAATGAAATCAGTGTGATCCAAATGCAATGACTTTGGTGAATATGTCAGAAACTTAAAGTGATACTTCTAAGTAGATAAACTTGTTTCTGTACGGCAACATAAGGATTGTCTGGACCAAAATGAGAAACCTGCAGTCACTCTAGGTGACTGTAGACTGCAGAATCGTGACAGTGTGCGAGGAGCATCAATCAAATGCCTATTAGGCTCAACTTACAAGTGTGTGTCAGTGTGGAACTGTCAGTTCAATGCACTGCAATACAGAAGTATTACTGTGAATTATACCAGCGATCAGACCAAAGTGTATTCAAATTATTTAGATTTACTGAACAAAAAAAAAGTTTTTATCAACTTAAAAAACAAATAAAAATGTCAAGTGAAATAAAAAATAAAGTTTCCCATTTCCTTACAATTTGATTTTGTGAAATTCCTAATAGGAATATACTCACCCTCGGACGCGCCCTGGTTCTAACCGGCAGCCTTCTTTCCTAAGAATGAGCGCGTGAAGGACCTTAGATGACGTCGGTCGCGGCTTGTGATTGGTCGCGTGACCGCCCATGTGACCGCTCACGCGACCAATAACAAGCCGCGACGTCATCGAAGGTCCTTCACTTGCTCATAGTACCAGGGCGCGTCCGAAAGTGAGTATATCAATATTTTTTATTTTTATTCTTTATTTTACACTTAAATATGGATTCCGATACCGATTCCCGATATCGCAAACATATCAGAACTCGGTATCGGAATTCCGATACCAGATCAGAAGATCACCGACCTCATGGTCGACCCCACACAGGGGTCGGGTTTCATGAAACCCGACTTTGCCAAAAGTCGGCGACTTCTGAAAATGGCCGACCCGTTTCGCTCAATCCTACTGAAGATGTTTGGTCTCATAGGGGTAATCTGAAGTTATCTCTTGAGCAACTCACAGTTCTGCAGTTTCCGGGAAGGCGGTTGCTCTTCATTGCATGACATAAGTTGTCAGAAGTAGAGCTGTAGCATAAGGCCGGGGTCACACTTAGGAGTGCAGTAAGAGAAACTCACACAAGTCTCTCGCATCAATACCCAGCACTGCCAGAGCAGAGCATTCAGCTGCATGTAAGTGTCGCATTCCTTGTGTCAAGTCACTCATGACCAATAGACAACACCAGAAGCGTCTTACCAGGGCCAAGGAGAGAAAGAACTGGACTGTTGCTCAGTGGTCCAAGGTGTTGTTTTCAGATGAAAGTAAATTTTACAATTCATTTGGAAATCAAGGTCCCAGAATCTGGAGGAAGAGTGGAGAAACAAACAATCCAAGCTGCTGGAGGTCTAGTGTGAAGTTTCCACAATCAGTGATGGTTTGGGGAGCCATGTCATCTGCTGGTGTGCGTTTTATCAAGACCAAAGTCAGCGCAGCCGTCTACCAGGAAATTTTAGAGCACTTCATGCTTCCCTCTGCCGACAAGCTTTTTGGAGATGAAAATTGCATTCTCCAGCAGGACTGGACACCTATCCACACGGCCAAAAGTACCAATACCTGGTTTACAAACAACAGCATCACTGTGCTTGATTGGCCAGCAAACTCACCTGACCTTAATCCCATAGACAATCTATGGAGTATTGTCAAGAGGAAGATGAGAGACACCAGACCAAACAATGCAGACGAGCTGAAGGCTGCTATCAAAGCAACCTCGGCTTCCATAACACCTCAGCAGCACCACAGGCTGATCGCCTCCATGCCACGCCGCATTGATGCAGTAATTGATGCAAAAGGACCCCTTCACCAAGTATTGAGTGCATTTACTGAACATACATTTCAGTAGGCCAACATTTCGCATTTTAAAATCTCTTTTCAAGCTGGTGTTATAAAGTATACTAATTTACTGAGATAATGACTTTTGGGTTTTCATTGGCTGTAAGCCATAATCATCAACATTAACAGAAATAAACACCTGAAATTTATCAATCTGTAACGACTCTATATAATATATGAGTTTCACTTTTTGTATTGAAGAACTGAAATAAATTAACTTTTTAATGATATTCTAATTTAGTGAGAAGCACCTGTATTGGGTGATTGCTGTGCTTAGGAGAAACCGGACTACACAGTTTATTGTGCATTTTCTCTTATTACGCTTGTAAAAATGTAAAATTTGAGGAAAAACAATATTTTATGCAAAATTAAATTTTCCATTTTTGCAGGCGATTGTTATAACATTTTGTGAAGCACCCAAAATGTTCTTTACACCCCTAGAGGAATTCCATACAGTTTCTAAAATAGCATTACTTTTTGGAGGTTTCTGCTGTTCTGTGCAAATGTGCATGGTGTTCACAAGCTATTGCATATAAATTTGTACTCCGAAGTGTCAACAAGTTCTCCTTCACTTCCCAGCCCTAAGGCCCCCTTCACATATCTGTGTTTACGGTACGTGTGCTGTAATTTTTCACACATACTGGAGACACTTACATACATACACCCATTATTATCTATGGGGCTGCACACATGTCCATGTGACTCACAAGTAGACAGGTCTGTTTTTTTCTAGCAGACGGAGGACAATGCATGCTGCACGTGTATGACGTAAAGTGTGACATCTGTGTGCTGTCCATGTGACACATACCAGAATAAAGTGCAAAATTTAAAATACAGATGTTTAGGTGTTAACCCCTTTCTGAGCTCGGATGGGATAGTACGTCCGAGGTCAGAAGCCCCTCTTTGATGCGGGCTCCGGCGGTGAGCCCGCATCAAAGCCGGGACATGTCAGCTGTTTTGAACAGCTGACATGTGCCCGTAATAGGCCTGGGCAGAATATTAACCTAATAAATAAATAAAAAGATTGATGTGGGTCCCCCCATTTTTGATAACCAGCAAAGGTAAAGCAGACAGCTGTGAGCTGATATTATCAGACTGGGAAGGTCCCTGGTTATTGGGCCCTTCCCAGCCTAAAAATACCAGCATGCAGCCACCCCAGAAGTGGTTAGAGGCTCCAATTCTGGCGCTTTGTCTTCGCTCTTCCCAATTGCCCTGGTGTGTTGAGAATCGGGATAATGTGGCTTGGGGTTGATGTCAGCTGTGATTTGTGAAATCACAGCTGGCATCAAAGCCTGGTGTTAGTAATGGAGAGATGTCTATCAGACAGCGCATTTGTAATCCAGTAATAAAAAAACACAAACAAAAAAAAACTTTATTTGAATAACCACTCCCCACTTCCCACCAACACTTTCCCTGGTTCACCAATTTATTTAAAAGCAAAAAAAAAAAAAAAAAAACAATCAAAATACTCTGGGGAGCAGCAGGAATAAAACATAAGCAAAATGTTCCCGCTGTAGACTTTGTGATAGGTCCTCTTTAATATGGATATCATGATTACTATGTTAATCACCTCTGTAGGGTCTTCAGGGACCCACTGTATTGAATGATGGCCAGGCCTGTATCTTCTATTAGTACCTTGTATATAGTATACAGTGCACACATAATTATACCATATAGTGCCTAATTATAGGATCTGTTCAGAACAGTACCCAAATTACAGCTTATACAAAAGATAGGGACTGAATGAGGATCCGAAGGAATTGAAACCATTCATAAAAGGCATCCTATGTAAAAAAAAAAAAAAAACTGCTATGAAATTAAAAGCATGGTAATTTGGGTTGTAAGTCACCCTATAACAGGGGTGGGAAACCTTTTTTCTGCCAAGGGCCATTTGTATATCACTAGGGGGCTGTAGAAAATTATTAACTTGAAAAATATCCTGTTATATTTAATCAAACGTTTAAATAACTCACCCCCCAATGTCATGACTGGAGATGCTTCTCTATGGTGAGACGTGTGATGTTAGGTGGAATGGATGATGTTGCTAATTTTCCGGGTTTGCATCGGTCTGGAGCGCAGGTGACTCTCTGCGATGATAAGTTTTGTAAAGAACAGCAGTAAGTCATACCGAATACAGAAGTATATTAGTATATTACACTGCAGGTCTTCTCACTGTGGGAAATCACTGCTCACGTTACATTTATAGAACTTAAAACGTGGGAGACACCAAGACTGCTGTACATTCATCACATAGGAGACTCTGAGACTGCTGTACATTCATCACATAGGAGCCACTGGGGTTAGAGTATATACATCACGCAGGATACACTAGGGCTGTAGTATAAGCATCACATAGGATACACCTGGGCTTCTTAATATACATCACTGGAGGAGATAGAGGGCTTCGGTATAGACATCACAGGAAGATACACTGGAGCTGGAGTATATACATCACATAGGATACACCAGGGCTGAAGTATAGACATCACAGGAGTAGACACTGGGTATGGAGCATATACAGGGTGGTCCAAAAGTAGGTGGACAGAAAATAATAACATTTATTTTGATTTATATATAAAATTATATTTACTAACACAAGCATAACATTGACAATTACATTTTATTCTGAACAATAATACAAAAGCCCTTACATTTTATCAACACAGGTGCTCAAACTGTTTTCCATCACAATTTGCACAGCTTTGAAGTCTGCCTCTTACACTTCAACAAACATTTTTGCACAAGTCTCTTTGGGTATTCATTTCTTGAAATGCATCTCTTATGTAATTTTTCAAATCACTGACACTTTTTGGTTTTCAACTATAAACTTTGTCCTTGAGTACTTCCCACAAGAAAAAATCCATTGGGGTCAAGTCTGGTGAACGTGCCGGCCAATCAAGTGGACCTCTTCTGCCAATCCATTTATTAGGAAATGTTTCATCAAGATACTCGCGGACTACTCTTGAATAATGTGAAGGGGCCCCATCTTGTTGGAAATAAAGGTAATTTGAATTAGGCTGTTGCTGTAACTGGGGAACAACTTGATTCATTAGAATTTTGAGATACTTATCTCCTGTGACTGTTCCATAAAAAAAAGGTCCAAAAACACCAAAACTTGAAATACCACCCCAAACATTGACACCAGGCTCATTTAGTTGTTGCTCTAATGTTAAGTGCATGTTTTCATTATACCAGTAAATACAATTATGTCTGATAATATGGCCAGATCATTACTCCACATAATGTTATCTAAAATTACTGGATTTTCTTCAATTTCGTTAAGCATAATCTCACTAAATTGCAGCCGCCTGTCTGGATCATCCTCCAATAAACCATGAATTAGACGTGGACGATAAGCTTTCCACCCAATACATTTCAGGATTCACATGATGGAAGCTCGTGAAATTCCCAATTCTAAAGAGACTCTTCTGTTGGACTTTTTTGGACTCTGAACAAATGTTTCAGCAACAAGTTGTTTATTATTTTCTGTACAGGCTGTTTTGGGTCGACCAGTTTTGGAGCATTAAGGATTGAGCCAGTGGCATCGAATTTGTTACGAATGCGGTAAATGGTTTGTCTCTTTGGGGCTTGAGTACCAAATGTTTCAACCCAATTTGCTGTAACTGTTTTAGCATTTTGAGATTTCCAATACTCTTTTAAAATTTAAATTATTTGCCATTTTGAGGGAGATTTATCTGTGAAAACTGGATCTGTGAAACTGACTCAGTTGCCCTTAGCAACCAATCAGATTCCACCTTCATTTTCCAAAGAGTCTGTGAAGAATGAAAAGTGGAATCTAATTGGTTGCTAAGGGCAACTGAGTCAGTTTCACTTTACACCATGTTTGATAAATCTCCCCCTTCATAACCCTATTACACATACTGTCCACCTACTTTTGGACCACCCTGTATATTATGTAGGATACATAGGATTGCATGCTAACTACGCCCACAAAGTACGTCCTGATGCTAGCACTGGCTGGACAAGGTCCTTCATTGCACGCAGTGTTCAGGAGTGAACACGTCAAAATGCAGCTGCCAGCCTGAGCACTGCGTTCCAAAAGAATCTGCAGAGGGGCTGGAGAATAGCTCCACAGGTCTTGAGTTCCCCACCTCTGTCCTATTACAAGAGTAAGAATAACTGTCTGATGATTGCAATAACCGTGTGTATATTTCTTGTATACCCTTGTTTTATGGTATTTCCCTTCACTTTTGGACAAGTTACCCTTCAGCCTATAATGTCTACTATTTGATAGTCACAAGCCATATAATACTGCAGTCCATTATCTACTATATAATTGTCTAAGGGTCACTTCTGTCTGTCCTACTGTCTGTCTGTCACGGATATTCATTGGTCGTGGCCTCTGTCTATCATGGAAATCCAAGTCGCTGATTGGTCACCTCAAAACAGCCACGACCAATCAGCGACGGGCACAGTCCAGAAGAAAATGGCCGCTCCTTACTCCCCACAGTCAGTGGCCGGCGCCCGCTCCATACTCCCCGCTCCCCGGCACCCGCTATATACTCCCCGCAGTGTCCCCGGCACCCGCTATATACTCCCCGCAGTGTCCCCTCCCCGGCGCTCCGCTTTATACTCCCCGCAGTGTCCCCGGTGCTTCGCTCCATACTCCCCGCTCCCCACAGTCAGTGTCCCCGGCACTCCGCTCCATGCTCCCCGCAGTCACTGTCCCCGGCGCCCGCTCCTTACTCCCCTCCGGTCACAGCTAACACAGGGTTAATGCCGGCAGTAACGGACCGCGTTATGCCACGGGTAACACACTCCGTTACCGCCGCTATTAACCCTGTGTGTCCCCAACCTTTTACTATTGATGCTGCCTACGCGGCATCAATAGTAAAAAAAATTAATGTTAAAAAAACAAAAAACCTGCTATACTCACGCTCCGTTGTCCGGTGAGCCGCTCGCACCTGCCACCATCTTCCTTTCCCAGCGATGCATTGCGAAATTACCCAGAAGACCTAGCGGTCTCGCGAGACCGCTAAGTCATCTGGGTAATTTCGCAATGCATACTGGGAACGCAAGATGGCGGCAGCCACGCGCCCATCGGCACAGCGCCGTTGGATCCCAGGAGGCGGAGAGACGGGACGCTGAGGAGCAGCGACCAGAATGGTGAGTATGTTAAACTACAAGGGGCCCTCGGATCGTTAGGTGATTATGTTTATTTTTTATTTTTTAACCTGTGACATACGTCACTGGCCAATATACTACGTCACTGGGCAATATACTACGTCACTGGGCAATATACTACGTGGCTCTGTGCTGTATACTACGTCACTGGGCAATATAATACGTGGCTCTGTGCTCAGGGCCGGTTTTAGACAAAGTGGAGCCAAAAATTTAAAGTGGGGGCCCAAAATGATAACATTGCATTGTGGCCCCCATATTTAGGGGCCTTATATCGGCCAATGCGTCTGCCACTATTAGCTGTATGCAGGGTCACTGCTGGCACTTTGAAAAGCAGCTTTTGGCCATGTTCATAGGCTGAATTTTTGCAGATTTTTCTTCTGCAAATAATAAGTTTACAGCAGTTTACAACACAAGCAAAAACTGAGATTTTCAGAAATCTCCTGCACACCCTTTTATTTTCCGTTGACTGAATTACACAACTGCTTCTTTCCAGAACTCAGCATGTCAATTTATCTTGCGCAGACGCGAGTCTCCGCAAGAGAAATCTCACTCCTGCAATGTATAGGACGCAGGGATTCCACACGGTTCAATGAACACACGCGGAATCACCTGTGTTCAAAAGATGGCAGCACTTTGGACGCAGCACATGTCCTCTGCATTTAAAGGGCTGCCATTTCCTAATCCTCTGCACATACCCTAAAAATGGGTGTTTTGAAAGCAGTTTTTTTACTGCCAAGAGAGCAGGCTTTGGCTGCAAAAAAAAAAAGCACCAAAAACGCTGATTCCTATGCACACCTGTACTATATGTGTATGGTTTACCCTTATTATTTCACGTGGGAATTCATTTATTTCTATATAATAAATGCCCTGATTCAGCAGACAATATTCCTGTCTCTCATCCAGACTGTAGTGACAGGACCAGGGCCGGCGTCAGCACCCGGCGCACCTGGGCAAATGCCGGGGCCCTGGGGAGAGAGGGGGGCCCATTCACTGTCATAGATACAGCTGGGAGAGCAGAGCAGGAGATAACATGCTCTCTCCGCCCACAAAGTCACTGCTGGATGCGTTCTCTTAACCCCTATGTGCCAGCTCTGACACAAGCATCTTCTCACTCAGTCAGTGCAACCAGGCAGGCACACATAGGGGTTAAGAGAAGGCAGCCAGTGTGACATTGTTTGTGGGCGGAGAGAGCACGTTCTCTGCTCTGATCTCCGCCCCTGGCTGGCTGCCATGCTGCTGAAGTTATGAGGCAGGTTCCAGAGGAGCTCCTAGTCCTACCAGTGCCTGAGTGAGTGGCGCTGCTATATACTACGTGGGCTGTGCTGCTATAAACTACGTGGGCTGCGCTGCTATATACTACGTAGGCTGCGCTGCTATATACTACGTGGGCTGCGCTGCTATATACTACATGGGCTGCGCTGCTATATACTATGTGGGCTGCGCTGCTATATACTACGTGGGCTGCGCTGCTATATACTACATGGGCAGTGTTATATACTACATGGCTGTGTTTATGTGCGATCATGAATCGGGGTATGTGTTAAAGGGGGGGCCCACTGAGACTCTTTCGCCCGGGGCCCTCAAAAACCTGGAGCCGGCCCTGGACAGGACATCGCCCTATCAGATGATTTAGTGACTGGTCAGAGCCCATGCTGATCTCTGCTGTATGTGATTGTGAAATCTGATCCTACAACAATCATCACAGAGCTCCCAAAGGAGTAAATCACAGCACTGAGGGGGGTGTCAAGGGGGGTTTGGGAGACACGTTATGGGACTGCTGCTTCACTGCTGTACACCCTCTGGGCACTTCATACAAGGGCTGCAGAGGCAGGGGGCCCCCTTTCTAGGTGGGGGCCCCAGGTGACTGCCTGGTCTGCCTGTGCCAAACGCCGACCCTGTCTGTGCTGTATACTACGTTACTGGGCAATATACTATGTGGCTCTGTGCTGTATACTACGTCACTGGGCAATATACTACGTAACTGGGCAATATACTACGTGGCTCTGTGCTGTATACTATGTTACTGGGCAATATACTACGTCACTGGGCAATATACTACGTGGCTGGGCAATATACTATGTGGCTCTGTGCTGTATACTACGTCACTGGGCAATATACTACGTCACTGGGCAATATACTACGTGACTGGGCAATATACTACGTCACTGGGCAATATACTATGTGGCTGGGCAATATACTACGTCACTGGGCAATATACTACGTAACTGGACAATATACTGCGTCACTGGGCAATATACTACGTGGCTCTGTGCTGTATACTACGTCACTGGGCAATATACTACGTCACTGGGCAATATACTATGTGGCTGGGCAATATACTACGTCGCTGTGCAATATACTACGTGGCTCTGTGCTGTATACTACGTCGCTGGGCAATATACTATGTGTCTGGGCAATATACTACGTGGCTGGGCAATATACTACGTGGCTCTGTGCTGTATACTACGTCACTGGGCAATATACTACGTCACTGGGCAATATACTACGTGGCTGGGCAATATACTATGTGGCTCTGTGCTGTATACTACGTCACTGGGCAATATACTACGTCACTGGGCAATATACTACGTGACTGGGCAATATACTACGTCACTGGGCAATATACTATGTGGCTGGGCAATATACTACGTCACTGGGCAATATACTATGTGGCTGGGCAATATACTACGTCACTGGGTAATATACTACGTAACTGGACAATATACTGCGTCACTGGGCAATATACTATGTGGCTGGGCAATATACTACGTGGCTGGGCAATATACTACGTGGCTCTGTGCTGTATACTACGTCGCTGGGCAATATACTATGTGTCTGGGCAATATACTACGTGGCTGGGCAATATACTACGTGGCTCTGTGCTGTATACTACGTCACTGGGCAATATACTACATCACTGGGCAATATACTACGTGGCTGGGCAATATGCTACGTCGCTGTGAAATATACTACGTGGCTCTGTGCTGTATACTCTGTCGCTGTGCAATATACTACATGGCTCTGTGCTGTATACTACGTAAATGGGCAATATACTACGTCACTGGGCAATATACTACGTGGCTGGACAATATACAAGGTCGCTGGGCAATATACTACATGGCTGGGCTATATACTACGTGGCTGGGCAATATACTACGTCGCTGGGTCAATATACTACGTGGCTCTGTGCTGTATACTACGTCAATGGACAATATACTACGTGGCTGGACAATATACTACGTGGCTGGGCAATATACTACATGGCTGGGCAATATACTACGTGGCTGGGCAATATACTACGTCGCTGGGCAATATACTACGTGGCTGGACAATATACTATGTGGCTGGGCAATATACTACGTGGCTGGGCAATATACTACGTCGCTGGACAATATACTATGTGGCTGTGCAATATACTACGTGGCTGGGCAATATACTATGTGGCTGGGCAATATACTACGTGGCTGGGCAATATACTACGTGGGCTGGGCAATATACTACGTGGACATGCATATACTAGAATACCCGATGCGTTAGAATCGGGCCACCATCTAGTATTGTATAATCATGTATTATGTTATGTGTTGACTTGCCTTACAGAATGCACAAAATAATGTAATAATACACTTAATTTTCCAGAATGCGGCTTCAGAAAAGTGGTCAAAATTTTACTCGAATGCCAGTGACTTCTCCACAAAATATCCAGTAAATGAAGTGACGGACAATATGGTAAAATTACAGCTTATCCACCTGGGAAACAAAGGATCAGGAGTTCTACCAACTGACAAGTACACAAGAGTAAGTAGAGATCTGACCAGAAGTGCATAAATAATTGAAAATAAATATATGTTATTCCATATTTCTTTATAGAAATTGACATTAACAGGTTATAGGCAAAATATCAATTTATCCCTTATTCATAGGATAAAGGATAATTTACTGATTGCTGGGCTCCAACTGAAGAGACCTCGGTGATCCGGAAAACGAGTTAGGGAACCCAAGAATCAGACTGTGCATCTTCAAAGGAGCAAAAATGCACATGCTCAACCTCCACAACATTCATTGACTATGAGACTACTAGAAATAGACGATAGCTGTACTCTCCTTTCTCTCGCAGTCCCATGGACAATGAATAGGACCCAGAGCAATTAGTAATTTCTCTCTACCTAGGCGATAGCTTCATATTTTGGGAATAACCCTTTAATGGAACCTGTGATATTTTAGCAGATTTCATTCATAATTGTAATATACATGAAATTTGCTTTTCTTTCCTATTGTAAACTGTAAGCCTACAATGTTTTCTGACACCCCCCAATTAAGCACTGATATTGCGGTTATGACTCCTTTTCCATACATTATACAGAGAACTGCTTTGTCCAACATATATACTTGCAAACGTCATCAGCATATGACAAGTAGTTAATTCATAACTTCCACTATTTCTACACACATAAAAATGTGACACATTTAGTGAACCAATTGTGAGCAAAAAAGTGTGTAAGCTTTCCAAATGTGCCAAGGTGTACCTCATGGGAGGACCCTAATTTTAGTAGCTCACTTCTATATGTGCCTTCAGCTAGGCCACAGATAAACTTTGGAAGAGATAGGATCTGGCTTAGCTCTAATTAAAACCTTTCTGGGAAAGATGGTTGGACCAGGGTGCATGCTCGTATATTATGTTCGAGTCCCTGCAGCTGCATGATTTGTTGCTGTTAGACAGCCTGAAAGCATGTGGGGATTCCCTAACAAACAGGCAATCCCCGCATGTGTTGAGACTGTCTAACAGCCGCAAATCATGCAGCCGCAAGGACTCCAACATAATATACGAGCACTCCCAGATGCTAAGGGTTTGAAGTGTGAAGGTGATCCTGTGGAAGAGGGGACTAAAAGCGAGGGATAGCGTGATCTTAAGGAAAAGTGACAGAAAGAGACAGAGCTGCCTTCCGGAGACAGGTCCTAGGATAAGATGGCTAGCCACAAGACCTGGAGCTTATAACACAGAAAGTAACAGGCCTTACCGGGATTATTGAAGGGGCATCCATGGTGCCAGTAGTTTAAGAAATAGGATGCAGAACCGCTTAGCAAGTAAAGGAGACTTGTGAATCAGGACTGTAGCGTTAAAGCTCGGATGTGGCAAGGAAGGGAGGAACAGTGTGCCTAGAAGCTGTGGAGTAAACGACAGAGGAAGGACACTGTGGGGAAAAAATGCTGTGAAAGAAATGTCCATAAGACTTTTTACCTTTTATATAACCCTTACCAAGTTACTGTTCAGTAAAAAGTTTATTTTTGAATGGTGGTCTCCCTCATTGAACTGTAAAACATCTTGTGCTAGCAAGCCAACAAAACCTGCTATATGCGGCCTGGACGGGTGTAATGCAGTCACAGCACAAGACCACACATCCAGCCAGGATCCACACTTTCATGTAACTTGTCAGGGCGCAGAAGACGTGTGCCTCGCCTGCGGCTACCGCCCTGTGCTGTGTGCCACTTACACTGAGGGTTTTATCACCAGGACATTACCATTGCTGTGATTAGCTGGTGTGCGGGCTCTTGTTAGAAACTGCCCCCTCCTGTGATAAGCAGCTCATTGTCAATAGACAATGTAAATACAGAGCCTGTTGTGGGCGGGGTTAGCTGAGTGTGGGCGGGGTTAGCTTTCTCAGCTCTGCTGCATTGCTAAATCTAAAAACTCTGATTATGTCAGAACAACTGCTCCCTGTAAACTAAGTGATACATCATTGGAGTTCAGGTCACTTTCTCTACAACGTGCTGCTCTCAGATGAGGAAGCAAAAACCTGCTGACAGATTTGCTTTGAGAGCAAATGGAACTTATAATGTCTGACATGAAATGTAAGGAACTTTGGGAACTTGGCCTCCCATAACCCTGCTTCAGTTTTACTGGTTCTCCTTCCTTGGATGTCTTTTGTCAAGTTTTAACCACTGAAAGTTGAGAACACCTCACAAGACCTGACATTTTGGAGTTGACCTGACTAATTAATTATTACATTTTGGCCATTGTCATAGTCACTCAGATCTTTAAACATCAACTTCAAGATCTGACTGTTCACTTGTCACCCAATATGTCATATTCACTGAAGCAAGCTCTGTTTTTCTGATACTGAGCTACCCAGTATCCCATTATATATTCAGATTCATTAGATAATATACTGGTAACCTGCAGCCACCACTAGGGGGAGCTCACTGAATACAGCTATTGAGATCATGTATAACAGAACAGCACTGTGATGAGAATGATCTAAATTATATCTCAGATGTTTTTAAAATGATTTCTTTGCAGCTGAATGCAATTCTAAACGAGATGAGCACAATTTACAGTACACAAACTGTATGCAGTCCAGATGGATCAAGCTGCCTGCCCTTTGAACCAGGTATATCATTTTAGACACTTTTCCGCCTTTATGAAAGATTATTTGGGTATTAACCTAATAGCATCTGACAATATTAATAAAACATAAACGCAGAAACCCACCCTAATATCTTCATACATATGCATAAAAAGTCTGAGAATCTAAGGTAATATACTGCTTTATTCATCATGTATTGTTCCTGCCATATAGTCCGAAGCTGCATGCGTAGTCCTACTAGAATCAGCCAGTACGCCCAGTGGCCCACCGCCAAGGGTGGAAGACCATGCAGCTGTTGTTGGGTCTGTGAGTTGATGGGGAACCTATACTGAACTGCCTTGCCTGGAGTTTGCCCACTACTCTCAACATCCGCCATATACGTACAGCAGAAGTCGGGAAAAGTTGCACGGAGCTGGTTAAAGCGGGTCTGCATAGCCGCCTCTGAATGGAGCAGTGGCTTGGCATGTAGACCACCACTTTTCATATCTGGCAATTGCCCTGTTCATACTGAATACTTCCCATTCTGTAGATGAGCGAGTTGTTACCTTTCAAGATCTACATCAATGAATATAATCTTTGATGGGCATTGGAACATTTACCATTACCATCCTTGTTGAAGGGGCCGTTTTTTTTTGACTGGTGATGGCCTGGGGCAATTAAAGTGGTTAATCAACATAATACAAAAGCAGAGCAGGCAGCTCAGTAAAACCTGTTATAATGTGTTCTCTACAATCACAAACTTAGGTTTGGATCGTATCATGCTAGAGAGCCAAAACTATCATGAGAGGCTTTGGGTCTGGGAAGGGTGGAGAGCAGAAGCTGGAAAACGAATGAGAAAACTTTATGAAGAATATGTTGACTTGGAGAATGAAGCTGCTAGACTGAACGGTGAGATTGATATCTATACTTCTATTTCTAAAATGTAATGTATGCCTAATAAATCTTAACTATTTAGATCTAAAATTACAAACTGATCATTTTACGTTTATCTATTAAAACTTCATGTTTCTGATACAGAGATCCATATACCCTATGTATGTTTGGATTTGAAAGATAACATGCCAGTTACCTGCAGCCACCACTAGAGGGAGCTCAGGAGCTTACCGCATACTGTGTTAGCTGCGCCTGCTCTCTCACCTCCTCCGGATGTTAATTACGTCTGTAGGAGAGTCTGAGAGCTCGAGGGGCTCCACTGCAACGGTGTTATTATTTTACTTTGGGGAAACAGTCATTCAGAAAGCGTTGTCTAAATAATGGACAACCCCTTTAAAATGAGAATACTGAATTTCAAAATCAGCCGCACAATCACTACATTGAGAAGCAGGCTACTGAATTTCTTCAGATGTTATTGCTGAAATATAATGGTGTTTAAAAGTTTGTGAACCCTTCTGAATATTCCATATTTCTGCATAAATCTGACAAAAACTACATCAGATTTCCCCACAAGTCCTATAAGTAGATAAAGAGAACCGAATCAAACAAATGAGCTAAAAAATATTAGACTTTGTCATTTTTTACATGTGGAAAATGGTCTAATATCACATGTCTGTGAATGGCAAAGGTTTGTGAACCTTTGCCCTCAGTAAGTGCTATGATCCCCTTGTAGCCCATTCCTCCCTACAAATCAGCTTCAACTGTTATGTTGGTGGGTTTTCTCCATGAATTGTTCTCTTCAGATACTTCCACAACATTTCTATTGAATTAAGGTCAAGACTTTACTTGGTCATTCCAAAACTTTAACTTTATTCATTTTTAATAATTTTATTGTAGAACAACTTGTGAGCTTTGGGCAACTATATTGCTATGAGAGCAACTTTCTCTTAAGTTTCAGCTCATGGACAGATATCCTGGCATTTTACTTTAGAATTTGTTGATAAAATCTTGAATTTATTATTCTATCAATGATATGGCAACCCATGATGGACCATATGTAGTAAAACAGGCTTTAACCATCATACTGCCACCACCATATTTCACTGACGGTATGATGTTTGTTACTGTAATTTATTGTTTTTTTTATCTACACACATAATGCTGTCCATTTAAAAAAAACTCTGTATTGTGCTCATCCTTCCACAAAACATTGTTCCAATTGTATTCTCATTTGTCCAAGTGATCTTTAGCAAACTGTCGCCGGGCAGCAATGATCTTTTTGGTGGTTAGTGGCTGTCTCCTTGCAATCCTTTTGGCCTCATAAACATAAACATTAACATTAGTTAATGTGAGAGAAGCCTTGAGTTGCTTTGAGATTTTCTTGAGTTTCTTTGTAACCTTGCACAATATTATACATCGGAGTGATCTTCATTGATCACCCACTCCTAGTGGTAGCAGGTAACAATGGTCTTGAATTTCCTCCATTAGAATACATAATCTGTTTGACTGTGATTTGGTGAAGTAAAAATTCTTTAGAAATAGTCCCATTGTCTATTTTTATGTCTTGTGTGAAAATCTAATTTTTTTAGGTCAAATTTATGCCAAAATATGGAAAGTTCTAAAGGTTAAACAAAGCTAATGTGATACATTGTACACAGTTTTGTGATATTGCTGTAACTGTAAATCCCTTTTTTCAATTTTAGGTTACGAAGATTATGGAGATTATTGGCGAGGAAATTATGAAACCTTGACTGATGATACCAAATACCAATACAGTAGAGGAGACTTGATGAACGACGTGGAAGAAACATTTAAACAGGTATCTGAAAGGATAATAATTATATCGTTGTCATACCATGCCAGTGATTCCTTGGTACCTGGTTCATCAAATGCAACAAGTGGACGATCAAGTGGATCCTCTAATCCGCAATCTGTTTGGTGATAGCTAAACTATAGGGCAGAATCAAAAGTATCTCCTGATTCTTCACTGTTAAAGGGAACCTGTCACCAGAAAAAAATGCTATTAACCTGCAGATATGGGGTTAATATGCAGGTTAATAGCGTTATTAACCTGCCCATCGCCTGCACTTAGCTGAACGTTGCGGGATAGAAAATGAACTTTATTCCCCTCGCAGCATTCTGGTTTCATTCACAGGGGCTGCGCCGACGCTGGTTCAGTCACTGCTCTGAGTATACAGAATGGCGGCTGTAATCGTGCACCCGGGGGCATGGTTATATCCGCCACTCTGTATTCTCAGAGCAGTGACTGAACCAGCACTAGCACTGCCCCCATGGCTGAAACTTTAGTGATGCGGAGGGGAATAAAGTTCATTTTCTCCCGTTAGTGTTCGGCTAAGTGCAAATTAACCCCATATTTGCAGGTTAATACCATTTTTTTCTCATGACTGGTTCCCTTTAAATCCTGCAGGCACTTTTGCTGTTGGTTTTTCTGATTGACTTTCCCTAGAAAAGTCACCAATTGGCAGCCAATTATGGAATTGTAGCCAAAAACATAGTCAATGATTATCAACAAGAAAGCAGTCAGGATGTGACAAGCATGAAGATAAGGTATAGACTGAAGTCTGAGGATAAACCAAGGGTCAGAACGAGGAGTAGAACGAATAAGTAAAGGGCAACAAATCCAAGGAGGGAACCAGTTTGTGAAATTCAGACACAAGCTAAGGTCAAGGTCTGAGTTAGGCCAAGTAGCACACAGGCAAGGGAGTTCGGCAGCCATTCCCTTCAAATATGTAGACATGACAATGATGTGCCCATTGCCATTGTTACTTGATGCTTGGAGAGACTATCTAAGCCATGGCCAGGAAAAGCCGGGCCAAAACTGCTCACCTGGGGAGGTAGATTCACTAAACCCTTTGTCTGAAAGTCAAGCACAGAGCTGAGATGTTGATGCAGGAAGGTACAGGGGATATAGTTGGAGCAGCCTGAGGAAAAGTAGTGGTAGATATGCAGGTCAACACCTGGATCAGCGTGGAAAAATGTAGATTAATAAGCTGAACCGCTCATGGAACAGTGTGGAACAAAGGAGCTGGATGGCACGTGGAACAGCGTGGAGCTATTAGAGTTGAATATGTAGGACGGCAGGTGGAACCATAGAGTTGGGTGTGCAGACAGGCACCTTAGGACAGCAGAGTCGAGTTTGCATATAGGAATCTTGGAACGGCAAAGCTTAATGTGCAATCAGGCACCTTGGAAAACCAGTGCTGAGTTTGATTACAGGTACCTTTGAACAGCAGAGCTGAGTATGCAGACAGGTACTTTGGAATGGCAGAGCCGAGTGTAAAGACAGGCACCTTGGAACAACAGAGATCAACGTGCAGGCAGTCAGCTTGGAACTGCAAAGACGAGTTTGCAGACAGGCACTTTCAGGGCCGGACTGGCCATTGGACAATTCTGGCAAATGCCAGAAGGGCCTGTCTGGTCATGGGCTGCCTTTCCTGCTACGTTGTTAGCAGAATCAGTATTCTCAAGACTCCCATACTGTTAAGAGTTGTGATGGAGCACAAAGTCGCTGACTCCGTCACTTACCCCAGCAGGCCACCGATATCATTAGAAATATTGGTCTTGTAGTAAATCTTGCTTTCCTCCATCCACGATAATGTTAATAATATATCCCCATCTGTTGCTTGGAAATGGGACAACATGGGCCTGTGTGATTGCAAATGCCAGGGTTGAATTTTAGTCCCAGTCCGTACCTGGGCACTTTGGAACAGCAGAGCTGAGTGTGTGGACAGGCACATTGGAATATCAGAACCGACTTTGAAACTGCAGAAGTGAGCAAACAGTCAGCTTGGAATAGGTGAGCTGAATGTGTAGTATAGCTGAGATGAGTTGGTTGGCACACTTTATGCATGATGGTTGGCATCACGTCACCATTAAATTGCTGTGCTAGGACTCCCCCTCTTTAAATAGCAGTCGTACAGCTTAGTTTGTGGTGATTGTAAACCTGCTGGCACAGAACACATTTCTCTAGCCTTCTGTCTGCTGCAACTGAGCTCAGGTATCAGGCTGGCCTCCATCCTGTATTGCTAAAAGCACTTCGGCCATGTTCCCAAATGCTGCATTTTTTAATGCCTTATTTGTGCAGAAAAATTGATGTGTTTACCATTTTGAGCAAAGTAGATGTGATTTTATGAAATCTCAATGTCACTATCGGTTTAAAGATACAGTTGAACTGTGTGTTTTTCCCTCTAGGGTTCTTTGAGGAGAATGTAAAAAATACAATTGCGTTTTTAATCGCAGAATCCTAGCATTACTGCACTAAAACTGTGCTCCATCAAATCTTTACCTTCTCCACATTAAGGAAAGGGGGAAACACAGCAGGTATACAATCAGAGCAGATTGCTAATGTGTACTTAGGTGTGGACACCTGCAGAAAAAATACAGTGGGATAAAGCAATGCTTTTGCATCTGCTAACATGAATTTTAGTGTTTCTGCTGCTTATTACAGCATCTCTAACTGTGCACTCTATGGCTTTCTTACATTGTAGATCAACAATATAAAAGTTATCAGTTGAGGACTGCCCATTGACCTGTCTGCATATTACTCAGCAATGATGATTTAGATTGTGTAACTGCAGGATCAGGCAGCAAACTGTCAAATATGGTCAGAATCCCCATAAAAAAGTCAGAGACGGTTTATTACCATCTCTGCGATCCTGATCGCTGCATACACAGATCTGGACGTGCGGGGAGGAGAATGGCCCAAACAGGTTAAATGCCCATTCACAAGGGACAGTGAAAACTGTATGGGGACAGAAAAAATGTTAATCAATAATCCAGCATGCATCTTGTCGGCAGCACATCCCTGCTTTACAAGGGAAGATGTGCTGCCCACAATGTTGAGTTTGATGGTATGTTTGCACATTGGTAATCATCGTTCTCACACTAACTTTCTAACACTCGTTTGCCATTATTGACCCATGTAAGGGCACTCTGCTACTTAAACTGCTGAACCTCTCATTTCCACTGCCAGTCCATAAGTTTTGCTTACCTGGTCTATAGCCCTAATCCTTCCTTCTGTGGTGTTTCTTGATTTATCCAGTTTTCAGACCTTGGCTTGTACTTTGACCACTCATTTTTTTCTGATTTTGTACCTGACATGACCTTTTTGTATTGACCCAGTGAATGACTTTCATGCATTCAGCTTGCTCCACCAGTCAGCAGCTGATTCTAGGCCTCCAATATACCTGTGTAAGTCCAGATCCTTGTACAGGGCATAAAAGTCGAAAGGCTGAGAAAGCCCTAGGATGCGATAAATTGAGTGGATTGCACTTAGCCTTTCTTTTAACAGCTTCTAGACCTTCACAAACTATACAACCCTGACAGGAAGCTCACAGTCGCTCACTGCATTGTGGTCAGTGCTTGAATTGTGACACATGGATGTGTGAATCAAGGCTTATATATATTGAGGCTGTGTGTGTAATCTTTTTATTTCCCCAAAGTACACCTTTTTGGCCATGTTCAGCTTCTACGAAGAGGTAAGTTCCGGACTGGACCAAGGGAACCCAGTGGACGTACTGTATATGGACTTTTCAAAAGCTTTTGATACGGTGCCACACAAAAGGTTGATACATAAAATGAGAATAATGGGGATATGTGTAAGTGGGTTAAGAGCTGGCTCAGGGATAGGAAACAAAGGGTGTTTATTAATGGAGCACACTCGGACTGGGTCGCGGTTAGCAGTGGGGTACCACAGGGGTCAGTATTGGGCCCTCTTCTTTTTAACATATTTATTAATGACCTTGTAGGGGGCATTCAGAGCAGAATTTCAATGTTTGCAGATGACACTAAACTCTGCAGGGTAATCAATACAAAGGAGGACAATTTTATATTACAGCATGATTTATGTAAACTAGAAGCTTGGGCTGATAAATGGCAAATGAGCTTTAATGGGGATAAATGTAAGGTCATGCACTTGGGGAGAAGTAATAAGATATATAACTATGCGCTTAATTCTAAAACTCTGGGCAAAACCATCAATGAAAAAGACCTGGGTGTATGACAAACTCATATTCAGTGGCCAGTGTCAGGCAGCTGCTACAAAGGCAAATAAAATAATGGGATGCATTAAAAGAGGCATAGATGCTCATGAGGAGAACATAATTGTACCTCTATACAAGTCACTAGTTCAACCACACTTAGAATACTGTGCACAGTTCTGGTCTCCGGTGTATAAGAAAGACATAGCTGAACTGGAACGGGTGCAGAGAAGAGCGACCAAGGTTATTAGAGGACTGGGGGGTCTGCAATACCAAGATAGGTTATTACACTTGGGGCTATTTAGTTTGGAAAAACGAAGACTAAGGGGTGATCTTATGTTAATGTATAAATATATGAGGGGACAGTACAAAGACCTTTCTGATGATCTTTTTAATCATAGACCTGAGACAGGGACAAGGGGGCATCCTCTACGTCTGGAGGAAAGAAGGTTAAGGCATAATAACAGACGTGGATTATTTACTGTAAGAGCAGTGAGACTATGGAACTCTCTGCCGTATGATGTTGTAATGAGTGATTCATTACTTAAATTTAAGAGGGTATTGGATACCTTTCTTGAAAAGTATAATGTTGCAGGGTATATATACGAGATTCCTGATAGGGCGTTGATCCAGGGAACTAGTCTGATTGCCGTATGTGGAGTCGGGAAGGATTTTTTTTCCCCAAGGTGGAGCTTACTATTTGCCACATGGTTTTTTTTTTGCCTTCCTCTGGATCAACATGTTAGGGCATGTTAGGTTAGGCTATGGGTTGAACTAGATGGGCTTAAAGTCTTCCTTCAATCTTAATAACTATGTTACTATGTTACTATGTGTCACTACTGTGTAGCAATGTTATCAACTCCCATTTCTAGAGATTGCATTGCATATAAGACAAGCTTTCAACCATCCCAGATCCAGGTTTGAGGGAGATTGTCAGGACTCGAACCCAGAAGCTCTTGTGCACCAGGTGGCAGCTGTTCACTCTGAGCTATTCAGCTTGCTGAACAGTTCTTTCCTAAACCAGATACTAGCACCTGTGTTGCTTCTAATTGTCTCCACTATGAGTTCCTGATTGTCTCCACGCTTTTTGAACATCCTACTTAAACCTGGCATTGCACTTCCTTGCGAAGATAATCCAAGATTATACTGCTGCTTCTGTATACCAACCCCTGGCTATTCCTGACTACGGTACCTGCTGATCCTTTAACTACCTTGCTTCTCCTGTGTACCGACCCCTGGCTATTCCTGACTATCCTGCTTGCTGATCCTTTAACTACATTTCTTCTCCTGTGTAGCGACCACTTGACTATTTCTGACTACGCTACCTGCTGGATCTGACCGTAGTGGTTGCAATACCAGTACTCCAACCTAAGTCAGTGCATAACAGAGATGTCCTGCTATCACGCTGACCTGGGAGGTCAGGGCACTGTCCCAACTTCACTCAGTCTACAATCTGTCTCCAATATGTCTCCAAGGCCGGATCTCACTAGCATTTTTAAAATTGGTCCAATTTTGTTCCTGAAAAGTCAAAACGAGTGTCATGAGTTTTTCATGCGAGTACAGTATGATTTTGAACACCTACCATCCGATTTAGATCTGATTTACATGTGAATGCGATCCGTTTGCAATGTGATTTGACGTAAGGCCCCCCTATAATTAATAATATTAAAGGCCTAGGAAGGGACCATGAATATTTTCCCCCTCTTAGATGAAAAACATTAGTTCTCAGCCACCAAAGGAAAGTCACATCCATAAGATGTGCCAAATCTGGGACTTAACGTCGCTCATCCCATTTGCTCTGGTACGGTGGCAAGTGGGGTGATACTTGGGGGGTTGATGTCACCTTTGTATTGTCAGGTGACATCAAGTACATAGGATAGTAATGAATAGGCATCTATAAGATGCCACTACTACTAACTTCATAGTTTTACTATATAAAAAAGACACCCAGATTAAGTCCTTTATTTGAAATAATGACACAGACTCCTTTAATGAATCTACGTTTACCAAAAACATTATACTCACCTCAACGCCCAATCCACTGAAGCCAATGTCTCCTGTAAGTAAGAAGGTTCTCACGCTTGCGGTGCCGTCAGAAAGGTCCTGGGAGTTCATAGCCAATGAACTCAGTTAAACTGGCTGACATCAGCATGAGCGCCGTTAGAACTTTTCCCACAGCGCTTGCGCTGACCACGATGAGTTGAACTGAGTTTTTTTTATCACACCCATTGACTTCTATTTGTGAATACTATCTGATTTTCGCATACAATCGCAGCATGCTGTGATTTTTTTTACAGTCCGATCATGATCTGATCCAAGCTGTAAAAAAATTGCGGATAAACACACTATCATAGAATAACATTGGTCTGAATGCCATCTGATTTTTAATCGAATTGCATTCGCCCGATTTAATCGCAAGTCGGAGCGAGCACTTAGTCTGCACAAAAGTATATGATTTTTTTCTATTAAATCCATAAAAAATGTAAAAAAAATATAACACTGAGGCCATGTCCATACATAGCAAGAATGTTGTGGTTTTATTACTGCTTTTTATCTACCTATTTTCTACAGGTGTCCGCACCACATTTTGCAATAACAATGTTCTCTGATTATTGTGTTTTTTGAGCATTTTTAATGCTTTTTAACCTTATTTGATGCATTTTTGGTGCAGATTTGAAGCAGCATTTACAATGCTTTTTTTATAGTATGCAAGAGTTTTTATTTTGCTGTGTTTTTTTACATCCATTTTTCAGGCTCTCCACTGAAGCCTAGAGTATGGAGGAAAAAATGCACCAAAACTGCACAGTTTTGCAGCATTTTTGGACTCACAGAGGGTGAAAGTTCTCATGAAATCACATCCACTTTGTTTGTGCCCACACAGCACAAATGCTGCTTTTTTCTGCTGCTTTTTTGTACAGAAATTCTGCTCCGTTTAAGTGTACAAGTGCAATGTATGTGATTTCGTGAAAACTCTGGCAACATAATATATACAGATGCCATGAAACTGCATGGTTGTGATGCTCTTCTTTTTCTCCATAAGCTTCTATGGGAAGTCAGAAAAAAAGTTCAATTTTTAAGTGCAGAATCAAAACTTTTCTGTAGTATAAAAAAAATAGATTAAAAACATTGCTTCAAATTAGCACCAAAGATGCATTAAATGAAGGGAAACGAACGCAGCAAAAATGCAATAACCAGAGAAGATTGTTAGTCTGGCAAGACCTCATATTGCAAGATTACATAAAAATACTTGTGGCTTCTACAACAATGAATTAATGAGATAAAAAATAAATCCACAGATCCCAACCATCCCAGATAGAGTTGGACAGTCCTGGATTTTGGGTCCTTGCTCTCTAAAGTGGTCTGCTAAATATTTCTCCATGCCACATTGTCTCCTCTGGTATCTCCTCCTGCCAGGCTACTAAAAAATGGTAAATGGGTGTTGATTAGGTGGTGTGATTATAAGCGTGGCCAAAAAATTGCCTTGGCGCATGTGCCGCATGATTTGTCCCCTTTTCTGTTCTGTGAAGGTTGGGAGGTATGTGTAAGATATTACGGTAGTTTTTTTTCACCATCTTGCTGGTAGGGGTTCCCCTCGGAATTTCACTTTCTCCTTGCGTGACATAGTAAAAAATATTTGGACTCAATGCCTTTGTGTCCTGTAGAAAGTAATCTATAAGTGCAGCAATATCTATTTCTCATACAGGTGGCGTCTGGGATCTGTGTTTAAAGCGAAAAGCAAATTTAAGGCAAATTGAATAGACTAAAAGATGTTGGGTCCAAAAGCACTTATGGTGCAGCCATCGGAGAATTGAATGTTGTAATTTTCACCCATATTCTTTATATTATTTTAATGCCATTTTCATGCTCTTTGGCTTACAATGATACTCTGATCCTTCTGATTTCCAGATCGTGCCACTCTATGAGGAACTACATGCGTATGTAAGAAGCAAATTGCAGAAACATTATGGTTCAGAATATATTGCTTCCGGTGGAAGTCTACCTGCTCATTTACTTGGTAAGCATATATGTATATGAATATACAGTTCTGGTAAAAATTAAGAGACCACTGCACAGTTTTATAAAAATCAACTTCTCTACATGTCTGACAGCCATTCCATTCCAGTGTCAGTTGAATTCCAACCAGAGGACACCTCAATCTACTTAATGTGCTTCTGATTAGGTGATCACCTGAACCAAATCTTATTTAATGAAGGAAAGTATAAAAAACCCTGCTGTGGTGTTCACAATCCTTTTGCAATAGGACAAGCTGGATGGCAAAACAAGTGTTAGTAATATCTCGAAAGTAATAGGAATGAAAAAATAACTTTTAACCATGCCAAAGGAGTTGAAAAGAAAAGTCTTAATTGAGGAAAAGAAGGGCTCAATTCTTGCTTTACTAGCAGAGGGACACAATGAGCATCATGTTGCCTCCATCTTTAAAATTTCTAAGACAGCAGTCCATTACAACAAGGTCAAGCAGCAGACATTGGGAACAGCAAAGCTACAGACCGGCAGAGGGCGAAAACGACTCTCCACTGACCGGGATGACCGTCATCTTATTCAAATGTCACTCAGCAACTGCAGGATGACATCAAATGATCTACAAATGGCAAATGGCAGCTGGGGTGAAGTGCATGGCAAGAACAGTTCGTTACAGGCTCCTAGAGGCAGGACTCCAGTCATGTAAAGATAGAAAAAGCCTTTCATCAATGAGAAGCAAAGGAGAGCCAGGCTGAAGCTTGCCAAAGACCATAAGGATTGGACCATAGAGGACTGGAGTATGGTAATCTTCTCTGATGAGTCTAATTTTCAGCTTTGCCCCACACCTGGTCATCTAATGGTTAGACGGAGACGTGGAGAGGTGTACAAGCCACAGTGTCTTGCACCCACTGTGAAATTTGGTGAAGGATCGGTGATGATCTGGGGATGCTTCAGCAAGGCTGGAATTGGGCAGGTTAATTTTTGCGAAGGATGTATAAATCAATCCGCATACAAGGTTATCCTGGAAAAACAGTTGATTCTTTCTGCTCAGGAAATGTTCCACAACTCTGAGGACTGTTTTTTCCAGCAGGACAATGCACCAAGCCACACAGCTAGGTCAATCAAGGTGTGGATGAAGGACCACCACATCAAATCCCTGTCATGGGCAGCCCACACTCCAGACCTGAACCCCATTGAAAACCACTGGAATGTAATCAATAGGAAGATGGATAGTCACAAGCCGTCAAACAAAGGAGACCTGCTTACATTTTTGTACCAGAAGTGACATAAGGTCACCCAAAAAGCAGTGTGAAAGACTGGTGGAAAGTATGCCAAGACGCATGAAAGCTGTGACTAAAAATCATGGTTATTTCACAATTTATTGATTTCTGAACTCTTCATGAGTTAAAACATTAGTATTGTTGTTTCTAAATGATAATGAACTTGTTTTTTTTTTTTGCATAATCTGACGTCGGCAAGCAATGCATTTTTTTGTTATTTTGACCATTTCTCATTTTCAGAAAATAAATACAAAATTTATTGCTTGGAAATTCGGAGACATGTTGCCAGTAGTTTATAGAATGAAATAACAACTTACATTTTACTTAAAAATTTACTTATAAAGAGAAAAATCAGACAAACTGAAAATTTTGCTGTCGTCTCTTAATTTTTGCCAGAGCTGTATATATAACACTTACATACGAGATATGATATACTTATTATTACTAGCCAAATTATTCTGTTCCTTTCTTTTTGTCTAGGTGACATGTGGGGTAGATTTTGGACAAATTTATACCCTCTGGTTGTACCTTATCCAGACAGAGAAAGCATTGATGTTACTAATACAATGGTTGATCAGGTATGACTTTAGATTTGATGGCAAAAAATACAGAAAAAACTACTTGATATAACTACATGTAGAAACCCTGTGTGTTAGGGCTCATTTAGACACTCAGGCAAATTGATCCTAGCACGGACCGTAATGTATAGACAGGCCGGATCATGTATTTCTATGAAGCTCCAAATCGGGAGGCCTGTGGCAGGTGGACATTACGGTCCAAGATCAGACCAGATCCATGGATGTCTGCATGAGCCCTGAGGGTTTATAATATTTGATATTTTCATCATAGTTTACAAAAATAATAATATCATTAATATTCTGACTCCCTGACTAAGCTGCAGCAAGCATAGGGCGCTGTGAGACGTCATTTTTAGGCTGTTTTCCTTTAACCGTACTCACACGTAGTAATGTCCTCAGATAGTTGTAACTCAACTTAGGAGGGAAGTATGAAGATTCCAGAAGAAGGTTTATTTTCCAGCTGAAATCTTGAAGATATGCACACATACAGCAGGTAAAAAAAACTTTTCAGAAACAGCGCTGTACACATGAGCTTCTAAGATGGCTGATTGATGGAGAATGAGGAAGAAAAATGAATAAGACTACTTTCACACTAGCGTCGGAATCTCCCCGTCGCAATGCATCGGGCAGAGATTCCGACGCTAGCGTTTATCGCACTGCACAACGGAGGCAGCGGATGCATTTCTCCGGTGCATCTGCTGCCCCATTGTGAGGAGCGGGGAGGTGGGGGCGGAGTTCCGGCCGCGCATGCGCAGTCGGAAAAAGCGGTCCGTCAGGACCAAAAAACGTTACATGTAGCGTTTTTTGCTCCCGACGGTCCGCCAAAGCACGACGCATCCGTCGCACAACGGATGCGACATGTGGCAATCCGTCGCAATGCGTCGTCAATACAAGTCTATGGGGAAAAAACGCATCCTGCAAGCACTTTTGCAGGATGCGTTTTTTCTGCAAAACAACGCATTGTGACGGATTGCAGAAAACGCTAGTGTGAAAGTAGCCTAAGAAGGAAGGGGTTACTGACATCAGAGCTACTGCAGAGACAGAGAAAGGACAAACTTCAAGAAAGAAAACCTTATTGCATAGCAACTAAACAATATATAACAACAGAATAATAATGAAATACAATTTGTATGATTCTCAAATCATGGGACCTGACAATTGAAATCCATGTTTGGATCCCAATATACTTTAACACATGCTCTGCCAGAACTATATACTGTAAACTTCATGATCCTTAAAGGAGTCATCCATTAAAAAAAGAAAATGAAAAATAAACCAAAAGAAAGGGCGCTCCATGTGAAGAATGTCATAACACATATGCGGTGGGGGAAGAGATGTTCAACTCACCTCTGGTCCTTGTGCATGACAGGCACAACGTTGATGCTAAGTGGTGAATGGCGGCGGTCCAGGACCGCTGCAGCACCTCCCGCCTGCTCCGGGCGTCCTGCTCCGGACCTGTGATACAGTGAGGAACAATGAACAGTGGGACGTGGAAATCCACAGGAACCACCCGGGTCAGATAAGAAAAGCTAATTTATCCGTCCCCTTCATCAGGTCATACCAATAAAGACAATGAAAAGGAAATGCTTGAAAATATAAAAATAATCATTACTTACAGTAACAGTGCTGCATTGGTGATGTTCCCTGAGAATGTGGCAGCCAATCATTGGTCATGCCAAGACAGACAGGACAAGACTGCCGAGGCCACTGATGTAGCCATTATATCCGCGCTGTAGCCTTGTCTGAGGAAAACTCTGGGAGCAGCAGAGTGGCAGGATTGTATTGGCCAGGGCTTCAGGGGGTAATAATACTTGTTTAGATTTTTTCTACCTTCTAAATGTTCATTGTTTTAATAAACTTTGCATAAATAAAAAAAAAACAAGGCAATAATAAAAGCGTTGAAATACATCTTATCAGAGTAATCTTCTTTTTCGTTTATGAGCCACTCCCCCTTCATCTCTCACTCTGAAAAATGACTCAAATCTGTCTAGATCACAGCCCACTGAGGTGTCAGGCCACAGAGAATATTAAATTCTATGGAGACAGCCAGCTCCTGCTGCAGCGTCTAGCTAGTGTTTTGCTTAATTTCATTGCTGGTTTCACAGCCACACTGCTCAGTACCCCTGTATTATGTCTTCCATACTGTTACTTCACACTATGCGCTACACAGCAGAAGAATCCCTCGTGTCTTTGTATACATCTACAGTTAAGGCCAGAAATATTTGGACAGTGACACAATTTTCGCGAGTTGGGCTCTGCATGCCACCACATTGGATTTGAAATGAAACCTCTACAACAGAATTCAAGTGCAGATTGTAACGTTTAATTTGAAGGGTTGAACAAAAATATCTGATAGAAAATGTAGGAATTGTACACATTTCTTTACAAACACTCCACATTTTAGGAGGTCAAAAGTAATTGGACAAATAAACATAACCCAAACAAAATATTTTTATTTTCAATATTTTGTTGCAAATCCTTTGGAGGCAATCACTGCCTTAAGTCTGGAACCCATGGACATCACCAAACGCTGGGTTTCCTCCTTCTTAATGCTTTAACAGGCCTTTACAGCCGCAGCCTTCAGGTCTTGCTTGTTTGTGGGTCTTTCCGTCTTAAGTCTGGATTTGAGCAAGTGAAATGCATGCTCAATTGGGTTTAGATCTGGAGATTGACTTGGCCATTGCAGAATGTTCCACTTTTTGGCACTCATGAACTCCTGGGTAGCTTTGGCTGTATGCTTGGGGTCATTGTCCATCTGTACTATGAAGCGCCGTCCAATCAACTTTGCAGCATTTGGCTGAATCTGGGCTGAAAGTATATCCCGGTACACTTCAGAATTCATCCGGCTACTCTTGTCTGCTCTTATGTCATCAATAAACACAAGTGACCCAGTGCCATTGAAAGCCATGCATGCCCATGCCATCACGTTGCCTCCACCATGTTTTACAGAGGATGTGGTGTGCCTTGGATCATGTGCCGTTCCCTTTCTTCTCCAAACTTTTTTCTTCCCATCATTCTGGTACAGGTTGATCTTTGTCTCATCTGTCCATAGAATACTTTTCCAGAACTGAGCTGGCTTCTTGAGGTGTTTTTCTGCAAATTTAACTCTGGCCTGTCTATTTTTGGTATTGATGAATGGTTTGCATCTAGATGTGAACCCTTTGTATTTACTGTCATGGAGTCTTCTCTTTACTGTTGAGACAGATACACCTACTTCACTGAGAGTGTTCTGGACTTCAGTTGATGTTGTGAACGGGTTCTTCTTCACCAAATTAAGTATGCGGCGATCATCCACCACTGTTTTCATCCGTGGACGCCCAGGCCTTTTTGAGTTCCCAAGCTCACCAGTCAATTCCTTTTTTCTCAGAATGTACCCAACTGTTGATTTTGCTACTCCAAGCATGTCTGCTATCTCTCTGATGGATTTTTTCTTTTTTTTCAGCCTCAGGATGTTCTGCTTCACCTCAATTGAGAGTTCCTTTGACCGCATGTTGTCTGCTCACAGCAACAGCTTCCAAATGCAAAACCACACACCTGGAATCCACCTTTTAACTACTTCATTGATTACAGGTTAACGAGGGAGACGCCTTCAGAGTTAATTGCAGCCCTTAGAGTCCATTGTCCAATTACTTTTGGTCCCTTGAAAAAGAGGACGCTATGCATTACAGAGCTATGATTCCTAAACCCTTTCTCCGATTTGGATGTGGAAACTATCATATTGCAGCTGGGAGTGTGCACTTTCAGCCCATATTATATATATAATTGTATTTCTGAACATGTTTTTGTAAACAGCTAAAATAACAAAACTTGTGCCACTGTCCAAATATTTCTGGCCCTAACTGTATATAAGACACAACAGCAACTCATTTCTACCCACTAGCTCAGAAGCAACTGAAAATTATAAATAGATTCTGCAGAGGGGAAAATTACAGTGGGACCTGCCCTCCAATGACCTAATCGCACCTAGTTTAACTGCCTCTTTTGAGCTTTATGCACATAGACATAATAATATAAAATAAATGTTTTATGAAGTGATACAACAGATCCTCTATTGCAAATTAATTCTGTAAAAATTGTTGTGTCCTCCATTGATTCTAGGGTGGAATATTCCCATCAAACAGCAGCACCAGGGTATAATACATAACATATACCAAATGAAGTCTTTGTAGCTCTATAGATTGGCACTGCAGTTGAGACATTTTCTCTCTATATATTTGTTTTATTTTTTTTAGCATTTGAATGTAGATGAGCTGCAATGACAGACACATCCCATGGAGAAATGCGGTGCTGGAATAAAGTAGACCCTTTCTTCTAAAACCTCATTAATTGAAATAATAGTTTTCAACTTCATGTTCGTGGCTTAGGTATCGTTTTCTGAATTTTACAGGGATGGACTGTGGAAAAGATGTTCAAAGAAGCAGAGAAATTTTTTATGTCTGTTGACCTGTTTGCTCTGAACCCAAACTTCTGGAATAATTCTATGCTTGTGGAGCCCAGTGACGGGAGGAAAGTGGTCTGCCACCCTACAGCCTGGGATTTGGGAATGAATGATTTTAGGTATCAAGCATTAAGACTTATTAACAATAACTATTGAAAAAGTTAAGGCTTTCTTGATAAAAGATGTGCTGCTGTAAGATGTGCTAAATTTATTAAGAGACATGTGCCTGTTACTAAATTTGATGCTTCTTTCAGCTGTCGAGCATCACCGCAAGGAATGTGCTACAGTCAGGGACTTGAGTACATTTTTGCAACAATTGCCTCCACCTTTGTGGCATAACTTATGATCAATTTCTTAGCTGTGCTAAGCCACACACCTTCCCAATTAAGCTCCACCCACTCTTGAAAAAAGTTGCCAGGAACTTGATCTAAAGATGCAAAAAGTTGAAAAATGTTGATGCAACTACGGGAACATTTTTGCAATATTTCAACACAGTTTTATGCTAGAATGCTGGAAAAAAAATATGATTCTGAGCCTAAATGTTTTATAACTGCTTTTATATAATAACTAACCACCATAAAATGGTAGAAAGCTGTAGAAACCGTTTTAGCTAATACCCATCAATTTGGAAAATTCGACATCTGATACATGCTGCTCAATCCACGGGCAGCATGTATAAGACACTGGCTGCATGATTTCACACAGGAATTTGTAACTCTGAAACGACTGTCCGACTAATCTGTCGTGTGGCTCTGTCACTGGTGGCCTCTTTCCACCCTCTCTAAGTGCCCCTCTAAGTGTCCCTCTAAGTGACAGATCTCTCCCTGCATGCGCGTGTAGGGAGAAACCTGTCAGTCATTGGCAGCAGGCATGGAGAAGCCATCGGTGACCCGCCTGTCTGACTAGACTCCCGTGTTACTCAGTCTCCGGTGGCTTTTAAATGCCTCAGCGTTTAAGAGTTAAACATACAGTACCTGTCTGAAATCATGCAGACAGACGCCCCCGGAAGAAGCAGGAGGCGAAACGCGCGTCGGGGTGAAGGGACGCCATCAGCACAAGGTAACACCATCTCTTTATCGATCTATGGATGTTATGGTCAGTTAGGTTGCTCCAATGTAGTTAGTCCAGGATTTCCTGCAACCATTGTTACTATATACTTAGCCACTGTGTTAGTGATCTTGATGTTGCCCCATGGTGGGTATTTGGGGATCTGTAACACCCACATATATTGGATAAATTAAGCCATTGTGCTAATTACCTGTTACTATTATTCTGGAGTTAAATATCCACTGATAATATCTAAGTGCTACTGAGTATGGATTAATATTTTGCCTTGTCTTTTGGTGTCCCCTACGGTAATTTTGCTTTTTTAATTGTGAATTTTTAATATATTAATAAACATTTGTTTTTACTTTGGGATCTCTTCGTTCTTCCCACAAAAATTTGTGTGGGATTAGTTATATGCAGTGTCTGATACATGCTGTCTGCGGATCAGGCCGCAGGTATCTCCTGTCAGGTTCCCGTAAGTACACTCATTAAATCTTGTCGAACTATCAGGAAGGAGCATGACAAGATCTCTTGGCACTCAAGACAAGGTTTCCAAAATGTACCCCACAACCCTCGATCCTAGAATAATGTGACAGCTGTATCTATGATTGATTGACACATGGTCTTCTGTATGTCCATCACAATATCCGGACAGACTTCTATCCCCTTCAAGGAAACAGTACTCCTATTAAAACTGCATGGACCAATAATTTTTTGGTTTTGCTTGTTTATTTTCCTCCCCAACTTTCAAAATCCAGAATTTTTTCATTTTCATTCAGCATAGCCATATAACGGCTAGCTTTTTTAAGAAGTGAATTGTAGTTATGACTAGCACCATTGATTTCATCATATAGTGATGATAGTGCATGTCCAGTTCAGCAGTACATGAACGGCAGTCATCACTAAGGGGTTAAATGGTGGAAAAATCTTAAACGTTATGAATATGTTGGGAAATTATGTACAATAATTGTACATTGAATACATTTTACTTGCTAAAACTATAATATCTCCTTAAAATGTATATCCATCTTTGGACATCATTGACATACCTATATGCGATGTACTTCTCGATAACCTACATGAAAATTTGAAGATGTTGTATGTTGGTATCCATCCTGTATTACAGTATAAACTGCGTACACAATTCTGCAGGCTTCAGAGCTGAAATCTACAAATGTTTGTTAATGACTCAAAGTCTACACAAAACATTCTCTGCTATTTTGGGAAAAACTAAGGCTGACCATACACATTAGATGGCTGTTGGCTGAATGAGGCCTCAGTGAATTGTTTGGTCAACAGCCACCTCAGCTGCCACTCCAATAAAGAGAGAGACGCTGGTTGACTACTTGTCTCCGTGAGACATACAAGATCGACATCTCTCCCACCCATCAGTCTGCCAGCATCCCCATACTCATTAGACTGACAGCCGAACACGTCGATTTTGGAAGGTTAAGTGAACATTAGTCTAATGTGTCTGGAGGCCTTTACCGTCCCACTGCTTTAAAGGAACTCTCATAAATTACTAGAGATCATTTTGAAAAAAAATTTCAGACCGTGTTCATGCATTACTCTCCCTGTGACCTGCAAGGGTGAATAAGCACAAAAGCTTTCAGGGAACATCTCAGCGTTACCACATACTCATTGGTGGCTGCAGATGGGTATATCTTTTAGTGCAAGTGGCAGCCGCACTATAAGATGCCAGCCTATTGGGGACGATTCACTATTAAGTGTGTGTCATTGACTGTTATGGAAAATTCACCAAATTTTGATATATTTTAGTACAAATTGTTACATCTAGTTTAATTCTTTTTTAATGTGTTTAAAAGCGATTCATGCTTAAAAAGGGTACGGCTTAACAGGGATGGGGCATGAATTACTGGAAAAAATGATGTGGCATAAAACTTGACCTGTGCCGTAAGGCACCAAAATTTAGATACAAAATGAGGCACTAAATAAGCCAAACAAGAGGTACTTTGAGTTAGACAAAATCGGGTAAAGTTGAACTACATTTATCATCCAGCATGAACCATTGTGAACAAATGATGTACATTTTCAGACTGTCTAGAGAAAACATCACATACATAATGTAATATACGTGCCGATAAATTGTAGAATGGCGTGCAAAGATGGATGTAGCATTTATAAATATCGGTTCTGTTATGCGAGTGGACACATGGGGTCGTTAATTTGGTTTTATATTTTATTTATTTTGGGTGTAAGACGGCCAGGGTAGTAGTCATGGAAATGGGCACCCTGGCGCCCCACAGATAAAATACAGTGTCCCTTCTGCTGCATGTGCAGTGTACGCAGCAACACACTCATGGTTATTGTCAGAGGCTTCTCGGCTGCTGTCATGTCGGCTCCACATTCATTAGCTCTGCGAATCACTTCTGAGACTTGGTCTTTTTCGAACAGCTTAAGTTTACCAGACAGCAGTATATTCATCACATAGGCAGCACAGTTTAAACACAGAGACATCGTCTTATCTTTCCCTGCCGTCCGGGCAGCTCCTATCCTCTCCATCCGCTCTGTCTCCCTTTTCCTGGCAATCCCTGCCGTATCTCTGGACCGTGTTCCATCAGTGTCTTCAGCGTCACCAGCTCCCTGTCAGCCCATCGTCCGGGTCCATTGGGGAAAAGTGCCGGGAACGCCATCTCAGCTGCTGCCGCCCCGGTCTTAGACCCAGAATTCTTCTTGGGGATGGTCCTTTTGAGCTGGTGCCCGACTGCACTATTCTCCGCCTAGGCGCCCCTTACTGCCATCGCAGCTTTATCCCCCATGGCTGTCTATTGTCTGTGTCACTATTCCTCACATCTCGCCCTGGGCAAGGCTGCCTGGGCTGTGCTGCCTATCCAGGAAGTACCTCTTCTATATCCCTATGACTCTGCCCTGCTCTGTTCTAACTCCTCCCCACTAACCAACTCCCATGCTGCCTGTACCTTACTAACACTTCTATCTATTCTATGCTATCCTGACTCTATGATGCTCCCCTCTATTGTAATCCCCCTACGTTCCCTATACTGTCCCTAACTTTACCCACAGTACATATCAAAAGCATCACATTACAGTATAATAACATTAGTGAGCATGAATAACTGTCAGGGTGCTGCACGTGACACATGTGGTCAGTGTTCAGGAGAGAGAGGGCATGTGAAGGTCCCGGCCACTTCCTTACACTCCTCCATCCTAAAATATGGTCATCCCCGACCATGACGGCACCTGTCAATTTAAAACTGCCAGAATTTAAAAAAAAAACATATTCACAATTAATACAGTCTTTATCTGATGACTTTGGTGGGTCAACTGTGAAACTATGACCCCGGCTCTACCCGGTTGGAGACCCGGAGCAAAGAGTGCAAATTCTTTTAACTCGGATCTACCTGACCCTGATCCCCTGGCTCCTGGGACTCGTCCACATATGATGTTGAACAACAACAGTTTAGGCCCGTGGGTCAGTTCCTTCCTGCTCAGGATAGCCAAACACAAAGTCACTTTAAACACATTGCCCAGTGGCCATCTCAGCATCAGTCCATTTAGTCCTGACCTGGCTCACTCCTCGGGTCCTCCAGCTCAGGTTCTCCCCCTCCTACCTTTTAGTGGACTACAGTCGCTTAAAAAAACAGGTGGGCTGCTTTTACCAGGGAACAGTTCAGGGTTAAAACAGTTCAGTATTTAAATCAGCCACAAACAGTCCATTCCTGTTTCCAAGGGTAATTAACTCCTTCAGGGTTCAGTCCTGTAATCCAGCAGGGGGTGCGCAAATGTGCGCAAATAAAACTTGGATAGGGAAAAACAAACAACAGTCCTTTACTCATGACCATACTGGCCACCACTGACACCCAGTGTTGGTGTCATCCAGGGCTTCTGCCCTTCCTGTGACGCAGAACAGTCTCTTATCTAATGCAACCAGCACAACTCTTCCCACTTAATGGGATCCTCACTAGTCATTGCAGGGCCGCTGACCAGCGTAGTGGACCGCACTTTGGCCCTGAATAACAATAAATATGTGGACTGAAGATCTGCTGGAGGACGACTCATCACTGTCTCTCCGACGTCTTTCCTCCACCAGTAGCTGATTCATGGTACCTGGAGCCTCCTGCTCACGTGACCCGACTGTGGCCACCGCTTCCTTTAAGGGCACCTCTACCCTCTGGCTTTCTGTAGGGGCCGCGCGTCATCTGGCTGGACATGGTTCTTCCGCCGGGGCTCTGCAGCTCCTTTAAAATTTGGTGCTCCCTGTTATGATACGGTGGTCTAGGAGCAACATGGAACGAGCTCTGAAGGAAGTGGTAACTGTACTGACCGCAGTCCTGAAGCTCAACACAACACTAGAAGTAGCCGTGGAATGCTCCTATCTCTCCCTAGGCATCTCGTCACAGCCTAAGAGCTAACTACCCCTAAAGAAAGAAGCAGGAAAGCTACCTTGCCTCAGAGAAAATCCCCAAAGGACAGATTAGCCCCCCACAAATAATGACTGTGAGTGGAGAGGGAAAAGACATACACAGAATGAAACCAGGATGAGCACAGGAGGCCAGTCTAGCTAAATAGATAGGACAGGATGGAATACTGTGTGGTCAGTATAAAGCACTACAAAAATCCACGCAGAGTTTACAAAAAATCTCCACACCTGACTAAAGGTGTGGAGGGTAAATCTGCCTCCCAGAGCTTCCAGCAAGACAGAATTAATTCACACTGATAAGCTGGACAAACATAGAAAGCACAGAATGGATAAGTCCACAATCTATGGACAGAAAAGAGCAAGCAAAAACTTAGCTTTGCTGAACTGGTCAGGATAACAGGGAACTCCAAAGAGATGTGAATCCAACCAGGAACCATTTACAAGTGGCACTGGCAGAAGAAAGAGCCAGGCCAAAATAGCCGAGCAGAAGAGACGATAAGTGGAGGCAGCTGATGACAGCTAACTCCAAGGAGCAGCCATACCACTAGAAACCACAAGAGGGAGCCCAAGAGCAGAACTCACAAAAGTGCCACTTACAACCACCGGAGGGAGCCCAAGACCGGAATTCACAACAGCTCCCACTGTTTCTTCTGTTCAATCACTCCCTCTACCCACCGAGCCTCTTCTGCTGTGGGAACCCGGGGTTCATGCAGGTAGATGCGCAGGGAGATGTGGAGGCTGGGGAAGGTGACGGGACAGGAGTTGGTGTGGGAGTGTCCCTAAGCTTACACATAAAAATTGAAAGAATGGATGGCACTCACCGGTTAAAAAAATCTTCTTTATTCCAATACTTTAAAACATCGTCATTGGGAGGATGAGAGCAGGAGTGGAATGAACGACAGCCATTTAGCGCTGCAATGGTGCTTCTACTGGTCACCACTGACGCTATTTTCTTTGGAGTGGCACCCCGGCTTACGGAGCACTTACTGCTGTATATATGCCTGCAGTATCGGTTCATGCAACACCTGTACTTTGAGTGGGCTTCCCCACTGTGCGGATTTACACTTTGTTGGAGCTAAGCTTACACACAGTACATAACAAATGCATCACATTACAGTATAATAACATTAGTGAACATGAATAACTGTCAGAGTGCCGCATTTGACACATGTGCTCAGTGTTCAGGAGAGAGAAGGCATGTGAGGGTCCCCGCCACCTCCTTACATGTGTACACTTTCTCCTTTTTAGAGATTGTTTTGAAGCAGTTTCATTTCCAGAATTGCTTTTTATAAAGGTTCTTAACTGTATAAATATTTTAGACTTGGCATGTGTGAGCCTGACTAGTGAGTTTTCTGTGGTAGTAACGAGGTTGTAGTGGGAGTGATGGAACCACTGTGCTGTGGTCTGAGGAGAGCTTGGAGGGGTGTGACTAGGTGAGCACCTGACTTTTCACTAGAGCTCCTGATGGTGGGGTTAGGTTTGGCACCTGATGAACACCAAGTGCTACTCCAGGACAGACCACGGACGCACGGCAGATGACCCCCAAGTGACTGGCATCTGGAATGGCCCTGAGGGAAAGAACAGCTGATGCAGGGAGGCACAGGCAGGTGAGGATTGGTACAGCTGGCACAGCAAATGATATACAGACTGGCAAAGCCGATGCAGGTGGGTCTGTCTGATACACAGGTTGGTACAGCAAGTACAGGCAGGCAGCGTCGGACTGGAGCACCTTGGGCCCACCAGAGAAAATCATTCTTGGGGCCCACTATGTAGCTACATAGAAATAGATACAAGACCACCAATTGTGCGGTAAAAAGCGCTAATATAAGGGTATAATATAAGGTAGTTCACGTCTTAATAATGTAGCAAGGGTTGGGGTAGCCCCCTCACAGAATATAATGTAGCCCCCCCAGGGCTGTATTTAGAGTTTTTGCTGCCCTAGGCACTTTTAGTGCTGCCTCCCCCATTGGTGAGTATGACACTATCCGCAGTGACTTTGGCAAGAATCGCTGATGTGAAAGTCGCCTTTTGCAGCAGATCGGGCAGTTTTTCTGCATCTGCCGCATAACGGATCACTTACGGCAACACTGCGTTCGGCCTCATTCATTCCCTATGGGATTTGCGGCACTTGCCGTGATCTGGCAAATGTGGTACCATACCCCCAACTTTTGAAGAAGGGAAGGAGGTATAAAGTTTGCGGCGCGCGTAGTGCGCCGCGGCAAATTTTAGGCCACGCCTCTGACCAGACCCATTTCACAACTAGTCACACCCATATCCACGTCCCAACTGCAGCCATTTAGCACTGCTGATCACACTGTTTTATATACAATAATTATAAGCAAACAAAAATATATGGCCACACAGTGCTCCATACTGTATAATGGCCACACATGATGCGCAATACTGTATAATGGCCACCACACATGATGCTCCATACTGTATAATGGCCACGCATGATGCTGCATACTGTATAATGGCCACACACAGTTCTTGATACTGTATAATAGCCACACATGATGCTCCATACTGTATAATGGCCACACATTGCTCCATACTGTATAATGGCCAGACAGTGCTCCATACTGTATAATGACCACCCACACATAGTGCTCCATAGTGTATAACGGCCACACAGTTCTCCATACTGTATAATGATCCCACATAATGCTCAATACTGTATAATGACCACAAATGATGCTCCATACTGTATAACGGCCACACATGATGCTCCATACTGTATAATGTCCATGGGCCACACATGATGCTCCATACTGTATAACGGCCACACATGATGCTCAATACTGTATAATGACCCCCCTCCTGTATGCATGGCTTATATTCTCCCCCCTGTATGCATGGCTTATATTCTCCCCCCTGTATGCATGGCTCATATTCCCCCTGTATGCATGGCTTATATTCCCCCCTGTATGCATGGCTCATATTCCCCCTGCATGCATGGCTCATATTCCCCCCTGTATGCATGGCTCATATTCCCCCCTGCATGCATGGCTTATATTCCCCCCTGTATGCATGGCTCATATTCCCCCCGGTATGCATGGCTCATATTCCCCCTGCATGCATGGCTTATATTCCCCCCTGTATGCATGGCTTATATTCTCCCCCCTATGCATGGCTCATATTCCCCCCTGTATGCATGGCTCACATTCCCCCCTGTATGCATGGCTCATATCCCCCCCTGTATGCATGGCTTATATTCCCCACTGTATGCATGGCTTATATTCCCCCCCCCCCTGTATGCATGGCTCATATTCCCCCTGTATGCATGGCTCATATTCCCCCTGTATGCATGGCTCATATTCCCCCCCCCCCTGTATGCATGGCTTATATTCCCCCCTGCATGGCTTATATTCCCCCCTGCATGGCTTATATTCCCCCCTGTATGCAGGCTTATATTCCCCCCTGCATGGCTCATATTCCCCCCTGTATGCATGGCTTATATTCCCCCCTGCATGGCTCATATTCCCCCCTGTATGCAGGCTTATATTCCCCCCTGCATGGCTTATATTCCCCCCTGCATGGCTCATATTCCCCCCTGTATGCATGGCTTATATTCCCCCCTGTATGCATGGCTCATATTCCCCCCCCCCTGTATGCATGGCTTATATTCCCCCCTGCATGGCTCATATTCCCCCCTGTATGCATGGCTTATATTCCCCCCTGTATGCATGGCTCATATTCCCCCTGTATGCATGGCTCATATTCCCCCCCCCCCTGTATGCATGGCTTATATTCCCCCCTGCATGGCTCATATTCCCCCCTGTATGCATGGCTTATATTCCCCCCTGTATGCATGGTTTATATTCCCCCCTGTATGCATGGCTCATATTCCCCCCTGTATGCATGGCTCATATTCCCCCCCCCCTGTATGCATGGCTTATATTCCCCCCTGCATGGCTTATATTCCCCCCTGCATGGCTTATATTCCCCCCTGTATGCAGGCTTATCTCTCCGCACCCGCTCCTGCTCGGCGCGCCGGCTTATGTCCTCCTTCATCCCCCTTTCCCCCCTGTCCCTCATACTCACCTGTCCCACTGCACGGCCGTGCCGACATCCCTCGCACTCTGTCCCGATTCCAGGCGGCGGCGCCGGCGCAGCACCTTCTTCCTGCTTGAGCGGTCATGTGACACCGTTCATTACGATCATGAATATGCGCATATTCATGATCTTAATGAGCGGTGTCACGTGACCGCTCGTTCAGGATGAGCGGCAGTGCAGATGCCGAGACCATCGCTGGAGCAGGGTGAGTATTCAAGGCAGGCGGGCGGGCAGGCGGGCGTATTCAAGGCAGGCGGGCGGGCAGGCGGGCAGGCGGGCGGGCGGCGGGGGGCCCTGGAGCGGGGGCGGGCCTGCCAGCAGGTGTCAGTGCCAGGGCCCACCGGAGGATCCTCCGGTTCCCCGGTGGGCCAGTCCGAGCCTGCAGGCAGGTCTGACTGATACACAGGTTGGCACAGCAGGTGCTGGCAGATCCGGCTGATGTACAGACTGGCACGGTAGGTGCTGGCGGATCCGGCTGATATACAGACTGGCACAGCGGGTGCGGATGAATCTGGCAAGAAGGTTAGGGATGCACAGACATTAGCTGGAACTATCAGTCTAGGACCTGAGAACTAGCAAGTGTGTTTAAGAACAGACTAAGAATGTTGCACAGGCACCTCCATAAAGGTGGGGGTGCCTTAAATAATAAATGTCTCCCAGCCATTGGCTGGGGACACTTCAGGACGGTGCATGCAGCCCTTGTAAGAAGGAGTGAGCCGTGTGCACACCCCGGGCAGCAGAAGACAAGGAGGAGGAAGAGAGGGACGGGGGCCACGGGGGTAAGTTGGCGTCCATGCTGCGCGAGAGGGGCAGTGTGCGGGTACGCCTCACGCTACAGTGGTCAATGACTGATTTTGTTGTATATCCCTGTGGAATATGTCAGCACTATATTGCAAACTAATAACAGTAGGGATTCTAATCAAAATATTATTTTCCAACAGAATAAAGATGTGTACTAAAATAAACATGGAAGACTTTCTTACTGTCCATCATGAACTGGGGCACATTCAGTATGACATGGCATATCACCACCTTCCCATGCTGTTGAGAGATGGCGCTAATGAAGGTTTCCATGAAGCTGTTGGGGAAATCATGTCCCTTTCTGCAGCAACACCTAAACACTTAAAATCTCTCCAGCTCCTGCCGGCTTCATTTCCAGAAGATGACCAGGGTAAATGTATTTTAGAATTAAATTACCATTTATGAATTGGCATGTGAAACTGTGTAATATATCACACCTTGAACCTGAACATTGTGTACTTTCGGCATGGAATATATTTTTATGCATTTTTGCTATGTTTGGAGTGCAACCTCTCTTTCTCCTATATATTTGAAATGTGGACGAGGGATGGCACCAGGACGAGGGGTACAGCAACAATCAGCAGGCATGCGAAAAGATTAGATAATATAAAATTAATATTTACTAACAAGTTTATAAAACAAAGGAAAGGATGGTAGGTAAACAGTGTAAAAGGAACAAATAAAATGACAGCAGTTTGTCTCAATATCACCAACTAAGATTATCCACAGATTCACTTAAAGGGAACCTGTCACCCCCAAAATCGAAGATGAGCTAAGCCCACTGGCATCAGGGGGTTATCTACAGCATTCTGTAATGCATTCTGTAATGCTGTAGATAAGCCCCTGATGTATCCTGAAAGATGAGAAAAAGAGGTTAGATTATACTCACCTGGGGAGGCGGTCTGATCCTATGGGCGTCACGGTCCGGTCCGGGGCCTCCCATCTTCATAGGATGATGTCCTCTTCTTGTCTTCACGCTGCAGCAAAGTACTGCAGTGCGTAGCCGCTGGGCCTCTCTGACCTTTCCCGACGCCTGTGCACTGCAGTACTTTGCTCTGCCCTCAACAGGGCAGACAAAGTACACCTGCGCCGGAGCTGCAGTGTGAATACAAGAAGAGGACGTCATCGTAAGAAGATGGGAGGCGCTGGACCGGACCGCGATGCCCATCGGACTGGACCGCTGCGGGATCACCCCTGGGTGAGTATAATCTAACCTTTTTTTCTCATCTTTCAGGATACATCGGGGGCTTATCTACAGGATTAACAGTTTTGTGTGAGCAAATTGCAACGCAATTAACCCTTTCTATGCATAAATCAATAAAATGACAGTATTGTGCCAGTACTTTAGTAATCACTTACCCAGAGTTGTTTTCAAAGTGTCTCTTAGAGAAGAGGCCTTTTCTCGTAACTAACTGGACCTATTTAAGGCTATTTATATATGTGCATATATATTCAGATGTAAGATTGTACTGAAACTGAAGTATAAGTGTCCTCTCTGGACTGAGTACCGAATAATCAGAAACGCCATCTTGAAGCTCTTAGGGAATGTCGATCTCTCCAACGCATGGGCTTCCCTAAGTACTTAGAGATAAGGCCTTACATGGCTTAGCCCAAGATGCTGTGTGCTATGTTGTCCTCACCAAATTGGCTCATGTCAAATTGAACAACGTCTACCAGAGTCACCAACAACAGATCCATAGTCGTACTGCCCTATCCTGACTTTTGCCAAGGAACTGCAGATTCACTCCCACCAGGACCCTCCCAGCTTCATCCTCTTGCCTCTGCCCTCTATTGGCCAGATCATATATTACATCACAAATCTCCAAGAATACAGTAAACTGTGATTAACACCTTACATTCCACCCCACTAACATTTTGATGTCTCGGCAAAAACAGCACCAATTGAGATCTGGCCCCACTCAAAGTGGTTTTGGAGATACCATTGTGGTAGGATGCGGCTGTGGGATGATCCGACTTATGCCAGCCAGAAGGGTCCAAGGACTATATACTGTAGGGCCCTCAGCTTCTCTCTCCTTCTGTAGTTGATTCTCTGGTTCTGGTGCCACAGCAGTACTGCTAGGCTTAGTGTTACTTAGTACAGTCCACCATTCATCATCATTGTAATCTTCCACTAGCGGTCTGCTGGATTCAGGCCAAGCTTGCTTCGGGGGGTCGATAGAACAACAGAATGTCCCAATGTAGTAGGCATACTGGACCGGATCCGTCTTCTCGCTTCACATCATACACTGGTCCATTAGGAATTACCTGCTCCAACACCTTGTAGGGTTCTTACTCCCAGTGAAGATCCAACTTTCCTATGGTAGTCTTTACACATACTAGCACTTTGTTCACAGATGTGAAAGATTCAATTTGGACTGAACCATAGTCTCGGGTTAAATGATTTTGTTATTTGTCTCCTACCAAATGGTGAATAGTTTTCAGTCTGATTTGGTTCTCCACACCCTTGAGTATGGAGTGCAGTGTTTTTCGTCAGTTGAAGTACTCAAGTTAAGTTCGGACACTTCTCTCCCCCAACTGTCCAAATAGTAACATGTAGGGAATGTAACTAGTAGTGCTATGCACTCGGTTATTGTAGGCCTAGAGCAGGTCAGGCAACTTCTTGTCTCCCTCCAGGGTTTGAAGCATCTGCAGCAGTGTTCTATTAAGTCACTCACAGATGTAATTTCCCTGCTGATGATATGGTGCTGTTCGCGACCCTCAAATCCCATGGCATTTCCTTGAAAGCATGCTCTTTTGTCAGAGTGAATCGACCTCAAACATCCGTATACCTGAATGAAGTGTCTACACACGACCCTAGCCGCTGTCTCTGCCACCACAAACTTTGAAAGTGATCCGTTATTACTAAATCGTACTGTAGCCCTCCTGCGGCAGGCCTGACTAGTAGATAATTGATCATCAAGATCTCCAGGGGTGCAGTTTACTCCCGTGTCTTCGCCAGCTTGCAAGCTCTGCATTACTGGCAGACTTCTCTGACGATCTGCTCCAGCTGAGGACAGTACATAAATTGTTGAATCCCATTGTAAGTTTTCTCTTGACTGAAATGGCCCTCCTTAGCACACTCAGAGCTAGGCTGCTAGGAATCATGACTTGCCACTTCTTTTCTCTCTCTGACGGCAAATATACTGTCTGATACATTTCACCATCTTTAACACAGATGCAGAATCTTCAAGCCATTCCCCTTCTAGTAGCGAGCCCTTCATCTTCAGGATTACAGGGTTGTCATTTTGGCTCTGGGCCCATTCGGACAATGCTGAGCAACACCATCTGGCCTGTTGCTACTCCATTAGCCTTGGATATGGAGGCCACAGGTTTCACTTGACCTAAGATGGTATCTCCATCTCTCTTTCATTATCCACCTCTCTGGAGGAAGTGGGAAGTGTGACTTGAGACAAAGCATCAGCATAAGCATTCTCTTTGCCGGAATGCTACTTGATGGAGTAATTAAACGTCGCCATTAGTGTGACCCACCTCTGTTTCACTTTGCAGATGAGCCAATGGATTATTGTCTGTCTGGAACAAGATCAGTGCTGCAGTGAGGTATTCAGCATCTCGGTCATGGCCCAGATAAGTGCCAACAACTCCAGCCTAAAGGAACTGTAGTCATCTGGGTTTTATTCGGAGATTCTTAAAGACTGACTGCCGTGTGCATTTAATCGTTCCTGGCCCCCTTGCTCCTGGGCCAGCACCACTCCCAATCCATGATGACTTCTGTCTATAAATAGAATGAATGAACAATCATATTGAGCATATGCTAACACCAGGCATTGGTCAAGGCTTCTTTCAGCTGATCCAGGGCTTGTTGTTGTGAGTCCCCAAGCAATGGGCCAATTATTTGAGCCTTTTGCAGTCACCTTCAGTAACTTGTGAAGAGGCTCGACTATATTAACGAAGTTTGAGATGAAATGTCGATATTATCCTGTAAATCCCAGCAAGGCTCGCAGTTCTCAAAGAGTCCACAGTGGAGGTTAGTTCCTTACAGCTTCCACTTTGCTTCAACCAGGCTAATTCCACCCAAAAACACCACATGCCCTAAATATTGGATTTCTGTCTGAAACAAATTACACTTTCTGGGCTTCAAATTCAGAGCAGGGGCCTGTAGATGGGTCAGCATTTGTCGCAGTCTTTGTAGATGTTGCTAGAAGGTGGGTGCATGAACGATAACATCATCCAGATAGATCAGGGTAGATTAAAAATTCACCTCTCCCAAACAGTGCTCCAATTACCACTGAAATGTCTCAAGTGCATTGGTGAGTCCAAAAGGCATTCTATTGAATGAAAAGACCCATTGGGAAAATGAAAGCTGTCTTGGACTAGTCTCTTTCAGCCACCAGAACCAGTAGCCACTTGCCAGATCTAAGGTGGTGAAACACTTGGCCTGTCGAAATGCCATCAGGGACTATTCCACCCTAGGCAAATGGTAAGCGTCTCGTATGGTGACAAAATTCAACTTGCAATAGTTGACACAGAATCTCAAACTTCTGTCCTTCTTTTGGATGAGTACTATCAATGTGGCCCATGGACTCTGACTTTTCCGCACTACTTCACTACACATCATCTGTGATAGCATGGCTTTTACTTCCTGGTACATGTTAGGGGGAATTTGTCAATATCGCTCAAGTATCGAAGGTGTGCCTCTCGTTGAAATCTCATGTTCAATGTGTGTTGTAGATCCAAAATCATCTCAATTTCTGGAGACCGCAGCTTGAAACTCCCATAACAAGTCTTCTATCAGCTGAATTTGCACAGAGGAGTTGAATCTGCCTTTGGAGGTTGGACACAGTCACCGTCCACAGTTCCTGTCCCTCAGCAATCAGGGCCAGATATACTTTGGCGACTGTCTCTCCTCAATAAACGTACAAATTTGCATCTTTTTCAGGTTTCTGACCGTGAATCCTCAACCACCAGCATGACCCAATTTTGACCCACATCCAGGTCTCCGATCTTCGCATGCTTCCATGCTATCCCATCTACTGGAATCTTCATCTAGTTAACGGCCATCAGTTTAATCAATTTTCCTAGCTTGGCTTTGATAACGGGACTGAATGGGTCTTTAAGTTCTCTAATGGCATTATGGAGACTTCGGCTCCTGTATCTACTAGGCCGCACACGGTCTTGTCTTCAATCTGTACGTCCATCACTGGACTTCGGAACAACAAGGTTTTTAGGGCATTTCAGGCCTTGTCTACATGAGCATTTCCTCCAGTGCGCCCTACCACTGGAGGTGATCCAGATAAATGCACTGGCTCGCACTCTACCATCTATTGTCTGAGCTGGGTGGAGTTCTGGAAGACATGCCCTCTTTCTCGTCACCTCCAGCATATTGGGCCCTGGGGTAGAGAGTGTCAGGTGTTTTCGGGTTTGGTCTTGGTTTGGACAAGGATGTCCTTGGGGTTGGGTCAGGCCAAGCTGGGGCCACCCGGTCCCTGGTCTCTTCTATTGATCTATACGAAGGTACATTTGTAGGATGTCTTAATTATTCTCAACCTATCTGTTGGGGAGATGGGTCATACGTCAAATGGACCAGGTTCCCCCACTCCACTTGATAAGGAGACAGGGCGTGAGACCTTCTTAGCTGATCCACGTGCCGGGTCAGTTCCTGGTTTGCAGCCCTTATGTCAGCTAAGGAGACAGACTGCTGATTTTCACAGTGCTGGAGCCTATATCATCCTTATCTTCACAAAAAACTTCTGTGGCAACCTGGGCAAACTGAAGTGTCTCATTCACCCGTATCTGATCCTGTAATGTCTCAGTGATGAATGCATCAGTCCCTGAACAAATTTTTCTTTCAGGATGATGTCAGGATCAGTGAAAACAGAGGCATTACATTTTCTTTGGCATGTCTTTAACATTCTCTGTAAAGCATTTATATACTGGGAGATGCTTTTGTCTTCTTGCGGACACTGATTAAAAAAGTGAGTCTGGAAACTAGTGGCCGAGCCTCTCTCTGTAAACTTCCTCTAATATGGCCACAATGTCTTCTAGAGTTTTGCATATTGACGTGGGACGCGGGCTTTTTCCTCTAGCGCGTGCAGGTCCTTAGCTAGGTTGTGCTTCACATGCGATCAACCCATTCTTCAATTGGCATGTTATTGCCGTCAAATTTTGCAAGTTGTCTCAGGCTCGGAGCATTTAGAGTTAGCAGGAGACTGACAGGTGCTCCTGCACACCCTCAAGCCTGTACACAATACCATCCCCAGTTGCATTCTGCATTGTGATGCTGTACCCTGCTCGCAGTTTTCAAATGAAATGTGGATGAGGGCCGGAAACAGGAGGAGGGTTAAATCAACCACCTGTAGAAACAGGAGGTTAATTTTCCCTGTATGAGTCATGAGTCACTGCAAAAGTCCCTGGCAGGTGGGAGGATGGAGCACCTGAGTCAGGAGTTGAAGAGGGGAGAAAAACTTTAATAGGAGTGCTTCTTTAAGTTTAAGGCTAAGTGCACACGTTGCAGAATTGCCACGGAAATTTCCGTGGCAATTCTGCGCCTCCTGCCGCGGGTATATCACACGCGGAATCGGCATGCATATTCCCGCAGAAAACTTGCGTTTTGCAAGCATAATTAGCTTGCAGAATGCTAGCGTTTTCCAAGTGATCTGTAGCATCGCTTGGAAAACTGATTGACAGGTCGGTCACACTTGTCAAACAGTGTTTGACAAGTGTGACCAACTTTTTACTATTGATGCAGCCTATGCCACATTAATAGTAAGAGATAGAATTTTAAAAATAATTTTAGAAAAAAAATGGTTATACTCACCTACCGCAAACAGTCGATCTCCTCAGCGGCTTCCGTTCTTTTAGATGGTGTGTATGCAGGACTTTCGATGATGTCGCGGTCACCTGACCGCGATGTCATCGTGGTCATGTGACCACGACGTCATCGCAGGTCCTTCACACACCATCTACAGGAACGGAAGCGGCCGCGTGCAGCGCTGAAAGGCAGGAAGACTCCGGGGGCCATCGAAGGTGAGTATATCACGATTTTTTTATTTTAATTCTTTTTTTTTTAACAATTATATGGTGCCCAGTCCGTGGAGGAGAGTCTCCTCTCCTCCACCCTGGGTACCAACCGCACAAGATCTGCTTATTTCCCGCATGGTGGGCATACCCCCATGCGGGAAGTAAGCAGATCAATGCATTCCTAGGTGTGCGGAATCCCCGCGATTCCGCAAATTTAAAGAACCTGCTGCGTTTTTTTCTGGAATGTGAATCCGCTCAGAAAAAAATGCAGCATGTGCACAAAAAATGCGGATTGCATTCTATTAAATAGAATGCTTAATGTGAGCGGTTTTTTTCATGGTTTTATAGCGAAAAACTGCAAAAAAACGCGAAAAATCTGCTATGTGTGCACACAGCCTAAATGTCACCAATATACTGTATGTTGGAGTCCGTTACCAAACTGAGATAGTGTCTCATTTTATTTGTGATGGTGGGTCAATAACTGCTTCTGCAGCCTCCCCACAAAAAGATACAATGCCTTGCGAAAGTATTCGTCTCCCTTGAACTTTTCAAACTTTTCCCACATTTCATGCTTCAAACATAAAGATACCAAATGTAAATTTTTGGTGAAGAATCAACAACAAGTGGAACACAATTGTGAAGTTGAACGAAACGTTACATGTAACTTTTTTTTGCGTGTCGTGTCTGCCATTTTCGACCGCGCATGCGCCGCCGAAACTCCACCCCCTCCTCCCTGGACCTTACAATGGGGCAGCGGAAGTGTCGTAAGACTGCTTCCGCTGCCCACGTCGGGCATTATTTTAACAACGCACGTCAGCATGTCGGGCCGACGCATAGCGACGGCCCCGTGCCGACACTAGTGTGAAAGCAGCCTAAAAAAGGAAAAGTTGTCTCAGTAGATTAAAGAGAAAACTATGGACAAATATATTAAAGGTAAAGGAGGAAGATCTGTTATGTTTTGTGGCCATTTGTTGCATCTAGCATAAGGTGCCTTGAATCTGTGCAGGGTACAATGAAATATGAAGACTATCAAGGCAATCTGGAGTGAAATGTGCTGCCCAGTGTCAGAAAGCTTGGTCTGAGCCACAGATCATAGGTCCTCAACAAGATAATGACCCAAAACACACAGCTACAAACATCGTAAAATGGCAAAGAACAAAATATTGGACTATTCTGGAGTGACTGCTACGAGCTCTGATCTAAATGCTATTGAACATCTGTGGAAGTTTCAATATTTTTTTTTTCTGTTGAACTATAATTTAAAATCAGTGTCTGATTTTCATTACTTGATATTCAGTAAATTTAATTTGAAAATTTCTTTTGTCAATTTCAAATTATTTTAGTGACCATTGTGGGTTTTTCTTACATTAACTGAACGGTACCAACAATTTTGTCCACATGTTTATTTAGCTTTAATTCCAGCAACAATTCTTAATACACAGACAAAAAATCTAACTAACAAACTGGTAATAGCAGTGTGTGAACCAAGAAATCAGTGGAAACATTATGTTAAAATGTTTATAGTAACTGTCTATCTGCAGCAGTAAACTACCACAGCATAGTCTTTAGTGTTAATATTAATTCTGGACGATGATATGCCAGGTGCAAAACACCCACTTAATTGTGTAGGTATTCCCATAATAGCCCTCAAATTACCATTCCCTTGTCTGTTCTTATATGTATTGGCTCCAAGGTTGGATCTTTGCATTTACAACTGGTTAATTTCCAAGGTTGGATCTTCACAATTACGACTAGTTAATTATTCATTGAGAGCCAAGAAAACAAAATGAAGTATTCTGAAAGATTAATCTATCTAAAATATCATTTGCAGAAACGGACATAAACTTCTTGCTTAGACAAGCACTTACTATTGTCGGCACCATGCCTTTCACATACATGTTGGAACAATGGAGATGGCAGGTATTCAAAGGTGACATCCCAAGGAACAAGTGGATGAAGACTTGGTGGGAGATGAAGTAAGCATTAATAAAAACTGACCAGTGTTATCGGGCTCTCTAAAATTATCCTGTAAATTAAATATTATATAGTTAATTATATTACATTATATAAAAGGGTTTTTATTAAAAAGAAGTACTTTTATTATTGCAAAAGCTGGGTGTTACACAAGCAGGTGGCCACATTGTTCATGCACCCGCTATACCACAAGGCCAGGCTTACCTAGGAGGGGCGCAGCTAAGTGGCTACCTGGTGTTTACTGGAGTTCCTAATGGTGGAGTCAAGTTTGAGCTGCCGGTAGCTGCCAGGTACCACTCCTAGGAAGTCCCCGATACTGCAGCTGCGGACTCCAGGGCTCAGGTTTGCAGGCACAGATAGGACTAGGGCTTTATTCAGACTAATAGGTTCAAGATCCACTGATAGAATGGTTACTGACACAGAGACTCAGACAGTGGCACCCTGCTTTTGGCGGACAGCAACAGAGGGGGGGTAACAACAAGTGTAGGAAGCTGACAGTCCATTGAGGCACATGGCCAGGTGACCGGATGGTCCCGACCTGGCTTCTCTGAACGTCTCCATGAAATCAAGTGACCAGAGTGTCCCAACCTGACTTCTCCAAACATATCCATGGGGGACAGGTAACCGGAGGATATCAATGTATCCATGAGTTCAGTAATGGTCAATGGAGCACATCTGTATTTTTCCAGCCAGGGCCATGGTACTTTAAGCTGGCGTTCTGTAGAATTGACAAATCTGTGTCCCTCTTGATGGAGTCATGGTGTCCTGGCAGCTGTCCTGTAGAGTGTAAAGTTTCTCCCCTTGATGGAGCTATGGCATCCTATAGAGTGTTCCTGGCTGTGGTTTTGTAAAGAGTTGGCTTGATACAGAAGCACATCCCTTTTATAGTTCATAGCTCTTATTCAGGCATTCTTCCATAGGATTGGGGGAAGGTGGCTGGGGCTCATGTCTCATTGTTTGAGTAGTTCATCAATCTGCATAGTTTGTTGTCCTCCACTGTTCTTCAAGTCCACAAGCTACATGAACACGTACAATGGATAATCAATATATTAGCAAACATCAATTATTCAATGACCCTGCATCCCTGTCTTGCAAAGATAGAAGACAAAAACCTGTAGGAGCTGATATACGAGGCAAGCAGCAACCAGTCATCAATTCAGAAACAACAATTCAATAGTCAAACGCTCAAACAATAGTCTATGATTCTAAACCTACCAGAAGAAAATCAATGCTGGAGGCAACATTCAGACTCATGAATAATAGTTTGTCTTTTGGCCTACTGAAAATAGACTTCTAGATAATTAAGATTATATGCTGTGTTGTCACAACTACTCATAAACATCATTGATTATTTTTTTGTTAGTTTCCCTGACACTTTTCTGAGGTAGGTTAGCTTCACATCCAGTTTTGTAGTTGATTGAAGAAGTCTACATAGATGTTCTGCCAGGATACTTGTGCACTACTACTTCTGTAAAGTGACTCGATCAGCACAGAACGACTGTTCAAATCAATTACAGGAGCCCAGTGCTTCGTGGGGGCAGTCATTTATATACACCTTCCCACCTGCTTGTCTTCCCTCTATCTCCTCCCTTCTCTGGCTCTATGCAGTCTGTGCTCTTAATCAAATAAGGAGGTGGTGGAGATAGAAGAAAATCAAGCAGATGGGAACGTGTACAAAAATAAAAGGCCCCGCTGTGGAGCACCGAGCCATGGGACTTACTTTGAATAGTCATTCTGTGCTGACAGAGTCTCTTATGAGACTGTCAGAGATATATCTGAGTACAATGCTCAGCTCTCCCAGGCAGTCCTATGGAGATTATAATGGAGCTCCAGACGACATTTCTGCAACCACTGCTTCATTTCAAGGGGTTGTCTGTTAGTGTAAAACTTCCACTTAACTGCTAAAGTGCCCAGATAAAATTAAAAAAAACATGCTCACCTCCTGAACTGGCACTGTTACAATGATGTCCACTCTGATTGAGATGGAGATGAGTGGATTTTGTATATGGAGCACTTTAGCAATTAAGAAGGTGTTGCCCATGATGTCCCCCCATCTCGATGATCAGTAGGGATCCCAGAAATCAAATCTACAATAATTTTGCAGTTATCATATATAATAACCTGCAAAATAATAATTTGAATTACCCTGTAAATGCAATTTATTTTTTTCAAGTCATCTGATCTGTTTGTATTCTCTAGGAGAAAGATTGTTGGCGTAGTGGAGCCTGTTCCTCATGACGAATCATATTGTGATCCTGCAGCCTTATTCCACGTGGCAAATGATTATTCTTTCATCAGGTATATAGGAATAATAATTATCTACAAATGGCACCAATATATTCTGCAGAGGTATATATGTTCAAACAGTATCGGACATTTCTGATTAACAAGCTAATTAAGAATTCAAAAAATGTGATGGCCCTGATCACAAGATCTTGCAATCCATGAGAGAAAAAAGGATGTGGTACACATAAAGCTACATGAGCCTGAAGTCCAGCCCGCATCTGAGTATGCACAGGTATAATGGTGCAAGAGTGTAGAGAGTAGACTATAATTGTTTACTATAAAAACAGAAGCCTTGGCAAGCCTCTACCATACCCCCATTTTTGTCTACAAGCATTTGATTTTTACCGATGCAGTCAATCATTGACCTCAGCAGTCATTTGGTCTACTATTGGCATCACCAAGCCAAGCTGCTGTCAATAGAACTACTGACAGTAAGACAAGTATTAAGCCCCCTATCCAAGTAATAATTCCCATTTTGTGAACTCTTGAAAAAAATAATGATGATTAAAACATACTGTAAAGTGTGTCCCAGTCATGGTGTGCTGCTGTGTATGTCGTGTTTCCCATTTACTTCTGGCCTGCAGGCCTCTTCTGACTCCAGGAATCCTTCTGGAACCAGGGTAGCAATCAATCCAGGGAACACAAGGTTTATAAAAACTAAACATTCACTGTGTAAATGGCAGTCTGTACAGTATTTACAGGCAGGCACTATAGATAAGGCCCAATGGGTTTTCATCTTTCTCACAGGTACCGGATACAACTTTAGCCCTGGTTCTCGGGATAGGTGGCATATCCCCCTCTCTGACTTTCCTAGCCATTGTGGATCTTCCTCACCTCTAGCAGTATATCTGCATTGCAAAACCACCTTCCCCATGTGGTCTGATTCCATCTTTTCCTGTAGCTTCACAAGCTGAGTGTGCCCCTGGCCCCAGATGTCCATCTCGAGGTTGCCCTTGGCCATTAGACGGAATCACACATAAGGGTATTTGCAGCAATCCACTGACCTGAATGTTACACTAACATTGTCCCTAGCAGCCAAAAGTCCTGCTGCGTACTCATTACTGCCCTTGCATTGACTCAACTTGTCGCTTCCTGGACTTGCAACACTCAGTCCCCCCTCCCAAACTGGGCTGGCTGTTAACCCTCAACTAACTCTATGCCTGTTGTGTTACTAGGCAAACTTCACCTGCATTCTAGACATTAACATGTTGTGACCATTAGTTATTTCTGCAACCCACAGGGGAATTACAATTGTTATAACAAGGAAACATATCAGGAACAAAAACATTATTCACATCCTACACCACAGTAGCATTGATGTCTTCAGGGATAATATGGCATCTGGTCTATCTCCTTACAAATGCATAAATCAGACTCTGTTCACATCTGCGATGGAGTCTCCTCTTGCAGATTCCATGTTATTTGACAATTAAAATAGAGCTGCATCGCATCTTCCATTAGAAATGGCAGCCAAAACCTAAACGTGGATGGGGCCTATAGCTTATAGGTGCTAATCTGGGTTGAAAGTTGAAGATACAGTATAACTCATGGAAGTCCCAAGATCTCACCTACATGGATTCTGTCAATTGCAGAATTTATGGGCTTGACCTACCCATGGTTATCAATTTTAGGTGTTTAGCATAACCCTGTCACAAACGACATGGGAATCTGTATAGTAAATAACTCTTTGTATGACAGTTGTGTGAAAAAGTGTTTTCCCCTTCGTGATATCCTATTCTTTTGCATGGTTGTCACACTTAAATGTTTCAGATCACCAAACAAATGCTAACAAAGGTAACATAAGTAAACACAAAATGCAGTTTTGAAATGAAGGTCTTTATTATTAAGGGAAAAAGAAATCCAAACCTACAGGGCACTGTGTGAAAAAGTGATTGCCCCCTAAACCTACTAACTGGTTTGGCCACCCTTAACAGCAACAACTGCAATCAAGCATTTGTGATAACTGGCAATGAGTCTTTTACAACGCTCTGGAGGAATTTTGGCCCACTCATCTTTGCAGAATTGTTGTAATTCAGCTATATTGGAGGGATTCAGATCATAAACCGCTTTTTTAAGGCCATGCCACAGTATCTCAATCGGATTAAGGTCAGGACTTTGACTAGGCCACTCCAAAGTCTTAATTTTGTTTTTCTTAAGCAATTCAGAGGTGGACTTGCTGGTGTGTTTTGGACCATTGTCCTGCTGCATAACCGAAGTGCACTTCACCTTAAGGTCCCCAACAGGTAGCCGTCATTATCCTTCAGCAGAATTCATGGTTCTATTTACCACAGCAAGTTTTCCAGGTTCTGAAGTAGTAAAACAGCCCCAAGTCCATCATATTACCAACACCATATTTTACTGTTGGTATGATGTTCCTTTTCTGAAATGCTGTGTTACTTCTACGCCAGATGTTTTGGGACATGCACCTTCCAAACAGTTCAACTTTTGTCTCATCAGTCCACAGAGTATTCTCCCAAAAATCTTGGAGATCATCAAGATGTTTTCTGGCAACACTAAGATGAGCCTTTATGTTCTTATTTCTCAGTAGTGGTTTTCATCTTGCAGGCCATTTTTGCCATCTCTTTCTTATGATGAAGTCATGAACACTGACCTTTTCTGAAGCAATTGAGGCCTGCAGTTCTATGGATGTTGTTGTGGGGTCTTTTGTGACCTTGTGGATGAGTCGTCGCTGCACTATTGGGGTAATTTTGGTCAGCCGGCCACTCCTGGGAAGGTTCCCCACTGCTCCATGTTTTTGTCATTTGTGAGTAATGGCTCTCACTGTGGTTCACTGGAGTTCAAAAGATTTATAAATGGCTTTATAACCTTTTCCAGACTGATAGATCTCAATTATTTTGTTTCTCATTTGTTCCAGAATTTCTTTTATGTCTAGTTTTTGAGGAGCTTTTGGTCTACTTCACTTTGTCAGGCAGGTCCTATTTAAGTGATTTCTTGATTGAGAACAGGTGTGGCAGTAATCAGGCCTGGGTGTAGCAAGGGAATTTGAATTCTACTTCCCAAAGATGTGATAAACCACAGTTAATTTATGTTTTAAGGGAAGGAGAGGGGCAATATTTTTTTCACATGGGGCCCTGTAGGTTTGGATTTCTTATTTCTGTAGTAATAATAAATACCTTCAATTAAATAGTGAATTTTGTGTTTACTTGTGCTAGGTTTGTCTAATATTTAAATTTGCTTGGAGATCTGAAATTTTTAAGGCTATGTGCGCACCTTGCAGATTTGCTTGTGGAAATTTCCGTGTGGTTTCTGCATCTCTTGGCAGAAGCCGCAGTGGAAATTTGATGCGTGTTTGATGCGGAGTTGATGCGCATAAATAAAGAGACACACACACAATTAAATATAGACACACACACAGTCATCAGCCTATGTAACAAAACAGCAATTGTTATTAGGCTTTGTCCCCTATGTCTGTATATGCTTTACAGAAAGTTTTTTCTTCTACACGTTCCTGGGCAAACTATGACAACTGCTCCTAGATGTGTGTACATGCAGCCTAGGTTTAGTTGTTGCCTGCCAGAAAACACACTACTTCATCCTCTGATCATAGTTCAGCATGCTGCTGAAATTTGGGAATTGGGTTGGGTGCCTCCACTCCAGACAATAGCTACAGTATATTTCCAGTTCATGCCCCATGTAACACTTTATTGGCTATGGTTCTTGAGAACACTGTTTCTAACAGCTCAATTAAAGTCCAAAAAGATGGACAGCACTTGCTTGTAACATTTTAAGAAATCTGGAGACTTGAACCTCACCATTTTCACATGATTGACTGGTTTTAAAGGTAAGGATGATGTAGGACAATCTCCCGACTTTCATCTCTATTTGGTTTTCTTCCCAAAAGTCAAACATACTAGTAATCGAGATATAGAAGTTTATATGTGACTAGATGGTGGCCCGATTCTAACGCATCGGGTATTCTAGAATATGTATGTATGTATATAGCAGCCACATAGTTTATAGCACAGGCCACGTAGTATATAGGAGGCATGTAGTGTATAGCAGACAAATACTACGTGGCCTGTGCTATATACTATGTGGCTGCTATATACATACATACATACATACATACATTTTGTAGAATACCCGATGCGTTAATACAGGCCACGCAATATATAACAGTGGCCACGCAGTATATAACACAGCCCAAATAGTATATAACACAGCCCACGCTGTTGTGAGTTCTGTTTTTGGGCTCCCTCTGGTGGTTACTGATGGTACTGGGTGACTTGTCTTTCCTGGGTTTCTGGGTTCCACCTGTTCCATCAGCATATGGGAGTTTCCTATTTAACCTGGCTTTGCTGGCATTTCCTCGCCGGTTATCAATGTATCCAGTGTGTCTTGTTACCTCTGCTCCCTGCTCCTAGAACCTTCTGGACAAGCTAAGTTTGGATTTTCCTGTTTTGTGTTTTGCTTAATTTGGTTTTTAGTCCAGCCTGCAGATATGTGATTCTCTGCTGCTGGTTGCTCTAGTGGGCTGAAATTGCTTTTCATGTACCATGAGTTGGCACATGAGTTCAAGTAATTTCAGGATGGTTTTTTGAAGGGTTTTTCGCTGACCGCGCAGTTCACTTTTGTATCCTCTGCTATCTAGCTTTAGCGGGCCTCATTTTGCTGAAACTGTTTTCATACTACGTATGTGCTTTCCTCTCATTTCACCGTCATTATATGTGGGGGGCTGCTATTTGCTGTGGGGTATTTCTCTGGAGGCAAGAGAGGTCTGTGTTTCTTCTGATAGGGGAAGTTAGATCTTCGGCTGGAGCGAGACGTCTAGGATCATCGTAGGCACGTTCCCCGGCTACTTTTATTTGTGTGTTAGGTTCAGGGTCGCGGTCAGCTCAGGTTCCATCGCCCTAGAGCTTGTTTGTATCTGTGCTTGTCCTTTTTGTGATCCCCTGCCATTGGGATTATGACAGTATAACGGGCCCACAAAGTGTTAATTGTATTGGCTGAAGTAGGAGGATAAGTAGTCTGAGGAAGTTTTTTGTTTTTTTTCCCCTCAGAGTTTGCTGCCTAGCCTTATTGCAGCCTGGCTACTTCCTCCTCCTCTTAATCTTTGAATGGCTCTGATCTCAGCTGTTTATCATGGACGTCCAGAGTTTGGCTTCCAGCCTGAATAATCTTGCCACTAAGGTTCAAAATATACAGGATTTTGTTGTACATGCTCCTATGTCTGAACCTAGAATTCCTGTCCCAGAGTTTTTTTCTGGAGATAGATCTCGTTTTCTGAATTTTAGGAACAACTGCAAGTTGTTTCTTTCTTTGAAATCTCGCTCCTCTGGAGACCCTGCTCAGCAAGTCAAGATAATTATATCTTTCCTGCGGGGTGACCCTCAGGATTGGGCATTTGCATTGGCACCAGGGGACCCTGCGTTGCTTAATGCAGATGCGTTTTTTCTGGCATTGGGTTTGCTCTATGAGGAACCTAACCAAGAGATTCAGGCTGAAAAAGCTTTGTTGGCCCTCTCTCAGGGGCAAGATGAAGCAGAAATTTATTGTCAAAAATTTCGGAAGTGGTCGGTACTTACTCAGTGGAATGAGTGCGCTCTGGCTGCAAAGTTTAGAGATGGCCTTTCTGAGGCCATTAAAGATGTTATGGTGGGGTTCCCTGCGCCTGCTGGTCTGAATGAGTCTATGACTATGGCTGTTCAGATTGATCGGCGTTTACGGGAGCGCAAACCTGTGCATCATTTGGCGGTGTCGTCTGAACCGTCACCTGAGATAATGCAATGTGATAGAATTCAGTCCAGAAGTGAACGGCAAAAGTATAGGCGGAAAAAAGGGTTGTGCTTTTATTGTGGTGATTCAGCTCATGTTATATCAGCATGCTCTAAACGCACAAAAAAGGTTGATAAGTCTGTTGCCATTAGTACTTTACAGTCTAAGTTCATTCTGTCTGTGACTCTGATTTGTTCATTATCATCCATTTCCGTCGATGCCTATGTGGATTCAGGCGCTGCCCTGAGTCTTATGGATTGGTCATTTGCCAATCGCTGTGGGTTTAGTCTGGAGCCTCTGGAAGTCCCTATTCCTTTGAAGGGAATTGACTCTACACCTTTGGCTATGAATAAACCTCAGTACTGGACACAAGTGACCATGCGTATGACTCCCGTTCATCAGGAGGTGATTCGCTTCCTGGTACTGTATAATTTGCATGATGTTCTAGTACTTGGTCTGCCATGGTTACAAACTCATAATCCAGTCCTTGACTGGAAATTAGTGTCTGTGTTAAGCTGGGGTTGTCAGGGGGTTCATGATGATGCACCTCCGATTTCTATCGCTTCATCTACTCCTTCTGAGATTCCTGTGTTTTTGTCTGACTATCGGGATGTTTTTGAGGAGCCTAAGCTCAGTTCGCTTCCTCCTCACAGGGATTGCGATTGTGCTATAAATTTAATTCCGGGCAGTAAATTTCCTAAAGGTCGTTTGTTCAATCTGTCAGTGCCAGAGCATACTGCTATGCGGGATTATGTTAAGGAGTCCTTGGAAAAGGGACATATCCGTCCATCTTTGTCCCCTTTGGGAGCAGGTTTTTTTTTCGTGGCCAAGAAAGATGGTTCCTTGAGGCCTTGTATAGATTATCGTCTTTTGAATAAGATTACCGTAAAATATCAGTATCCTTTGCCATTGTTGACTGATTTGTTTGCTCGCATTAAGGGGGCTAAATGGTTCACTAAGATTGATCTTCGGGGTGCGTATAATCTTATACGAATAAAGCAAGGTGATGAGTGGAAAACCGCATTTAATACGCCTGAGGGCCATTTTGAGTGTTTGGTAATGCCTTTTGGACTTTCTAATGCTCCTTCAGTCTTCCAGTCCTTTATGCACGATATTTTCCGTGAATATCTGGATAAATTTATGATTGTGTATTTGGATGATATTTTGTTTTTTTCTGATGACTGGGAGTCTCATGTTCAGCAGGTCAGGAAGGTGTTTCAGGTCCTGCGGGCCAATTCCTTGTTTGTAAAAGGCTCAAAGTGTCTCTTTGGAGTCCAGAAGATTTCTTTCTTGGGGTATATTTTTTCCCCTTCTACTATTGAGATGGATCCCGTCAAGGTTCAGGCTATTTGTGACTGGACGCAGCCTACATCTCTTAAGAGTCTACAGAAGTTCTTGGGCTTTGCTAATTTCTATCGTCGTTTTATAACTAATTTTTCTAGTGTTGTTAAGCCTTTGACGGATTTGACTAAGAAGGGTGCTGATGTTGCTAATTGGTCTCCTGCGGCTGTGGAGGCCTTTCAGGAACTTAAGCGCCGGTTTTCTTCTGCTCCTGTGTTGCGTCAGCCAGATGTTTCGCTCCCTTTTCAGGTTGAGGTTGATGCTTCCGAGATTGGAGCGGGGGCGGTTTTGTCACAGAGAAGCTCCGATGGCTCAGTGATGAAGCCATGCGCGTTTTTTTCTAGAAAGTTTTCGCCGGCTGAGCGGAATTATGATGTTGGTAATCGGGAACTTTTGGCCATGAAGTGGGCATTTGAGGAGTGGCGTCATTGGCTAGAGGGTGCTAGACATCGTGTGGTGGTCTTGACTGATCACAAAAATTTGATTTACCTTGAGTCTGCCAGGCGTCTGAATCCTAGACAGGCTCGTTGGTCACTGTTTTTCTCTCGTTTCAATTTTGTGGTTTCATACCTGCCAGGTTCAAAGAATGTGAAGGCGGATGCTCTTTCTAGGAGTTTTGTGCCTGACTCCCTTGGAAATTCTGAGCCCTCTGGTATCCTTAGGGATGGGGTGATTTTGTCTGCTGTCTCCCCAGACTTGCGACGTGCTTTGCAGGAGTTTCAGGTGGCTAAACCTGATCGTTGTCCGCCTGAGAGACTGTTTGTTCCGGATAATTGGACCAGTAGAGTCATCTCCGAGGTCCATTCTTCTGCGTTGGCAGGTCATCCTGGAATATTTGGTACTAGAGACTTGGTGGCCAGGTCTTTTTGGTGGCCTTCCTTGTCGAGGGATGTGCGTTCTTTTGTGCAGTCTTGTGAGGTTTGTGCTCGGGCTAAGCCTTGCTGTTCTCGGGCCAGTGGATTGTTGTCACCTTTGCCTATCCCGAAGAGGCCTTGGACGCACATTTCCATGGACTTTATTTCGGATCTCCCTGTCTCTCAAAAAATGTCCGTCATCTGGGTTGTGTGTGATCGCTTTTCTAAAATGGTTCATCTGGTACCCTTGCCTAAGTTGCCTTCCTCCTCTGAGTTGGTCCCTCTGTTTTTTCAGAATGTGGTTCGTTTGCATGGGATTCCTGAGAACATCGTTTCTGACAGGGGATCCCAGTTTGTGTCTAGATTTTGGCGGACTTTCTGTGCTAAGATGGGCATTGATTTGTCCTTTTCGTCTGCATTCCATCCTCAGACGAATGGCCAGACTGAACGAACTAATCAGACCTTGGAAACTTATTTAAGGTGTTTTGTTTCTGCTGATCAGGATGACTGGGTTACCTTTTTGCCGCTGGCCGAGTTTGCGCTTAATAATCGGGCTAGTTCTGCTACCTTGGTTTCTCCTTTCTTTTGTAATTCGGGGTTTCATCCTCGTTTTTCCTCTGGTCAGGTGGAACCTTCTGATTGTCCTGGAGTGGACATGGTGGTGGATAGGTTGCATCGGATTTGGAGTCATGTGGTGGACAATTTGAAGTTGTCCCAGGAGAAGGCTCAGCAGTTTGCTAATCGCCGTCGCCGCGTGGGTCCTCGACTTCTTGTTGGTGACTTGGTGTGGTTGTCTTCTCGTTTTGTTCCTATGAAGGTCTCTTCTCCTAAGTTCAAGCCTCGGTTCATCGGTCCCTATAGGATCTTGGAAATTCTTAACCCTGTGTCGTTTCGTTTGGATCTCCCGGCATCGTTTGCTATTCATAATGTGTTTCATCGGTCGTTGTTGCGGAAGTATGAGGTACCTGTTGTTCCTTCTCTTGAGCCTCCTGCTCCAGTGCTGGTGGAGGGAGAATTGGAGTATGTTGTGGAGAAGATCTTGGATTCTCGTGTTTCCAGACGGAAACTCCAGTATTTGGTCAAGTGGAAGGGTTATGGTCAGGAGGATAATTCTTGGGTGGTTGCCTCGGATGTTCATGCTGATGATTTGGTTCGCGCTTTTCATAGGGCTCATCCTGGTCGCCCTGGTGGTTCTCGTGAGGGTTCGGTGACCCCTCCTCAAGGGGGGGGTACTGTTGTGAGTTCTGTTTTTGGGCTCCCTCTGGTGGTTACTGATGGTACTGGGTGACTTGTCTTTCCTGGGTTTCTGGGTTCCACCTGTTCCATCAGCATATGGGAGTTTCCTATTTAACCTGGCTTTGCTGGCATTTCCTCGCCGGTTATCAATGTATCCAGTGTGTCTTGTTACCTCTGCTCCCTGCTCCTAGAACCTTCTGGACAAGCTAAGTTTGGATTTTCCTGTTTTGTGTTTTGCTTAATTTGGTTTTTAGTCCAGCCTGCAGATATGTGATTCTCTGCTGCTGGTTGCTCTAGTGGGCTGAAATTGCTTTTCATGTACCATGAGTTGGCACATGAGTTCAAGTAATTTCAGGATGGTTTTTTGAAGGGTTTTTCGCTGACCGCGCAGTTCACTTTTGTATCCTCTGCTATCTAGCTTTAGTGGGCCTCATTTTGCTGAAACTGTTTTCATACTACGTATGTGCTTTCCTCTCATTTCACCGTCATTATATGTGGGGGGCTGCTATTTGCTGTGGGGTATTTCTCTGGAGGCAAGAGAGGTCTGTGTTTCTTCTGATAGGGGAAGTTAGATCTTCGGCTGGAGCGAGACGTCTAGGATCATCGTAGGCACGTTCCCCGGCTACTTTTATTTGTGTGTTAGGTTCAGGGTCGCGGTCAGCTCAGGTTCCATCGCCCTAGAGCTTGTTTGTATCTGTGCTTGTCCTTTTTGTGATCCCCTGCCATTGGGATCATGACACCACGCAGTATATAGCAGCCACGCAGTATATAACACAGGCGACATAGTATATAACACAGACCATGCAATATATAACAGTGGCCACGTAATATATAGCACAGGCCACGCAGTACATAACACAGCCCACATAGTATCTAACACTGGCCACGTAGTATATAGCAGTCACGCGGTTTATAACGCAGCCCATGTGGTAAATAGCACAGCCCACGCGGTATATAACACTGCCCACATAGTATATAACACTGGCCACGTAGTATATAGCAGCCACGCGGTATATAACAGAGCCCACGCGGTATATAACACTGGCCACTTAGTATATAGCAGCTGTTGTGAATTCTGTGGTCGAGCTCCCTCCTGTGGTCACAAGTGGTACTTCGGCTGATTCTGTCTATGGGCTTCCGTTGGTGGATGTGAGTGGTACTGTGGCTTCTGAGTTTCCTTCCTCAGGTGATGAGGTTAAGTCGTTAGGTGCTGCTCTATTTAACTCCACCTAGTGCTTTGATCCTGGCCTCCAGTCAATGTTCTAGTATTGGTCTTGCTTCCTCCTGGATCGTTCCTGTGGCCTGTCTCCCAGCATAAGCTAAGTTCTGCTTGTGTTACTTTTGTTTGCTATATTTTTTCTGTCCAGCTTGCTATTTTGGTTTTTCTTGCTTGCTGGAAGCTCTGAGACGCAGAGGGAGCACATCCGTACCATTAGTCGGTGCGGAGGGTCTTTTTGCCCCTCTGCGTGGTTGTTTGTAGGTTTTTGTAGGGACAGCAAAGCTATCTTCCCTATCCTCGGTCTATTCAGTAAGTCGGGCCTCACTTTGCTAAATCTATTTCATCTCTGTGTTTGTATTTTCATCTTACTCACAGTCATTATATGTGGGGGGCTGCCTTTTCCTTTGGGGAATTTCTCTGAGGCAAGGTAGGCTTATTTTTCTATCTTCAGGGCTAGCTAGTTTCTCAGGCTGTGCCGAGATGCATAGGGAGCGTTAGGCGCAATCCACGGCTACCTCTAGTGTGGTGTGATAGGATTAGGGATTGCGGTCAGCAGAGTTCCCACGTCTCAGAGCTCGTCCTATGTTTTTTGGTTATTGTCAGGTCACTTTGTGTGCTCTGAACTTCAAGGTCCATTGCGGTTCTGAATTACCTATTCATAACAGTACTGGAGGCCTAAAGTACTATGCTTCTCAATAGAGGGAAAAAAGAAGTTCTGAGACCATTTTATTTTCTTTGCACTGTGTTTTGCCTTTTTTTTCCCCTAGGCATTTGGGTGGTTCAGGACACAGGTGTAGTGATGGACATTAAAGGTCTGTCTTCATGTGTGGATCATCTCACTGCAAGAGTACAAAAATATTCAAGACTTTGTGGCTCAGAATTCTATGTTAGAACCAAGAATTCCTATTCCTGATTTGTTTTCTGGAGATAGAGCTAAATTTCTGAGTTTCAAAAATAATTGCAAACTGTTTCTGGCGTTGAAACCTCGCTCCTCTGGTGACCCAGTTCAACAAGTTAAGATCATTATTTCTTTATTACGTGGCGACCCTCAAGACTGGGCATTTTCCCTTGCGCCAGGAGATCCTGCATTATGTAATATTGATGCATTTTTTCTGGCGCTCGGATTACTGTACGATGAACCTAATTCAGTGGATCAGGCAGAGAAAACTTTGCTGGCTCTGTGTCAGGGTCAGGATGAGATAGAGATTTATTGTCTGAAATTTAGAAAGTGGTCCGTGCTCACTCAATGGAATGAATGTGCGCTGGCAGCTATTTTCAGAAAGGGTCTCTCTGAAGCCCTTAAGGATGTCATGATGGGATTTCCTTTGCCTGCTGGTCTGAATGAGTCTATGTCTTTGGCCATTCAGATCGGTCGACGCTTGCGTGAGCGTAAATCTGTGCACCATTTGGCGGTATTATCTAAACATAAACCTGAACCTATGCAGTGCGATAGGACTTTGACCAGAGCTAAAAGGCAAAAACACAGACGTCAGAATGGGCTGTGTTTCTACTGTGGTGATTCCACTCACGCTATCTCCGATTGTCCTAAGCGCACTAAGCGGTTCGCTAAGTCTGCCACCATTGGTACGGTACAGTCGAAATTTCTTTTGTCCGTTACTTTGATCTGCTCTTTGTCTTCCTATTCTGTCATGGCATTTGTGGATTCAGGCGCTGCCCTGAATTTGATGGACTTGGAGTTTGCTAGGCGCTGTGGGTTTGTCTTGGAGCCCTTGCAGTGTCTTATTCCATTGAGAGGAATTGATGCTACGCCTTTGGCCAAGAATAAGCCTCAGTATTGGACCCAGCTGACCATGTGCATGGCTCCTGCGCACCGGGAGGATATTCGCTTTCTGGTGTTGCATAATCTGCATGATGTGGTCGTGTTGGGGTTGCCATGGCTACAAGTCCATAACCCAGTATTAGATTGGAAATCAATGTCTGTGTCCAGCTGCGGTTGTCAGGGGGTACATGGTGATGTTCCATTTCTGTCTATCTCATCATCCACCCCTTCTGAGGTCCCAGAGTTCTTGTCTGATTACCGGGATGTATTCGATAAGCCCAAGTCCAATGCCCTACCTCCGCATAGGGATTGTGATTGTGCTATCGAGTTGATTCCTGGTAGTAAGTTTCCTAAGGGTCGACTGTTTAATTTATCTGTACCTAAGCACGCCGCTATGCGGAGTTACGTAAAAGAAACCTTGGAGAAGGGTCATATTCGCCCGTCGTCATCGCCATTGGGAGCAGGGTTCTTTTTTGTGGCCAAGAAGGATGGTTCGCTGAGACCTTGTATTGATTACCGCCTTCTAAATAAAATCACGGTGAAATTTCAGTACCCCTTGCCGCTGCTATCTGATTTGTTTGCTCGGATTAAGGGGGCTAGTTGGTTCACCAAGATAGATCTTAGTGGTGCATATAATCTTGTGCGTATTAAACGGGGCGATGAATGGAAAACTGCATTTAATACGCCCGAGGGCCATTTTGAGTACCTAGTTATGCCATTCGGACTTGCCAATGCTCCATCAGTATTTCAGTCCTTTATGCATGACATCTTCCGAGAGTACCTGGATAAATTCCTGATTGTATACTTGGATGATATTTTGGTCTTCTCGGATGATTGGGAGTCTCATGTGAAGCAGGTCAGAATGGTGTTCCAGGTCCTGCGTGCTAATTCTTTGTTTGTGAAGGGATCAAAGTGTCTCTTTGGTGTTCAGAAGGTTTCATTTTTGGGGTTCATTTTTTCCCCTTCTACTATCGAGATGGACCCTGTTAAGGTCCAGGCCATTTATGATTGGACTCAGCCGACATCTCTGCAGAGTCTGCAAAAGTTCCTTGGCTTTGCTAATTTTTATCGTCGCTTCATCTGTAATTTTTCTAGTATTGCTAAACCATTGACCGATTTGACCAAGAAGGGTGCTGATGTGGTCAATTGGTCTTCTGCTGCTGTGGAAGCTTTTCAAGAGTTAAAGCGTCGTTTTTCTTCTGCCCCTGTGTTGTGTCAACCAGATGTTTCGCTTCTGTTCCAGGTCGAGGTTGATGCTTCTGAAATTGGAGCGGGGGCTGTTTTGTCGCAAAGAGGTTCTGATTGCTCGGTGATGAAGCCATGCGCCTTCTTTGCTAGGAAGTTTTCGCCTGCTGAGCGAAATTATGATGTTGGCAATCGAGAGTTGCTGGCCATGAAGTGGGCATTCGAGGAGTGGCGTCATTGGCTTTAAGGAGCTAAGCATCGCGTGGTGGTCTTGACTGATCACAAGAACTTGACTTATCTCGAGTCTGCCAAACGGTTGAATCCTAGACAGGCTCGTTGGTCGCTGTTTTTCTCCCGTTTTGACTTTGTGGTTTCGTACCTTCCGGGCTCTAAAAATGTGAAGGCGGATGCCCTGTCTAGGAGTTTTGTGCCCGACTCTCCGGGTTTGCCTGAGCCGGCGGGTATTCTCAAAGAGGGAGTAATTGTGTCTGCCATCTCCCCTGATTTGTGGCGGGTGCTGCAAAAATTTCAGGCTAATAAACCTGATCGTTGCCCAGCGGAGAAACTGTTTGTCCCTGATAGGTGGATGAATAAAGTTATCTCTGAGGTTCATTGTTCGGTGTTGGCTGGTCATCCTGGAATCTTTGGTACCAGAGATTTAGTGGCTAGATCCTTTTGGTGGTCATCTCTGTCGCGGGATGTGCGTTCTTTTGTGCAGTCCTGTGGGATTTGTGCTCGGGCTAAGCCCTGCTGTTCTCGTGCCAGTGGGTTGCTTTTGCCCTTGCCGGTCCCGAAGAGGCCTTGGACACATATCTCTATGGATTTTATTTCGGATCTCCCCGTCTCTCAAAAAATGTCGGTCATTTGGGTAGTTTGTGATTGCTTCTCTAAGATGATCCATTTGGTACCCTTGTCTAAATTACCTTCCTCCTCTGATTTGGTGCCATTGTTCTTCCAGCATGTGGTTCGTTCACATGGCATTCCAGAGAACATCGTTTCTGACAGAGGTTCCCAGTTTGTTTCGAGGTTTTGGCGAGCCTTTTGTGCTAGGATGGGCATTGATTTGTCTTTTTCCTCGGCTTTCCATCCTCAGACAAATGGCCAGACTGAACGAACCAATCAGACCTTGGAAACATATCTGAGATGTTTTGTTTCTGCTGATCAGGATGATTGGGTGTCCTTTTTGCCTTTGGCTGAGTTCGCCCTTAATAATCGGGCCAGCTCGGCTACCTTGGTTTCGCCGTTTTTCTGCAATTCTGGGTTCCATCCTCGTTTCTCTTCAGGGCAGGTTGAGTCTTCGGACTGTCCTGGTGTGGATACTGTGGTGGACAGGTTGCAGCGGATTTGGACTCATGTAGTGGACAATTTGACCTTGTCCCAGGAGAAGGCTCAACGTTTCGCTAATCGCAGACGCTGTGTGGGTCCCTGACTTCGTGTTGGGGATTTGGTTTGGTTGTCATCTCGTTATATTCCTATGAAGGTTTCCTCTCCTAAGTTTAAGCCTCGTTTCATTGGTCCGTATAGGATTTCTGAGGTTCTTAATCCTGTGTCTTTTCGTTTTACCCTTCCAGATTCTTTTTCCATCCATAACGTATTCCATAGGTCATTGTTGCGGAGATACGTGGCACCTATGGTTCCATCTGTTGATCCTCCTGCCCAGGTTTTGGTGGAGGGGGAGTTGGAGTATATTGTGGAGAAGATTTTGGATTCTCGTGTTTCGAGACGGAAACTCCAGTATCTGGTTAAGTGGAAGGGTTATGGTCAGGAAGATAATTCCTGGGTCTTTGCCTCTGATGTCCATGCTGCCGATCTTGTTCGTGCCTTTCATATGGCTCATCCTGGTCGGCCTGGGGGCTCTGGTGAGGGTTAGGTGACCCCTCCTCAAGGGGGGGGTACTGTTGTGAATTCTGTGGTCGAGCTCCCTCCTGTGGTCACAAGTGGTACTTCGGCTGATTCTGTCTATGGGCTTCCGTTGGTGGATGTGAGTGGTACTGCGACTTCTGAGTTTCCTTCCTCAGGTGATGAGGTTAAGTCGTTAGGTGCTGCTCTATTTAACTCCACCTAGTGCTTTGATCCTGGCCTCCAGTCAATGTTCTAGTATTGGTCTTGCTTCCTCCTGGATCGTTCCTGTGGCCTGTCTCCCAGCATAAGCTAAGTTCTGCCTGTGTTACTTTTGTTTGCTATATTTTTTCTGTCCAGCTTGCTATTTTGGTTTTTCTTGCTTGCTGGAAGCTCTGAGACGCAGAGGGAGCACCTCCGTACCGTTAGTCGGTGCGGAGGGTCTTTTTGCCCCTCTGCGTGGTTGTTTGTAGGTTTTTGTAGGGACAGCAAAGCTATCTTCCCTATCCTCGGTCTATTCAGTAAGTCGGGCCTCACTTTGCTAAATCTATTTCATCTCTGTGTTTGTATTTTCATCTTACTCACAGTCATTATATGTGGGGGGCTGCCTTTTCCTTTGGGGAATTTCTCTGAGGCAAGGTAGGCTTATTTTTCTATCTTCAGGGCTAGCTAGTTTCTCAGGCTGTGCCGAGTTGCATAGGGAGCGTTAGGCGCAATCCACGGCTACCTCTAGTGTGGTGTGATAGGATTAGGGATTGCGGTCAGCAGAGTTCCCACGTCTCAGAGCTCGTCCTATGTTTTTTGGATATTGTCAGGTCACTTTGTGTGCTCTGAACTTCAAGGTCCATTGTGGTTCTGAATTACCTATTCATAACAAGCAGCCACGTGGTATATAACACAGCCCACGCGGTATATAACGCAGCCCACGCGGTATATAACACTGCCCATGTAGTATATAGCAGTGTGGGCACATATCCGTGTTAAAAAAAGATAATTAAAATAAAAAATAGTTATATACTCACCTGCCGGGATCCAGGGAAGCTGTCCCTATGTGCGCGGCTGCCGCCATCTTCCGTTCCCAGGATGCATTGCGAAATTACCCAGATGACTCAGCAGTCTCGCGAGACCGCTAAGTCTTCTGGGTAATTTCGCAAAGCATCTCTGGGAGCGGAAGCTGGCGGCAGCCACGAGCGCACTGTTGGACTACGGAAGGTGAGCATAGCAGGTTTTTGGTTTTTTTATTATTTTTAACATGACATCTTTTTACTAGTTATTTTTAGAAAAAATTTGGGGACACACAAGGTTAATAGCAGCGTTAACGGAGTGCGGTACCCGCGGCCCATTACCGCTGGCATTAACCCTGTGTGAGCGGTGAGTGGAGGGGAGTATGCGGGCGCCATGCACTGACTGCAGGGGACTAGGGAGGGACTAATCGGACTGTGCCTGTCGCTGATTGGTCGCGGCAGCCATGACAGGCTGCTGGCGAGACCAATCAGTGACACAGGATTTCCGTTACGGAAGTTGCAGACAGACAGACGGAAGTACCCCTTAGACAATTATATATATAGATATGTTACTAGGATATGAACAATAAAACCCTCACTGACGGGACGCAACCAATCTCACGAGCAGGACTTTGCAGTGACTCATTTGAATTGGGCACTGGTCACATGGACACACCACCACTCCATTCTTTTTTTATGGAACTAGTGGTGATAGTAGAGTACAGTGCTCAGCTATCTCCATCCATCCAATTCATGGCACTATGAGTGCATGCTCAACTTCCATGCCATTCAAAAAGGTGAATTCAGAGGCAAATTCTCAGGATTGGGTAGGGGTCCAGCATTAGGATCCTCAGTGACAGGAAACTTATCACCTGTCCTGTGGAAAGTGATACGTTCTTATGGTTGGTATTAGGACTTGCAGAAAAGACCCGAAAGTGGACCCTCTGGGTTATAGCTCTAGAGCCCCCAAGGGCGAGTGGACCCAATTAAACCACCCCCTATACAGGGAGTGTTAGGTGCAGGCCCAAGGGGGATGGAACCACAAGTGCTGGAACTAAAGGGGCGGCTATGGGTTAATAAAGAGAGGGAAGAGACTGGGGTACCACGGCAACAAATATAGACAGAGAACCAACGGGCATTTGGTAAACGGGAGGCAGATAGAGCTAGAGGAACCAGAGGCGGAGTGGTGGCCCGATGCTGCAAAAGAGGTAGAGAGATTACAGGGTAAGAACAGGCTGGAATAAACGGAACAGGTATGTTTGAGCGAATGTAGGACTGATATGACTGAGAGGCTGAATGAGAACAACAGAGACTCAGAGCAGACACGGGTAAGACACAGAGCAGGACCGGCAGAGACAAAGAGGAGGCACGGCTGAGACACAGGACACACACGGGTGAACCACAGAGCAGGTATGACAGTGGCACTGGGGAGACTCGGATGGACCACAGGATAGACTAGGCCGAGGAACTAGAAAGACACGGGAGAGTAACAGAGCGAATAGAAGAACGGAGCCAGGAACCAAAGGGTACACCAGCCGAGAGGCTAGCATAAGCGCGATTGATAACCAGGCGTCTTACTTGTGCAGACACCGAGAAGAAATACTAGATGGGCGCCGCCATGATGGGGTGGAGCCAGCGGGTCACAACCTCCCAGGAGGCTTAGCGATGGGAGAATCGCGACCGCGCATGCGCGAAGCGCTGACGTGCCGCGACCCCAGGAAGAGAGACGGAGAGCGGCGAGGAAACCCATCGGAGATGCGCCGAGGGCAGGCGACGGACGGGTGAGTATCCACAGACGTGACAGTTGGCCAACCCCTTTAAGTAGAGTAGAAGGGCAGTGATAGAAGATGCAAGCGGACTTGACCTTTTCCAGCTCAGTATTGATCACAGTATCTTAATTTATAGTGTGATTTCCCTTTTCTTGTCCTGCAGATATTACACCCGGACTATTTACCAATTCCAGTTCCAGGACGCGCTTTGTAAGGCCGCCAATCATGCAGGTCCTCTTCACACGTGTGACATTACTAACGCTACAGCTGCAGGGCAGAATTTGCGGTAAAGTGACATACAGTACGCTGAAAAACTGTTGTTATTTTCTGAGAATGTGTTTGTGTAGTCACCAGCAATGTACTTCACAGGTCAATGCTGGAACTGGGAAACTCGAGCCCTTGGACTAAAGCTCTGGAGAGTATTACAGGGGGGACGAAGATGGACGCTCAGCCACTGCTCAACTATTTTCAGCCATTGTATGAATGGTTGCAAAAAAATAATAACGATAATAATATTAAATCTGGCTGGAGCACAGCGTGGGACCCATGTAAATTCATTTTATTTCTTATTTGTTATTCATTTCATATTCTACTTTGAGTTCAGAACTAAACAAACTCTATGTTGCAGTGCGGCAGTTGTGAATGTAATATGCTATATTTCTTGTAAAGTGATGACTTCACCAGCAACATGAGATTTTACTTTTGATCAGCCCATTACAGGTCAGCCCATCATTGTAGATAACCTGCAGATAAAAAGGATTGTGTAGTCAGGAAATGATCTACTGATTAATAAGCATTTTATGTTAAATGTAATGTATTAAAAACAAAATGTAATAATGTTTTTTATTTTTCACATCACTATCATGGGCAGCACGGTGGCTCAGTGGTTATTCCGCAGTTGCTCTGCAGCACTTTGCAGTGCTGGGGTCCTGGGTTGATGTCTTGTATGTTCTCCCGATATTTGCATGGGTTTCTTCCTGGTTCTCGGGTAGAATAATTAGATTGTGAGCCCCTATGGGAACAATGATGATAATTTCTGTAAATCGCTCTGGAATTAATAGCACTATTTCATCTGGGCAAAATTAATTGTGACGGGCAGGGAGGAGATGAGCTGTGACATCACATAGTAAATATCATGCTTTCTATTGTATATAGAGGTGTTATTTTTCATTGTAATCCTGGCTGTGCTGATAATGAGGCTCCTGAAAGTTTGTTGTACAGAACAGGAAATGTGAGTCTAGTATTAGGCTTAGTGCCCACTGGGAACAATTGCAAAAAAAAGTATAGGCAGTTATGGCTGAAAGTGTTGGCACCCTTGAAATTGTTCCAGAAAATGAAGCATTTTTCCCAGAAAATGATTGCAATTATACATATTTTGCTGTGCACATGTTTATTTAATCTGTGTGTATTGTAACAACGCAAAAAAACAGAGATAATAAGACAAATTGGACATAACAAAACCCCCAAAATGGGCCAATCAAAATTGTTGTCAACTTTCTAAAAGTATGGATAGACCACTTTGTTTCAAGCATGTGATGCTTGTTCAAACTCACCTGTGGCAAAGAACTGGAGTGAGCTGTATGAAAGTCACACCTGAAACCAGATAAAAAGAAGAGAAGTTGACTCAATATTTGTATTCTTTGCCTGTGTATGCCACACTAAGCATGGAGAACAGAAAGAGGCGTAAAGAACTGTCTGAGGACTTAAGATCCAAAATTGTTTAAAAATATCAACAATTTCAAAGTTATAAGTCCATCTCCAGATATCTTGATGTTCCTTTGTCCACGATGTGCAACAAAATCAAGAATTTTATCACCCATGGCACTATTGCTAATCTCCCTGGACGTGGACGGCAGAGAAAAATTGATGTCAGAGCAAACTATCCATACACATTTGAATGAAATTAAATTATATAGCAGGAGACCCGAGAGGACCTTACTGCTGACACAGAGAGACATAAAAAAGCTAGACTGCAGTTTCCCAAATGTAAGTGAGTAAGCCAAAATCCTTCTGCGAAAGTGGATGATAGACAAATGAGACCCAAGATAAAGCTTTTTGGTAAAACACATCATTCTACTGTTTACGGAAAATGGAATGAGACCTACAAAGAAAAGAACACAGTACCTACAGTCAAATATGGTGGAGGTTGAAAGATGTTTCCGGATTGTTTTGCTGTCTTTGGCACTGGTTTTCATAACTGTGTGCAAGGCATCATGAAATCTTAAGATTACCAAAGGATTTTGAGTCGCAACGTACTTTGCAAAATAAGAGTGGTCCAAAATTCCAGTTGAGAGGTATAAAAAGCTTGTTGATGGTTATAGGAAGCGATTGATTGCAGTTTTTTATTCCATAGGGTGTGCGACCAAATATTAAGTCGAGGATGCCAACAATTTTGATCGGCCCTATTTTTGGAGTTCCAATACACACAAAGGAAATAAACACACCTATAATAAAACATATGTAATTGCAATAATTTTCTGGGACAAATACTTCATTTTCTGGAACAATTTCAAGGGTGTCAACACTTTCGGCCACCCGTATATAATATTAATTTTATTTTTACACTGATAATGATATGGTAAATCGCACACAATGTAATAGTGGCTGCAGAGAGGAATAAAATGCTTTTGTTTGTTTTTAATTTTGCCTCTTCGTTGTGCAGATATTATCAATGCCTGTTTGTTAGACAATCCCTGAATGTGTTGCGGTTGTCGAACTGTCACGAGACATGCAGCCGTGTGGACTCGAATATATTATTATTATGACGGATTTCATTTAAGAACACATTTATCATCCTGGTAAATTAAATTAAAACTGTTCATAAAATCTTTTTCTACTTTTCAATTTTTAGACTCAGGCAATTCAATCAAAGTGAGGATCAGTCTGAAAGCGGGGCTGGGAGATAAAGCGGTAAGACGAAAATAAGAACATGATCTGGGATGTTTTTATGTACGAATGTGTAATGTCCTGAGCTGGTGATTTAGATATGAAATTAATATAGAAAAATTCTGCTTCATTTAACTTAGAGTAAAAGATCTCTCATAGTGATTTATTACTATTGAAGTATAATGGAGATGTGGCATTTGGTTGCATGAACTGATACACAAATGTACACAATTAAAATTGGGCAAAACATTACTTTTTGTAGTTGGAAGTACAAAAATACAATAATGACCTAAAAATGCATGCAAACCAATCTAAGGGCATATTCACATGCAGCACTTTTGCAGCGTTTATTGATGCTAAATATTTACTGCAAATTAAAAGCTGCATTTTACAGTATCAGCGAAAGCTATGAGATTTCAGGAATCTCCTGCACGTGCTGGTTATTTTTAAATGACTGAATTTGAGAACTGCAGCGTTTTTAAAATTTTCAGAATGAAAATTCTTTCAGTGTTTTTACAGCATTTTTTCACCCATGGACATCAATGAGAAAGTGAAAAAATGCTGCAAAAAATGCAACAAACATTTTCCCGGTTTTGAAACTGTTTTGGTGAATAAAACTAACTTTAATAAACTTGTATTTTAGGCAAAGCACACGTGTAATCCGTACCTAAAAAACAATGAAAAAAAAGACAAGTATAAAACACAGCACAAATGCCACAAAGAACTATAAAAATGCGGACATTTTGGATGCAGCAGTGTTACTGCTAATAGAACAGATTTTGACTTCAGAAAAAAAATGCAGCAAAATCACTGCGGGTGAACAGAGCCAAAAAGATGACTGTGCAACAATAAATACAGTACAAAAGTTTTAGGGATAACCCTTAAATATAAGAATTAGACCTCCATGTTATGAAATAAATATCAGAAACTTTGATTACCAGTCATCAGGCGGTACCCAAACTGACCCATAAAGTCTTGTGTCTTAGCCAAGCACAGATTAGAGGTGATTGTCATGTGAGCCAACATTATAATGCTCATTCCCAATTATTGCCCTAAAGACGCCATAAATCACCCAAAATACAAGCAAAATGGTCATTTATCAAACTGTTGGATTGTTTATCTGGGCATAAATATCATGGTAGCAGCACATCGTCCCATATGTGCTGCCGGTAACACAATGCTACATGGGCACTGAACTAATAACAGTTCTGCCCCATGAGTATTTGAAGGACTGTATGAACATGTCCCTTTAGAACCACCTATCGACGGGTATATAGTTAGCAGGCTAAAACTCCATCTAAACGCACTTTAACATTTTCCCATAGTCTCAAGATAGGTGTTTATTCAATTACTTACCCCAAATATAGACTTTTCTTTTGAGCACCATGAGGCCACGTTCACACGTCCAGTATTGGGTCAGTATTTTACCTCAGTATTTGTAAGCCAAAACCAGGAGTGGAACAATCAGAGGAAAAAGTCCTATACAATAGACAGGTCAAATAAACATTATTTTATGGCAGAGATTCTCCAGCACCTCAATGTTGGGCCCCCATCTACTATAAGGGCTGCTAACCATCCAAGAAATCCTGGTTGGACAGTAAGGCTGCAGTCACACACAACGTATAAAACACGGTCCATTGTACAAGGACGAGAACCACAGAAATGTTCCCTGAACAGTGATCCATATGTCATCCTTGTGCAATGCAAGGATGCAATTTTCTCACATGTATGCATCCCGGTGACATCCGTGTGACATCCGTATGGCATTCATATGGCGAGATTTTCTCGCCGGCTTACAAAATGGACATATAATGGATCCAAGGATTCAAACATTTGTGAAAACATATATACAGTCTATATACAGTATATTTATATATATACGGTATATATATAAATATATATATATATATATATATATATATATATATATATATATACAGTGCCTTGCAAAAGTATTCGGCTCCCTGGATCTTTTCAACTTTTTCCCACAGATGATGCTTCGAACATAATGATACCAATGATACTTTTTGGTCAAGAATCAACAAGTGGAACAAAATTGTGAAGTTGAATGTAATTTATTGGTTATTTTAAATTTTTCTGGAAATTCCAAAACCGAAAAGTGGGCCGTGCAATATTATTCGTCCCCTTTAACTTAATACTTTGTTGCGCCACCTTTTGCTACGATTACAGCTGCAAGTCGCTTGGGGTGTCTATCAGTTTTGTACATCGAGAGACTGAAATTCTTGCCCATCCTTCCTTGGCAAACAGCTCGAGCTCAGTGAGGTTTGATGGAGATCGTTTGTGAACAGCAGTTTTCAATTATTTTTTCGAAGTTGAAGAATATAATTTTATAGTTCACAGTGAATGTAGCTTATGTCTTCATTTCAGTATTAGGGGCTGTAGACATGTATCACTTGAATTCTTAATGATTTATTTCGGCCTTTCAATATGTCAACAAAAAAAGTTAACTGCCCATGATTCAATAAGCTTATCTACTATATAATTGTCTAAGGGTCACTTCCGTCTTTCTGTCTGTCTGTCACAGAAATCCCAAGTCGCTGATTGGTCGTGGCCAGCTGGCCGCAACTAATCAGCGACGAGCACAGTCCGGCCGCGAAATGGCCGCTCCCTACTCCCCTGCAGTCAGTGCCCGCTCCATACTCCCCCCCCCCAGTCAGCGCCTGCCACCCACATAGCGTTGTAGCAGTCCGTTAAACCAACTGCGTTACACCGCGGCATAACGCGGTGTAACGCAGTCTGTTAACGCTGCTATTAACCCTATGCTGATGCTGACTATGCAGCATCAATAGTAAAAAGATCTAATATTAAAAATAATTAAAAAATAAAAAATCGTGATATACTCACTTTCCGGGGCCTTTCCCGCTCCTCGCGACACTCCGGGCCATGCATTGCGGTTTCGCGAGATGATGATGTAGCGCTCTCATGAGACCGCTACGTCATCATCTCGCGAGACTGCAATGCATTCTTGGGACCGGAGCGTTGCGAGGAGCATCGCTAAATGCCTGGCCTGGATCCGGGGGCCGCTGGAGGGTGAGTATATAACTATTTTTTATTTTATTATTTTTTTTTTTATGGGGATATGGTGCCCACACTGCTATATAGTACTTGGGCTGTGTTATATACTGCGTGGCTGCTACATACTACGTGGGCTGTGCTATATATTACGTGGGCAGTGTTATATACTGCGTGGGCAGTGTTATATACTGCGTGGGCAGTGTTATATACTACGTGGGCAGTGTTATATACTACATGGGCTGTGCTATATATTACGTGGGCAGTGTTATATACTATGTGGGCTGTGTTATATACTACGTGGGCAGAGTTATATACTACGTGGGCAGTGTTATATACTGCGTGAGCTGTGCTATATACTGCGTGGGCAGTGTTATATACTGCATGGACTGTGTTATATACTACGTGGCCAGTGTTATATACTATGTGGCCAGTGTTATATACTATGTGGACAGTGTTATATACGGCGTGGGCTGTGTTATATACTACGTGCCTGTGTTATATACTACATGGGCTGTGTTATATATTACGTGGGCTGTACTATATATTACGTGGGCAGTGTTATATACTAAGTGGCTGATATATACTAAGTGGCTGCTATATACTACGTAGCTATGCTATATGCTACGTGGCTGTCTGTGTTACGTGGGCTGTGTTATATACTGAGTGGGCTGTGCTATATACTGCGTGGGCTGTGTTATATACTACGTGGCTGTGCTATATACTACATGGCTCCTATATACTACATGGCTGTGTTATATACTAAGTGGCTGCTATATATTACGTGGGTTATTCTATATACTACCTGGCTGTGCTATATACTACGTGGCTGTGTTATATACTATGTGGCTGCTATATACTATGTGGCTGTGCTATATACTACGTGGCTGTGCTATATACTATGTGGCTGTGCTATATACTACGTGGCTGTGTTATATATTACGTGGGCTGTGTTATACACTATGTGGCTGTGCTATATACTACGTTGCTGTGCTATATACTACGTGGCTGTGCTATATACTACGTGGGCTGTGTTATATACTACGTGGCTGTGCTATATACTACGTGGCTGTGCTATATACTACGTTGCTGTGCTATATACTACGTGGCTGTGCTTTATACTATGTGGGCTGTGTTATATACTACGTGGCTGCTATATACTACGTAGCTCCTATATACTATGTGGCTGTGCTATATACTACGTGGCTGTCTGTGTTACGTGGGCTGTGCTATATACTATGTGGCCCCTATATACAAACATACATATATATTTTAGAATACCTGATGCGTTACAATTGGGCCACCATCTAGTAATATATATAAGCGGTCCAGAAAAATAAAAAAGTTAGTCGACAACCCTACCTACTATGTGATAGTTAGAATAATCATCTGAGGCACAGAGGTCTTTGTGATTTCCTTAGATACAAGGACCTAGATGTCACTGTGACCTCTGCATTCCTTTTTGGTACACCCATACTTTTTGGAGTTTTGTAAAAAAAAAGTAATATTTTTTTCCCATTTTAAGTGATTTTTTTTTACTTTGACAGTACACTTGGGACAGCAGTGAGCTAAGTTTGTTCAGGTCGACAATTGCTTACGCCATGTCAAAGTACTATAATTCAAAGAAAAGACAGGTGGCAGAATTTTCGTAAGTATATTTCAACTCTTCATCTAACTCCTCAACATTCAATGGTCCATTCAGTAAGACTTCTTTTAGATCTGGTCCGATTTGACAGGTCTTCTCTAATTTGGATATTATTGTGGAACCTAAATGAATTCTAATTACCATTAAACTATCTACAGTATATTTGGATTACTCACATTCTTTAGTTTAACCTCTTACCCCTATCAACTGCTTTCACCTTCCTGTCAGTAATGAGTTTGGAATGCTTCTTCCAGTCCCAACGATTTGGAGACCGTTCTTTTGTGATTCATTGTACTTTATGTTAGAAGTGAATTTAGGTTGATAAAATTTGTGCTTTTTCATTAAAGTTTTGGAAATTTGAGAAAAATTGTGTAACATCTGCAATTTTCAAGCTTTAAAGTGAACCTGTCACCTGAATTTGGCGGGACAGGTTTGCAGTCATATGGGCAAGATTGCCTTGCACAGGCGTGTACTTCGGAGGACACAGCATGAACTTCAACCCAATATTGCGGCCAGTATGCAGCCAGCGGGTAAGGAAAGGGTGAATCAAACACCCGAAAACCCCGCCCATATGACCGCAAACCTGTGCCGCCAAATTCAGGTGACAGGTTCCCTTTAAAATTATATGCCCTTATAACAAATTACCAGACAAAGCAGTTTAGAAGTAACATTGTCCATATGTCTACTTGACATCAGCATCATTTTTTAAATGCCTTTTATTTTGTCAGGATGTTAGAAGGGTTCAAATTTTAGCAGCAATTTTCGTTTTTTTCAGCAAAAGAGACAAAAATCAATATTTTTCCAGACCTGTTCAGTTTTGAAGTGACTTTGAGTGGTCTATATGTCAGGAAAATCCCAAAAGTTCTAACATTTTAATAACTGAACCCCTCAAAGTGTTCAAAACTACATTCAGGAAGTGATACTTTAGATTATCAAAAGGACAACATATGTACAGGAGAAAAATATGTAAACGGACAAGGTTACATTCATACATCATCTATGTGCTATTAAAGGGAACATGTCATGTGAAAAAATGCTGTTGATAGTGTTTTGACCCTACCCGGTGCTGGCACTTAAAGCCCCACTGCTGGGAGAAAATGAACTTTATTACTTCTGGCAGCATCTTGGTTTCAGTCACAGTGGGTAGAACCAGCGTGGGTTCAGTCACCGCTTAGTGTATAGAGTGTGGCGGCTGTAACCACATTCCCAGGACTGACTGACAGCAGCTCAGCATTAAAGCCAGCTGTCAGTCAGTGCTGGGTGCGCAGTTACAGTCCCTGCTCTCCATACACAGAGTGGTGACTGAAACCGCGCTGACACCAACCCGGTGACTGAGATACTGACGGTAGGACGAAAGTTAATTTTCTCCCAGCATCGGGGTCTAAGTGCCGGTAATGTGCAGGTTCAGAATTATATTAACCTGCAGATTAACCCCATAGCGTTTTTTTCATGTGACAGGTTCCCTTTAAAACAGACAGTATACTGATCTATAGAGTTTAATCAAACAATTAAAATGTTTGTATTTTCTAAATAGATTTGTAAGTCTGTTTCATAAGTTTCACAGTGTCGGCATGGACCCAATTTCTAGATTCTTTATGGGTCTCCATCAAAAAAGAATGACAAAGATTTTTCATTTGTTTTGAAAAGATTCTGCTAAGTGTCAATTGTTAAAAATAAAGTCAGAAAGATTTTACCTTCTTCAGTTTTTAAAAACGAGAGAAAAAATGAAATGCAAATTGGTTGACACACAGAAGCAAAATTATCAATTTTTCATGGATGTAATCCCAGACTCCACACAAATTTACTGGACCCCTTTACAGTACTATTGGGATCTTTGATGCTAAAAGTCTAGTTCAGCAGAACTCTGGAGATTTACTTTATGCGATCAGCCCCTATTCTTTCATTGAACTTATGGACGTTCTGTAGGGCAAGCTTGTTAATGTCAACCATGATTCAGATAATATCGTATTACGGAAAAGATTCTAAGGTGTGCCATTAGGAAATAGAAATGTGATTCGAAAATGTCATAATATTATAATTCGATTTAATACTTAATTTTTCATTTTTTTTTTATAGAGATGAAGATGTCCATATTTTCAACGAGACTGAACGAATATCCTTCTATTTTTATGTTACGATGCCTCAAGAAATTGGAAACATAATACCGAAATCTGAAGTGGAAGATGCTGTTCGGTAAAAAATATTTTTTGATTTCTTTTAGGATTGGATTAGTGATGTTTAGGTCCTCCATCCCCCTTCGAAGACAATCCTCACGTGACCATAAGTGTGAGTGGTGGAAGCTTTCTAGTCTTGCAAAGCAGTTGAGGCGCCAGGTTATGTGTCTCATATTTCTACCTTTTCATTAACCCTGGTTTGTTTAAAAGGAACATATTTATATAACCTACTAACAATGTACTCTATGAACAGGTTTTCAAAAGGAAGAATCAATAGTGCTTTCCTACTCGATGAAGACTCCTTGGAATTTCTGGGTATTCCTCCAACTTTATCATCCCCCAATGAAGGTTCTTTCTCAGTGTGGCTAGTGGTTTTCGGTGTAGTGGTTGGGTTGCTGGTTATTGCTCTGGTTGTTCTACTTGTGCTTGGCCAAAGGGACAGGAAAAAGTAAGTTACAAAAATCATATTAGCTCATTATATCTAGTGGAATAAATATGGAGATGTACTTAACAATATGCCCTACATAGTGTAAAATCACATTTCATGTCTCGAATTAACCATTAAGTGTTCTGTGCTGTTTATCAGCTTTATTCACATGCAGGTTGCACACCATACAATTGAATATAGGTGGAGAAGAGATAGAGTTAAATGACTAAAGTCCTTTACTTTCTCCCTGCTGAGAGATACAGTAAAAATAACTTGAATATCCTACCCTAGTATTGCAAAACTGGCACTGATTTCAGTGAGCAGTCCCAACAGTAGAGGTGTTATTCAATGTGAGCCTGTGGGCTTGGAGAAACAGTGACCATGACCAAAAGGCAGCTCATATATAAGTTTAAAGAGATTGTTCGGCCTTGGGGTACAATTTCTGCAGTCACTCCATGTGATTGCAGACTTGTAATTCCTCACAGTGCACACTGTCTGAACTCTCTGATGCCGGGAGCAGGCGGGTCCATGGCCACAAGTCTGCGATTTGTGTACATGCGGTTATGAGCCGACTAGATGTGCTCCGCCTTGCTCAATGCAATTGGATTGAGCGAGGCCGGATATATCTAGCTGGAATGTTGCCGGAAGTATGCAAATCACATACTTGCAGTCAAATGATGTCAGCTCCCGGTGCCGGCACCTGAGATTCCTGACAATGCGCAGTCTGTGCCCTGTGAAGATTCACAGGTCGTCGGTCACAGAAAGTGACTGAACATTTGCACCCCAAGGCTGGATATCCTTAATAATAGGCAATGAAGGCAACTTCCTGTTGTGAATTAGAAAGTAAGAGAGGTTTATAGCCAGTAATGTAACTGAAGTTCTATTGGCCCAGCTGCAAAATTTGGACAGGGGCACCCACTACAATGTTGGTACACTCTATTGGCCGCTGTAACAAGGTCCTACATCCTGGCTCCTATCCTGTAATAATATCCTATATCCTGTAGTCATGTCCTCCATCCTGCAATAATGTCCTATCATGGAACCTATCCTGTAATAATGTCCCCCATCCTATAATAATGTCCTTTATCCTGGGCTCCATCCTGTAATAATATCCTTCATCCTGTTTTAATGTTCCCCATTCTTCAATAATGTGCCCAATACTGGACCCAATCTTGTAATAATATTCTTTGTACTGTTATGATGTCTCCCAACTTTTAATACTGCCCTCCATCTTGGCGCCTATCCTGTAATGTTTCCCATCCTGGCACCTATCCTGTAATAATGTCTCCCATCCTGGCACCTATCCTGTAAGAATGCCCCCCATCCTGGAATTTATCCTGTAACAATGTCCCCCATCCTAGCATTAATCCTGTAATTTCCCCCATCCTGTAACAATACCCCTCATTCTGTAGCATTGTCCCACATCCTGTAGTCCATCACGGGGCCTTCATTTTATAATGGCCCCCATCGTGTAAATCTCCCTCCTGGAGCTCTCCTCACATTTAAATATAAAAAAATAGTATTCTTGCCATTCCTATTTCCTTTGCGAGTAATATCCCCTTATCTGTGACATAGCACCCATAAAGACTATACTCTACCTTCAAATGTAGCTGATTTCATAAGGAGGCGAGAGGTCCTACCTCTGGATTCAGTTGACAGAAGTTGGCAGACAAAAACATCATAAAATACACAATGGTGCATGTTCTATTATGGAACTTTTCTATGTCATAGAGAGGTACAATGAGGCAGTAAATTAAATACACAAAACTCAGGCATATGGAGAAATAGGAATTCTGTGTTCCACCATACAGGCTCCATGACCATGGCTCTGCCCATGGTGACCATATCTCTACAATACTTATGGCCCAATGCTGGTACACTGGGCTGCATGCTAGCTAAAGCCAGATAACCAGGCTGGTTGTACTACGACTTGTCAGATGCTACATTTCGTGATCTACTGCTTTACGTATATTTTCATTCATCACAATAATGCAATTTCTTTGTATTTCTTTCCGAAAAGGAAGAGAAAAGCTGATAGAGAAAAACAGATGAAGTCTGAAGATGACAGAGTTTCTGAGATTTTGGTTGATCCTGTGGCTGTGGCTGTAGCTGATGATAATAGCATACCAGTTAATACATATGAAACTGTAGGGGAACAAAATAAAGCCTATGAAGATGAAGATGATCCACAAACGTCATTCTAAGACATTTGGTCACAAGCTGCTATAGGGAGGTTTTAAAGATTATCAAACAGATGTCATCTTCATTTTTATTCTTTACCTGAAGGTAACCAACCAAGATGGAGTATCTTTGGAGATATGGTCGGAGAGAGAGGATGCACTGGCAAAAGGTTTAAAAAATAGGTTACGTGTTGACTGCCACAATCATCCAAGAACTTGATCTGCACAATCTTAACCCATACCAACCAGTGCAAGTTGCACTCCTATTAATGGCATGTTTAATATAACTCACTGATACAGTATTCTCTGTTTTATAATAACCCTTGCAAAATTTACGTCTATATTCACTCTCTGTTTACTTGTACGTCAGTGGCGCAGTTCTATTTCATTACAAATGTAACATGCATTACTACATTACTAGTGTTCATGAATTATAATAAAAACAATAATTTCATTATTAACAGTTCATTCCACTACTGACCTCTAGGCTTGATGTCACCTGACAATACAAAGGTGACATCAATCCCCTCAACTATCACCCCATTTGCCACCGCATCAGGGCAAGTGGAAAGAGCGGGGCTAAGTGCCACAACTGGCACATCTTATAGATGCACCCTTTCTGGGGCGCATGAGAGCTGATGTTTTTAGCCTGGGGGAGCAGTATCCATGGCCCCTTCCTAGGCTATTAATGTCATCCCGCAGCTGTCTGCCTAGCTTTTGCTAGTTATTAAATATAGGGGGCCCTAAGTCTTTTTTGGGGGGTCCCCATTTTAATAGCCAGTAAAGGCTAAGGATACAGCTGTGAGATGATATTAGTAGTCAGGGCAGCACGGTGGCTTAGTGGTTAGCACAGCAGCCTTGCAGCGCTGGAGTCCTGAGTTCAAATCCCACCAAAGACGACATCTGCAAAATGTTTGTATGTTTGGTTTCCTCCCACATTCCAAAGACATACTGATAGGGAATTTAGATTGTGAGCCCCATTGGGGACAGCGATGTTAATGTCTGTAAAGCACTGCGTAATATGTTAGCGCTATATAAAAAAATAAATAAATAAAGATTAAAGATAATAGTCTGGGAAGCTCCATAGGTATTACCCAGTTCCCAGGCTAGAAACATGTGCCCCCAACCATCAGCTTTCCCTCTGCTTGTTGATAAAATTACGCGGGAGCCTACACCAATTTTTTTTCAGAAAAATAATCTTTTAATAATTAAATACATGTACAGTAAGCTGCACACGCTGTACTAATTGTATATGTCACTGACATCTTTATATCTATCTATTCGATGTGTATGTACTGTATGTAATCCATCAATTTCATTCTGTCGGGTCCCGCTGTGATTTTACTGTATGCGGCTGCTGAATTGCCAGCTTTTCAAAGGAGATCAGTGTATAAAAATCAGACATAACTCGCATGTTCCGAGTGCTATGCGATTTTTTTTTTCTCACACCCATTGACTTCTGTTGCCAAATGCGATCTGATTTCCGATTACAATTGCAGCATGCTGCAATTTTTTTCCAGTCGGATTGTGATCAGATCAGAGCTGGAAAAAAAAAACACTGATGAACACACAATGATAGAATAACATTGGTTCGAATGCAATACGATTTTTAATCAGACTGCATTCGTCTGATTTCATTGCAAGTGGGAATGAACCCTTAAATAGGAGAAGCTTGAAAACACTTCTCATACAGGAAAAAACAGCAACTAATTACGGTAAACTCTAATGGTAAAAAAATATCACATTGACCAAACACTGTTGAAATCCGATCCAAAACATTAATGAAGATACATCTGCTTTTTTATGTACGGGAAAAATCACTGACATCTGAATACGGCCTTGTGACATACCATTACTCCACATTAGTTAGTTGTAGATTGTTCAGACACTGCTGTGAAGCTGTGTGAGTAGATCAGCCATGTGCATAAGGCTACAGTTACGTATCCGTGTGACTCGTGTGATGTCTGTTTTTTTCACATGAAGCCATAGGGTTGATTGTAAAGTTGATGTGTGTATGGATCAATCAATCTGTGTGTCCGGTCCATGAGACTCGGCCATTAAAGTCTATGGGATAGACAAGAGGTATGGGGGCCACTTCTACCTCCAACGCGGGTGGAATTGTGCATTATGAGGAGCTATTGGGCTGCAAAGGGCCCATATATTGTCCTTGCACAGGGGCCTCTTGTCTCTGTGTTAGCTCCTAATGAAGACATACCTTGTTCTTCAGGTTTCCTTCCATCCATGTTTCTTCATTTTTCAATGATACATTGTTAAGAGTCAATAGAGAGATAAAAGTTCAGACATGGATGTAAAAATTGACACACATGAGTGTACAATGTGAGAATTCAGTCTGACAACTTGAACCCTAAGGCTCAACAAACCCCTTTAAAGGTTAACCATCTTCTTTTAATACTGTATATAGTTATAGTTCAAAGCAAGGACCAATTTGTCATGAAAGCAAAATGAGGGTTAGGCAGAGATGTCGGTCATCAAGGACGCGATTGCTTTTTCAGAGTGAAACAATGCTTTGTCTGGTGAATGCTACTCTTAGACCGGCATCACACACAACATATAAAAATACGGTCCTTTTTTTTACGGACCAAATGCGCAGAAATGTTCCCTGAACAGTGATCCGTAGGCAAGGTGTGGCTGCGTATTTTGCACACGTAAACCTCCGTACGGCATCCTTATGGCATCCGTACGGCGAGATTTTCTCGCCGGCTTGCAAAACGGACATATTATGGATCCATGAGCTCAAATATTCGCACATACATACAGTATATATATGTGTATACAGGTCCTTCTCAAAAAATTAGCATGTAGTGTTAAATTTCATTATTTACCATAATGTAATGATTACAATTAAACTTTCATATATTATAGATTCATTATCCACCAACTGAAATTTGTCAGGTCTTTTATTGTTTTAATACTGATGATTTTGGCATACAACTCCTGATAACCCAAAAAACCTGTCTCAATAAATTAGCATATCAAGAAAAGGTTCTCTAAACGACCTATTACCCTAATCTTCTGAATCAACTAATTAACTCTAAACACATGCAAAAGATACCTGAGGCTTTTATAAACTCCCTGCCTGGTTCATTACTCAAAACCCCCATCATGGGTAAGACTAGCGACCTGACAGATGTCAAGAAGGCCATCATTGACACCCTCAAGCAAGAGGGTAAGACCCAGAAAGAAATTTCTCAACAAATAGGCTGTTCCCAGAGTGCTGTATCAAGGCACCTCAATGGTAAGTCTGTTGGAAGGAAACAATGTGGCAGAAAACGCTGTACAACGAGAAAAGGAGACCGGACCCTGAGGAAGATTGTGGAGAAGGACCGATTCCAGACCTTGGGGAACCTGAGGAAGCAGTGGACTGAGTCTGGTGTGGAAACATCCAGAGCCACCGTGCACAGGCGTGTGCAGGAAATGGGCTACAGGTGCCGCATTCCCCAGGTAAAGCCACTTTTGAGCTACAGAGAAGCAGCACTGGACTGTTGCTAAGTGGTCCCAAGTACTTTTTTCTGATGAAAGCAAATTTTGCATGTCATTCGGAAATCAAGGTGCCAGAGTCTGGAGGAAGACTGGGGAGAAGGAAATGCCAAAATGCCTGAAGTCCAGTGTCAAGTACCCACAGTCAGTGATGGTGTGGGGTGCCATGTCAGCTGCTGGTGTTGGTCCACTGTGTTTCATCAAGGGCAGGGTCAATGCAGCTAGCTATCAGGAGATTTTGGAGCACTTCATGCTTCCATCGGCTGAAATGCTTTATGGAGATGAAGATTTCATTTTTCAGCACGACCTGGCACCTGCTCACAGTGCCAAAACCACTGGTAAATGGTTTACTGACCATGGTATTACTGTGCTCAATTGGCCTGCCAACTCTCCTGACCTGAACCCCATAGAGAATCTGTGGGATATTGTGAAGAGAAAGTTGAGAGACGCAAGACCCAACACTCTGGATGAGCTTAAGGCCGCTATTGAAGCATCCTGGGCCTCCATAACATCTCAGCAGTGTCACAGGCTGATTGCCTCCATGCCACGCCGCATTGAAGCAGTCATTTCTGCCAAAGGATTCCCGACCAAGTATTGAGTGCATAACTGAACATTATTATTTGTTGGTTTTTTGTTTGTTATTAAAAAACACTTTTATTTGATTGGATGGGTGAAATATGCTAATTTATTGAGACAGGTTTTTTGGGTTATCAGGAGTTGTATGCCAAAATCATCAGTATTAAAACAATAAAAGACCTGACAAATTTCAGTTGGTGGATAATGAATCTATAATATATGAAAGTTTAATTGTAATCATTACATTATGGTAAATAATGAAATTTAACACTATATGCTAATTTTTTGAGAAGGACCTGTATATATATATATATATATATATATATATATATATATATATATATATATATATATATATATATAGTTAGGTCCATATATATTTGGACAGAGACAACATTTTTCTAATTTCGGTTATAGACATTACCACAATGAATTTTAAACAAAACAATTCCGCTGCAGTTGAAGTTCAGACTTTCAGCTTTCATTTGAGGGTATCCACATTAAAATTGGATGAAGGGTTTAGGAGTTTCAGCTCCTTAACATGTGCCACCCTGTTTTTAAAGGGACCAAAAGTAATTGGACAGAGTCCATAATTTTAAATAAAATGTTCATTTCTAGTACATGGTTGAAAACCCTTTGTTGGCAATGACTGCCTGAAGTCTTGAACTCATGGACATCACCAGACGCTGTGTTTCCTCCTTTTTGATGCTCTGCCAGGCCTTCACAGCGGTGGTTTTCAGTTGCTGTTTGTTTGTGGGCCTTTCTGTCTGAAGTTTAGTCTTTAACAAGTAAAATGCTGCTCAATTTTGTTGAGATCAGGTGACTGACTTGGCCATTCAAGAATATTCCACTTCTTTGCTTTAATAAACTCCTGGGTTGCTTTGGCTTTATGTTTTGGATCATTGTCCATCTGTAGTATGAAAGGACGACCAATCAGTTTGGCTGCATTTGGCTGGATCTGAGCACACAGTATGGCGGCTCTGAATACCTCAGAATTCATTCGGCTGCTTCTGTCCTGTGTCACATCATCAATAAACACTAGTGACCCAGTGCCACTGGCAGCCATGCATGCCCAAGCCATCACACTGCCTCCGCCGTGTTTTACAGATGATGTGGTATGCTTTGGATCATGAGCTGTACCACGCCTTCGCCATACTTTTCTCTTTCCATCATTCTGGTAGAGGTTGATCTTGGCTTCATCTGTCCAAAGAATGTTCTTCCAGAACTGTGCGGCTTTTTTAGATGTTTTTTAGCAAAGTCCAGTCTAGTCTTTTTATCCTTGATGCTTATGAGTTGCTTGCACCGTTCAGTGAACCCTCTGTATTTACTTTCGTGCAGTCTTCTCTCTATGGTAGATTTGGATATTGATACGCCGACCTCCTGGAGAGTGTTGTTCACTTGGTTGGCTGTTGTGAAGGGGTTTCTCTTCACCATGGAGATTATTCTGCGATCATCCACCACTGTTGTCTTCCGTGGGCGCCCAGGTCTTTTTGCATTGATGAGTTCGCCAGTGCTTTCTTTCTTTCTTAGGATGTACCAAACTGTAGATTTTACCACTCCTAATATTGTAACAATTTCTCGGAAGGGTTTTTTCTGCTTTCGCAGCGTAAGGATGGTTTGTTTCACCTGCATGGAGAGCTCCTTTGACCGTATGTTTACTTCACAGCAAACCTTCCAAATGCAAGCACCACACTACATATCAACTCCAGGCCTTTTATCTGCTTAATTGAGAATAGCATAACGAAGGGATTGCCCACACCTGTCCATGAAATAGCCTTGGAGTCAATTGTCCAATTACTTTTGGTCCCTTTAAAAACAGGGTGGCACATGTTAAGGAGCTGAAACTCCTAAACCCTTCATCCAATTTGAATGTGGATACCCTCAAATGACAGCTGAAAGTCCGATCTTCATCTGCATCTGAATTGTTTTGTTTAAAATTCATTGTGGTAATTTCTATAACCAAAATTAGAAAAATGTTGTCTCTGTCCAAATATATATGGACCTAACTGTATATGTCAGTGAGACATATATATATATATATATATTTATATTTCATACAGCGCTAGATAGCAAAAAAGTTGGTAATTCAGTTGTCGGCTTTTGCTAAATAATTCCCGAACCCGACAGGATATGAGACATGGTTTACATACAATAACCCACTGCATATCTGTTATATTTTTATATATTCCTCACTAATAATGTTAGTAGTGTTTGTGTGTAAAAGGGTTAGGGTATGTTCACACGTTCCTGATTTCCATCGTTTTTTTTTCAGGACTGAAACCGCAGCTCTTTGCAGAAAACGCAGGTTCTTTTTTTGGTGCTTTTTTGGTGCGTTTTTTGATGCGTTTTTTTATGCAGTTTTCTATGCAGAGTCTGTGTGTTTTCTAGGAAGTTTTTTAGGGTTAAAATGGCTGAAAATACCCTAACCCTACCCCTAACCCTAACCCTACCCCTACCCCTACCCCTACCCCTAACCCTACCCCTAACCCTACCCCTAACCCTACCCCTACCCCTACCCCTAACCCTAACCCTACCCCTAACCCTAACCCTAACCCTAACCTTAGTGGAAAAATAAAAAATTTCTTAATTTTTTTATTGTCCCTACCTATGGGGGTGACAAAGGTGGGGGTTTCATTTACTATTTTTCTTATTTTGATCACTGAGATAGGTTATATCTCAGTGATCAAAATGCACTTTGGAACGAATCTGCCGGCCGGCAGATTCGGCGGGCGCACTGCGCATGCGCCCGCCATTTTGCAAGATGGCGGCGCCCAGGGAGAAGACGGCCGGACGGACACCGGGAGGCCGGGTAAGTATAAGGGGGGGAGATTAGGGCACGGGGGGGCATCGGAGCATGGGGGGGGCATTGGAGCACGGGGAGGGGGCATCGGAGCATGGGGGGGTGGGATCGGGGCAGCCACACTCCGCCCACGCACTTCCGCCCGCTTCCCCGCACTTCCTGCTGCAGCGGTTCGGCACCACAAACCGCAATAAAACCCGCAGATATATTTTTGATCTGCGGGTTTTACTGCGGGTTTGACCTCACAATGGAGGTCTATGGGTGCAGAACCGCTGCGGCTCCAAAAAAAGAAGTGACATGGTACTTCTTTTTTACCGCGGCTATTCAGCGCGGCTTTTTTTCCCGATTCCCGCATCATGTGCACAGTGGTTCCTGTTTTCCATAGGGTACATTGTACTGTACCCTGCATGGAAAACAGCTGCGGAACCGCAGCGGCAAAAACGCTGCGGTTCCGCAGAAAAAAACGCACTGTCTGAACATGGCCTTAATTCAAGGAAAAAACTGGCATGGTCTCCTGAGCAATTTTGTCCGCCAGAGAGGGAAAGCAAGTGATTGAGGGCAGATATTAATAGCCTAGAGAGGGACCATGGCTATTGCCCCCCCCCCCCCGGCTAAAACATCTGTCCCAGCCACCCCAAAAAAGGTGCATCTGTAAGATGCACCTATTCCGGCACTTAGCCTCTCTCTTCCCACTGCCCTGTGGCATTGGCATATGGGGTAATAAGGGGTTAATGTCGCCTTGCTATTGTACGGTGACATTAAGCCTGGTTAATAATGGAGAGGTGTCAATGAGACACCTATCCATTATAATCCAATAGTAGGAAAGGATTAAAAATACACACACATTAAGAATAAAGTATTTTATTGAAAGAAAGAAACACACAGGTGTTTCATATGTTATTGTACGCTCAATCCAACTGATGACCCTCGTTCTCCTGTAAAAAAAAATCCAAAATAAAAAAGCAACAATATCTTATACCTGTCCGCGCAGTGATCCATCTCAAAGGGTTAAATTCATTTACAACCAGGAGCGGTGCTAATGCTGCTGCTCCCAGCTGTAAAAGACTGGGGAATGAATGAGTTGCAGGGGGCGGAGTTTTGGTGTCTAGTGGTGATGTCCCGAAGCTCCGCCCCCTGGCAGCATGAACTCATATGAACTGTAGTGTGGGAAAATATTCAGAAACTTTCCCACGCTACAGTTCATATGAGTTCATGCCCCCACAGGACAGTGGGAAGAGAGCGGCTAAATGCCGGAAGAGGCGCATCTTACAGATGCACCTTTTCTGGGGTGGCTGGGGGCCAGGGGGGGCCAATAACCATGGTCCCTCTCTAGGCTACTAATATTTGCCCTCAGTCACTGGCTTTCCCTCTCTGGCAGAGAAAATTGCACAGGAGTCCATGCCATTTCTGTGAATTAACCCTTTAATTTAATACCTAGAGCTCCCAAATTTTACACACAAACACTACTAACATTATTAATGAGGGATATGTAAAAATCTAATGGATAGGCAATTGTTTATTGTATGTATCCATGTCTCATATCCTGTCGGGTTCGGGAATTATTTAGCAAAAGCCGACAATTGAATTACTGGCTTTTTTGCTATCTAGCGCTGTATGAAATATAAATATATATATATATATATATATATATATATATATACGGTATATACCCCTATACTATGTGTAGACATTTATTTTATCTATTCTATTTTAACCTGTCAGTGTGATTTTATTGTACACCGCACTGAATTGCCGGCTTTTCTTAGAACAATAAAGTTTGTGTTCGTGATGCCACTTGTAGTATTCGGTCAGTGGGGACCGACGCTGCTTAAAGGGGTCTTCTGGGGTGATGTTTTGGCAGCTAGATGGTATAACTTCCCACAGGTGAAGTAGGTCCCCAGGGCTCCCAGTGTATAAGTGAAGATGGTGAGAGGTGCAGTGAAGAACGAGGACACAGGTTTGCAGTCTCTTTACCTGCTTTACTGTAGCTTCAGGCAACTGCAGTCCAGGGCACCAGACAACAGGTACAGGCAGTCTCCAGTCGGCTTGGAAGCAAATCCAGAGTCCTCTGTACTAGGTGGAGATCAAAACCTTCCTCCAAATGCGGTGGTGATGTGGTTCCGTACTGCCTAAGGCTTCAAATAAGGTCCTCACAGTTCCTCTCTGTCCCCCATGAAGGTTAGGACACAATCTGTATGACAGGTAAACTGGGCCTTTTTGCAGGGTGTCTATCACGACCCAGGCCTTATATATCACTGTGTCTCCTGGGTATCAATGCGGACAGGTGATGTACAATCCAGCTGTCCTGCCGGTTTCAGCTATGCCACTATAGAGTTTAGCACGGCCATGGTCTTCCAGCTACCGGAATCTGCACTAGCCAGTGAAATAGCCACTTCTCAGCTCTGCTCCACTGGTGTTATTCTCCTGTGCTTTCTCTCTCCTGCACTCCTTCTACAAGTTGTTCGTTCCCTCTGTTCTCTTCCATCAAGAGCTTTAGTTCCTCGGACTACTTGGCTCTTTCAGACCTTCCGACACTATATGTCTGTTTGCCCTCTTCCCTGTCCTCTGACAGTCTGCTCTCTAACTTCCCCTCCAGCCAGAATATATCAGGGAAGTTCCCCTTAATCCGGGTTCAGAGCTCCCCCTTCTGCCCTGGAGTATGAACGTTTTGTATGTAAGTGATTACCTGGTGAAAGTTATCCTTCATCGCTTCCAAGCGTGACATCACTCTCCCCAAGGGGAAAGTAATGCCACTGTGATGACCAGGACCCTGGGGCATCACATATTTCTTGCAAGTCACACATGTGGTCTGGGGCGTCACATATTTCTTGCAAGTCACACATGTGGTCCGTGTATAATTCGAATTTTTCTCATCCCCATAGACTTGCATTGGCGTATTTTTGGAGGAATACGCTGACAATCGCAGCATACTGCAATTTTCTCAGCCCGTAAAAAATACAGCGGAGAAATATACGGCTGATGGGAGCTGCCCCATAGAGAAACATTGGTCCGAGTGTAATGCGTTGGTTTACGCCTCTCATACGTCCGTATTTCTCTCTAGTGTGACCCCGGCCTTAAGGATTCGCTCACATTTGCACATAAATCGGACGAATGTAATGCAAGAAAACAAGGGATTGCATTCGGGCGCATGTTATTCAAGGAGGCAGTGCAGATCTGGATATTTCTCGGTTGTACTCGGTGTGAATACCATATGGACCATCAGAATAGCATCCAATTTTTATGGATATATTTAAATTCTGTAACATAGGAAATTGTAAATGGTCCTGTATAAGATTAACACCGGTGGTCGGCGTTCATAGCAAGCGAGTGATTCTGCTACATACAGGCGATCTGATCATCGCCTGTATGTAGCAGAGCCAATCAGGTTATGAATCTACTAGTCTTCCATGGAGACTATTGAAGCATGCCAAAAGTGAAAAAAAAACGTTTTTAAAAATATTAATATATATATATATATATATATATATATATATATATACATATATATATATAAGTTCAAATCACTCCCTTTTCGCCACATTCAAAATAAAGCCTCACCCAACCCGAGATTCCAAAAAATTGAGACACTACAGGTATCGGAAACTAGCGCACATTTTTTTTTTTAAGAAAGTTTGGAATTTTTTTCATAAACTTGTAATGACCTGGAGAATCATAATAGCAGGTCAGTTTTTAGCCTTTAGCGTACATAGTAAAAAAAAAACACAATTATGGGATTGCACTTTTTTTTGCAATTTCACCGCACTTGGAATTTTTTTCTTGTTTTCTTGTTTTCCAGTACACGACATGTTAAAACCAATGGTGTAGTTCAAAAGAACAACTTGTCCTGCAAAAAACAAGCCCTCACATGGCCATATTCACGGAAATATAAAAAAGTTATGGCTCTGGGAAGATGGGGAGCAAAACATGAAAACGCAAAACCGGAAATACCTCTGGTCATGATGGGGTTAATAACTGCTTTAAAAAAACAGACGCATGTGGACATAACAGAGATGACAAGTGAGAAAAATCGCCCCACTCTCCTGGATGAGAACGGGACCAATTTTTTTATACAAAAAAATCTAGAACTAGATGAGTTCACTGTTGTAGGTATCCACCATCGCATAGATTTTGGAGGTCCAGCAAGCCCCTCGGCCCGGGGCAAGTTAATCCAAAATAACACCAAAAAAGCAGGCGTCTGCAATAAAATTTTAACGGCTTTATTACACTTTTATTAAAATCAGTTGTCAAACAGGACAATGTTCCGGTGCCGATGCGTTTTTACATGAACAGTCTTGATCGTAATGACACAAACCGCATAGTATCCGTATGTGTCCTATAAGATGTATTTCTTTTAGTTTATCCTTTGTGATTGGGTGTTCTATGATTCTTCATCTTCTGCTTTTAAACACACACATGTGCCTTTGTGGCATCAAAACACAAATATAAAAATGTTGTTCTGTCTCCACATAAGGCGAATAGAGGTGTAGTTGACTGATAGAGGGACTGTGAGAGAATCCTTGCCTCCATTTTCCAAGATGGGGGAGCAGACAGGACCATTTATTTGCATACTCAGGGTCCATTGACTTGAATGCAGAACCACAGCATTGGTACAATTCAAATCTTGTTTTTTTAGAATCTGGATACAGCACAATACTTGTGTGTACAATGCAGTAACTTTCTCTGGAATCGCTGTCACAGGTTCACTGATGTTATTGGGCAGAAAAAAATGGCTGCCGAGTACAAGTGACCCATGAACTGCAGTGAAGACACAGCCATATGAATACTAAATTAGAATGACAGGTATAATGAGTAACAAATATTGGCCAGCAGATGGTGCATAGCCTAACAATAGTGTGGCACTCCAGGGTCCTGGTTGTCACAGTAGCATTGCTTTCCTCACGGGGAGAGTGATGTTACGTTTGGAGGCAAGAAGGGATAACTGTCACCAGGTAAACACAAGCATGCAACACATTCACACTCCAGGCCACCAGGGGGAGCTTTTGGTCCTATTTACTAGGTGACTCCGCATATATATGGTAGTTTTGGAAGGAAAGAGAGTCAGTTCCTGTCAGAGAGACAGAGGGGAAGGAAGCAGAAAGATGTGCTAGAGAGAGAGATTGCCAAAAGGGAGCTTGTCATGGAACATCAGCTGAGTCGGAGCTGGTACGATAGGAGAATAGCTGAACAGACATGGGGGTCTGCAGCTCCTGGCAGAAAGAGGAAACTGAGAAGGAAAGAACATCATTCAGACAGTTGGTGCCAGGAAACAGACTGCAGCAGTCTGAGGCAGAAGATGGTGTACAGAGCTGTGTAGCCGCAGTGCTGCAGTTCCTGGAAAGAGATTATACGAAAGTCGAATATATTGCAGTGAGCGTGCAGGAGAGCGAAGCACAGGAGAGTAACACCAGTGGGAGACCAGCCACGAGCAGGCTGCCTCCTTCTGAGGCGCAGAGACTGGTAGCCGGAACACCGAGGTTGTAAGGGCTTCTACGTCTTACATCAGAGACCGGCAGGACAGCTGAACTCCAAGTTACCTGTCCGGCTTAATACCCAGGAGTCCCTATAAACAGGCTCAAGTCACCAGTCATATGGGTTATGTCCTATCCTATACGGGGGACAGAGAGAGAACATCTGTGAGGACCTTATCTGAAACCATAGGCAGTAAGGGACTACCCTGCCCCAGTGACCGTCCATGGTCAGCGACAGCCCCTGCCCCAGCTACTGACCCCGCTCCAGTGACTGATCTTACTGCAGCCACCGACTGTGCCACGCTGGTAGGCCCGCTCCCAGTACCATTAGCCCTCCGACCTGGTTGGGGCCATTACAATGTTCCCTAGGACCATGACTCTGGTATGGGGAAACAGCAAACCCTGGCCCAGCAAGCATAAGAGCAAATGGAGAATTTCTGAATGTTAAAGTGACTGTAAATAGTTGAAAGTTAATCCATTATTGACAAGTTTAAAAATGACTGCTAGAATTTAAAAGTTCGTTTAACCTGACCAGGTTTCCATTTAAAAGGGTCCCGCATTTAAAGGGATCCTCTGTTTAGAGATCATCCATTCGAATCATGGACGGTGAATGGTTCACAAACTTTCTTGTAAATAGTTTGCACCTTCTTAAAGGTGCTTCCTACTGGTTTTACATAGAAGCTTTAAAGAGACTGTTTCTAATATTGCTGTAAAAGTTGCTTTGTTTTGCAGAGACACAGAGACCTGAAGAAAAACCCGTTTGGCGTGGGAGGATTCCGGGTCTGGATACACGCCTTGTAGCCCGCCCAACCCAATGTTGGGGGTTAACGACGGGTCCTTCGCTTCGTTGCTGCTGTTATAAAGTTATTGATTGACTTGTGTATTAAATTGCACCTTTAATTGCACTACCTCCATATTAAAAGACTTGAATATTGTTTGCACCCTTAAAGAGAATGTTGACTGTTGCACTCTGCTGAAATAATATCCAAAGTTAGTTAGAATTGTACTTCATATGCTAGAAAGTTAGTATATTAGTGAGATAATATATTGAATAAAAAGCAATGAAATATATTGAATGATAATATACTGAATGAAAAGCAATGAAAGTTGCTTTGTTTTACAGAGACCTGAAGAAAAACCCCTTTGACGCTGCAGGATTCCTGGTCTGGAAACACGCCTTGTAGCCCGCCTAAGACAACGTTGAGGGTTAATGACGGGTCCCTCGCTGTTGTGAATTCTGTGGCAGAGCTCCCTCCTGTGGTCACAAGTGGTACTTCGGCTGATTCTCTCTATGAGCTTCCGTTGGTGGAGGAGAGTGGTACTGCGGCTTCTGAGTTTCCTTCCTCAGGTGATGTGGTGAAGTCGTTAGGTGCTGCTCTATTTAACTCCACCTAGTGCTTTGATCCTGGCCTTCAGTCAATGTCCTATTGGACTTGCTTCCTCCTGGATCGTTCCTGTGGCCTGCTGCTCTGCATAGCTAAGTTGCTCTTGTGTTATCTTTGTTTGTTGTTTTTTCTGTCCAGCTTGTTTATTTGGTTTTTCTTGCTTGCTGGAAGCTCTGGGACGCAGAGGGTGTACCTCCGTGCCGTTAGTCGGTGCGGAGGGTCTTTTTGCCCCCTTTGCGTGGTTGTTTGTAGGGTTTTGTGTTGACCGCAAAGTTACCTTTCCTATCCTCGCTCTGTTCAGAAAGTCGGGCCTCACTTTGCTAAATCTATTTCATCTCTACGTTTGTCTTTTCATCTTAACTCACAGTCATTATATGTGGGGGGCTGCCTTTTCCTTTGGGGTATTTCTCTGAGGCAAGGTAGGCTTATTTTCTATCTTCAGGCTAGCTAGTTTCTCAGGCTGTGCCGAGTTGCATAGGGAGCGTTAGGCGCAATCCACGGCTGCCTCTAGTGTGGTTGGAGAGGATTAGGGATTGCGGTCAACAGAGTTCCCACGTCTCAGAGCTCGTTATATGTTTTTTGGTTATTGTCAGGTCACTGTATGTGCTCTGACTTCTATGTCCATTGTGGTACTGAATTACCTAATCAGAACAGTACTGAAGGCCAAAAGTACTAATGATTCTCAATAGAGGGAAAAAAGAAGTTCTGAGACCATTTTTTTTTCTCTGCACTGTGTTTTGCCTTTTTTTTCCCCTAGACATTTGGGTGGTTCAGGACACAGGTGTAGCGATGGACATTAAAGGTCTGTCTTCATGTGTGGATCAGCTCACGGCAAGAGTACAAAATATTCAAGACTTTGTGGTTCAGAATTCTATGTTAGAACCAAGAATTCCTATTCCTGATTTGTTTTTTGGAGATAGAACTAAATTTCTGAGTTTCAAAAATAATTGTAAACTATTTCTGGCTTTGAAACCTCGCTCCTCTGGTGACCCAATTCAACAAGTTAGGATCATTATTTCTTTTTTACGTGGTGACCCTCAGGACTGGGCATTTTCTCTTGCGCCAGGAGATCCTGCATTATGTAATATTGATGCGTTTTTCCTCGGATTGCTGTACGATGAACCTAATTCAGTGGATCAGGCAGAGAAAAATTTACTGACTCTGTGTCAGGGTCAGGATGAGATAGAGGTATATTGTCAGAAATTTAGAAAGTGGTCCGTGCTCACTCAATGGAATGAAGGTGCGCTCGCAGCTATTTTTAGAAAGGGTCTCTCTGAAGCCCTTAAAGATGTCATGGTGGGATTTCCTATGCCTGCTGGTCTGAATGAGTCTATGTCTTTGGCCATTCAGATCGGTCAACGCTTGCGTGAGCGTAAATCTGTGCACCATTTGGCGGTATTATCTGAGCATAAACCTGAGCCTATGCAGTGTGATAGGACTTTGACCAGAGTTGAACGGAAAGAACACAGACGTCAGAATGGGCTGTGTTTCTACTGTGGTGATTCCACTCATGCTATCTCTGATTGTCCTAAGCGCACTAAGCGGTTCGCTAGGTCTGCCACCATTGGTACGGTACAGTCAAAATTTCTTTTGTCCGTTACCTTGATCTGCTCTTTGTCATCTTATTCTGTCATGGCATTTGTGGATTCAGGCGCTGCCCTGAATTTGATGGACTTGGAGTATGCTAGGCGTTGTGGGTTTTTCTTGGAGCCCTTGCAGTGTCCTATTCCATTGAGAGGAATTGATGCTACGCCTTTGGCCAAGAATAAGCCTCAGTATTGGACTCAGCTGACCATGTGCATGGCTCCTGCACATCAGGAGGTTATTCGCTTTCTGGTGTTGCATAATCTGCATGATGTGGTCGTGTTGGGGTTGCCATGGATACAAGTCCATAATCCAGTATTAGATTGGAAATCCATGTCTGTGTCCAGCTGGGGTTGTCAGGGGGTGCATGATGATGTCCCATTTCTGTCTATTTCGTCATCCACCCCTTCTGAGGTCCCAGAATTCTTGTCTGATTACCGGGATGTATTTGATGAGCCCAAGTCCGATACCCTACCTCCGCATAGGGATTGTGATTGTGCTATCGATTTGATTCCTGGTAGTAAATTCCCAAAAGGTCGACTGTTTAATTTATCTGTGCCTGAGCACGCCGCTATGCGGAATTACGTGAAGGAGTCCTTGGAGAAGGGGCATATTCGCCTGTCATCGTCGCCATTGGGAGCGGGGTTCTTTTTTGTGGCCAAGAAGGATGGTTCGCTGAGACCTTGTATAGATTACCGCCTTCTAAATAAGATCACGGTTAAATTTCAGTACCCCTTGCCGCTGTTATCTGATTTGTTTGCTCGGATTAAGGGGGCTAGTTGGTTCACCAAGATAGATCTTAGTGGTGCATATAATCTTGTGCGTATTAAGCGAGGCGATGAATGGAAAACTGCATTTAACATGCCCGAGGGCCATTTTGAGTACCTAGTAATGCCATTCGGACTTGCCAATGCTCCATCAGTGTTTCAGTCCTTTATGCATGACATCTTCCAAGAGTACCTGGATAAATTCCTGATTGTATACTTGGATGATATTTTGGTCTTCTCGGATGATTGGGAGTCTCATGTGAAGCAGGTCAGAACGGTGTTTCAGGTCCTGCGTGCTAATTCTTTGTTTGTGAAGGGATCAAAGTGTCTCTTTGGTGTTCAGAAGGTTTCATTTTTGGGGTTCATTTTTTCCCCTTCTACTATCGAGATGGATCCTGTTAAGGTCCAAGCCATCCATGATTGGACTCAGCCGACATCTCTGAAAAGTCTGCAAAAGTTCCTGGGCTTTGCTAATTTTTATCGTCGCTTCATCTGCAATTTTTCTAGTATTGCTAAACCATTGACCGATTTGACCAAGAAGGGTGCTGATGTGGTCAATTGGTCTTCTGCTGCTGTGGAAGCTTTTCAAGAGTTGAAGCGTCGTTTTTCTTCTGCCCCTGTGTTGTGTCAGCCAGATGTTTCGCTTCCGCTCCAGGTCGAGGTTGATGCTTCCGAGATTGGAGCGGGGGCTGTTTTGTCGCAGAGAAGTTCTGATTGCTCGGTGATGAAACCATGCGCCTTCTTTTCCAGGAAGTTTTCGCCTGCTGAGCGAAATTATGATGTTGGCAATCGAGAGTTGCTGGCCATGAATTGGGCATTCGAGGAGTGGCGTCATTGGCTTGAGGGAGCTAAGCATCGCGTGGTGGTCTTGACTGATCATAAGAACTTGACTTACCTCGAGTCTGCCAAGCGGTTGAATCCTAGACAGGCTCGTTGGTTGCTGTTTTTCGCCCGTTTTGACTTTGTGATTTCGTACCTTCCGGGCTCTAAAAATGTGAAGGTGGATGCCCTGTCTAGGAGTTTTGTGCCCGACTCTCCGGCTTTGTCTGAGCCGGCGGGTATTCTCAAAGAGGGAGTAATTGTGTCTGCCATCTCCCCTGATTTGCGGCGGGTGCTGCAAAAATTTCAGGCTAATAAACCTGATCGTTGCCCAGTGGAGAAACTGTTTGTCCCCGATAGGTGGATGAATAAAGTTATCTCTGAGATTCATTGTTCGGTGTTGGCTGGTCATCCTGGAATCTTTGGTACCAGAGAGTTAGTGGCTAGATCCTTTTGCTGGCCATCTCTGTCGCGGGATGTGCGTTCTTTTGTGCAGTCCTGTGGGATTTGTGCTCGGGCTAAGCCCTGCTGTTCTCGTGCCAGTGGGTTGCTTTTGCCCTTGCCGGTCCCGAAGAGGCCTTGGACACATATCTCTATGGATTTTATTTCAGATCTTCCTGTCTCTCAAAAAATGTCAGTCATTTGGGTAGTTTGTGATCGCTTCTCTAAGATGGTCCATTTGGTACCCTTGTCTAAATTACCTTCCTCCTCTGATTTGGTGCCATTGTTCTTCCAGCATGTGGTTCGTTTACATGGCATTCCAGAGAATATCGTTTCTGACAGAGGTTCCCAGTTTGTTTCGAGGTTTTGGTGAGCCTTTTGTGCTAGGATGGGCATTGACTTGTCTTTTTCCTCGGCTTTCCATCCTCAGACTAATGGCCAGTCCGAACGAACCAATCAGACCTTGGAAACATATCTGAGATGCTTTGTTTCTGCTGATCAGGATGACTGGGTGTCCTTTTTGCCTTTGGCTGAGTTCGCCCTTAATAATCGGGCCAGCTCGGCTACCTTGGTTTCGCCGTTTTTCTGCAATTCTGGGTTCCATCCTCGTTTCTCTTCAGGGCAGGTTGAGTCTTCGGACTGTCCTGGTGTGGATACTGTGGTGGACAGGTTGCAGCAGATTTGGACTCATGTAGTGGACAATTTGACCTTGTCCCAGGAGAAGGCTCAATGTTTTGCTAATCGCAGACGCTGTGTGGGTCCCCGACTTCGTGTTGGGGATTTGGTTTGGTTGTCTTCTCGTCATATTCCTATGAAGGTTTCCTCTCCTAAGTTTAAACCTCGTTTCATTGGTCCGTATAGGATTTCTGAGGTTCTTAATCCTGTGTCTTTTCGTTTGACCCTTCCAGATTTTTTTTCCATCCATAACGTATTCCATAGGTCATTGTTGCAGAGATACGTGGCACCTATGGTTCCATCTGTTGATCCTCCTGCCCCGGTTTTGGTGGAGGGGGAGTTGGAGTATATTGTGGAGAAGATTTTGGATTCTCGTGTTTCAAGACGGAAACTCCAGTATCTGGTTAAGTGGAAGGGTTATGCTCAGGAAGATAATTCCTGGGTCTTTGCCTCTGATGTCCATGCTCCCGATCTTGTTCGTGCCTTTCATATGGCTCATCCTGGTCGTCCTGGGGGCTCTGGTGAGGGTTCGGTGACCCCTCCTCAAGGGGGGGTACTGTTGTGAATTCTGTGGCAGAGCTCCCTCCTGTGGTCACAAGTGGTACTTCGGCTGATTCTCTCTATGAGCTTCCGTTGGTGGAGGAGAGTGGTACTGCGGCTTCAGAGTTTCCTTCCTCAGGGGATGTGGTGAAGTCGTTAGGTGCTGCTCTATTTAACTCCACCTAGTGCTTTGATCCTGGCCTTCAGTCAATGTTCTAGTTTTGGACTTGCTTCCTCCTGGATCGTTCCTGTGGCCTGCTGCTCTGCATAGCTAAGTTGCTCTTGTGTTATTTTTGTTTGCTGTTTTTTCTGTCCAGCTTGTTTATTTGGTTTTTCTTGCTTGCTGGAAGCTCTGGGACGCAGAGGGTGTACCTCCGTGCCATTAGTCGGTACGGAGGGTCTTTTTGCCCCCTTTGCGTGGTTGTTTGAAGGGTTTTGTGTTGACCGCAAAGTTACCTTTCCTATCCTCGCTCTGTTCAGTAAGTCGGGCCTCACTTTGCTAAATCTATTTCCTCTCTACGTTTGTCTTTTCATCTTAACTCACAGTCATTATATGTGGGGGGCTGCCTTTTCCTTTGGGGTATTTCTCTGAGGCAAGGTAGGCTTATTTTCTATCTTCAGGCTAGCTAGTTTCTCAGGCTGTGCAGAGTTGCATAGGGAAAGTTAGGCGCAATCCATGGCTGCCTCGAGTGTGGTTGGAGAGGATTAGGGATTGCGGTCAGCAGAGTTCCCACGTCTCAGAGCTCGTTCTATGTTTTTGGGTTATTGTCAGGTCACTGTATGTGCTCTGACTTCTATGTCCATTGTGGTACTGAATTACCTAATCAGAACACCTCGCATCGTTACTGCTGTTATAAAGTTAATGATTGACGACTTGAGTACAATTGCACTACCTCAGTATTGAAAGACTTGAATGCTGATTTGTTGCACTTTGCTAGTTAGGATTATGTGCTGCACGCTAGAAAGTTATTATATTAAAGAGTTAATATAGTGAATAAGAATAAAATTGAGACTTGAATTTAGACAGATAGTTATGAAGATAACTCATGGTGATGCACCTTTGAATAAAATGAACAAGATACAGTGAGCCCTTGGGGGTTGGTTGAAAGTTTTGCACTTGAAGAAGTATAAAGAAAATGCTTGTGTTGCACTTTGAAGTCTTAAGATAGTATACCCGTAGTGGGTAATCATTTTTCATAGTTAGTTACTTATCATACTGTTCTATTAAATTGTTCTATTCTTAAAAGTAGGCCTACAATGTAAAAGGTTTTTGCAATGTTCAAGTGTTCTCACCTCCCATAAAGGGAAGCTCCAGTTTCATAATTAATTTGTATTAACTTGTTTCATAGTATTTCAAAAATTGTATGTCTTTTTGCTAAAACATTGTTGTTCTTCTTTTCCCAGTCCGGGAGTACTGGATTTAAAGGGGGGAGTGTGGCGCCCCAGGGTACTGGTCATCACAGTAGCATTGCTTTCCTCACAGGGAGAGTGATGTTACACTTGAAGGCAAGAATGGATAACTGTAACCAGGTACCACCAACATGCAACACATTCACACTCCAGTCCACCAGGGGGAGCTTTTGATCCTACTTACTAGGTGACTCCCCATATATATATAACTGGTAGTCAATAGGGAAAGTCAGTGAGTTCTTGCCAGAAAACAGCCTGGATCAGTCTGAGGCAGCAGAGGGTTTACAGAGCTGTGTAGCCGCAGTGCAGCAGCTCCCAGAAGGAGACATTAAGAAAGCCGAATACATTGCAGAGAGCGTGCAGGAGAGCAAAGCTCAGGAGAGAATACCAGGGGGAGACCAGCCCCGAGCAGGCTGCCCTCTTCTGAGGCGCAGAGACCAGTAGCCAGAACACCAAGGTTGTAAAGACCTCTATGACTTACATCAGAGACCGGCAGGCAGCTGAACTCCAAGTTACCTGTCCGACCTAACACCCAGGAGGCACGGTGGCACCACTCTGAGGCCCTATAAACAGCCTCAAGCCACCAGTCATACGGGTTATGTCCTATCCTATCCGGGGGGCAGAGAGAGAACATTCGTGAGGACCTTATGGGAAGCCCTAGGCAGTAAGGGACTACAACACCACAGCACTAGAGGAAGGCTTTTGATTTCCACCTGGATAAGGGGACTCCTAACTTGCCTTCAAGCCGGCCAGACCCTATCTGCCCTGTGATATCGGTGCCCTGGACTGTGGCTGCCTGAAGACTTCAGTAAACAAGGTAAAGAGACTGCAAACCTGTGTCCTCCTTCTTTACTGCACCATTCACCTTCTTCCATCTGCACACAGAGCCCTGGGGATATACTTCGCCTGTGGGAAGTTATACCATCTAGCTGCCATAACATCACCCCAGAGGACCCCTTAAAGCAGCGTCGGTCCCCACTGACCGAATACCACAGGTGGCATCACGAAAATAAACTTTATTCCCTTTAAAGATGTTTCCCTTTTACATGAGCGCCCAGGGCCACGGACCGGGTCACCGCCATGTGACATCCCCCTGTGAACTCAGGACCCGGTACTGAGTACCCCACGGCCCTGGCGGGGCGACTCATCTATTCATCGAGTGATTGGATTGTTTATGCCGAAACAGAAATCAATGTTCTCAGCAGCACATCACCGGTGTAAACTGTTGATGTGTTGCTGATAACATGATCCTGTACGGTGATCTGTTAGTGATCTATTAGTGATCATTCTGTCCCCATCATTCTTTCTCAAATGGTGGAAAGAGGCCGGGAAACAAGCGTTGAATGATTTCAATATTGTCGATCACACTCATTTAGTGGCCTGAACGCAGCGCATGTAATACAACCAAAATGCTTCTGTGTGATGTGCAATATATTAGCATTTGGGGCCCCATTTTAAACTTTGCCTAAAAACGGCCTTGCCTGCAGGGTGGTAATATTGAGGTCAATCTGGCCAGTTTATCCAGCCCCAAGGCTCCGGAGGGGGGGGGGGGCCCTGGCCAGAATACCCTCATGTGCAGCGGGCAGGGAGCAATCCCTACAGCTCTGCGGCCTGCAGGAGAAAATGGCAGCAGATCAGAGCTGCAGGAAATGGATCCATCCTGCTTACTGCCCGCGCTTCCTGTCTCACACAGCAGCGGCTGAATGACATCATCATTCAGCGCCGCGGCGGTGCAAGACAGCAAGCTGCCGGAGATGGTGGGGCTTCGGGATACCCTGCACAGAGGTGAGGTGAGGCGAGTGTGTGTGTATGCAGAGAGGTGAATGAAGCTGTCTGTGTCTGTGTGTGTGTGTAGGTGGAACAGAGGGCAATGATGGGGGTGATGGGGAGAAAGGCAATGATTGGGTTGACGGGAGAGGGCAATGATAGGGGTGGTGGGGGAGGAGGAAATGATGGAGGTGGTGAACGGGCAATAATGGGGTGGTGGGGAGAAAGCAATAATGGAGGTGGTGAAGGGGTCAATCATGGGGGTTGGGGAGAGGGCAATTATTATTATTATTATTATTTATTTATAATGGGATGCGGGGGAAGGAGGACAGGGGATTTAGGAACGGGGAGGTTGAGGAAGATGTTATTATCGATTATTATGTCTAACACAGTTCCTTAGCATATAGAGTACTCACTTATGTATATATAATATATATACACATATACATGTGTATATATTATATATACTGTGTGCAGAATTATTAGGCAAGTTGTATGTTACAGGATTATTTTTATTATTGATCAATAACTATGTTCTAAATCAACCCAAAAGACTCATAAATATCAATGCTTAATATTGAAGTTGGAGTGTTTTTTTTTTAGATTTGGCTATCTTAGGAGGATATCTGTTTGTGCAGGAAACTATTACTGTGCAGAATTATTAGGCAACTTAATAAAAACCAAATATATTCCCATCTCACTTGTTTATTTCCACAAGGTAAACCAATAGAACTGCACAAAATTTAGAAATAAACATTTCTGACATGCAAAAACAAAACCCCAAAAAACTAGTGACCAATATAGCCACCTTTCTTTATGATGACACTCAGCAGCCTTCTATCCATAGATTCTGTCAGTTGCTTGATCTGTTTACGACCAACATTGCGTGCAGCAGCCACCACAGCCTTCCAGACACTGTTCCGAGAGGTGGACTGTTTTCCCTCCCTGTAGATCTCACATTCTATGAGGGACCACAGGTTCTCTATGGGGTTCAGATCAGGTGAACAAGGGGGCCATGTCATTATTTTTTTCTTTGAGACCTTTACTGGCCAGCCACGCTGTGCAGTAGTTGGAGGCATGTGATGGAGCATTGTCCTGCATGAAAATCATGTTTTTCTTGAAAGATACCGACTTCTTCCTGCACCACTGCTTGAAGAAGTTGTGTTCCAGAAACTGGCAGTAGGTCTGGGAGTTGAGCTTCACTCCATCCTCAACCCGAAAAGGTCCCACAAGTTCATCTTTGATGATACCAGCCCATACCAGTACCCCACCTCCACCTTGCTGGCGTCTGAGTCGGAGTGGAGCTCTCTGCCCTTTACTGATCCAGCCTCTGGCCCATCCATCTGTCCCATCAAGAGTCACACTCATTTCATCAGTCCATAAAACCTTTGAAAAGTCAGACTTAAGATATTTTTTGGCCCAGTCTTGACATTTTATCTTATGTTTCTTGTTCAAAGGTGGTCATTTTTCAGCCTTCCTTACCATGGCCATGTCCCTGAGTATCGCACACCTTGTGCTTTTTGTTACTCCAGTAATGTTGCAGCTCTGAAATATGGCAAAAGTGGTGGCAAATGGCATCTTGGCAGCTTCATGCTTGATTTTCCTCAATTCATGGGCAGTTATTTTGCGCCTTTTTTGTCCAACACGCTTCTTGCAACCCTGTTGGATATTTGCCATGAAACGCTTGATTGTTCAGTGATCACACTTCAAACTTTGGCAATTTCAAGACTGCTGCATCCCTCTGCAAGACATCTCACAATTTTGGACTTTTCAGAGCCCGTCAAATCTCTCTTCTGACCCATTTTGCCAAAGGAAAGGAAGTTGCCTAATAATTACGCACACCTTATATAGGGTGTTGATGTCATTAGACAACACCCCTCCTCATTACAGAGATGCACATCACCTGATTTACTTAATTGGTAGTTGGCTCTCAAGCCCGAACAGCTTGGAGTAGGACAACATGTATAAGAAGTATCATGTGATCAAAATACAACTTGCCTAATAATTCTGCACACAGTGTATATATATATGTATATATATATATATATATATATACAGTGGGGCAAAAAAGTATTTAGTCAGTCAGCAATAGTGCAAGTTCCACCACTTAAAAAGATGAGAGGCGTCTGTAATTTACATCATAGGTAGACCTCAACTATGGGAGACAAACTGAGAAAAAAAAATCCAGAAAATCACATTGTCTGTTTTTTTAACATTTTATTTGCATATTATGGTGGAAAATAAGTATTTGGTCAGAAACAAACAATCAAGATTTCTGGCTCTCACAGACCTGTAACTTCTTCTTTAAGAGTCTCCTCTTTCCTCCACTCATTACCTGTAGTAATGGCACCTGTTTAAACTTGTTATCAGTATAAAAAGACACCTGTGCACACCCTCAAACAGTCTGACTCCAAACTCCACTATGGTGAAGACCAAAGAGCTGTCAAAGGACACCAGAAACAAAATTGTAGCCCTGCACCAGGCTGGGAAGACTGAATCTGCAATAGCCAACCAGCTTGGAGTGAAGAAATCAACAGTGGGAGCAATAATTAGAAAATGGAAGACATACAAGGCCACTGATAATCTCCCTCGATCTGGGGCTCCACGCAAAATCCCACCCCGTGGGGTCAGAATGATCACAAAAACGGTGAGCAAAAATCCCAGAACCACGCGGGGAGACCTAGTGAATGAACTGCAGAGAGCTGGGACCAATGTAACAAGGCCTACTATAAGTAACACACTACGCCACCATGGACTCAGATCCTGCAGTGCCAGACGTGTCCCACTGCTTAAGCCAGTACATGTCCGGGCCCGTCTGAAGTTTGCTAGAGAGCATTTGGATGATCCAGAGGAGTTTTGGGAGAATGTCCTATGGTCTGATGAAACCAAACTGGAACTGTTTGGTGGAAACACAACTTGTCGTGTTTGGAGGAAAAAGAATACTGAGTTGCATCCATCAAACACCATACCTACTGTAAAGCATGGTGGTGGAAACATCATGCTTTGGGGCTGTTTCTCTGCAAAGGGGCCAGGACGACTGGTCCGGGTACATGAAAGAATGAATGGGGCCATGTATCGTGAGATTTTGAGTGCAAACCTCCTTCCATCAGCAAGGGCATTGAAGATGAAACGTGGCTGGGTCTTTCAACATGACAATGATCCAAAGCACACCGCCAGGGCAACGAAGGAGTGGCTTCGTAAGAAGCATTTCAAGGTCCTGGAGTGGCCTAGCCAGTCTCCAGATCTCAACCCTATAGAAAACCTTTGGAGGGAGTTGAAAGTCCGTGTTGCCAAGCGAAAAGCCAAAAACATCACTGCTCTAAAGGAGATCTGCATGGAGGAATGGGCCAACATACCAACAACAGTGTGTGGCAACCTTGTGAAGACTTACAGAAAACGTTTGACCTCTGTCATTGCCAACAAAGGATATATTACAAAGTATTGAGATGAAATTTTGTTTCTGACCAAATACTTATTTTCCACCATAATATGCAAATAAATTGTTAAAAAAACAGACAATGTGATTTTCTGGATTTTTTTCTCAGTTTGTCTCCCATAGTTGAGGTCTACCTATGATGTAAATTACAGACGCCTCTCATCTTTTTAAGTGGTGGAACTTGCACTATTGCTGACTGACTAAATACTTTTTTGCCCCACTGTATATATATATGTAGCTTTGTCGCCTTACAAGGAGGGGGGCCCCAGACAAATTCCCTGCACAGGGGCCCCAAGCTGTCTGTGTCCGCCCCTGTGTTGCACCCTACTACTTCAGACTTCACGACAACAAGACTAAAGGTACCGTCACACTAAGCGATGCTGCAGCGACACCGACAACGATGTCGATCACTGCAGCGTCGCTATTTCGTCGCTGGAGAGCTGTCACACAGACAGCTCTCCAGCGACCAACGATCCTGAAGTCCCCGGGTAACCAGGGTAAACATCGGGTTACTAAGTGCAGGGCCGCTCTTAGTAACCCAATGTTTACCCTGGTTACCGTTGTAAATGTAAAAAAACAAACACTACATACTTACATTCTGGTGTCTGGTCATGTCCCTCGCCTTCAGCTTCCAGCACTGACTGAGCGCCGGCCGTAAAGTACAGCGGTGACGTCACCGCTGTGCTCTGCTTTACGGCTGGCCGGCGCTCACCAGTCAGTGCGGGAAGCTGAAGGCGAGGGACATGACCAGACACCGGGAATGTAAGTATGTAGTGTTTGTTTTTTTACATTTACAACGGTAACCAGGGTAAACATCGGTTTACTAAGCACGGCCCTGCGCTTAGTGACCCGATGTTTACCCTGGTTACCAGTGAAGACATCGCTGAATCGGCGTCACACACGCTGATTCAGCGATGTCAGCGGGAGATCCAGCGACAAAATAAAGTGCTGGACTTTCCCCAGCGACCAACGATCTCCCAGCAGGGGCCTGATCGTTGGTCGCTGTCACACATAACGATTTAGTTAACGATATCGTTGCTACGTCACAAAAAGCAACGATATCGTTAACGATATCGTTATGTGTGACGGTACCCTTAGTGGCAGCTGTATCTTATCATCTTCCTTATCATAAATTTGCAGTTGCCCACAGTCATTTTCTTGTGGCCGTGGCTGCTCTAAGATTTGTACATCACTAAACAGCATGTCCTCCTGTCCCTCTTGGAGCATGCAGGTTGAGAGGCCACAATCAAGAACTGGCTTAGTGATAGAAAGCAGAGGGTGGTTATAAATGGTATAGTCTCTAACTGGGTCGCTGTGACCAGTGGGGTACCGCAGGGGTCAGTATTGGGACCTGTTCTCTTCAACATATTCATTAATGATCTGGTAGAAGGTTTACACAGTAAAATATCGATATTTGCAGATGATACAAAACTATGTAAAGCAGTTAATACAAGAGAAGATAGTATTCTGCTACAGATGGATCTGGATAAGTTGGAAACTTGGGCTGAAAGGTGGCAGATGAGGTTTAACAATGATAAATGTAAGGTTATACACATGGGAAGAAGGAATCAATATCACCATTACACGCTGAATGGGAAACCACTGGGTAAATCTGACAGGGAGAAGGACTTGGGGATCCTAGTTAATGATAAACTTACCTGGAGCAGCCAGTGCCAGGCAGCAGCTGCCAAGGCAAACAGGATCATGGGGTGCATTAAAAGAGGTCTGGATACACATGATGAGAGCATTATACTGCCTCTGTACAAATCCCTAGTTATACCGCACATGGAGTACTGTGTCCAGTTTTGGGCACCGGTGCTCATGAAGGATATAATGGAACTAGAGAGAGTACAAAGGAGGGCAACAAAATTAATAAAGGGGATGGGAGAACTACAATACCCAGATAGATTAGCGAAATTAGGATTATTTAGTCTAGAAAAAAGACGACTGAGGGGCGATCTAATAACCATGTATAAGTATATAAGGGGACAATACAAATATCTCGCTGAGGATCTGTTTATACCAAGGAAGGTGACGGGCACAAGGGGGCATTCTTTGCGTCTGGAGGAGAGAAGGTTTTTCCACCAACATAGAAGAGGATTCTTTACTGTTAGGGCAGTGAGAATCTGGAATTGCTTGCCTGAGGAGGTGGTGATGGCGAACTCAGTCGAGGGGTTCAAGAGAGGCCTGGATGTCTTCCTGGAGCAGAACAATATTGTATCATACAATTATTAGGTTCTGTAGAAGGACGTAGATCTGGGGATTTATTATGATGGAATATAGGCTGAACCGGATGGACAAATGTCTTTTTTCGGCCTTACTAACTACTACTAACTATGTAAAGCCTTCAAAGATTACTCCAATAAACACAACAAATTTCAAAAAATTATATTCAGCATGCTGGCTGCAATATTGGATTGAAGTTCTTTCTCTGTCTTCTGTAGTACATGCCTGCACAAGGTAATCTTGCCTTGTGCAGGCGTGTACTATGGAGGACAGAGAATGAACTTCAATCCAATATTGCAGCCAGCATGCAGCCAGCGGGTAAGGAAAGGGTGAATCAAACACCCGAAAACCCCGCCTCCATGGCTGAAGATTGCTCCCTCCAAGTTTCGGTGACAGAGTCTCTTTAAGTCCTAAGCGATTTTTGGTGGTGCAAAATCTCCACCTTGTGGCAGAAAACAGTAATGGCACCACATGCAACAAACAATGCACAATGGGTTAAGGACTTGTACACAAGTGAATATTAGATAGTGTCCTTCATGCTAAATACTAACTAATAAAGTGACAGTGCTCATGTAAACATTCATGTAAACATTCAGGAACTTTTATAGTATGTAAGTGTTATAAACTCAAATCTGAAGGACATAAAAGACACTACATGCACAACATGGTCACTGCTTCAGATAAGATCATAAATGCTAGTGCATAAATCAAGCACACACAGTACAAATGAACAGAGATAGTTACCCAGGTGCACCCTTATACACGCGTTTTGTCTACAATGTTTGCTCAGAAAGGGTTCACTAGTAAAGCAGCAATGAGGTTTATTTTATAAGATCATCCAGCCTATCAGCTGTGAGAATATAGGACAGCTGACAAGCAGTGTGTCAGAGAGCCACCTCACAGCATATCAGCTGCAGAGGAATTACCTTGTCAACAAGTATATAGCGCTATTGCAGAGTAATCGAGTTTTACATCGAGCACCCAGAGTCAGACTGGAGCACCTTGGGCCCACCAGAGAAAATCATTCTTGGGGCCCACTATGTAGCTACATAAAAATAAATACAAGACCACCAATTGTGAGGTAAAACACGCTAATATCAAGGTATAATATAAGGTACTATACATCTGAATTATGTAGCAGGGATTGGGGCAGGCCCTTCATAAAATATAATGCAGCCCCCCTAATAGGGTGTAATGCAGCCCCCTCATAAGGTATAATGCAGCCCCTTCATAGAGTATAATACAGCCCCCCTTATAGGGTATAATGAAGCCTCCCTCATAGGGTATAATGCAGCCCTCCTAATGGGGTAAAATATACAGTCCCCGTCACAGGGTATAATAGGGTTGAGCGACCTTGACCTTTTTGGAGTCGAGCCGTGTTTCGCGAAACCCGACTATCTTAGAAGTCGAGTCGAGTGGAATCGGCCGATTATCGCGAAAAGTCGGGTATCACCCGAAACACGAAACCCAATGCAAGTCAATGGGGGAGCATAGTCGGCAGTGAGTGGAGGCCAGGAAAACATCTACACTGCCCATTTTAATGGCAAAAACATCCATTCTTGTTACTGAAGCTTGTCAATCGTAATTTAGCTTATAATAATTGGAAGGCATTTGAAATTGGGGGTCATTTGGCTAAAGTTGTGGGGGGTAGGGCTGGTTCAAGTAATTAGTGGGCCCAGGAAATCTGGAACACGTCACGGCAGTGGAGCAGGGAGAGGTAAGTATTTCAACTTTGCAAGTGCTGTGATCCTGAGCAAGCAGGGGGGGCCCACTAGTTGGCATTGGCACTGGCACAGGGCCCCTCAAAGTACAGCGGTGTGTTTGCACGGCGGGGGCGCCTCCCACCGGCAGCAACACTTTTGCGTACTATGAGAGGCCCTGTGCCAGTGACGTCGCCAACTAGTATTCCTCCCCCCACCTGATGAAGGAACCTGCACTTTCATCTGCACCTTCCTCTTTGTCCCCGTGTAAGGTGGTATGGTATGCGGGAAGAGGAACCTGACTTTCAGCAGGGTCACAATCTTGCTGTGTAGCGTGCACAGGGAATTTTGCGTTATGGGTTAATGTACCAGCAGACTCATCTATCACTGGCTGGGCAATGGGCAGGATGAGGAGGAAACACAGATATAGGCCCAAAGAATAAAGTGGGCTAAATGCAGTTCAAAATTGGTAACACAGGACTAACCAGGGGGCATTGCAGTGGAGGACAACTGGAATGAGAGGCTGACACAGAGAGTAGGCCCAAATCAGTAAGTAGTCGAAATGCAGTTCAAAATGGCAACCGTAGTAAGCAGGCGGCACAGCTTTGTTCAGTGGAGGAGAACAGCAAGGAGCGGCAGACACTGTTAGTAGGCCCCAAACCAACTAGTACGCCAAATGCAGTTGTTCCATTTAACCACTATTTAACAAGAGCCTGAAGATAGAAGCTCAGGAAAGGCAACCTGGAGAACACCTTGGAGTGTAACACACCATCTCTCTACACCCCATACCCAATTTGTAGGCCTAATGCAGTGTAGTTTCCAACAACTACTAAACGAGAGCATGAAGATCGAAGCAATGGAGAGGAAACCTGGGGAACACCTTGGAGTGTAACACACCATCTCTCTACACCCCATACCCAATTTGTAGGCCTAATGCAGTGTAGTTTCCAACAACTACTAAACGAGAGCATGAAGATCGAAGCAATGGAGAGGAAACCTGGGGAACACCTTGGAGTGCAACACACCATCTCTCTACACCCCATACCCAATTTGTAGGCCTAATGCAGTGTAGTTTCCAACAACTACTAAACGAGAGCATGAAGATCGAAGCAATGGAGAGGAAACCTGGGGAACACCTTGGAGTGGAACACACCATCTCTCTACACCCCATACCCAATTTGTAGGCCTAATGCAGTGTAGTTTTCTACAACTACTAAACGAGAGTCGGAAGACCGAAGCAATGTGGACGAAACCTGGGGCACACCTTGGGGCGGCAGACACCGTTAGTAGGCTACCAAAGTTGTACCGCCAATGCAGTTTTAAAATTCCTAGAGGCTGAAAACAAGACTATTGACGCTCAGCTTTTTTCAAAGGAACACAGCTGAATTGAGTGGTGCAGACAGACACAGGTAGTAGGCCTTAAACCAAAAATGTGGCTCACTGCAGCTTAAAAACGTTACAGGGGTACACAGGCAGCATTGCTCTGGGCAGTGGAGGACAATTTCAATAGTGGACCGCAGACAGACTTTGTACGCCTACTATTAAAAAAAGGATGCTCTATGCAATTAAAAATAGGTTCCAGGGGTCCACGGGCAGCAGTGGTCTGGTCAGTGGATGAGTATTGGAAGGAGGGACCGCAGACAGGCGTAGTAGGCCTAACATAACAAAATTAGGCTGTAGACACTTTAAAATTGGTTCCAGGGGTACATGGGCAGCAGTGGTGTGGTCAGCGGAGGAAAATCTGAATTAGGGACTGCAGACAGACTTTGTAGGCTGTCCCCTGTGGACCATGCATCCAACACATTAACCCAGTGCGCCGTAATGGACACGTAACTTTTTGTGGACATGCCTACTGGTCCATGCGTCTCTTGTCAGGTGCACCTTTCTACTGTTTGATTGCCTGAGTGCTATGACAATGCAGACTTTTTCATGCCGCTGGAGGGCTGGGATGGCTTTTCTCGCAAAAGAAATGTCGACTGGGTAGCTTGAACCGTGGTACAGCGTAGTTCATCTGGGCTTTCTAAATATAAAACAAAGAAAAAAAGGAGGCTCCATGCACTTTCAGCTGGGTTCCAGGGGTACACGGCCAGCATTGGTCTGGTCAGTGGAGAACTATTGGAAGGAAGGACCGCAGACAGGCTTCGAAGGCCTAACATAAAAAAAATTGTGCTAGCTGTAGGCAATTTTAAATTGGTTCCAGGGGTACACGGGCAGCAGTGGTGTGGTCAGTGGAGGCCTAGTGGAAGGAGTGACCGCAGACAGGCATCGAAGGCCTAACATAATAACAGATGGCTGTAGGCAATTTTAAATTGGTTCCAGGGGAACACGGGCAGCAGTGGCCTGGTCAGTGTAGTAGTAGTAGAAAGAACTGACCGCAGACAGGCTTCGAAGGCCTAACATAAAAAAAATTGGGCTGGCTGTAGGCAATTTTAAATTGGTTCCAGGGGTACACGGGCAGCAGTGGCCTGGTCAGTGTAGTAGTAGTAGAAAGAACGGACCGCAGACAGGCTTCGAAGGCGTAACATAAAAAAATTGGGCTGGCTGTAGGTAATTTTAAATTGGTTCCAGGGGTACATGGGCAGCAGTGGTGTGGTCAGTGGAGGCCTAGTGGAAGGAGTGACCGCAGACAGGCATCGAAGGCCTAACATAATAACAGATGGCTGTAGGCAATTTTAAATTGGTTCCAGGGGAACACGGGCAGCAGTGGTGTGGTCAGTGGAGGCCTAGTGGAAGGAGTGACCGCAGACAGGCATCGAAGGCCTAACATAATAACAGATGGCTGTAGGCAATTTTAAATTGGTTCCAGGGGAACACGGGCAGCAGTGGCCTGGTCAGTGTAGTAGTAGTAGAAAGAACGGACCGCAGACAGGCTTCGAAGGCCTAACATAAAAAAAATTGGGCTGGCTGTAGGCAATTTTAAATTGGTTTCAGGGGTACACGGGCAGCAGTGGTGTGGTCAGTGGAGGCCTAGTGGAAGGAGTGACCGCAGACAGGCATCGAAGGCCTAACATAATAACAGATGGCTGTAGGCAATTTTAAATTGGTTCCAGGGGAACACGGGCAGCAGTGGCCTGGTCATTGTAGTAGTAGTAGAAAGAACGGACCGCAGACAGGCTTCTAAGGCCTAACATTAAAAAAATTGGGCTGGCTGTAGGCAATTTTAAATTGGTTCCAGGGGAACACGGGCAGTAGTGGCCTGGTCAGTGTAGTAGTAGTAGAAACAACGGACCGCAGACAGGCTTCGAAGGCGTAACATAAAAAAATTGGGCTGGCTGTAGGCAATTTTAAATTGGTTCCAGGGGTACACAGGCAGTAGTGGTGTGGTCAGTGGAGGCCTAGTGGAAGGAGTGACCGCAGACAGGCATCGAAGGCCTAACATAATAACAGATGGCTGTAGGCAATTTTAAATTGGTTCCAGGGGAACACGGGCAGCAGGGGCCTGGTCAGTGTAGTAGTAGTTGAAAGAACGGACCACAGACAGGCTTCGAAGGCCTAACATAAAAAAATTGGGCTGGCTGTAGGCAATTTTAAATTGGTTCCAGGGGTACACGGGCAGCAGTGGTGTGGTCAGTGGAGGCCTAGTGGAAGGAGTGACCGCAGACAGGCATCGAAGGCCTAACATAATAACAGATGGCTGTAGGCAATTTTAAATTGGTTCCAGGGGAACACGGGCAGCAGTGGCCTGGTCAGTGTAGTAGTAGTAGAAAGAACGGACCGCAGACAGGCTTCTAAGGCCTAACATAAAAAAAATTGGGCTGGCTGTAGGCAATTTTAAATTGGTTCCAGGGGTACACGGGCAGCAGTGGTGTGGTCAGTGGAGGCCTAGTGGAAGGAGTGACCGCAGACAGGCATCGAAGGCCTAACATAATAACAGATGGCTGTAGGCAATTTTAAATTGGTTCCAGGGGAACACGGGCAGCAGTGGTCTGGTCAGTGGAGGCCTAGTGGAAGGAGTGACCGCAGACAGGCATCGAAGGCCTAACATAATAACAGATGGCTGTAGGCAATTTTAAATTGGTTCCAGGGGAACACGGGCAGCAGTGGCCTGGTCAGTGTAGTAGTAGTAGAAAGAACGGACCGCAGACAGGCTTCGAAGGCCTAACATTATAAAAATTGGGCTGGCTGTAGGCAATTTTAAATTGGTTCCAGGGGAACACGGGCAGTAGTGGCCTGGTCAGTGTAGTAGTAGTAGAAACAACGGACCGCAGACAGGCTTCGAAGGTGTAACATAAAAAAATTGGGCTGGCTGTAGGCAATTTTAAATTGGTTCCAGGGGTACACAGGCAGCAGTGGTGTGGTCAGTGGAGGCCTAGTGGAAGGAGTGACCGCAGACAGGCATCGAAGGCCTAACATAATAACAGATGGCTGTAGGCAATTTTAAATTGGTTCCAGGGGAACACGGGCAGCAGTGGCCTGGTCAGTGGAGGCCTAGTGGAAGGAGTGACCGCAGACAGGCATCGAAGGCCTAACATAATAACAGATGGCTGTAGGCAATTTTAAATTGGTTCCAGGGGTACACGGGCAGCAGTGGCCTGGTCAGTGTAGTAGTAGTTGAAAGAACGGACCGCAGACAGGTTTCGAAGGCGTAACATAAAAAAATTGGGCTGGCTGTAGGCAATTTTAAATTGGTTCCAGGGGTACACGGGCAGCAGTGGTGTGGTCAGTGGAGGCCTAGTGGAAGGAGTGACCGCAGACAGGCATCGAAGGCCTAACATAATAACAGATGGCTGTAGGCAATTTTAAATTGGTTCCAGGGGTACACGGGCAGCAGTGGTGTGGTCAGTGGAGGCCTAGTGGAAGGAGTGACCGCAGACAGGCATCAAAGGCCAAACATAATAACATATGGCTGTAGGCAATTTTAAATTGGTTCCAGGGGAACATGGGCAGCAGTGGTCTGGTCAGTGGAGGCCTAGTGGAAGGAGTGACCGCAGACAGGCATCGAAGGCCTAACATAATAACAGATGGCTGTAGGCAATTTTAAATTGGTTCCAGGGGAACACGGGCAGCAGTGGCCTGGTCATTGTAGTAGTAGTAGAAAGAACGGACCGCAGACAGGCTTCGAAGGCCTAACATTAAAAAAATTGGGCTGGCTGTAGGCAATTTTAAATTGGTTCCAGGGGAACACGGGCAGTAGTGGCCTGGTCAGTGTAGTAGTAGTAGAAACAACGAACCGCAGACAGGCTTCGAAGGCGTAACATAAAAAAATTGGGCTGGCTGTAGGCAATTTTAAATTGGTTCCAGGGGTACACAGGCAGCAGTGGTGTGGTCAGTGGAGGCCTAGTGGAAGGAGTGACCGCAGACAGGCATCGAAGGCCTAACATAATAACAGATGGCTGTAGGCAATTTTAAATTGGTTCCAGGGGAACACGGGCAGCAGTGGCCTGGTCAGTGTAGTAGTAGTTGAAAGAACGGACCACAGACAGGCTTCGAAGGCCTAACATAAAAAAATTGGGCTGGCTGTAGGCAATTTTAAATTGGTTCCAGGGGTACACGGGCAGCAGTGGTGTGGTCAGTGGAGGCCTAGTGGAAGGAGTGACCGCAGACAGGCATCGAAGGCCTAACATAATAACAGATGGCTGTAGGCAATTTTAAATTGGTTCCAGGGGAACACGGGCAGCAGTGGCCTGGTCAGTGGAGGCCTAGTGGAAGGAGTGACCGCAGACAGGCATCGAAGGCCTAACATAATAACAGATGGCTGTAGGCAACTTTACATTGGTTCCAGGGGAACACGGGCAGCAGTGGCCTGGTCAGTGTAGTAGTAGTTGAAAGAACGGACCGCAGACAGGTTTCGAAGGCGTAACATAAAAAAATTGGGCTGGCTGTAGCCAATTTTAAATTGGTTCCAGGGGTACACGGGCAGCAGTGGTGTGGTCAGTGGAGGCCTAGTGGAAGGAGTGACCGCAGACAGGCATCAAAGGCCAAACATAATAACATATGGCTGTAGGCAATTTTAAATTGGTTCCAGGTGAACACGGCCAGCAGTGGCCTGGTCAGCGGAGGATGATTGTAATGAGTGTCTGCCAGTTAGTAGTCCAAAACAATACATAAATGTGAATGTCTCACATTAAAATCCAGCGAAAACACTAAAGGGTGCAATCTTTAGGTACAGGGGTGGGATCCTCTGCGTTGTTTCTGACCTACTAATTTGGCGCAAAGTTTTTACTTTGGTAAATAGAGAATACTGCCCCTGACTATGTTAAGTACCATTATACATGTCAACACAATGGTATTGTCAGTGGCAGGAATGGAAGGATGTCAGCGCATAGTCTAAACATTGGTGGAAGTGTGAGAGATAATTGTGGAAGTGGCAGAGCAATGTTTGACCTGGGGGTGGGTGAACTCTCTTGTGGACGGCGGTAGAGGCCCAGGGCCCCTCATGTTACAACAGTGTGTCTGACGTTGGGTGCGCACCACCACCGCCAGAGACATTTTATTGTACTATGAGGGACCCAGTGGCAGTGCTGTCGACCAAAAGCGGGCACACCCACCTCTTCAGACAAACAGCACTCTCACGGGTGCTTGCGCCAAGTTGCGATACCACGGCCCCGTGTGGGGAGTTTGGCCATTTAGGGAGGGGTAAACATGTCGTATGCTGGACAATCAGCTGCTGCAAATTAAGACATTTGAAAAGTCATTCACAGTAGTCCACAGGCAAGAGCTTTTCATAGGAAAGCTAGGTGTCGCCCGGGCAAGGTGGGGAAAAAGAATTCGAAATCCAGTTGTGGTTCATTTTAATAAATGTTAGATCATCAACATTTTGTGTAGCCAGACGAGTCCTTTTTTCGGTTAATATTGAACCTGCAGCACTGAATACTCTTTCTGATAGGACACTAGCTGCCGGGCAAGCAAGCTCCTGCAATGCATATTCAGCCAATTCTGGCCAGGTGTCTAATTTTGATGCCCAGTAATCAAATGGGAATGACGGTTGAGGGAGAACATCGATAAGGGATGAAAAATAGTTTGTTACCATACTGGACAAATGTTGTCTCCTGTCACTTTCAATTGATGCAGCAGTACCTGTCCTGTCTGCGGTCATAGCAAAATCACTCCACAACCTGGTCATAAAACCCCTCTGTCCAACGCCACTTCTCATGTGTGCACCCCTAATACTCCTGGTCTGCTGCCCCCTGGAGCTCGTGTGAGAACGATCACAGGCGCTGTGTGCTGGGAATGCCTGAAGCAAACGGTCAACAAGAGGTGATTGTTTTGTTGCTAATATTAGTTCCAAGTTCTCATGTGGCATAATATTTTGCAATTTGCCTTTATAGCGAGGATCAAGGAGGCAGGCCAACCAGTAATCGTCATCGTTCATCATTTTAGTAATGCGTGTGTCCCTTTTGAGCATACGCAAGGCATAATCCGCCATGTGGGCCAAAGTTCCAGTTGTCAAATCTGCGGTTGTGCTTGGTTGAGGGGCAGTTGCAGGCAAATCTACGTCACTTGTGTCCCTCAAAAAACCAGAACCCGGCCTTGCCACGCCACCAATTTCCAGTGCCCCCGGGAAAGCTTCCTCATTAAAAATATACTCATCCCCATCATCCTCCTCGTCCTCCACCTCCTCTTCGCCCGCTACCTCGTCCTGTACACTGCCCTGACCAGACAATGGCTGACTGTCATCAAGGCTTTCCTCTTCCTCTGGTGCAGACGCCTGATCCTTTATGTGCGTCAAACTTTGCATCAGCAGACGCATTAGGGGGATGCTCATGCTTATTATGGCGTTTGTTATGAAAGGTAATTCAGTACCACAATGGACATAGAGGTCAGCGCACATACAGTGACCTGGCAATAACCCAAAAAACAAGAACGAGCTCTGAGACGTGGGAACTCTGTTGACCGCAATCCCTAATCCTCACAAACCACACTAAAGGCAGCCGTGGATTGCGCCTAACGCTCCCTATGCAACTCGGCACGGCCTGAGAAACTAGCTAGCCTGAAGATAGAAAATAAGCCTACCTTGCCTCAGAGAAATACCCCAAAGGAAAAGGCAGCCCCCACATATAATGACTGTGAGTTAAGATGAAAAGACAAACGTAGAGATGAAATAGATTTAGCAAAGTGAGGCCCAACTTTCTGAACAGAGCGAGGATAGGAAAGGTAACTTTGCGGTCAACACAAAACCCTACAAAAACCACGCAAAGGGGGCAAAAAGACCCTCCGTACCGAACTAACGGCACGGAGGTACACCCTCTGCGTCCCAGAGCATCCAGCAAGCAGTAAAAAACAAATTGACAAGCTGGACAGAAAAAAACAGCAAACAAATAGCAAAGAGGAACTTAGCTATGCAGAGCAGCAGGCCACAGGAACGATCCAGGAGGAAACAGGTCCAATACTAGAACATTGACTGGAGGCCAGGATCAAAGCACTAGGTGGAGTTAAATAGAGCAGCACCTAACGACTTCACCACATTACCTGAGGAAGGAAACTCAGAAGCCGCAGTACCACTTTCCTCCACCAACGGAAGCTCACAGAGAGAACCAGCCGAAGTACCACTTGTGACCACAGGAGGGAGCTCTGCCACAGAATTCACAACAGGCGTTGTCTGCACTAACCAGCCGTTTGCATTCCTCAAAACACTGAAGGACTTGACACATGTCTTGTATCTTCGACCACTGCACACTCGACAACTCCATGTCTGCCATCCTACTGCCTGCCCGTGTATGTGTATCCTCCCACAAAAACATTACAGCCCGCCTCTGTTCGAACAGTCTCTGAAGCATGTGCAGTGTTGAGTTCCACCTTGTTGCAACGTCTATGATTAGGCGATGCTGGGGAAGGTTCAAAGACCGCTGATAGGTCTGCATATGGCTGGAATGTACAGGCGAATGGTGGATATGTGAGCAAAGTCCACGCACTTTGAGGAGCAGGTTGGAGAAACCAGGATAAGTTTTCAATAAGCACTGCACCACCAGGTTTAAGGTGTGAGCCAGGCAAGGAATGTGTTTCAGTTGGGAAAGGGAGATGGCAGCCATGAAATTCCTTCCATTATCACTCACTACCTTGCCTGCCTCAAGATCTACTGTGCCCAGCCACGACTGCGTTTCTTCCTGCAAGAACTCGGACAGAACTTCCGCGGTGTGTCTGTTGTCGCCCAAACACTTCATAGCCAATACAGCCTGCTGACGCTTGCCAGTAGCTGCCCCATAATGGGACAACTGGTGTGCAACAGTGACAGCTGACGATGGAGTGGTTTGGCGACTGCGGTCTGTGGAAGAGCTCTCGCTTCTGCAGGAGGATGAGGAGGAGGAGGAGGGGGTGCGAACGCCTACAGCCAACTGTTTCCTAGACCATGGGCTAGGCACAACTATCCCGAAATTGATGTCCCCTGTGGACCCTGCATCCACCACATTCACCCAGTGTGCCGTGATGGACACGTAACGTCCCTGGCCATGCCTACTGGTCCATGCATCTGTAGTCAGGTGCACCTTTGTACTCACAGATTGCCTGAGTGCATGGACGATGCGCTGTTTAACATGCTGGTGCAGGGCTGGGATGGCTTTTCTGGAAAAAAAGTGTCGACTGGGTAGCTCGTAGCGTGGTTCAGCGTACTCCATCAGGGCTTTGAAAGCTTCGCTTTCAACTAACCGGTAGGGCATCATCTCTAACGAGATTAGTCTAGCTATGTGGGCGTTCAATCCCTGTGTACGCGGATGCGAGGATAAGTACTTCCTTTTTCTAACCAGAGTCTCATGTAGGGTGAGCTGGACTGGAGAGCTGGAGATCGTGGAACTAGCGGGTGTGCCGGTGGCCATGGCAGACTGAGAGACTGTTGGAGACGGTATTGTTTCCGCCGGTGCCCTAGATGCAGTATTTCCTCCTACAAAACTGGTGATTCCCTGACCCTGACTGCTTTGGGCTGGCAAAGAAACCTGCACAGATACTGCCGGTGGTGCGAAAAATGGTGGCCTTACAGTGACGGAAGGGATGTTGCGTTGCTGACTAGCTTCATTGGCCGAGGGTGCTACAACCTTAAGGGATGTTTGGTAGTTAGTCCAGGCTTAAGGCTTGCAAATGCATGGTGGTTAAATGTCTATGCATGCAACTTGTATTGAGACTTTTCAGATTCTGACCTCTGCTTAAGCTAGTTGAACATTTTTGACAGATGACTTTGCGCTGATCAATTGGATGTTGTTTAAAAAAATGCCAGACTGCACTCTTCCTAGCATCGGATCCCTTTTCAGGAATTGCAGACTGAGCTTTAACCGGATGGACACGCTGTCCTCCAACAGTTTTTTGCTTTGCCACGCGTTTTGGGCCAGATACGGGCCCGGCAGATGGAACCTGTTGCGATGTTGATGCCTGCTGCGGCCCCTCCTCCTCCGCTTCAGAACTACTGCCGCCTGCACCCTGTTCCCCCAATGGCTGCCAATCGGGGTCAACAACAGGGTCATCTATTACCTCCTCTTCTACCTCGTGTGCAACTTCGTCTGTGTCACCGTGTCGGTCGGTGGTATAGCGTTCGTGATGGGGCAACATAGTTTCATCAGGGTCTGATTGTGGATCAGTACCCTGAGAGGGCAATGTTGTGGTCTGAGTCAAAGGACCAGCATAGTAGTCTGGCTGTGGCTGTGCATCAGTGCACTCCATGTCAGAATCTACTTGTAATGGGCATGGCCTGTTAACTGTTTCACTTTCTAAGCCAGGGACGGTATGTGTAAAGAGCTCCATGGAGTAACCCGTTGTGTCGCCTGCTGCATCCTTCTCTCTTGTTGTTGTTTTTGCTGAAGAGGACAAGGAAGCGACTTGTCCCTGACCGTGAACATCCACAAACGACGCGCTGCTTTTACATTTACCAGTTTCAGAAGAGGAGGCAAAAGAGCTAGAGGCTGAGTCTGCAAGGTAAGCCAAAACTTGCTGTTGCTGCTCCGGCTTTAAAAGCGGTTTTCCTACTCCCAGAAAAGAGAGCGTTCGAGGCCTTGTGTAGCCAGACGACGAACCTGGCTCCACAGCTCCAGACTTAGGTGGAATATTTTTTTTCCCATGACCACCTGATGCTCCACTACCACTACCATCATTACCAGCTGACAATGAACGCCCACGGCCACGACCTCTTGCACCAGACTTCCTCATTGTTTTAAAAACTTAACCAAAGTAACTTTATTTGTTGCTGTCAAACAACTTACACGGTGAGCTATAACTTCTGTTTGATTTCAATATCCCTTTACAGGTTGGTGAGACCACAAGGAAAATCAGGCACAATGTTACACACTCTGTTTTCTGTGGCACCAAATCACAGAGATGCCACACACGCAGGACTGTCACTCAAGCACAAATGTCAATATAAATCTCCCAATTTTTATTTTTTTTTTTCAGGGAGACTTTATAAACAAAATAAAATAAAATGATTTTTTTCAGGAAGAATTTAGAAACCAAATAAAATAAAATGATTTTTCAGGGCCAATTTAGAAACCAGAAAAAAAAAAAAGGCTTTCTATGGCCCACTGAGTGAGAGATGGCACACACAGGAGTCAGGAGTGGCACACAAGCCCAGAGGCCAATATTTTTCTCCCACTGATTGATGTAGTGATTTTTTCAGGTAGATTTTAGAACCCAAATCAAGCAAAAAAATTAATAGGCTTTCTATGGCCCACAATTTGAGAGAGAGAGAGAGAGATGGCACACCCAGGAGTCAAGACTGGCACACAAGCAGAAAGGGCAATATTAATCTCCCACCTATTTTTTTTTTTTTTTTTCAGGGAGACTTTATAAACAAAATAAAATGATTTTTTCAGGAATAATTTAGAAACCAAATAAAATAAAATGATTGTTTCAATGACAATTTAGAAACCAAAAAAAAAGGCTTTCTATGGCCCACTGACTGAGAGATGGCACACACAGGAGTCAGGAGTGGCACACAAGCCCTGAGGCCAATATTTTTCTCCCACTGATTGATGTAGTGATTTTTTCAGGTAGATTTTAGAACCCAAATCAAGCAAAAAAATTAATAGGCTTTCTATGGCCCACAATTTGAGAGAGAGAGAGAGAGAGATGGCACACCCAGGAGTCAAGACTGGCACACAAGCAGAAAGGGCAATATTAATCTCCCACCTATTTTTTTTTTTTCAGGGAGACTTTATAAACAAAATAAAATGATTTTTTCAGGAATAATTTAGAAACCAAATAAAATAAAATGATTGTTTCAATGACAATTTAGAAACCAAAAAAAAAGGCTTTCTATGGCCCACTGACTGAGAGATGGCACACACAGGAGTCAGGAGTGGCACACAAGCCCTGAGGCCAATATTTTTCTCCCACTGATTGATGTAGTGATTTTTTCAGGTAGATTTTAGAACCCAAATCAAGCAAAAAAATAAATAGGCTTTCTATGGCCCACTGACTGAGAGATGGCACACACAGGGATGGCACTCTGGCAGAAATGCCAATCTTAATCTCCCACAAAAAAAAAAAAAAAACAGGGACTATCCTACAATTACTATCTCCCTGCAGTAATCTCAGCCAGGTATGGCAGGCAGCAATAAGGAGTGGACTGATGCACAAATTAAATAAAAAGTGTGGACAAACAAACAAGATAGCTGTGCAGAAAGGAAGGAACAAGAGGATTTGTGCTTTGAAAAAAGCAGTTGGTTTGCACAGCGGCGTACACACAGCAATGCAGCTATCAGGGAGCCTTCTAGGGCAGCCCAATGAGCTACAGCGCTGAGGAAAAAAAAAAAAATGTAGCTTCCACTGTCCCTGCACACCGAAGGTGGTGTTGGACAGTGCAAATCGCTACAGCACAAGCGGTTTGGTGGTTAATGGACCCTGCCTAACGCTATCCCTGCTTCTGACGAAGCGGCAGCAACCTCTCCCTAAGCTCAGATCAGCAGCAGTAAGTTGGCGGTCGGCGGGAATGCCTCTTTATAGCCCCTGTGACGCCGCAGACAGCAAGCCAATCACTGCAATGCCCTTCTCTAAGATGGTGGGGACCAGGACCTATGTCATCACGCTGCCCACACTCTGCTTTTCGCGTCATTGAAACGCGACTTTGGCACGAAAGTCGCGTACCGCATGGCCGACCACGCACAGGGGTCGGATCGGGTTTCATGAAACTCGACTTCGCCAAAAGTCGGCGACTTTTGAAAATGTTCGACCCGTTTCGCTCAACCCTAGGGTATAATGCAACCAGGACTCACCGCCAACTCCTGGACAGTCTGTGGTGCAACGTGACGTTGGTGGATGGTGCAAGACATGATGTCCCAGATGTGCTCAATCGGATTCAGATCTGGGGAACGGGCGGGCCAGTCCATAGCTTCAATGCCTTCATCTTGCAGGAACTGCTGACACACTCCAGCCACATGAGGTCTGGCATTGTCCTGCATTAGGAGGAACCCAGGGCCAACCGCACTAGCATATGGTCTCACAAGGGGTCTTAGGATCTCATCTCGGTACCTAATGGCAGTCAGTCTACCTCTGGAGAGCACATGGAGAGCTGTGCGGCCCTCCAAGGAAATGCCACCCCACACCATTACTGACCCACTGCCAAAAAGGTGATGCTGAAGGATGTTGCAGGCAGCAGATCGCTCTCCACGGCATCTCCAGACTGTCACATCTGTAACATGTGCTCAGTGTGAGTCTGCTTTCATCTGTGAAGAGCACAGGGCGCCAGTGGTGAATTTGCCAATCCTGGTGTTCTGTGGCAATTGCCAAGCGTCCTGCACGGTGTTGGGCTGTGAGCACAACCCCCATCTGTGGACATCGGGCACTCAGACCATCCTCATGTTGTTGGTTTCTAACCGTATGTGCAGACACATGCACATTTGGGCTCCTTGCCTCCACACTGAAGCGGTCACTAAACAAGGACACAGTGTGGGAGCCACATGCCAGCTGTAGCCTTCCCTATGAAAAGTGAATAAGGCTCATTGTGGTCTAACTACCTCTTAAAGGGACACTGTCACCTGAATTTGGAGGGAACAATCTTCAGCCATGGAGGCGGGGTTTTGGGGTTTTTGATTCACCCTTTCCTTACCCACTGGCTGCATGCTGGCTGCAATATTGGATTGAAGTTCATTCTCTGTCCTCCGTAGTGCATGCCTGCACAAGGTAATCTTGCCTTGCGCAGGCGTGAACTATGGTTGGTCGGGGCTAGAGGGCCAGCACTTTCTTTGGTCGCTGGCTCTCCCGCAGACATCGCTGAATCGGCGTGTGTGACACCGATTCAGCGATGTCTTCGCTGGTAACCAGGGTAAACATTGGGTTACTAAGCGCAGGGCCGCGCTTAGTAACCCGATGTTTACCCTGGATACCATCGTAAAAGTTAAAAAAAACAAACGCTTCATACTTACCTCCGGATGTCTGTCCCCGGCGCTGTGCTTTCCTGCACTCACTGTGAGCACAGCAGCCGGAAAGCAGAGCGGTGACGTCACCGCTCTGCTTTCCGGCCGCTGTGCTCACAGCCAGTACAGAGAAGCACAGCGCCGGGGACAGACAGCGGAAGGTAAGTATGAAGCATTTGTTTTTTTTACTTTTAGGATGGTAACCAGGGTAAACATCGGGTTACTAAGCGCGGCCCTGCGCTTAGTAACCCGATGTTTACCCTGGTTACCGGCATCGTTGGTCGCTGGAGAGCTGTCTGTGTGACAGCTCTCCAGCGACCAAACAGCGACGCTGCAGCGATCCGGATCGTTGTCGGTATCGCTGCAGCGTCGTTTAGTGTGAAGGTACCTTTACAATACCTTATGCGCATTCCATTACTTTAAAAGATAGAAAGGCTAAGTCTACCTCAATACATCTGTATTCCAAGCAATTGATAACAAAGGATAGTCCACTATGGGTGTGAACAATTTCGTTTAATTCCATTCTGCTGGCCAATCAAGACCACTTTTGACAGACTTCCATAGGGCAATCTGAGAGCCCGGGACCTACATACGATATACCTACCATAAGATTGTCTTCCTGACGAAGGCTCGTGCCTGGGCCGAAACTTTGGAAACCATTCTCTTTTGCACAAGATATATTAAAAAAAAACTTTGAAAGCAACAGTTCTGTCTTCACGTTTTTGGAGTGTGCCAGTGTTAGATTTTTTTTACATGCACATTTGTGGCCTGCTGGAGGTCATTTTGCAGGGATCTAGCAGTGCTTATCCTGTCACTCCTTGCACAAAGGCGGAGGTAGCAGTCCTGCTGCTGGGTTGTTGCCCTCCTACGGCCCCCTCCACATCTCCTGGTGTACTGCCCTGTCTCCTGGTAGCGCCTCCAGCCTCTTGACACTACACTGACAGACACCGCAAACCTTCTTGCCACAGCTCGCATTGATGAGCTGCACTACCTGAGCCACTTGTGTGGGTTGTAGAGACCGCCTCATGCTACCATGAGTGTGAAAGCACAACCAACATTCAAAAGTGATCAAAACAGCCAGAAACCATTGGTACTGAGATGTGGTCTGTGGTCACTACCTGCAGAACCACTACTTTATGGAGCAGGGGCGGACACAGACAGCTTAGGGCCCCTGTGCAAGAAATGTATCTGGGCCCCCCTCCTTTCATCGCGACCAAGCTACAGATATACATATTTTTTTTACAGTGTTCTCTCATATACCGTATATTGCCGCCCTTATTACACAGTGCTCTCTCTTTATGTATAGCACCGTCCCGTATCATATAATTCCCTCTTGTTATGTACAGCACCGTCCCTTACATATCAGATTCTCAATATTTTTGTTATTTATACTTCCATGTTCTTTATTACATATCATCCACTCCTGTTAGACATAAACTGAAATGATGGCTGATGGAGCATGGGAAAGCTTCTTTTGTGATGATGCGGCTGATGGATTGGTCTTCTGGTCAGATGCTGCTCCCTCAGCAGTCATTTTACATTTTACAGGAGAGGACACCATGCAATAAAGAGAAGACGCTGTGAATAACAAAAATAATGAGAATACTCAATATAAGGGACGGTGATGACAAGAGATGATACTGTGTAATAATGGACGGCGCTCCACATAACAGGACGCTATTAGTGATGAGCGAATATACTCGTTACTCGAGATTTCCCGAGCACGCTCAGGTGTCCTCTGAGTATTTTTTAGTGCTCGGAGATTTACTTTTTCTTGCCGCACCTGAATGATTTACATCTGTTAGCCAGCATAAGTACATGTGTGGATTCCCTAGCAACCAGGCAACCCCCACATGTACTTAGCCGGGCTAACAGATGTAAAACATTCAGCTGCGGCGAAGAAAACTAAATCTCCGAGCACTAAAAAATACTCGGAGGACCCCCGAGCATGCTCAAGAAATCTTGAGTAACGAGTATATTCACTCATCACTAGATGCTATATAATAAAGGACGGCACCATACATAAATAGAGAGGATGTTACGTAATAAGGGACGGGAGGGTACCGGTACCGCAGATGCGATTTCAGAATACGGACACCGCCGAAGCAGTCACAGGAAGCGAGCACTAATAACAGTACACAGGGTAGGGTATGGGATATGGGATACTATATCAGACTAGGGATGGGGGACCTGGCAACATACAGTTGCATACACACCAACCACCTAACATACTGTAACTATAAGGATTGCTCAGGCACCTCCCTACTGAGGAGGGTGCTTTTTATACAAGATGTCTCCATGCTTTTGGCTGGGAGACACGTTGCAAGTGAACACACATTTAACTAAATGCCTCCCAGCTGAGCATTTACCATCTGTACGTGCTGCCCATTTTAGAATAGGGGAGTGCGCACACATGCACCCTAGGCACGCCATCAGGACACAGTGCAGCGTGCATAGTGGAGGTAGAAGGCAGGAGCATGCTGGAGAAAGTGCCATGGGCCGGTGAGTAAGCTGGTGTCCCTGCATGGAGGGAGGAGGGGACACCATGTCGGGCATACCGCTACATGCCCCCTTCTGAATTTGTCTTGTTCTTCTGCAACACATGGAAAAAACCCTATTCTACTCACCTTTCTCCGCTCCCACGCCACGCAGCGTCCTCTTCTGCAACCGGCGCAAGAGCCGCCAGCTGACTTGTCGCCACTGCCATATGCCCCCCAGTCATGGATACACCGAGGTCAGATGCTGGATGCAAATTGGTCAGTGGCGCGTACTGCAGTGGAACTGGATCACCGGCGCTGCAATATATGTCAGCTGAATGTGCGTCCAAGGATGAAGATCGAGCTGAAATATCTGCTGGTGTCAGTGGCCGCACTCCACTTCTGGGCCCGATGCAGCTGCATTGGCGATTTGTCTGGCCCCAGGAATGCCCCGTTAAAGGGAACCTGTCACCAGGTTTGGCAGATATAAGATACAGCCACCACCTTTCAGGGCTCATCTACAGCATTCTATAATGCTGTATATATGCCTCTGATCCAACCTGCAAAAGAAAAATAAGTTTTATTATACTCACCCGGGGGCGGTACGGTCTGATGAGTTGATGAGTGTCATAGCTCTGGGTCCGGCACCTCCCATCTTTTTATGATCGCCGCCGTCCTGTTTGCATCATGGCCCCCCGGCATTGCGCTCCTGCGCAGTCGTACTTATCTGCGCATAGTACTGCAGTGCGCAGATGCCAGGAAAGGTCAGAGAGGCCCGGCGCCTGTGCACTGCAGGACTTTGCTCTGCCCTCAACAGGGCAGATAAGTACGTCTGTGCAGGAGCGCGATGTCGGGGACCCATGAAGCAACAGGGGGACAGTATCGCAAGAAGATGGGAGGCCCTGGACCCTGACCTGTGACACCCATCGGACCGGACCGCCCCCCCCATGTGAGTATAAGAAAACTTATTTTTCTTATCTTTCAGGTCGGATCGGGGGCTTATCTACAGCATTACAGAATTCTGTAGATAAGCCCTGAAAGGTGGTGGCCGTATCTTATAGCGGCCAAAACTGCTGACATGTTCCCTTTAAGTGGTATTTACCTTCTTTACACTTACTACCTACTGTGTCTCAGGTACTAATATATATATATATATATATATATATATATATATATATAATAATAATAATAATAATAATTTTTATTTATATAGCGCCAACATATTCCGCAGCGCTTTACAAATTATAGAGGGGACTTGTACATACAATAGACATTACAGCATAACAGAAATACAGTTCAAAACAGATACCAAGAGGAGTGAGGGCCCTGCTCGTAAGCTTACAAACTATGAGGAAAAGGGGAGACACGAGAGGTGGATGGTAACAATTGCTATAGTTATTCGGACCAGCCATAGTGTAAGGCTTGGGTGTTCATGTAAAGCTGCATGAACCAGTTAATTAATTTTTTTTTTTTTTTAATATAGGCCACACAGGGATCGTTAGGTTAATGCATTGAGGCGGTAGGCCAGTCTGAACAAATGAGTTTTTAGGGCACGCTTAAAACTGTGGGGATTGGGGATTAATCGTATTATCCTAGGTAGTGCATTCCAAAGAATCGGCGCAGCACGTGTAAAGTCTTGGAGACGGGAGTGGGAGGTTCTGATTATTGAGGATGCTAACCTGAGGTCATCAGCGGAGCGGAGGGCACGGGTAGGGTGGTAGACTGAGACCAGAGAGGAGATGTAGGGTGGTGCTGAGCCATGGAGTGCTTTGTGGATGAGGGTAGTAGTTTTGTACTGGATTCTTGAGTGGATGGGTAACCAGTGTAATGACTGGCACAAGGTAGAGGCATCGGTGTAACGGTTGGTGAGGAATATGATCCTGGCAGCAGCATTCAGGACAGATTGGAGCGGGGAGAGTTTGGTAAGAGGGAGGCCGATTAGTAGAGAGTTACAATAGTCCAGACGAGAATGAATAAGTGAAACAGTAAGAGTTTTTGCAGAGTCGAAAGTAAGAAAAGGGCGAATTCTAGAAATGTTTTTGAGATGCAGGTAAGAAGAGCGAGCCAGTGATCGGATGTGGGGGGTGAATGAAAGGTCAGAATCAAGGATGACCCCAAGGCAGCGGGCATGTTGCTTTGGAGTAATGGTGGAACCGCAAACGGAGATGGCAATGTCAGGCAAAGGTAGGTTAGTAGAGGGAGAAAACACGAGGAGTTCAGTTTTTGACAGGTTTAGTTTCAGATAGAGGGAGGACATGATGCTAGAGACAGCGGTAAGACAATCACTGGTGTTTTCTAATAAGGCAGGCGTGAGATCAGGAGAAGAAGTGTATAGTTGGGTGTCGTCAGCATAGAGATGGTACTGGAAGCCAAATCTACTGATTGTTTGTCCAATAGGGGCAGTATACAAAGAGAAGAGGAGGGGGCCTAGGACTGATCCTTGAGGAACCCCAACAGTAAGGGGAAGGTGAGAGGAGGAGGAACCAGCGAAACATACAGTGAAGGATCGGTCAGAGAGATAGGAGGAGAACCAGGAGAGAACGGTGTCCTTGAGGCCGATGGAGCGGAGCATAGTGAGGAGGAGCTGATGATCCACAGTATCAAATGCTGCAGAGAGATCCAAGAGGATTAGCATGGAGTAGTGACCATTAGATTTAGCTGTTAGTAGGTCATTAGAGACTTTAGTGAGGGCAGTTTCAGTAGAGTGTAAAGAGCGGAAACCAGATTGAAGAGGGTCGAGAAGAGAGTTATCTGAGAGATAGCGGGTAAGACGGGAGTGGACCAGGCGTTCGAGGAGTTTAGAGATGAAGGGAAGATTAGAGACAGGTCTATAATTAGCGGCACAGTTTTGGTCGAGGGATGGTTTTTTAAGTAATGGATGTATGATGGCATGCTTAAATGAGGAGGGAAAAATACCGGAAGTGAGGGAAAGGTTGAATATTTTAGTTAGGTGAGAGGTGACAGCCGGGGAAAGGGACTGGAGGAAATGTGACGGAATGGGGTCACTGGTGCAAGTGGTCGGGCGAGAAGATGCAAGGAGCCTGCTTACTTCTTCTTCTGTAACTGGTTCAAAGTCAGAGAGTGAACTAGATGCAGTGGGGGAGGGAGGACAGTGCATGGTATGAAGAGATTGGGAGATGATTTCCTGTCGAATATGGTCAATTTTTTCTTTGAAGTAATTGGCCAGATTGTCAGCACGGAGATCCGTGGTTGGGGCCTGCGCTCTTGGGTTGAGTAGGGACTGGAACGTGTCAAAGAGACGTTTAGGGTTATTGGACAGGGAGGTGATGAGGGTGTTGAAGTAGGTTTGTTTGGAGAGGTGAAGGGCAGAATTGTATGTCTTTAGCATGAACTTATAATGGATGAAATCTTCGGGTAGATTAGATTTTCTCCACAGACGTTCTGCGCACCTGGAGCACCGCTGCAGGAAACGTGTTTGCAGCGTGTGCCACGGTTGTTGCCGTCTGTGCCGAGTTGTTTTATGTATAGGAGGAGCAGCTTCATCCAGGGCACTTTGCAGGGTTTCATTGTAATGCTTCAGAGCAGAATCAGGACATGAGATGGAGGAGATTGGGGCCAATGAGGACTGCAAGTTCTTCATAAGTTCCTGGGTGTTAATGGCCTGTATGTTTCTATAAGTGTGGAAAGTGGGGGTGACCTGAGCGGGATGGCAGTTCTTGATAGAGAATGAAAGAAGGTGGTGGTCAGAGAGTGGGAGAGGGGAGTTTGTGAAATCATCCACTGAGCAAAGCCGGGAGAAGACCAAGTCAAGGGAGTTTCCATCTTCATGTGTTGGCGAGTTAGTATGCTGCGAGAGGCCGAAAGAGGAGGTTAGAGCCAAAAGGTGAGAAGCAGATGGGGAGAGGGGAGAGGCAATAGGGATGTTGAAATCACCCATGATAAGGGTGGGGGTGTCACAGGAAAGAAAGTGTGGAAGCCAGGTGGCAAAATGATCCAGGAACTGATGAGAGGGGCCGGGAGGACGATACACCACCACCACTCGCATGGAGAAGGGGACGTAGAGTCTGACCACATGGACCTCAAAGGAAGGGAAGACAAGTGAGGGTACTTGGGGGATAACTTGGAAAGTACATTTTGGTGAAAGGAGCAGACCAACGCCTCCACCTGCTCTGTTGTCCGATCTTGGGGTATGAGAAAAGTGTAGTGCACCATATGAAAGAGCAGCAGCAGCGGTGGTGTCTGACTGCTGGATCCAGGTTTCAGTAAGAGCCAGGAGGTTAAGAGAATTAGAAAGGAAGAAGTCATGGATGAAGGAGAGTTTATTACACACAGAGCGAGAATTCCAAAGGGCACAATTCAAAGAGACAGAAGGCATGCAGGGAATATTAATAAGGTTAGAGGGGTTTCTGGGTGTAGAAATTGGGAGGTTTGACTGGCTATAACATGGGGGGCCGGGGTTTGGAGAGATGTCTCCAGCAACTAGGAGGAGGAGGATCGAAAGAGTGAGCAGATGGTTAAGTGATTTGTGAGAGCGTCTCTTGTGTTGGATGGTGGGACTGAATGGATCTGCGCTGCTAAGCAATGTGAACAGAGCATGAGTGCTATACATAGGAGAGGCAAGGACAGAGGGGCCGATATGGATGGAGTGTAGAGAGTTAATGCAAGGGCGGTGAATGTGAGTGAATGCAGCAGCCAGGATATAGAATATGCAAATAAATATGGTGAGTATTTGTGTTGTTTCAAGTGAATAGGGAATAGATTTAGTTTTTCTTACCTGTCTCCTGCCCTGTCTAACTGCCATGTTATAACTGCCGAGTACTTAGAAAAAAAAGTACTTTGAATAAAAAATGTATATATACATATATACAGTGGGGCAAAAAAGTATTTAGTCAGTCAGCAATAGTGCAAGTTCCACCACTTAAAAAGATGAGAGGCGTCTGTAATTTACATCATAGGTAGACCTCAACTATGGGAGACAAACTGAGAAAAAAAAATCCAGAAAATCACATTGTCTGTTTTTTTATAATTTTATTTGCATATTATGGTGGAAAATAAGTATTTGGTCAGAAACAAACAATCAAGATTTCTGGCTCTCACAGACCTGTAACTTCTTCTTTAAGAGTCTCCTCTTTCCTCCACTCATTACCTGTAGTAATGGCACCTATTTAAACTTGTTATCAGTATAAAAAAGACACCTGTGCACACCCTCAAACAGTCTGACTCCAAACTCCACTATGGTGAAGACCAAAGAGCTGTCAAAGGACACCAGAAACAAAATTGTAGCCCTGCACCAGGCTGGGAAGACTGAATCTGCAATAGCCAACCAGCTTGGAGTGAAGAAATCAACAGTGGGAGCAATAATTAGAAAATGGAAGACATACAAGACCACTGATAATCTCCCTCGATCTGGGGCTCCACGCAAAATCCCACCCCGTGGGGTCAGAATGATCACAAGAACGGTGAGCAAAAATCCCAGAACCACGCGGGGGGACCTAGTGAACGAACTGCAGAGAGCTGGGACCAATGTAACAAGGCCTACCATAAGTAACACACTACGCCACCATGGGCTCAGATCCTGCAGTGCCAGACGTGTCCCACTGCTTAAGCCAGTACATGTCCGGGCCTTCTGAAGTTTGCTAGAGAGCATTTGGATGATCCAGAGGAGTTTTGGGAGAATGTCCTATGGTCTGATGAAACCAAACTGGAACTGTTTGGTAGAAACACAACTTGTCGTGTTTGGAGGAAAAAGAATACTGAGTTGCATCCATCAAACACCATACCTACTGTAAAGCATGGTGGTGGAAACATCATGCTTTGGGGCTGTTTCTCTGCAAAGGGGCCAGGACGACTGATCCGGGTACATGAAAGAATGAATGGGGCCATGTATCGTGAGATTTTGAGTGCAAACCTCCTTCCATCAGCAAGGGCATTGAAGATGAAACGTGGCTGGGTCTTTCAACATGACAATGATCCAAAGCACACCGCCAGGGCAACGAAGGAGTGGCTTCGTCCTGGAGTGGCCTAGCCAGTCTCCAGATCTCAACCCTATAGAAAACCTTTGGAGGGAGTTGAAAGTCCGTGTTGCCAAGCGAAAAGCCAAACATCACTGCTCTAGAGGAGATCTGCATGGAGGAATGGGCCAACATACCAACAACAGTGTGTGGCAACCTTGTGAAGACTTACAGAAAACGTTTGACCTCTGTCATTGCCAACAAAGGATATATTACAAAGTATTGAGATGAAATTTTGTTTCTGACCAAATACTTATTTTCCACCATAATATGCAAATAAAATGTTAAAAAAACAGACAATGTGATTTTCTGGATTTTTTTTTCTCAGTTTGTCTCCCATAGTTGAGGTCTACCTATGATGTAAATTACAGACGCCTCTCATCTTTTTAAGTGGTGGAACTTGCACTATTGCTGACTGACTAAATACTTTTTTGCCCCACTGTATATATATATATATATATATACACTAGATGGTGGCCCGATTCTAATGCGTCGGGTATTCTAGAATATGCATGTCCACGTAGTATATTGCCCAGCCACATAGTATATTGCCCAGTTACGTAGTATATTGCGCAGCCACGTAGTATATTGCCCAGTCAGGTAGTATATTGCCCAGCGACGTAGTATATTGCCCAGTCACATAGTATATTGCCTAGTGACGTAGTATATTGCGCAGCCTCGTAGTATATTGCCCAGTCACATAGTATATTGCCCAGCCACATAGTATATTGCCTAGTGACGTAGTATATTGCGCAGCCTCGTAGTATATTGCCCAGTCACATAGTATATTGCCCAGCCACATAGTATATTGCCTAGTGACGTAGTATATTGCGCAGCCACGTAGTATATTGCCCAGTCACGTAGTATATTGCCCAGCCACGTGGTATATTGCCCAGTTACGTGGTATATTGCCTAGTGACGTAGTATATTGCACAGCCACGTAGTATATTGCCCAGTGACGTAGTATATTGCCCAGTGATGTAGTATACAGCACAGAGCCGCGTAGTATATTGCGCAGCCACGTAGTATATTGCCCAGTGACGTAGTATATTGGCCAGTGATGTAGTATACAGCGCAGAGCCACGTAGTATATTGCACAGCGACGTAGTATATTGCCCAGTGATGTAGTATACAGCAGAGCCACGTAGTATATTGCACAGCGACGTAGCATACAGCACAGAGCCACGTAGTATATTGCCCAGTCACGTAGTATATTGCCCAGTCACATAGTATATTGCCCAGTGATGTAGTATACAGCACAGAGCCACGTAGTATATTGCCCAGTCACGTAGTATATTGCCCAGCTACGTAGTATATTGACCAGCCAGGTTTGTCACAGGTTAAAAAATAAAAAATCAACATATACTCACCTTTCCGAAGGCCCCTTGTAGTCCACGGCAGCTTCCGGTCCCAGGGTTGGTATAAGCGCAGGGTCTGTGATGACGTCGCGGTCACATGACCGTGACGTCATGGCAGGTCCTTCTCCCATAGCATCTTTGCCACTGGAACCTGGAACGGAAGATGGCGGCCGGCGCGAGCGACTCAGCGGACTACGGAGGGTGAGTATAGCAGGTTTTTTTAAAAATTTTTATTATTTTTAACATTACATTTTTTTACTATTGATGCCGCACAGGCAGCGTCAATAGTAAAAAGTTGAGGACACACAGGGTTAATAGCGGCGGTAACGGAGTACGTTACCCGCGGCATAACGCGGTCCGTTACCGCCGGTATTAACCCTGTGTTAGCGGTGACCGGAGGGGAGTATGCGGGCGACAGGCACTGACTGCGGGGAGTAACAAACAGGTGCACAGAAGTATGGTAATGCACATAGGTGATAGTAAGTCTGTACACATTTTGTTACTTACACGTGCTGTCCCTCTGTCAGGTGCATTCTTCCATCTCCAGCAGCTCCATCCTGGGGGTCTTCAGTCCTCCATCAGCACTTACTGGCCTGATCTCCAGCTCTCACCAGTCCTCCTGCCTCTTCACTACCTCTGATAGCTGCAGAGTGTTCTCCCCGCAGTCAGTGGATCTGAGACTTCTTCCTCCTGAGAAGTTCTGTCATGTGTCTGACCCATGTGAACATCGGCCATCACATCAACCTCCCCTCCCCCCCGTAGCCACTTACCACCCCTGTACTGAGGGGTCTTTACTGAGGAATGGCTGCACTGGCCACTCAGGCAGCATTCACACTGCAGCTCCTGCATCTGAAAGGGCCAGTGCAGCGGTTTTCCAATAAAGCCCCCTCAGTACAGTAGGTGGAGGTAGCAACAGGGGGATTGATGTGATCTCTCATGTGAACACTGATCAAGCAGTTCAGTTGTCAGAACTCTCATGAGGCAGGAGAGGTGACAGATGTACTGACTGCTCAGAGGCTGGTCCCAGCAGCAGTCACAGGCAGTGAGGAGGAGGCAGGAGACTGTTCCTGCCTGCACCAGGATGAGAAGCTGGGGGCGTGTCCAAGGAGTCCAGGGGGCGTGTCCAGGGATCCCGGGCTCCTTTATCATATCAAAGAGCCAGCGGCAGCATCAACTGTGAGGAGAGGAAGGGGCAACAGAAAAAGACTCAGGTGCGGCCCCTTCCTCTCCTCTTAGTGTACATGCAGCCGCTGGCTCTATGAGAGAGTAAGATATTTGAGCAGCTGATCGGGCCCCCTGTCCTCCTGGGCCCCTGTGCAGCTGCACAGGCTGAACATGCGGTGTGTCCGCCCATGTTATTGAGGGTGTCTTGATAATTGCCAATAATTTCCATCTGTTGTCTATTCCATTTGCACAACAGCATGTGAAATTAATTCTCAATCAGTGTTGCTTCCTAAGTGGACAGTTTGATTTCACAGAAGTTTGATTTACTTGGAGTTATATTCTGTTGTTTAAGTGTTCCCTTTATTTTTTTGAGCAGTGTGTATACATATATATATTAGGGTGCCAAGGAAATGCATGGCAAAATTAAGTGGCAAGTTTTTGAAGGTCTTACCTCCTAATTTTGTTCCTTTTTGGTCATTGATATTTTAGAATTTTCTTTTTTTAAGATTAGTTATCATTTACTGGTTGCTCAATGACACATCATATTGCAGTTTTAAATGTTTGTTTAGTATTTATCGTCAAGTGCAGCGCCCCAGAGATCTGGTCGTTGCAGTAACGTCGCTCTGCCACTAAGGGGAGTGATGGTACGTCTGATGGCACTAAAGGAGTTCTTCTGACCAGGTATGACCAGCACACATTACATTTCACACTCCGGCCACTAGGGGGAGCAAAAGGTTTTATTTATTAGGCCACTCCTCACACTGGTAAAACTAGGGGTTGGATAGGAAGTTAGTCAGAAGCTGACTGGGTTTTGATCAGGCAACATCCCGTGGCAGGGAGTGTTGCAGGGGGAAGATTCAGGGGGGTCCCTGTCAGGCGTGGGAACCTGGCAGGTACCTAGCGACAAGAACAGAACATTACAGAACCGTGCCCGCACTACCCGCGGCGGTATCCTAAGAAAGAGACACGAAGCGAAGGATATTGTGGACAGTGAGAAACGAGATCAAGCACAAAGGAGAGCCAGTAGGAGTCGTGCCCGGAGAACAGCAACATCCTACTGAGGCGCGTAGCCGGTGGCCGGAACACCGAGGAAGTAACTGACTCTATGCCTTACTTCAAACTCCGCAGGACAGTTAATTATAGGTTGGCTGTCTACCTTACATCACCTAAGCAGACATAGGGAGCAACGCGTGGAGAGGGGTGTCTCTAGGGTCCCGGAAGAACTCCAAGCCTACCCGTCAAACGGGTGCGTCCTAGCCATAACATACCTGGGGAACGGAGAACTAGAAAGAACTGGAACAAATTAGAAAGAACGAGAATAGAAGTTGTGAGGACTATCCCGAATGCTCAGCAGGGAAGCACTACAACACACAGGCGCTAGTGGTAGGCACTGATTTCCACCTGCAAAGGGAACTCTGGATGTGCCTTCGGACCGGCCGGTCTCAGACAGTCCTGTTAACTGTGCTCTGGATTGAGGATCCTGAAGTCACCAGTAAAGAGGTAAAGAGACTGCAACCCTGTGTCCTCGTTATTGTCTGCACCTCACACCATCACCACCTACACTACTGGGAAGCCCTGGGGACTCACTTCACCTGTGGGAAGGTACACCATCTAGCTGCCCTCACATCACCCCAGTGGACCCCAAGCAGCGTCGGTCACCCTGACCGAATACCACAGGTGGCGTCACGAAACCTTGACAGACTCGCATCACCTTTCATTGGACGCCTCTTAGTAGGGTCACGGACTGGGTCCAGCCACCGTGACATCCCCAGAACTGAGCCAGCAGAGGACCGGTACCGAGTAACCCACGGCCCTGCGTCTGGGGGCGCTCCACATGCATATCCCGCGTTATGTATGGTATGTTACCGATCAGATTCATTGATTTTATATTTTGATAGATCGGGCGTTTCTGAACGCTACTAAGTGCTGATACATGTACAATGTACATAATTGTGTAATGCATATTTTACTGTAATAGAATGCTTACTGCCATTCTATGTTTTTTGAATTATTAATAGTATATCCAGTTAAAGATATGATGACAAACTGAGTGGTTATTGTGTGTACAATATTGTGGAAAATGAGAAATGTGGAATAATTCACATGCATTGAGCAAGTGGTAAATCTAAATTTAATGTCAACATATTTTACATTCAGAATCCTTATGCCAAAAGGAACAAATTTGAGGGGTAAGACTTACCAATTTGCAAAGTTCATTTTTCCTTGGCACCCACAGGTGTGGCTGTGATTACAATTGTTAAAAGCCCTGTAGTATAGAGAGGTTTGAGAATTGAGTCTGAGGAGTCTCAGGTGTGTCAGGGCCAGAGTGAAGCCTGACAACCCACAGCATACACAGTGGTACTGCTGTCCATAATGACTGGTCACGGATGTGGATAGGTCTTGTGCCCGAAGGTGAACCGGAGGTAGACTGTCCTGTGCCCGAAGGAAGGACCAGAGTGTGTCACAGATGCAGACAGGAGGATGTCAAGGTCTGTGTATGGCTGTGAGTAGAGACTGTGATACAGCGGTGCAGGACACTCATGGAACTAGTCAGAGGAGGACTAGCATGCGTAGTGACTGCAATATAAAGGATGCTGTTATGAACTGGTGTGAACTGAGCACTGAAGTTATGTGCATTTAAGTTATATGCTTGGAATCTTTTCTGTGTGAAGGTAACGCATTAAAGAGACTTTTATGTTTGAACTTTGTGGGTCACTGCCTCTTCACTGCTACCGGTGCTTTACAATATAAAACAAACACAATACTCACCTCTCCTCCTTGTTCCCATGCTGATTCCGGCTCTGTTCCGGTCTCAGCAGCTGCACTGCCGTCTGCTCAACACACATCGGGTATGCGACGAAGTGACGTCATCGTGAATCTGCTGTGCCAGAGGCATAGGAGAATGATGGTAGAGGGAACGTCATCTGACGCTCTCTCCTCCATTAATGCGGCGAGCACTGGGGGGAGGCGGAGCTTGTGCCAGGCCCCCCTGACTTACGGGCCTAATATTGGCCACATGTGCTGGGAGCCCCTGGGGGAGCGGGGCCCTGGTCTGCCGGCCCTGATAGCAGGTAGTGTTAGCCGCAGCATGTTGCTAACACTGCCCGCTATTAAAGTGATATGAATATTCATCCCTCTCCATGCCCTTGGGGGCATGGGGAAGAGTGAATATTCATTTCTCTTTAGCAGCGGGGACAGGCTTTAGCCGCAACAGCTGGCTTCTGCTTCCTGTCACCCGCTGCTCTCCGCTGGCTCCCATAGCAGCTGCGTGGAGTGCTGCTATTAGCGACACGCCACTGGCTAGGAGCCCCTGAAGCAGCGGGAGCCCTAGGCAGCTGCTGGCCCTGTATGCCAGTAGGTGTCAGTGCCTGGGCCCACCAGTGAATCCTCAGGTTGTCCAGTGGGCTAGTCCGAGCCTGAGCACCACACATTGCCCACTGAGTAACGAGCACATCCAAGCACCAAGATACAGTGTATCAAGTATCACTGAGCACGTTCGTTCATCCCTATTCACTTCACCAAGCTTTTCTAGCACCTCTTAAGGCCCTTGCCACTTGGCCAAGAACTTACTCTCCACGGTGGGAATTAGTATGAGGACTTGGTCCCCGGGGCTGAGCTGCCTCACCCCAGCTGACTGGTTGTAGATCCTAGCTTGAGCTTCGTGTATCTGAAGGAGATATCCTGTTATGATGGGCAGCATCTTCGCAATCCTCTCCAGCATCTGAGCGACATGCTCAATGACGTTTCAGTAGGGCATGATTTTGGCTTCCCAGGTTTCCTTTGCTATATCAAGGAGACCCTGCGTGTGTTTTCCATAAAGAAGTTCAAATGGAGAGAACCCAGTAGAGGCCTGTGGAACCTCTCGGAAAGAGAACAGCAGAGTCCCAGTCGCAGCCATTTTTTTCTTTGACCTTCCTAAGCATACGCTTTAATATTTTATGGAATCTTTTCACAAGCCAGTCTGTCTGAGGATGGTACACTGATATCTCCAGTTGCGTAATTTGCATGGCCTTATACAGTTCCCTCAGTCATCACCATACTCATTAAGGGGGTTCCTTGGTTTCCCTATTTCCCTAGATTTCCCTATGACATCCAGGCCAACAGTACCTCTGCATGACACATCCCCCTCTCTACCACCATCTCCAAATTTTCACAAGTGCAGGTCAATACCTTCTATTGTTTCAGCAGCCAAAAAAATCTGTGTGCAAACACATAAATACTACATGTACACAGCCTTGCAGTGTATTGTAAAATTACTGTTCTCTTATGAAACTCAACCACAGGCAGGTAGATTTGGATGACAGCAGTACCAGACACAGGTCCTGAGCCCACTCCATACATGCAGTCCTAACAGGGTCAAGTTCGCCAGATGTTGGCACCGGCCCTGAGAACATCCAGCCTCCTCTCCACTTTACTAGTATTCAGTATCCTCTTCTGTAGCTAAAGTCTTGGCAGACTGGTAGAGCGGGTTTGCTGGGTGGCCCATGGCAAAACTAACTCCCTGACGCACGTTAATGCAGATTAGTTGTCATCAGTCTGAATCACTCATCTCTAGACTTACCTTTGCCATAGGCTGCACACAGTAGTCACACCCATTATTCACTTGGGTGTGTATATAAAATAATGGGGCCCCACAGCAAAAGTCCTAATTGGAGACTCGCAACCAGTCTGCACAGTGCACAAGGACAGAAAAGTCAGGTTTTTGAAAATGGCCTTATAATGTGCAGGTCTGCTAAATACCCTTTATGTTCTGGATCGAATATCTGCTTTGGTTATGACTAGGCTGGTCCTCATAGAAGCCTTTTACTCTATGATGGTTGCACACCCTTGAAGTTACTAGACCTTTCCAGATGGTTAATACACCATTGTAGATATATCTATAGTAGCATAATAGGATTGACTGAAAATTAAAGGAGATGTCCAGGTTTGACACGAAGATCTGCAGTCTTTCTATATGACTGCAGTGTTGTGAATACTCACGACATACGCTGTCAGGAATCTCCACTCCAGTCATGTGACCCCAAGTATACAATTTGCAATCTTCCAACCACATTCTGACTAGAAATGCACTGTTTTGCTCAATTCACTTGTTTTGAATGAGGCTACATATGTCTAATGATTGTATGTGGCTGGGATTATGCATATCGCATGATTGTGGTCACATGACCACACGCTCCTGGTGTCAGCACCGGACAATCCTGGCAGCCTTGCACCATAAGGGTTCACTAGTCACCAGTCACTGAGTGACAAACCTGGACAACCTTTTAAGTAGCAGGATATAGTTTATATGGAGGGTCATACTATACATAGTATGTGCAGACTCATACTGTATACAGGAGGTTATGTGTGGGCTTATACTGCATATGGAAGGCAATGTGGGGGCTCATACTGTATATAGGAGGCTATGTGGGGACTCATACCATATACAAGAGGCTATGTGCGAGCTCGTACTGTATAAGCACATGTGGTCAAAATTGTTGGTACCCCTCGTTTAATGAAAAAAAAACCTCAATGGTCACAGAAATAACTTGAATCGGAGAAAAGTAATAATACCGTATATACTCGAGTATAAGCCGAGATTTTCAGCCCATTTTTTGGGGCTGAAAGTCCCCCTCTCGGCTTATACTCGAGTCATATACCGGGGGTCGGCAGGGTAGGGGGAGCGGGGGCTGTGTAATTATACTTACCTCCTGCGGCGCGGTCCCTGCAGTCCCTGCTTCCCCGGCGCTGCAGATTCTTCCTGTACTGAGTGGTCACATGGCACCGCTCATTACAGAAATTAATAGGCGGCTCCACCTCCCATAGGGGTGGAGCCGCATATTCATTGCTGTAAATGACCGGTAACTGTGACCGCTCAATACAGAAAGAAGATTCAGCGCCGGGGAAGCCAGGGACTGCAGGGACCGCGCCAGGAGCAGGTAAGTATACAGGGAGCGCAGCGCTATAATTACCTGCTCCTCGCTCCGGCTCCGTCTGCAGCGTCCTCTAGCAGTGACACTCAAGTTAGAGGGCGCGGTGACGTAGTCAGTGCGCGCCCTCTGCTGAGCGTCAGTGCTGGAGACGGAGCCGCACGAGGAGCAGGTAAATATTGAAAGCGCCGGCGTCCTGAGAAGAGAGGTGAGTATGTGATTTTTTTTTTATTGCAGCAGCATTATATATGGCACAGCTTTATATGGAACATCTATGGGGCAATAATGAACGGTGCAGAACATTATATATGGCACAGCATTATAAGGAGTAGAGTTGAGCGACCTTGACCTTTTTAGAGTCGAGCCGGGTTTTGCGAAACCCGACTATGTCCAAAGTCGGGTCGAGTGAAATCGGCCGATTATGACGTAAAGTCGGGATCGACCGAAACACGAAACCCAATGCAAGTCAATGGGGCAGCATAGTCGGCAGTGAGTGGGGGCCAGGAAAACACCTAGAGTGCCCATTTTAATGTCAAAACCATCCATTCTTCTTAATGAAGCTTGTCAAGCGTAATTTACCTTATAATAATTGGAAGGCATTTGAAATTGGGGGTCATTTGGCTAAAGTTGTGGGGGGTAGGGCTGGTTCAAGTAATTAGTGGGCCCAGGAAATCTGGACCACGTCACGGCAGTGGAGCAGGGAGAGGTAAGTATTTCAACTTTGCAAGTGCTGTGAACCTGAGCAAGCAGGGGGGGCCCACTCGTTGGCATTGGCACTGGCACAGGGCCCCTCAAAGTACAGCGGTGTGTTTGCACGGCGGGGGCGCCTCCCACCGGCAGCAACACTTTTGCGTACTATGAGAGGCCCTGTGCCAGTGACGTCGCCAACTAGTATTCCTCCCCCCACCTGATGAAGGAACCTGCACTTTCATCTGCACCTTCCTCTTTGTCCCCGTGTAAGGTGGTATGGTATGCGGGAAGAGCAACCTGACTTTCAGCAGGGTCACAATGTTGTTGTGTAGCGTGCACGGGGAATGTTGCGTTATGGGTCAATGTACCAGCAGACTCATCTATCACTGGCTGGGCAATGGGCACGATGAAGTGGAAACACAGATATAGGCCCAAAGAAGAAAGTGGGCTAAATGCAGTTCAAAATTGGTAACACAGGAATAACCAGGGGGCATTGCAGTGGAGGACAACTGGAATGAGAGGCTGACACAGAGAGTAGGGCCAAATCAGTAAGTAGTCGAAATGCAGTTCAAAATTGGCAACCATAGTAAACAGGCGGCACAGCTTTGTTCAGTGGAGGAGAACAGCAAGGAGTGGCAGACACCGATAGTAGGCCCCAAACCAACTAGTACGCCAAATGCAGTTGTTCCATTTAACCACAATTTAATGAGAGCCTGAAGATAGAAGCTCAGGAAAGGCAACCTGGGGAACACCTTGGAGTGTAACACACCATCTCTCTCCACCCCATACCCATTTTGTATGGCCTAATGCAGTGTACTTTTCTACAACTACTAAACGAGAGTCGGAAGACCGAAGCAATGGCAAGGAAACCTGGGGAACACCTTAGAGTGTAACACACCCTCTCTCTACACCCCATACCCAATTTGAAGGTCTAATGCAGTGTAGTTTCCAAGAACTACTAAACGAGAGCCGGAAGATCGAAGCTCAGGAAAGGCAACCTGGGGAACACCTTGGAGTGTAACACACCCTCTCGCTACACCCCATACCCAATTTGAAGGCCTAATGCAGCGTAGTTTCCAACAACTACTAAACGAGAGCCGGAAGATCGAAGCTCAGGAAAGGCAACCTGGGGAACACCTTGGAGTGTAACAAACCCTCTCTCTACACCCCATACCCAATTTGTAGGCCTAATGCAGCGTAGTTTCCGACAACTACTAAACGAGAGCATGAAGATCGAAGCTCAGGAAAGGCAACCTGGGGAACACCTTGGAGTGTAACACACCCTCTCTCTACACCCCATACCCAATTTGTAGGCCTAATGCAGCGTAGTTTCCGACAACTACTAAACGAGAGCCGGAATATCGAAGCTCAGGAAAGGCAACCTGGGGAACACCTTGGAGTGTAACACACCCTCTCTCTACACCCCATACCCAATTTGAAGGCCTAATGCAGTGTAGTTTCCAAGAACTACTAAACGAGAGCCGGAAGATCGAAGCTCAGGAAAGGCAACCTGGGGAACACCTTGGAGTGGAACACACCATCTCTCTACACCCCATACCCAATTTGAAGGCCTAATGCAGCGTAGTTTCCAACAACTACTAAACGAGAGCCGGTAGATCGAAGCTCAGGAAAGGCAACCTGGGGAACACCTTGGAGTGTAACACAACGTCTCTCTACACCACGGAAGGGATGATTCTTAGGAAGGAAGGCTGTTGGAAATAAGCATTGCGCGTCCGAGGGTGATTAGATTCTTATTAGGTATATACTCACCCTCGGACGCGCCCTGCTTCTTTATTTGGAATGAATGTTTATTTGCAATGTGGTGTTGACTTTCTCTATTATTTTGGTAATTAATGATTTTATTATTTTCATTATTTTGCATCTTCTCGGCAATAATATAAAGAAGACGCGACAGGACAACACTCGGTGGATGCCATATGTGTGTTTTCAATTTAAAAAACCTTTCAGTTAACTACTTGCAGGAGAAAGTAATTGTAGCTGGTGGCCATTTTTAGTACTGTACCAGATTTTAGCTGTTTGTTTGTTTTTAATGTCAAAATGTCTGCATTTGATATCTCACCAGTATTTTCTTTTTTATAAGCAAAATCCTTTTTTTTTTATTTTATGATGTTGGTTCAAGGGGTACACGGGCAGCAGTAGACAGGTCAGTGGAGGCCTAGTGGAAGGAGGGACCGCAGACAGGCTTCGAAGCCCTAACATAATAAATTGGGCTGCCTGTAGGCAATTTAAAATTGGTTCCAGGGGAACACGGGCAGCAGTAGACAGGTCAGTGGAGGCCTAGAGGAAGGAGGGACCGCAGATGCGCCAATGTTTCCCCCATACCAAATTTGTAGGCCTAATGCAGTGTAGTTTCCAACAACTACTAAACGAGAGCCGGAATTTCGAAGCTCAGGAAAGGCAACCTGGGGAACACCTTGGAGTGTAACACACCCTCTCTCTACACCCCATACCCAATTTGAAGGCCTAATGCAGTGTAGTTTCCAACAACTACTAAACGAGAGCCGGAATATCGAAGCTCAGGAAAGGCAACCTGGGGAACACCTTGGAGTGTAACACACCCTCTCTCTACACCCCATACCCAATTTGAAGGCCTAATGCAGTGTAGTTTCCAAGAACTACTAAACGAGAGCCGGAAGATCGAAGCTCAGGAAAGGCAACCTGGGGAACACCTTGGAGTGGAACACACTATCTCTCTACACCCCATACCCAATTTGAAGGCCTAATGCAGAGTAGTTTCCAAGAACTACTAAACGAGAGCCGGAAGATCGAAGCTCAGGAAAGGCAACCTGGGGAACACCTTGGAGTGTAACACAACGTCTCTCTACACGACGGAAGGGCTGATTCTTAGGAAGGAAGGCTGTTGGAAATAAGCATTGCGCGTCCGAGGGTGATTAGATTCTTATTAGGTATATACTCACCCTCGGACGCGCCCTGCTTCTTTATTTGGAATGAATGTTTATTTGCAATGTGGTGTTGACTTTCTCTATTATTTTGGTAATTAATGATTTTATTATTTTCATTATTTTGCATCTTCTCGGCAATAATATAAAGAAGACGCGACAGGACAACACTCGGTGGATGCCATATGTGTGTTTTCAATTTAAAAAAACTTTCAGTTAACTACTTGCAGGAGAAAGTAATTGTAGCTGGTGGCCATTTTTAGTACTGTACCAGATTTTAGTTGTGTGTTTGTTTTTAATGTTAAAATGTCTGCATTTGATATCTCACCAGTATTTTCTTTTTTATAAGCAAAATACTTATTTTTATATTTTCTGATGTTGGTTCCAGGGGTACACGGCCAGCAGTGCCCTGGTCAGTGTAGTAGTAGTTGAAAGAATGGACCGCAGACAGGCATCGAAGGCCTAAAATAATAACACATGGCTGTAGGCAATTTTAAATTGGTTCCAGGGGTACACGGACAGCAGTGGTGTGGTCAGTGGAGGCCTAGTGGAAGGAGTGACCGCAGACAGGCATCGAAGGCCTAAAATAATAACACATGGCTGTAGGCAATTTTAAATTGGTTCCAGGGGTACACGGGCAGCAGTGACCTGGTCAGTGTAGTAGTAGTTGAAAGAATGGACCGCAGACAGGCATCGAAGGCCTAAAATAAAAAAATTGGGCTGGCTGTAGGCAATTTTAAATTGGTTCCAGGGGTACACGGGCAGCAGTGGTGTGGTCAGTGGAGGCCTAGTGGAAGGAGTGACCGCAGACAGGCATCGAAGGCCTAAAATAATAACACATGGCTGTAGGCAATTTTAAATTGGTTCCAGGGGTACACGGGCAGCAGTGACCTGGTCAGTGTAGTAGTAGTTGAAAGAATGGACCGCAGACAGGCATCGAAGGCCTAAAATAAAAAAATTGGGCTGGCTGTAGGCAATTTTAAATTGGTTCCAGGGGTACACGGGCAGCAGTGGTGTGGTCAGTGGAGGCCTAGTGGAAGGAGTGACCGCAGACAGGCATCGAAGGCCTAAAATAATAACACATGGCTGTAGGCAATTTTAAATTGGTTCCAGGGGTACACGGGCAGCAGTGACCTGGTCAGTGTAGTAGTAGTTGAAAGAATGGACCGCAGACAGGCATCGAAGGCCTAAAATAAAAAAATTGGGCTGGCTGTAGGCAATTTTAAATTGGTTCCAGGGGTACACGGACAGCAGTGGTGTGGTCAGTGGAGGCCTAGTGGAAGGAGTGACCGCAGACAGGCATCGAAGGCCTAAAATAATAACACATGGCTGTAGGCAATTTTAAATTGGTTCCAGGGGTACACGGACAGCAGTGGTGTGGTCAGTGGAGGCCTAGTGGAAGGAGTGACCGCAGACAGGCATCGAAGGCCTAAAATAATAACACATGGCTGTAGGCAATTTTAAATTGGTTCCAGGGGTAGACGGGCAGCAGTGACCTGGTCAGTGTAGTAGTAGTTGAAAGAATGGACCGCAGACAGGCATCGAAGGCCTAAAATAAAAAAATTGGGCTGGCTGTAGGCAATTTTAAATTGGTTCCAGGGGTACACGGGCAGCAGTGACCTGGTCAGTGTAGTAGTAGTTGAAAGAATGGACCGCAGACAGGCATCGAAGGCCTAAAATAAAAAAATTGGGCTGGCTGTAGGCAATTTTAAATTGGTTCCAGGGGTACACGGGCAGCAGTGGTGTGGTCAGTGGAGGCCTAGTGGAAGGAGTGACCGCAGACAGGCATCGAAGGCCTAAAATAATAACACATGGCTGTAGGCAATTTTAAATTGGTTCCAGGGGTACACGGGCAGCAGTGACCTGGTCAGTGTAGTAGTAGTTGAAAGAATGGACCGCAGACAGGCATCGAAGGCCTAAAATAATAACACATGGCTGTAGGCAATTTTAAATTGGTTCCAGGGGTACACGGACAGCAGTGGTGTGGTCAGTGGAAGTCTAGTGGAAGGAGTGACCGCAGACAGGCTTCCAAGGCCTAACATAACAAACTTGGGCTGGCTGTAGGCACTTTTAAATTGGTTCCAGGGGTACACGGGCAGCAGTGGTCTGGTCAGTGGAAGTCTAGTGGAAGGAGTGACCGCAGACAGGCTTCCAAGGCCTAACATAACAAACTTGGGCTGGCTGTAGGCACTTTTAAATTGGTTCCAGGGGTACACGGGCAGCAGTGACCTGGTCAGTGTAGTAGTAGTTGAAAGAATGGACCGCAGACAGGCTTCGAAGGCCTAACATAACAAACTTGGGCTGGCTGTAGGCACTTTTAAATTGGTTCCAGGGGTACACGGGCAGCAGTGGTCTGGTCAGTGGAAGTCTAGTGGAAGGAGTGACCGCAGACAGGCTTCCAAGGCCTAACATAACAAACTTGGGCTGGCTGTAGGCACTTTTAAATTGGTTCCAGGGGTACACGGGCAGCAGTGGTCTGGTCAGTGGAAGTCTAGTGGAAGGAGTGACCGCAGACAGGCTTCCAAGGCCTAACATAACAAACTTGGGCTGGCTGTAGGCACTTTTAAATTGGTTCCAGGGGTACACGGGCAGCAGTGGTCTGGTCAGTGGAAGTCTAGTGGAAGGAGTGACCGCAGACAGGCTTCGAAGGCCTAACATAACAAAATTGGGCTGGCTGTAGGCACTTTAAATTGGTTCCAGGGGTACATGGGCAGCAGTGTATGGTCAGTGGAAGTCTAGTGGAAGGAGTGACGGCAGACAGTCTTCGAAGGCCTAACATAACAAAATTGGGCTGACTGTAGGCACTTTTAAATTGGTTCCAGGGTAACACGGCCAGCAGTGGCCTGGTCAGTGTAGTAGTTGTAGAAAGAAGGGACCGCAGACAGGCTTCGAAGGCCTAACATAACAAAAATGTCAAAACAATGGTATTGTCAGTGCCAGGCATTGAAGGATGTCAGCGCCTAGACTACACATTGGTGAAGCTGTGAGAGATAATTTTGCTAGTGGTAGAGCACTGTTTGAGCTGGGGGGGGGAACTGTCTTGTGGCCGGCGTTACAGGCACAGGGCCCCTCATATTACAACGGTGTGTCTGACGTTGGGTGCGCGCCACCACCGCCAGAGACACTTTATTGTACTATGAGGGACCCAGTGGCAGTGCCGTCGACCAAAAGCGGCCACACCCACCTCTTCAGACAAACAGCACTCTCAAGGGTCCAAGCGCAAAGTGGCGATAGCACGGCCCCGTGTGGGGAGTTTGGCCATTTCGTGAGGTGGAAACATGTCGTATGCTGGACAATCAGGTGAAGAAAATTACGAGATTGGAAAAGTCATTCAGAATAGTCCACAGGCAAGACCTTTTCATAGGAAAGCTAGGTGTCAGCCGGGCAGGGTGGGGCAAAAGATTTTGAAATCCAGTTGTGGTTCATTTTAATGAAGGTTAGATCATCTACATTTTGGGTAGCCAGACGAGTCCTTTTTTCTGTTAGTATTGAACCTGCAGCACTGAATACTCTTTCTGATAGGACACTAGCTGCCGGGCAAGCAAGCTCCTGCAATGCATATTCTGCCAATTCTGGCCAGGTGTCTAATTTGGATGCCCAGTAATCAAATGGGAATGACGGTTGAGGGAGAACGTCGATAAGGGATGAAAAATAGTTTGTAACCATACTGGACAAATGTTGTCTCCTGTCACTTTGAATTGATGCTGCAGTACCTGTCCTGTCTGCGGTCATAGAAAAATCACTCCACAACCTGGTCAGAAAACCCCTCTGGCCAACGCCACTTCTGATTTCTGCCCCTCTAACACCTCTGGTCTGCTGGCCCCTGGAGCTCGTGTGAGAACGATCACGGGCGCTGTGTGCAGGGAATGCCAGAAGCAAACGGTCAACAAGAGTTGATTGTTTTGTTGCTAATATTAGTTCCAAGTTCTCATGTGGCATAATATTTTGCAATTTGCCTTTATAGCGAGGATCAAGGAGGCAGGCCAACCAGTAATCGTCATCGTTCATCATTTTTGTAATGCGTGTGTCCCTTTTGAGGATACGCAAGGCATAATCCGCCATGTGGGCCAAAGTTCCCGTTGTCAAATCTGCGGTTGTGCTTGGTTGAGGGGCAGTTGCAGGCAAATCTACGTCACTTGTGTCCCTCAAAAAACCAGAACCCGGCCTTGCCACGCCACCAATTTCCCGTGCCCCCGGGAAAGCTTCCTCATTAAAAATATACTCATCCCCATCATCCTCCTCATCCTCCACCTCCTCTTCGCCCGGTACCTCGTCATGTACACTGCCCTGACCAGACAATCGCTGACTGTCATCAAGGCTTTCCTCTTCCTCTGGTGCAGACGCCTGATCCTTTATGTGCGTCAAACTTTGCATCAGCAGACGCATTAGGGGGATGCTCATGCTTATTATGGCGTTGTCTGCACTAACCAGCCGTGTGCATTCCTCAAAACACTGAAGGACTTGACACATGTCTTGAATCTTCGACCACTGCACACCTGACAACTCCATGTCTGCCATCCTACTGCCTGCCCGTGTATGTGTATCCTCCCACAAAAACATAACAGCCCGCCTCTGTTCGCACAGTCTCTGAAGCATGTGCAGTGTTGAGTTCCACCTTGTTGCAACGTCTATGATTAGGCGATGCTGGGGAAGGTTCAAAGAACGCTGATAGGTCTGCATACGGCTGGAGTGTACAGGCGAACGGCGGATATGTGCGCAAAGTCCACGCACTTTGAGGAGCAGGTCGGATAACCCCGGATAACTTTTCAGGAAGCACTGCACCACCAGGTTTAAGGTGTGAGCCAGGCAAGGAATGTGTTTCAGTTGGGAAAGGGAGATGGCAGCCATGAAATTCCTTCCGTTATCACTCACTACCTTGCCTGCCTCAAGATCTACAGTGCCCAGCCACGACTGCGTTTCTTGCTGCAAGAACTCGGACAGAACTTCCGCGGTGTGTCTATTGTCGCCCAAACACTTCATAGCCAATACAGCCTGCTGACGTATGCCAGTAGCTGCCCCATAATGGGAGACCTGGTGTGCAACAGTGGCAGGTGCGGATGGAGTGTTTGTGCGACTGCGGTCTGTGGACGAGCTCTTGCTTCTGCAGGAGGACGAGGAGGAGGAGGAGGAGGAGGAGGGGGTGCGAACGGCTACAGACAACTGTTTACTAGACCGTGGGCTAGGCAGAACTGTCCCAAACTTGCTGTCCCCTGTGGACCCTGAATCCACCACATTTACCCAGTGTGCCGTGATGGACACGTAACGTCCCTGGCCATGCCTACTGGTCCATGCATCTGTTGTCAGGTGCACCTTTGTGCTCACAGATTGCCTGAGTGCATGGACGATGCGCTCTTTAACATGCTGGTGGAGGGCTGGGATGGCTTTTCTGGAAAAAAAGTGTCGACTGGGTAGCTCGTAGCGTGGTACAGCGTAGTCCATCAGGTCTTTGAAAGCTTCGCTTTCAACTAACCGGTAGGGCATCATCTCTAACGAGATTAGTCTAGCTATGTGGGCGTTCAAACCCTGTGTACGCGGATGCGAGGCTAAGTATTTCCTTTTTCTAACCATAGTCTCATGTAGGGTGAGCTGGACTGGAGAGCTGGAGATCGTGGAACTAGCGGGGGTGCCGGTGGACATGGCAGACTGAGAGACGGTGGGAGATGGTATTGTTGCCGCCGGTGCCCTAGATGCAGTGTTTCCTACTACGAAACTGGTGATTCCCTGACCCTGACTGCTTTGGCCTGGCAAAGATACCTGCACAGATACAGCAGGTGGTGCGCTAAATGGTGGTCCTACACTGCCGGAAGGGATGTTGCGTTGATGACTAGCTTCATTGGCCGAGGGTGCAACAACCTTAAGGGACGTTTGGTAGTTAGTCCAAGCTTTCAAATGCATGGTGGTTAAATGTCTATGCATGCAACTAGTATTGAGACTTTTCAGATTCTGACCTCTGCTTAAGGAAGTAGAACATTTTTGACAGATGACTTTGCGCTGATCAATTGGATGTTGTTTAAAAAAATGCCAGACTGCACTCTTTCTAGCATCGGATACCTTTTCAGGCATTGCAGACTGAGCTTTAACCGGATGGCCACGCTGTCCTCCACCAGGTTTTGGCTTTGCCACGCGTTTTGGGCAAGATACGGGCCCGGCAGATGGAACCTGTGGCGATGTTGATGCCTGCTGCGGCCCCTCCTCCTCCTCTGCTTCAGAACTGCTGCCGCCTGCACCCTGTTCCCCCAATGGCTGCCAATCGGGGTCAAGAACTGGGTCATCTAATAACTCTTCTTGTACCTCCTGCGCAACTTCGTCTGTGTCACCGTGTCGTTCGGTGGTATAGCGTTCGTGATGGGGCAACATAGTCTCATCAGGGTCTGATTCTTGATCAGCACCCTGCGAGGGCAATGTTGTGGTCTGAGTCAAAGGACCAGCATAGTAGTCTGGCTGTGGCTGTGCGTCAGTGCACTCCATGTCAGATTCAATTTGTAATGGGCATGGACTGTTAACTGCTTCACTTTCTAAGCCAGGGACGGTATGTGTAAAGAGCTCCATGGAGTAACCCGTTGTGTCGCCTGCTGCATTCTTCTCTGTTGTTGTTTTTGCTGAAGAGGACAAGGAAGTGACTTGTCCCTGACCGTGAACATCCACTAACGACGCGCTGCTTTTACTTTTACCAGTTTCACGAGATGAGGCAAAAGAGCTAGAGGCTGAGTCAGCAAGATAAGCCAAAACTTGCTCTTGCTGCTCCGGCTTTAAAAGCGGTTTTCCTAATCCCAGAAAAGGGAGCGTTCGAGGCCTTGTGTAGCCGGACGACGAACCTGGCTCCACAGCTCCAGACTTAGGTGCAATATTTTTTCCCCCACGACCACCTGATGCTCCACCACTACCACTACCCTCATTACCAGCTGACAATGAACGCCCCCGGCCACGACCTCTTCCACTAGACTTCCTCATTGTTTTAAAAACGTAACCAAACTAACGTTATTTGTTGCAGTCACACAACTTACACGGTGAGCTATAACTTCAGTATGATTTAGCTACCCCTTTACAGGTTGGTGAGACCACAGCGAAAATCAGGCCCAATGTTACACACTCTTTTTTTGGTGGCTGCAAATTAGAGAGATGCCCCACACGCAGGACTGTCACTGAAGCACAAATGTTAATATTAATGTCACACTATTATTTTTTTTTTATTTTTATTTTTTTCAGGAACACTTTAGAAACCCCCCAAAAAAAAAAAAAAAGATTTTTGCAGGGAGAATTTAGAAAACAAATGTAACAAACTATATGCTTTCTATGGGCCACTGAGTGAGAGATGACGCACACAGGAATCAGGAGTGGCACACAAGCCCAGAGGCCAATATTTTTCTACCAATGATTGATGGAGTTATTTTCTCTGGTAGATTTTGGAACCCAAATCAAGGAAAAAAAATGTAGGCTTTCTATGGACCACAATTGGAGAGAGAGAGAGAGAGAGAGAGAGATGGCACACCCAGGAGTCAAGACTGGCACACAAGCAGAAAGGCCAATATTAATCTCCCACTGTTTTTTTTTTTTTTTTTTTTTTTTTTTTTTTTTCAGGGAGACTTAAGAAAAAAAAATAATAAAAAAAATATGATTTTATCAGGAAGAATTTAGAAACCAAATAAAATAAAATGATTTTTTCAGGGAGAATTTATAAAACAAATAAAAACAAAAATAGGCGTTCTATGGCCCACTGACTGAGAGATGACGCACACAGGAGTCAGGAGTGGCACACAAACCCAGAGGCCAATATTTTTCTACCAATGATTGATGTAGTTATTTTCTCTGGTAGATTTTAGAACCCAAATCAAGGAAAAAAAATATAGGCTTTCTATGGACCACAATTGGAGAGAGAGAGAGAGAGAGAGAGAGAGAGAGAGAGAGAGAGATGGCACACCCAGGAATCAAGACTGGCACACAAGCAGAAAGGCCAATATTAATCTCCCACTGTTTTTTTTGGTTGTTTTTTTTTTTTTTTTTTCAGGGAGACTTTAGAAAAAAAAATAATAAAAAAAATATGATTTTATCAGGAAGAATTTAGAAACCAAATAAAATAAAATGATTTTTTCAGGGAGAATTTATAAAACAAATAAAACCAAAAATAGGCGTTCTATGGCCCACTGACTGAGAGATGACGCACCCAGGAGTCAAGACTGGCACACAAGCAGAAAGGCCAATATTAATCTCCCACTGTTTTTTTTTTTTTTTTTCAGGGAGACTTTAGAAAAAAAAATAATAAAAAAAATGTGATTTTATCAGGAAGAATTTAGAAACCAAATAAAATAAAATGATGTTTTCAGGGAGAATTTAGAAAACAAATAAAACCAAAAATAGGCGTTCTATGGCCCACTGACTGAGAGATGACGCACCCAGGAGTCAAGACTGGCACACAAGCAGAAAGGCCAATATTAATCTCCCACTGTTTTTTTTTTTTTTTTTCAGGGAGACTTTAGAAAAAAAAATAATAAAAAAAATGTGATTTTATCAGGAAGAATTTAGAAACCAAATAAAATAAAATGATTTTTTCAGGGAGAATTTAGAAAACAAATAAAACCAAAAATAGGCGTTCTATGGCCCACTGACTGAGAGATGACGCACCCAGGAGTCAAGACTGGCACACAAGCAGAAAGGCCAATATTAATCTCCCACTGTTTTTTTTTTTTTTTTTCAGGGAGACTTTAGAAAAAAAAATAATAAAAAAAATGTGATTTTATCAGGAAGAATTTAGAAACCAAATAAAATAAAATGATTTTTTCAGGGAGAATTTAGAAAACAAATAAAACCAAAAATAGGCGTTCTATGGCCCACTGACTGAGAGATGACGCACCCAGGAGTCAAGACTGGCACACAAGCAGAAAGGCCAATATTAATCTCCCACTGTTTTTTTTTTTTTTTTTCAGGGAGACTTTAGAAAAAAAAATAATAAAAAAAATGTGATTTTATCAGGAAGAATTTAGAAACCAAATAAAATAAAATGATTTTTTCAGGGAGAATTTAGAAAACAAATAAAACCAAAAATAGGCGTTCTATGGCCCACTGACTGAGAGATGACGCACCCAGGAGTCAAGACTGGCACACAAGCAGAAAGGCCAATATTAATCTCCCACTGTTTTTTTTTTTTTTTTTCAGGGAGACTTTAGAAAAAAAAATAATAAAAAAAATATGATTTTATCAGGAAGAATTTAGAAACCAAATAAAATAAAATGATTTTTTCAGGGAGAATTTATAAAACAAATAAAAACAAAAATAGGCGTTCTATGGCCCACTGACTGAGAGATGACGCACACAGGAGTCAGGAGTGGCACACAAACCCAGAGGCCAATATTTTTCTACCAATGATTGATGTAGTTATTTTCTCTGGTAGATTTTAGAACCCAAATCAAGGAAAAAAAATACAGGCTTTCTATGGACCACAATTGGAGAGAGAGAGAGAGAGAGAGAGAGAGAGAGATGGCACACCCAGGAGTCAAGACTGGCACACAAGCAGAAAGGCCAATATTAATCTCCCACTGTTTTTTTGGTTGTTTTTTTTTTTTTTTTTTCAGGGAGACTTTAGAAAAAAAAATAATAAAAAAAATATGATTTTATCAGGAAGAATTTAGAAACCAAATAAAATAAAATGATTTTTTCAGGGAGAATTTAGAAAACAAATAAAACCAAAAATAGGCGTTCTATGGCCCACTGACTGAGAGATGACGCACCCAGGAGTCAAGACTGGCACACAAGCAGAAAGGCCAATATTAATCTCCCACTGTTTTTTTTTTTTTTTTTCAGGGAGACTTTAGAAAAAAAAATAATAAAAAAAATGTGATTTTATCAGGAAGAATTTAGAAACCAAATAAAATAAAATGATTTTTTCAGGGAGAATTTAGAAAACAAATAAAACCAAAAATAGGCGTTCTATGGCCCACTGACTGAGAGATGACGCACCCAGGAGTCAAGACTGGCACACAAGCAGAAAGGCCAATATTAATCTCCCACTGTTTTTTTTTTTTTTTTTCAGGGAGACTTTAGAAAAAAAAATAATAAAAAAAAAAAGATTTTATCAGGAAGAATTTAGAAACCAAATAAAATAAAATGATTTTTTCAGGGAGAATTTATAAAACAAATAAAACCAAAAATAGGCGTTCTATGGCCCACTGACTGAGAGAGAGAGAGAGATGGAACGCTTAGTACTGGCACACAAGCCCAAAGGGCAATATTAATCTCCCTTTTTTTTTCCAGGGAGAATTTCTAAAACCCAAAAAAAAAATAAAATAGGCTTTCTATGGCCCACTATTTGTGAGAGAGATGGGACGCTCAGGACTGGCACAGATGGCACGCTCAGGACTGGCACAGAAGCCCAGAGGCCAATATTAATCTCCCTTTTTTTCTGGGAGAATTTATAAAACCAAAAAAATATTTAAATAGGCTTTCTATGGCCCACTATTTGTGAGAGAGATGGCACGCTCAGGACTGGCACAGATGGCACGCTCACAACTGGCACACAAGCCCAGAGGCCAATATTAATCTCCCTTTTTTCAGGGAAAATTTATAAAACAAAAAAAATAAATAAATAGGCTTTCTATGGCCCACTATTTGTGAGAGAGATGGCACGCTCAGGGCTGGCACAGATGGCACGCTCAGGACTGGCACACAAGCCCAGAGGCCAATATTAATCTCCCTTTTTTTCAGGGAGAATTTATAAAACCCCCAAAAAAAATAAAATAGGCTTTCTATGGCCCACTATTTGTGAGAGAGATGGGACGCTCAGGACTGGCACAGATGGCACGCTCAGGACTGGCACAGAAGCCCAGAGGCCAATATTATTCTCCCTTTTTTTCTGGGAGAATTTATAAAACCAAAAAAAAATTTAAATAGGCTTTCTATGGCCCACTATTTGTGAGAGAGATGGCACGCTCAGGACTGGCACAGATGGCACGCTCACAACTGGCACACAAGCCCAGAGGCCAATATTAATCTCCCTTTTTTCAGGGAAAATTTATAAAACAAAAAAAAAAATTAAATAGGCTTTCTATGGCCCACTATTTGTGAGAGAGATGGCACGCTCAGGGCTGGCACAGATGGCACGCTCAGGACTGGCACACAAGCCCAGAGGCCAATATTAATCTCCCTTTTTTTCAGGGAGAATTTATAAAACCAAAAAAAAAAATAAATAGGCTTTCTATGGCCCACTATTTGTGAGAGAGATGGCACGCTCAGGGCTGGCACAGATGGCACGCTCAGGACTGGCACACAAGCCCAGAGGCCAACATTAATCTCCCTTTTTTTCAGGGAGAATTTATAAAACCCCAAAAAAAATAAAATAGGCTTTCTATGGCCCACTATTTGTGAGAGAGATGGCACACTCAGGACTGGCACACAAGCCCAAAGGCCAATATTAATCTCCCACTGTATTTTTATCAGGGAGAATTTATACACCCCACAAAAAAAAATACAGAAAAATGAAAAGGCTTTCTATGGCCCACTATGTGAGAGAGATGGCACACACAGGGATGGCACTCTAGCAGAAATGCCAAATTGCCAATCTTAATCTCCCACCAAAAAAAAAAAACAAAAAAAAACAGGGAATGTCCTACAATTACTATCTCCCTGCCTGCAGTAATCTCAGCCAGGTATGGCAGGCAGCTACTATCTCCCTGCCTGCAGTAATCTCAGCCAGGTATGGCAGGCAGCAATAAGGAGTGGACTGATGCACAAATGAAATAAAAAGTGTGGACAAACAAAAAAGATAGCTGTGCAGAAAGGAAGGAACAAGAGGATTTGTGCTTTGAAAAAAGCAGTTGGTTTGCACAGCGGCGTACACACAGCAATGCAGCTATCAGGGAGCCTTCTAGGGCAGCCCAATGAGCTACAGCGCTGAGGGGAAAAAAAAAAAAAAAAAAACTTCCACTGTCCCTGCACACCGAGGGTGGTGTTGGACAGTGCAAATCGCTGCAGCACAAGCGGTTTTGTGGTTAATGGACCCTGCCTAACGCTATCCCTGCTTCTGACAAAGCGGCAGCAACCTCTCCCTAAGCTCAGATCAGCAGCAGTAAGATGGCGGTCGGCGGGAACGCCTCTTTATAGCCCCTGTGACGTCGCAGACAGCAAGCCAATCACTGCAATGCCCTTCTCTAAGATGGTGGGGACCAGGACCTATGTCATCACGCTGCCCACACTCTGCGTTTACCTTCATTGGCTGAGAAATGGCGCTTTTCGCGTCATTGAAACGCGACTTTGGCGCGAAAGTCGCGTACCGCATGGCCGACCCCGCACAGGGGTCGGATCGGGTTTCATGAAACCCCGACTTAGCCAAAAGTCGGCGACTTTTGAAAATGTTCGACCCGTTTCGCTCAACCCTAATAAGGAGCATCCATTGGGCAATAATGAACGGTGCAGAGCATTATATATGGGGCACAGCTTTATAAGGAGCATCTGTGGGGCAATAATGAACGGTGCAGAGCATTATATATGGCACAGCATTATATAAGGAGCATCTATCGGGCCATAATGAACGGGGCAGAGCATTATATATGGGGCACAGCTTTATATGGAGCATCTATGGGGCCATAATGAACGGTGCAGAGCATATATGGCACAGCATTATAAGGAGCATCCATGGGGCAATAATGAACGGTGCAGAGCATATATGGCACAGCTTTATAAGGAGCATCTATGGGGCCATAACGAACGGTGCAGAACATTCTATATGGCACAGCTTTCTATGGAGCATCTATGGGGCAACAATGAACGGTATGCAGCATTATATGTGGCACAGCTTTATATGGAGCATCTTATGGGGCAATAATGAACGGTATGGAGCACCTATTTTTATTTTTGAAATTCACTGGTAGCTGCTGCATTTCCACCCTAGGCTTATACTCGAGTCAATAAGTTTTCCCAGTTTTTTGTGGCAAAATTAGGGGGGTCGGCTTATACTCGGGTCGGCTTATACTCGAGTATATACGGTAACTAAAAAATCTATGATAATGAACAAATGAAAGTCCGACTTTGCTTGTTAGCCATGCTTCCAAAGAATTTAAAAAAAAATAAAACTCATGAAATAGGCCTGGACAGAAATTATGGTATCCTTAACTTAATATTTTGTTGCATAACCTTTTGAGGCAATCACTGCAATCAAACGACTCCTGTAACTGTCAATGAGACTTCTGCACCTGTCGACAGGTATTTTGGCCCACTCCAAAAGAGCAAACTGCTCCAGTTGTCTTGTGTTTGAAGGTTGCCTTTTCCAGATGGCATGTTTCAGATCTTTCCAAAAATGCCCAATAGGATTTAGGTCAGGGCTCACAGAAGGACACTTCAGAATAGTCCAATGTTTTCCTCTTAGCTATTCTTGGGTGTTTTTAGCTGTGTGTTTTGGGTCACTATCCTGTTGCAAGACCCATGACCTGTTACTGAGACCAAGCTTTCTGACACTGGGCCGCACATTTTTCTCTAGAATCCCTTGATAGTCTTGAGATTTCATTGTACCCTACACAGATACTAGACACCCTGTGCCAGATGCAGCAAAGCAGCCCCAGAACATAAACGAGCCTCCTCCATGTTTTCACAGTAGGGACAGTGTTCTTTTTTTTATATGCTTCATTCCTCCATCTGTGAACATAGAGCTGATGTGCCTTGCCAAAAAGTTCCATTTTTTTTGTCTCATCTGTCCATAGGACATTCTCCCAAAAGCTTTGTGACTTGTCAACACGTAGTTTGGCAAATTCCAGTCTGACTTTTTTATGATTTTTTTTTAAATGGTGACGTCCTTGGTAGTGTTGAGCCACCTCCCTAGTGTTCGAGTTCAGTTTGGTTCATCGAACTGGGGCGTGTTCGACGAATGTTCGTCGAACGTTCAACGAACACCGTCAAACACCATTGAAACCAATGGCAGGCAAGCACAAACACATACAAACACATAGAAAACACATAGAAAACACCTTAAAAGGTGTCCAAAAGCTGACAAACTGCTCAGAAGACACAGCAAACACATGGAAAAGTCACAACTACATATAGTCATGCGAAAAGAAAAGAGGTGGAGGAGTAAAAGGAGGATGAGACACAGATATAGGCATGTCATGCCCTTCTAAAATCAAGAAAGGCTGGAGTAAAAATCTAAAATCACCCTACCAACACCCAGACGTTGTGACAAAAAAAATAAAAAAAGAAATATCTTTAGGTAGAATGGCGGCGGGTCCATTCAGAACACTTTCCTTAGAAGACCTAGTGGTACCCCTGTTGGGAGTTGTGCCAAAAAAGGAACCCAATACATTCAGTCAGTAAACGACAACATCGACACAGAATCAAGAACAGTACTATGTACTGTACCTCCTTTGATGAGGCAATCAGGCGGGTCAAGAAGTTGGTAAGGGGCACCCTAGTGGCCAAAACAGACATTGAGGGGGTGTTCCGGTTACTACCTGTGCCTCCGAATAGTGTTCTCCCATTGGGCTGCTTCTGTGAAGGAGCATGCTACATAGATCGCTGTTTGCCCATGGGGTACTCCATATCCAGCTCACTATTTGAGGCATTTAGTTGCTTCCTCGAATGGGTCGTCAAGGCGGCACCTATTATCCATTACCTCGATGACTTCTTATGCCTATAACAAAAGATTCGCCACAGTGTGAATACACGCGGTAGTCCAACTGTGAGAAGGAGAGAGCTAGAGGGAGAGTGGACACCCCAGAGCCGAAAGGTTAGATTGAGAAAGGAAGATGGCTGTGTAGCTTGCTTCATGGGTGGGGTACTCTGCTGAGTAGCAGAAATTGCTACTAGGCCCAAAGTATTGCCGGGGCTAGATGCAGTTACAAATTAGTAATTAGATAAACAGGCGGTGTAGCTTGCTTCAAGGGTGGGGTACTCTGCTGAGTAGCACAAAATTCTACTAGGCCCAAAAGGATTTCCTGGGCTAGATGCCGTTAAAAAATAGTACTTAGGTAAACATGCGGTGTAGCTTGCTTCATGGGTGGGGTACTCTGCTGAGTAGCAGAAATTGCTACTAGGCCCAAAAGGATTTACTGGGTTAGATGCAGTAAAAATTTAAATACACAGGCGGTGTAGCTAGCTTCACAGGCGGGCTACTCAAATGACTATCAGACAATGCTACTAGCCCAAAAGGATTGGCTGAGCTAGATTACACCAAATGCTGTGACAAACACTTGCACAGCACTGGCACAGACCTGCCTGGCAAAAAGTGCTAGGAACTGCTGTAATCTACCCTGAAAAGGGCTGATATTACAACTAGTCCCGACTCCCTAAACCTATCTCTCTGAAAATTTGCTCCCAAAAAAGACTCTTAGTCTGTATAGCGCCCACAGCAGCAGCGGTGCCATCTAACACTAAGCTGCAGCAGTGAGGAAATAGTGGCGATGGGGAAAATGGCTGGTTCTTATAGGGCAAGGACATGTGACATACACAGCCAATGACACATGCCCTTGCTTGTGTGCATTACATGCACATTGCTGTGTATGTGTGCACTGCTGATAGGCTGAGAGACTGCACCGCCCCACTGTAAATGCGGGAAAGAAAAAAAAAAGGAGATCGGCATTATTTCAGCACAGATCTATCCCCCGCCCACTATACACTGAAACAGTCTATTAACAATGATAAACAGTTTTAATGTACAAATCAAGATAGGCTTTTGGTGAACGAACAGTTATCGAACAGAAACTCGAACAGCCGAATTTTAAGCAAATTGTTCGAGTTCGACGAACGACTCGAACACCACCCGAAACAGCTCGAATTTGATATTGGCGAACAGTTCCACTCGAACACCGCTCATCCCTAGTCCTTGGTTGTCTCCCATGAAGTCCACTGTGGCTCATACAACGACGGATGGTGCGATCTGACACTGATGTTCCTTGAGCTTGAAGTTCACCTTTAATCTGTTTAGAAGTTTTTCTGGGCTCTTTTGTTACCATTCGTATTATCCGTCTCTTTGATTTGTCATCAATTTTCCTCCTTCGGCCACGTCCAGGCAGGTTGCCAACAGTCCCATGGATCTTAAATTTCTGAATCATATGTGCAACTGTAGTCACAGGAACATCAAGCTGCTTGGAGATGGTCTTATAACTTTTACCTTTAATATGTTCGTCTATAATTTTCTTTCTAACCTCCTCAGACAACTCTTTCCTTTGCTTCCTCTGGTCCATGTTGAGTGTGATACACACCATGTCACCAAACAGCACAATGAGTATCTGTAGCCCTATATACAGGCCTACTCACTGATACCAAGATTGTAGACACCTGTGATGCTAGTTAGTGGACACGCCTTGATTTAACATGTCCCTTTTGTCACATTATTTTCAGGGGTACGGTCATCTCTGTCCAGACCTATTTTATGAGTTTTTTTTCTTAAATTCAGTGGAAGCATGGTTGACGAGCAAAGTCTGACTTTCATTTATTCATTATCATAGATTTTTAGTTACTATTACTTTTGTCAGATTCAAGTTATTTCTGTGAACATTGTGATTTTTTTCTGTCATTAAAAGAGGAGTAACAACAATTTTGACCATGTGTGTAGAGGGCTATATGGGGGGATCATACTAATATATATACACTGCTCAAAAAAAAATAAAGGGAACACTTAAACAACAGAATAACAAGAACAACAGAACAAGTAAGTCAAACTTCTGTGAAATCAAACTGTCCACTTAGGAAGCAACACTGTTGGAGTAGTTCTGAAGGTGAGGTGGGGACCACAGACCACATCTCAGTACCAATGCTTTCTGGCTGATGTTTTGGTCACTTTTGAATGTTGGTTGTGCTTTCACACTCGTGGTAGCATGAGACGGACTCTACAACCCGCACAAGTGGCTCAGGTAGTGCAGCTCATCCAGGATGGCACATCAATGCGAGCTGTGGCAAGAAGGTTTGCTTTGTCTGTCAGCGTAGTGTTCAGAGGCTGGAGGTGCTACCAGGAGACAGGCCAGTACACCAGGAGACGTGGAGGGGGCTGTAGGAGGGCAACAACCCAGCAGCAGGACCACTACCTTTGTGCAAGGAGGAACAGGAGGAACACTGCCAAAGCCCTGCAAAATGACCTCCAGCAGGCCACAAATGTGCATGTGTCTGCACAAACGGTTAGAAACCAACTCCATGACGATGGTCTGAGTGCCCGACGTCCACAGATGGGGGTTGTGCTCACAGGCCATCACCATGCAGGACGCTTGGCATTTGTCACAGAACACCAGGATTGGCAAATTTGTCACTGGCGACCTGTGCTCTTCACAGATCAAAGCAGATTTGCAAGATTGCCTTGCGCAGGTGTGTACTACGGAGGACAGAGAATGAACTTCAATCCAATATCGACTAGCCAATCTGTGACTGGAGGTGTCGGCTGTCTCAGGTGTTCACTATCCTCGGTTATGGCCATGCCTACTTAAATGAGCAGCTTCTCCCAGACCACTGCCAGCCGTACATTCATCTTTTGAGGTTTGTGCTTTGTGCTCTCTGTGCCTAAAGTTCTATATGCTTGATTAGCAGCCTGACCTTGTAATTTGTTCTGACACTCCGCCTGTGTAACCCCCTTCAGCTCTGATCCGTTATCCTCCTGGTACTCTGACCTCGGAACGTTACCTGACTACGCTTTTGTCTCTTCCTTCTGTTTATGATGTACCCTCCTGACTTCTGACCTTGGACTCTCTGACCATTCTGACTCACGGCTTAGCCGTGAGAAGTGACTAGCATCACATTACGTCTGGCCGCTACGTTTTTTTTTTCACCAGTATGGATCCTGTTCACACGCTTTGTGACCAGGTGGTGAATTTGATGCAGATGACTCAGGATCTGGCAAAGGATTTTCTTTGTCCCCACTAGCCCCAGAACGGTTTTCCATTGATGCCTTTTTTGACCGTTTAGGTCTGATATATAAAGAAACCAACATAATCCAGGTCGCTGAGGCTAAGATCATGAACCTGGCACAGGGGGGTCGCACAGCTGAGGACTACTGTACTGAGTTCCGGCAGTGGTCCACCGAGGTTCGGTGGAACGATGCTGCTCTCAGGTGCCAGTTCCAAAGAGGCATTTCTGAGACACTAAAGGATGCTCTGGTTCTTCATGACGCCCCTTGTTCTCTGATAAGTAATACCATACAAATGGACCGCAGAATCCATGAGAGACAAGGTGAACAGCAGGCCGCATGTTATACTTTCCCAGAGCAGGTCCATTTACACGAGGTTAGAGTTGCCAGTCTTTGTGTTGTGGAGAGAAGACAGAGACAATATCTCGGACTCTCTATATACTGTGGTCTCTCTGGACATTTTCTTAAGAATTGCCCAACTCATCCTCAAGCCACCAAACCAGCGGGAGAACGTACTTTGTCGTAGGAAGAAAAAAGTACCTGGGAGTCTGGGTGACCTCCTCTGTCGTTACCCAGACTCCCAGGTACGTTATTATTCCTCTGACAAAGGACTGATACATTCGATGATTTCCACAGACAACCAGGTGTTATCAAGGTTTATTGACTGTGGGTCTGTTGCTAACTTTATTGATTCGGGACTGGTTCTGAAGTTAGGGTTAGGGACAGTTAGTTTAGAAGGACCCATTCATAACATCGCCATTGACAAGACACTGTTAGCTCGCAATTTGGACAATAGAGCAACGGTGGATTTCACTCTCCAAGTGGGAGCACTCCATTCTGAGTCCATCTCCTGTTTCGTGTTGGATAATTTACCTGCTGGATTGGTTCTGGGGTTTCCATGGTTGCAGACTCACAATTCAGTTATTGATTGGTGTCTAAAGGAGATTGTGAAATGGAGTCCCAAATGTACTAAGAAATGTCTAAAAAATGTACAAATATGCTCCGCTAGTCTGGAGGGTCTTCTGGGGTACCTAAAAGACTTTGGAGATGTGTTCTTGGAAAAAGAGGTGGAGATACTACCTCCCCATTGTCCCTATGATTGTGCTATTGATCTTGTTCCTGGCGCCACATTGCCAAAAGCTCGCCTTTACAATTTGTCGGGGCCTGAAAGGACCGCCAAGAAAGAATATGTTAACGAAAATTTACAGAGAGGTCATATCCATCCTTCCTCCTCCCCTGTAGCTGCTGGATTTTTCTTTGTTAAAAAGAAAGATGGAGGTCTCTGTCCTTGCCTTAATTTCCAAGAACTAAACAAGATCACGGTTAAAAATGCCTACCCACTTCCACTCATCCCCGACCTATATAATCAGCTTCTGGGGGCCAGGGTGTTTTCTATTCTTGATCTTAGATGGGCTTACAATTTGATACGGATCCGGAAGGGTGATGAGGGGAAAACTGCATTTTTAACGTCTGAGGGTCTATTTGAAGACCTTGTCATGCCTTTTGGAATATCTAAAGCACCTGCTGTGTTTCAGAATTTTATGAATGATATTTTCTCTGATGGCATTGGAAGATTTGTTGTAATATATCTCGATGACATTCTAATTTTCTCCCCAGACTCGGACACTCACCAGGAACATGTCCGTGTGGTGTTACAGAGACTGAGGGAGAACTCTCTGTTTGCTAAATTAGAGAAAGGTGTTTTTTCTGTTCAAGAAATCTCTTTCTTGGGGTTTACCTTGTCAGCAGAAGAATTTAAGATGGTCCCTGGAAAGGTGCAGGCCATAATTGATTGGGTTAAAAAACGTGATCTTAAGGCTTTGCAGCATTTTCTGGGATTCGACACCTACTTTAGAAAATGTATCAAGGAGTTTTCACAAATTGCTAAACCACTTACTGACCTTACACGTAAGGGGGCGAATCTCAAGGTTTGGTCGCCGGGGGCTATCGGGGCTTTTGAAAGATTGTTTTATGTCCGCACCCATTCTGATCCAACCTGATCTCCAAGAACCGTTCATTGAGGAGGTGGATGCTTCGGAGATCGGAGTGGGGGCAGTCTTATCGCAGGGGCCCAAAACTCTGACTAACCTGCGTCCATGTGCTTTTAAGATTGGGATAAGGTTTGGTTGTCGTCTTGGAACATTAAACTTAAAGTGCCATCAGCGAAGTTGGGTCCAAAGATTATTGGTCCATATGAGATCCTAGAGGTGGTCAATCCTGTGGTAGTTATGGTTAAATCTTCCTACTTCCCTTCACATCCCTAATGTATTGCATAAATCCCTATTAAAGGAGTATGTCCCTTCTGCATTGTCTCCCTCATCCCCGCCTCCTCCGATTTAAGTTGATGGTGGCCTGGAGTATGAGGTTCAGAGGGTTGTAGATTCTCAAAGGGTCCGTAATTCCCTCCAGTGCCTCATCTACTGGAGGGGATACGGACCAGAGGAGAGATTCTAGATCTCTGCTCGAGATGTGAAGGCCAATCGGTTAGTCAGGGCCTCCAAACTAAAATTTCCTGGGAAGCCTGGGGGTCAAGTGGCCCCCCTAGAAAAGGGGGTACTATCACGGTTCCACCCCTCAGAGTGTCTGGGATGCAGTTACTGACAGCTCGGCTGTCCAATGTGGTACAGGGGCATGCTGAAGCTGTCAGTACTTTGATTCACAGCATGACCAACCAGTCTGGTTCAGGGGCATACTCAGCTGTCGGTGTGTTTGTTGACAGCTCGACTGGCCAATCTGGGAGGTGTCGGCTGTCTCAGGAATTCACTATCCCGGGTAACGGCCATGCCTACTTAACCGAGCAGCTTCTCCCAGACCACTGCAAGACGTTTATTCATCTTGTGAGGTTTGTGTTGTGCTCTCTGTGCCTAGAGTTCTATATGTTAGATCTGTTGCCTGACCTTGGACGTTGTTCTGACAATCCGCCTGTTTAACCCCCATCAGCTCTAATTAGTTATCCTCCAGGTACTCTGACCTCGGAACATTACCTGACAACACTTTTGTCTCTTCCTTCTGTTTATGACGTACCCTCGTGGCTTCTGACCTTGGACTCCCTGACCACTCTGACTCACAGCTTAGCTGTGAGAAGTGATTAATATCACAACATCACTGTGGATGAACAACTTGTGGCATTCCGAGGTAGGTGACCAAACAATATACATCTAGTACGTCAGCCAAGTACGGCATCAAGATATGGACACTTTGACAGAAGCAATTCATACGCTCTTAGAGCTCAAGTATATAGAGAGAAAAAGCCTGGAGAAAAACCTGAAAAGAATCCGGGTGTACGAGTAATTTCAGATTTGACGTATGGACTAAGAGGACAAAATGTGACAACTTTTTTACATCACACCAATTGAACAGTCGTAGCTAAAATGAAAACTACCAATGCGAAAAAGCAACCCTGACATTACTGGAGATACAACAGTGGTTTCTTACATTCCCCCAAAAAACAAACAGATAATTCTGTTGAGAGTGATGCATCATGATGATGCAGCAAGTAGTCGAGATGGCAAAAAGTCGAAGATGATGTTAGATTATGATTCCACTAAAGGGGCAGTTGATACACGAGATCAACTAATAACTACGTACACAAGCAGACGCAAAACCAGTCAATGGTTTTATTTTACACCATTGTTGATATATCTGACTACAATGCATTTGTTTTATGGCGTGAAATAAACCCTGATTGGAACGCCAATAAACTGCATAAGCGAAGACTTTCTGGAAGAATTAGGAAAGTCTCTTCACCGAAGTGAAGTAGCAGCAGCCATAGTAACCCGTGTCCAGCTGCATGGTCAACATCGCGACCCCACAACCTCCACCAGCACTGGGAAAAGCCTAAAAAACAAAAGATGACTCATTTGCCAATCTTCCTGTGATAAAACAAACAATACATGTTCTAGTCGTTGTAAATATTTACGTAAAGCGCATGTTCTTTCCATGCAGAATGTAAGAATGCCTGAATATAGCAAGAAGTGAACCTGTACAAGTTTTTTATTTTTATTTTTCATTTGTTTTTCACCACCCATGGTCACATACAGTTAAATAATACAACTGGTATTGAAATAATACACATAGAGTAGGTAAATGTCAAAATTAACAGACTTTAATAGGTCGCCTCATAGTGTATCGCCCATACGAACAGAACTACGGGGTTAAAGATCTGTGATTTAACACTTCCTGATGGCGGATCTGATCCCATCGAGGATGTATTGAGCTCTCGGATTTGCGTACTCAGTTACCATAGTTACCCTCGATCTCTCTTATTGGCTCCTTTGCCCATCAGTCACAGAGAGGAGGGACTTCCTGTGTTCTGCAGCAGCTCCTTGTTTATACTCTCCCGGGTACAGCGTCTCTCGCAGGTGCACCTCTATATTACACCCTGCATATGAGACGTTTGGAAAGGATCAGATTCCGAGCGGCCATTGTAGAATGTTCCGTTAACTCTTTCCACCCTAGAATTCTATAGAGAGTGTAAACCTTTGAATAGGAAAGAGTTAAAAACGCATTCTAAAGCCGAACTGCTCCAGATGGGATAGTTAACTCTATCATTTCCAGAGTGCACAGCTCCATGTATTGCTGTGCGGCCGCACGCTCCGCTCCGGAGTGCCGGTGCCAGAGCTTGGTTTTAACCTGTGAGACTCGGCCGTATCTCGCTGTGTGTGATCCCGGCCTCAGAGGGAACAGCAGCTGTCGTGAGTGCACATACTGGGGGCGGCGCTGTGGTTTCCCCTGACGTGACCCCCCTGTGTACACCCTGAGCTTTCAGGACCATTCACCATTGCTAGATCCCATGATCCTCCTGTAAACAGACACTAAATGTGCAGCCTAATAGTGAGCCGGGGCTGGCAGCTCATACTGCTGTTATTATGGGATGCTGACTCCGCCACTACTGTGCACAATTTCTGCTGAATCATGGTGATCAGGTTCTCCCAGCCTTTATAGAAAGCTGCTGGTCCAGTGCTCCTCACTGTGTCCCAGCCCTCCCGGGGAGCAGGTAGGCCACACGTTCCCTTCTGCTTAGCAACAATCTTGCCGTTTCTATCATTATTGTGCACACTGTAAGCTTTCTTAGGCTATCTTTCTTATGATATTATATATTTTATGCTCTGGCATTCACATGAGGCTGTTGAGTTTGGGTCAGGAGGACACCTGTAGATGGTTCGGCCATCACAGACCACGACTCACAGGTGTGTGAATGTAGCCTCAGAATTTCATCCATTTTTATTGTACATAGAGAATTAAAATAAAAAAAATTCTCCACCCTCTCTGTTCTGACAGTCTATGAAAATTTGACCACACTCAGATGTCATCCGAGTGCAGTCCTATTTTTTTGCAGACCCATTGCTCACTTTGATCTGACCCTCGGACATATGAATGGCCCCATAGACCATCACAGGTACGAGTGAGGTCTGTGAATAAAACATGGTTATCAATCATACTTGAAAAATCGGGCTCGTGAATGAGCCCGGAAACTGATTAAAGATGAACAAATCGATTGACATGACCCATGTAGTAGTCCATAGCCACTGGACGGTAGTCCTGTGTGGCGCCTCCTTCCTGCTGGAATCTGCTGCGTCTCAGGCCCGGTGCAACGTCACGTACACATCACACCAGGCTGGTAGCATTGCCCCGGGCCGACTGGTTATGGGGGGCAGTGGGGATTCCAGGGGTCCTGCACGGTGGCCACAGAGAGCCATCGTGGTGCTACATCAGGGTCGTCCTCACTTGTCAGACGAGCTCCTCTCATTACACGGTCCTCACACCCAGAAGCCACGCGCCTAAATCCGAGACTCGCCTTCTTTTAAAGACAAGATTCAAGAGAACCTTAAAGGGGTAATCCGGTTACAAGAATTGTTCTTCCATCCACAGGATCTACCTATCAAAAAGGGAGGCATCTGCGTAGGTGGAGAGCCACAGGCCAGGCCCCCTATACAGATATAGGGCCCCATTCATCATTGTATTCCCAACAGTTTTTTGCTATGAATGATCCTTAATTAGTGACTTTTTGATTTCTCAAGTGGTTTGCATCTTTTTTTCAAGTTGTCTTTTGTGGTTTAATTTTGGCTCAAAATACGTCCGTGAAAAAAAAGCAAGTAAAATAAATAATTATGAAATCAGGTCCAAAATGGTTAAACGCCTTGCTTGCCTCTGCTGCCCCCTCCTGGTAACATTCAAGAATTGCATTTTAGCAAATTATACAGTGAAAAGATTTAAAGGGGTATTCCCATCTCCAAGATTCTATACCAACATGTAGTACGTGTAATAATATTAGCAAATACCTGCAATTAGAAATTAAATATAGTTCTTCTGATTCGCTATGTCGCTTACTCCATATGCAGGCATTGCAGTAACTTAGGTATCCATGGTTATGACCACTAATAACTAGCTGTCACTGGTTGAAACCATGCATACCTAAGCTGCTGCAATGCCCTGCACATGGGGTAAGCAACATGGTGAATCAGAAGAACTATACTTCATTTCTAATTGGAGAAATTTGCTAATATTATTATTCCTACACCTACTACATATTGGGATAGGATCTTGGAGATGGTAATACCCCTTTGATGCAAAAATATTTCTCCCATGAACTTAAAAAATTACGTCAATAACCATATTCTTTTTACAATAACCCCCCCCCAAAAAAAAAAACAAAAAAAAAAAAAACAGTGATTTCTATTTTTTTCCTGTTTCAGTTGTCACTTTACAGAATAAATGTTTTGATGTTCTGAAAAGTACACTGATGCCAAATATGTAACTGTTTTTTGTTTTTTATATATTTTACTTTTTAAGTTTTGGGAACAGAGGGTGGATTTAACCCTTGTTTTTTACATTACTTATTTGTCCCATAAGGGGACTTGAACTTAACTTGATCATTTATACAATAAACTGTGATAATGTATAATTATTATTATCCTATGAAGTCTACAGGGTCTTTCACTAGACCTTAGGATACTATGGCACATGACAATGCCATTGGGGTGATGGGCATCAGAAGCGACCCCAACCCTTCATTCTAAATGCTAATGTCGTGATTGATGACCTTTCTGATCATAGACAGCAGCAGTTATTCAGCCGGCACCCTGCTGCACGGAGCAGATGGAGCTCCCAGAGCTTGCTCTATAAAAGTAAATGTGCACTGATGTCTCCAGAGATTAATATATATTATATCCATGATAATATCTGATTTGTTCTTCTGATAGAGAGATCCTAATCCTCTGCACAGACATATTACAAGGATAACATGCCGGATTCCTGCATTCACCACTAGAGGGCGCCTAATTACTGTGCTGTTATTGAGCACAGTGGAGCTCCGTATGCAGTAAGCTCTCTAGCACTCCCTAGTGGCGGCTCAAGAGAGTCACTTTAAATCTAAAAACCCATTTTTATTTTTTTTTAATTTCCATTATTTGTCACAAATCTTCCAACTTCCCTCCTGTTGCTATAGCCTAAGTTACACACTGTCATATTCCAGTGTACTTGGCTTTGCTCACATCTTTTTATCTTGTCCATTAGGTTTCTCTTTAAATGTAGAACTAGAATTAATCCATTGCTCCCTCCCTCTGGTAACATTTCCAACTTGTTTAGTTAAGAAAACAAAGCCGAGAACTTGGAATTTCCTGCCTTTTGCTCTGTTGTGTTGGCGCGCACGGCCTTTGTGGAGCAAACACTGACCCCTCCAGCAGATGACCCTTTTGGTGCCTGTTACAGATCGCAGCCTCCAGGACCAGACTCGGACTCGTGCATGCAGTCTCAGGGTGCAAGAATGGCAGGAAGAAAAGTGACAAAAGTCGTCCTGAGTGTTGAGCAGTCGGAGGGAGTCGGTGCCCGTGTCCGCAGGAGCATTGGCAGATCGGAGGTAGGAGTTTTATATCTTTCTGATAACTTCCCAAAGCCATTCATTGATGCATCAGACGATAAAGCAATTTTTCCTAAGCTCGGCTCCGTACGTTTTTTCCTAAGCTCGGCCCTGTACGTTTTTTCCTAAGCTCGGCTCTGTACGTTTTTTCCTAAGCTCGGCTCCGTATTTTTTTTCCTAAGCTCGTCTCCGTACGTTTTTTCCTAAGCTCGTCTCTGTACGTTTTTTCCTAAGCTCGTCTCCGTACGTTTTTTCCTAAGCTCGGCTCCTTACGTTTTTCCTAAGCTCGGCTCCGTACGTTTTTTCCTAAGCTCGTCTCCTTACGTTTTTTCCTAAGCTCGGCTCCTTACGTTTTTTCCTAAGCTCGGCTCCGTACGTTTTTTCCTAAGCTCGGCTCCGTACGTTTTTTCCTAAGCTCGGCTCCTTACGTTTTTCCTAAGCTCGGCTCCGTACGTTTTTTCCTAAGCTCGGCTCCTTACGTTTTTCCTAAGCTCGGCTCCGTACGTTTTTTCCTAAGCTCGGCTCCGTACGTTTTTTCCTAAGCTCGGCTCCTTACGTTTTTTCCTAAGCTCGTCTCCGTACGTTTTTTCCTAAGCTCGGCTCCGTACGTTTTTTCCTAAGCTCGGCTCCGTACGTTTTTTCCTAAGCTCGGCTCCGTACGTTTTTTCCTAAGCTCGGCTCCGTACGTTTTTTCCTAAGCTCGGCTCCGTACGTTTTTTCCTAAGCTCGTCTCCGTACGTTTTTTCCTAAGCTCGTCTCCGTACGTTTTTTCCTAAGCTCGTCTCCGTACGTTTTTTCCTAAGCTCGGCTCCGTACGTTTTTTCCTAAGCTCGGCTCCGTACGTTTTTTCCTAAGCTCGGCTCCGTACGTTTTTTCCTAAGCTCGGCTCCGTACGTTTTTTCCTAAGCTCGGCTCCGTACGTTTTTTCCTAAGCTCGGCTCCGTACGTTTTTTCCTAAGCTCGGCTCCGTACGTTTTTTCCTAAGCTCGGCTCCGTACGTTTTTTCCTAAGCTCGGCTCCGTACATTTTTTCCTAAGCTCGTCTCCTTACGTTTTTTCCTAAGCTCGGCTCCGTACGTTTTTTCCTAAGCTCGGCTCCGTACGTTTTTTCCTAAGCTCGGCTCCGTACGTTTTTTCCTAAGCTCGGCTCCGTACGTTTTTTCCTAAGCTCGGCTCCGTACGTTTTTTCCTAAGCTCGGCTCCGTACGTTTTTTCCTAAGCTCGGCTCCGTACATTTTTTCCTAAGCTCGTCTCCTTACGTTTTTTCCTAAGCTCGTCTCCGTACGTTTTTTCCTAAGCTCGTCTCCGTACGTTTTTTCCTAAGCTCGGCTCCTTACGTTTTTTCCTAAGCTCGGCTCCTTACGTTTTTTCCTAAGCTCGGCTCCTTACGTTTTTTCCTAAGCTCAGCTCTGTACGTTTTTTCCTAAGCTCGGCTCCTTACGTTTTTTCCTAAGCTCGTCTCCTTACGTTTTTTCCTAAGCTCGGCTCCTTACGTTTTTCCTAAGCTCGGCTCCGTACGTTTTTTCCTAAGCTCGTCTCCTTACGTTTTTTCCTAAGCTCGGCTCCTTACGTTTTTCCTAAGCTCGGCTCCGTACGTTTTTTCCTAAGCTCGGCTCCTGATATTCTGCCTTTTCTGCTCCTCTGTAGTGATTCATGTAATCTTTGCGGTGTATCTGCCAGCTGCTGCGCCCAGCGTGATCCCTCAAATCAACAAACTACTGTAGGCGAAACTTGGCAGCAGGGTCAATAATGCAAAACGCAATTACCCAGAACCGTCGTCCTTGGTGAATCTGATTGTGAACAAAACACGGGGAACGTTCCAGACCCATGAATCATTAGATGGCGGCTCGTGTTTTCACAATACAAGAAGATACAATGGAGCACAGATCTACTGTAGGGTGGTATATACCCTATAGGATCCGACTATACCGTACGGCCGATGACCCTGCATAATGTGCAGTGTAGCGACCACAGACCGGCATCGGGCTTTCTATAATCAGCGAACAGTCTGTATAATATCATTCGCTGCACATAGGCTTATTCTCGGCAGCACGAGCGCTGTTTACACAGTGATGTGCTGCCAAGAACAATGATCTTTTTTTTTTCTCCAGACCAAAAGATCATTTCACCTGATGAACGAGTATTATGCTCATTCGTCAGGTGATTAGCAGTCCCAATAAGCACATCACTGTTTAGCAGCGGTTTGTTCTTTCCAGCGGCGCTCCCCTTCTCCTCTGTATTACACACGCTCGTCCCCCTTTTAACCCCTCTAGAGCCGCACCTGGAGGCAGCGGTCTAAAGCCTCGATCCACCTAAATATCCTCCGCAAGCTCAGGGACACATACCTCCTATCCAGAAACGTACCCGCCGGCTGCTTACAAGGGGCCAGCAATAACTGAGCGGAGTGCATTAAAGCGTATCCGTTGTTTTAATTTTTATTTCAGAAATCAATAGTACGTGTGAAAATAAACAAGTCTGTAATATATCTCATCAGAGAAATTGTCTGCTTTCTTCTCCTTTCATTCCATGGGTAACATCTGTAAAATCTATATACAGTTACAATCAGATTCTCCCATTACTGAGAGAGATGACAGTTGGTGCCTATAAAGTTCTATGGACGGAGGATCTAGAGTCAACAACGGACATTTTTCTTCAGGTGATCTTAAAGGGAACCTGTCACCTCGTTTTTTCAGATTGAGATATAAATACTGTTAAATAGGGCCTGCGCTGTGCGTTACTATAGTGTATGTAGTGTACCCCGATTCCCCACCTATGCTGCGAAACACATTACCAAAGTCGCCGTTTTCGCCTGTCAATCAGGCTGGTCAGGCCGGGTGGGCGTGGTCACAGCGCTGTTTCTTCCCCAGCTTTACGTTGGTGGCGTAGTGGTGTGCGCATGTCCCAGTGCCGAATCCACTTGCGCGCACGTGAAGAAACAGCGCCACGATCTGCGCTATTACTGTCTTCGGTGGGGGCGGCCATCTTCCTGGGGCCGCGCGTGCGCAGATGGAGTGCTCTGCTTCAGGAAAATGGCCGCGGGATGCCGCGCGTGCGCCGATGGAGATCGCGGCGGCCATTTTCCTGAAGCCGAGTTTGCATACTTTTTTGCTGATGTCCGGAAGAGTATTCGATACCCAACTGATAGCTGTGATGTCACTTACTGGACATTTTACAGTGGAAAAACACTGATACATTCTAAAACCCATTTGATTCTGTTCTTGATAAAAACATGGCCGATATTTGTGAAATATTTGCTCCAACTTTGACAAATTTCAAAAATGTTTCAAATAGTTAAAATTTTACAGAAATATTTTAACTTTGGTGTTATCTTTCCTCAGTAGTTGTATTAAGTTTGGTTCATTTTGATACTAATATTTCTCTAATTTTGGCTCCAATTTATTTCAGCTAAGAAATTTGGATCCATTTCTGATGCTGGATGAATTTAAAGGGGGCAAACCCGCGGGCTTCCCAGACCACCCTCACAGGGGATTTGAAACGGTAATAAATAAAAACAGCAACCTCTTCCTAAATCTGTTACAATCATTAAAGGGGTGGTTTTATCAGATCCCCACTGAGCCCTCGTGATGTTAATGCTATAAGAAAGCACACAGCCCAGGAACCCCTTTATATATCATTATTTAAAGGGAATCTGTCACCAGATTTTTGCTACCCAATCTGAGCGCAACATAATGTAGGAAAAGAGATCGTGATTCCAGCGATGTATCACTTACTTTACTGGGTGAAATAGTTGTGACACAATCAGTTTTTAAATGTAGCATGGAGCAGAGCTCAGAAAGCTAACCCCGCCCATACCACAGCTAACCCTGCCCACACCACAGCTAGCCCTGCCTACACCAGGCTCTGTATGTGCATTGTACATAGACAGTGAGCTGCTTATCACATGAGGGGGCGTGGTCGGACCAGGGCTCACAGGAGCACAAGTCTTGGCAGTGATAATCTCTAGGTGATAAAACCTTCATTGTATGGAAACAGGGCACAGCCTGATAAGTGACACATCCCTGAAATCTGTGTGTCAGCCCCTACCTCGTGCTGTCATCAGATTACACAGTAAAACCTGCTGACAGATTCCCGTTAATAGTAGATCTATATATGGGGTGTAATAGCATTGAATAATATCTTTTTGCTCATTTGCAGTCTGACCATAAGGCACATTAGGTATTGCACAGTTCTCATTGTAAACTATTGTTACCATGGTTGACACCACTGTGTTAAGTTCACTATAGAGGGCAAAGATTTTATAAACCATCTGTAGTGCACCATCCATGAGGTATCAAGCGGCACCATTCCCTGATTGTAGGGAGATCACATACTGCCCGTTATATATTTCATACTGAAATTTTCCTATTTAGGAGGGGGCATTTAACCTTTTGTACAACATTAAAGGGAATCTGTCAGCAGGTGTTCTTATTTAATCTGAGAGCAGCATAATATAGGGCAAGTGAATCTTACTACAGGGATGTATTACTTAGTAGGCTGTGTGCTGTAGTTTCAATACAATCAGTGTTTTATCAGCAGGAAATTATTACTGCCTGACTAGGTCTCGTGCAGGCCAATCAGGCTAGTCTGTATAACCCCACCCCCACCAATGATTGGCTGCTTTCTCACAATCACGGCTGTGGGCGGGGTTATGCACAGCTCGGCAATCTGACCACTGCTCCATCTACAGCAGAGAAAACAGGGATTCTATCAAAACTGCGCCATGCAGCCGAGTAAGTGACACATCCCTGGAGACAGGGTCTCTTATATTGTGCTGCAGATTACATAGAACATGCTGACAGGTTCCTTTTAAACACAGGTATGGCCTATATATATGGTCTGGGCATATGAATAAGGCCACGTTCACACTAGCAGTATTTGGTCAGTGTTTTACCTCAGTATTTTGTAAGCCAAAACCAGGAGAGGAACAATCGGAGGAAAAGTATAATAGAAATACGTCACCAATTCTGTATTTATCGCCCACTCCTGATTTTGGCTTACAAATACTGAGGTAAAATACTGACCAAATACTGACTGTGTGAACGTGGCGAAAAGCTGAGATTCTGAAGTCATTCTGTGCACATAGCACGTAACTTCTGGAAAGAGAGAGCAACAGTGCCACCTAGTGGGAACAATACAGTAGTACTAGGTGAAAGATGACTTGAAACTATTTTTTTTTCCTCTGGGAAAAGCAGAGTGTGTCAGATTTAGAAATGTGTTATCCCGGTAGAGACTATAAGGCTAATGGAATTGTAATAGAGTATGAATGAAGGTTTTTGAGGATTCTTTTGATCTTGTCCAAAAAATACCATACATAACGTCCAAAAAAAGGCTTAAAAGACTAATTTTATTCATTTTAATGCTCGTCCTCTTTGTGGTTCAAATGAGAAGGTTTTTGTTAGATTTGTTTTCCCCATTTCACGTATTGAAAATTGCCTGGTATGGCAAAAAAAAGTGCATGCGAATTCATTAAAACAAATCTTGATGGACTCTGCCTCAAACTAGGCACTGCCCAATGAAAAGGCTGCGAAAAACACTGACACTTTCACAGCCACTTCAGGAAATGGAAAGCTCCATAATCTCCCCTTAGAAGCAGCGATTCCTGAAGCGATTTCTGCTTGAGAAACTCATTTTTTATCTTAAAAAAACAAACAAACAAACAAACAACCTCTTGTCTGCACAGAGACGTAGACATTGACCATATTGTGCTTCTTTCACACCGAACATGGGGATCTGACTAATGACTCGTATTGTGAACTTTCTCATGTACTTTGAGATCTGATACAACTCCTTAATCTGTACCTAATTTGAGAACTATTGGCTTGTCTGCCCTTCCACGGCCAGATGAGGGAGGTCATGAGAGAGCAGTGACCAGTCACCGGGTATGGGCTGGGGCTGAAATTCAGTCCTGGCCTTTGAAATCACACAGGCCCATGCTGTTCCCGTCCCCATGAATCAGATGGGATATATTACTAATATTACCCTGGATGGAGGAAAGGAAGATTTTCTACAAGACCAATATTTCTAATGATACCTGTAGCCTGCTGGGGTAAGTGACGGAGTCAGCGACTTTGTGATCCATCACAACTCTTAACAGTATGGGTATCTTGAGAACACAGATTCTGTTAATGGATCGCCCCCAGACACAGGGCCACAAGTCACTCGGTACCGGTCCTTTCTGCTCAGTTATGCGGTTGTCACGGTGGCTAGACCCGGTCGTGACCCTGCTAAGGGGCGTCCAATAAAGGTGATGGTACAGTCTGTCAGGGGTTCGTGATGCCACCTGTGGTGTTCGGTCAGGGTGACCGACGCTGCTGTGGGGTCCGCTGGGGTGATGGAATGGCCGCTGGATGGTATACCTTCCCACAGGTGAAGTATGTCCCCAGGGCTTCCCAGTAAGGTGGATGGTGATGGTGTGAGGTGCAGGAAATAACGAGGACACAAGGTTGCAGTCTCTTTACCTTTTTACTGAAGGCTTCAATATACTCAGTCTAGAGCACGTTCAACCGGGCTATCAGAGACCGGCCGGTCCGATGGGCACATCCAGAGTTTCCTTCGCAGATGGAAATCGTTGCCTACCACTAGCGCCTGTGTGTTGTAGTGCTACCCTGCTGAGCATTCGGAATAGTCCTCACAACTGCTGTTCTCGTTCGTTCTCTACAGCTCTCTCTCTTTGGTTCCAGATGTTACTAGTTTCTAACGTCCCCCAGGTATGTTATGGATAGGACGCCACCCGTTTGACGGGAAGGCTTGGAGGTCTTCTGGGACCCTAGAGACGCCCCTCTCCCACTGTTGCCCCCTATGTCTTCGTAGGTGTAGAAGGTAGACAGCCAACCTATAATTGACTGTCCAGCGGAGTTTGAAGTAAGGCCTGAAGTCAGTTACTCCTACAGTGATCCGGCCACCGACTACGCGCCTCAGTAAGATGTTGCCTCTCTCTCTCTCGGCACGACTCTTACTAGCTCTCCTTTGTGCTGATCTCGTTTACACTGTTCCACAGTATTCTTCCCCTCTTGTCTCTCTCCTGGATACCGCCGCGAGGTGTGCAGGCGCGGTTCCGTTACTATCTGCTCTGTTCGCTAGGCACCTGCCAGGTTCCCACGCCTGACAGGGACCCCCCTGTGTCTTCTCCCCCGCAACACCCCCTGCCACGGGATGTTGCCTGGTTTCAACCCAGTCAGCTTCTGACTAACTTCCTCCCCAGCCCCTAGTTTTACCAGTGTGAGGAGTGGCCCAATAAATAAAGCCTTTTTCTCCCCCTAGTGGCCGGAGTGTGAAGTGTAATGTGTTCTGGTGATACCTGGTCAGGATAACTCTTTAGTCCCATCGGACGTACCGCTACTCGCCTTGGGGCCATACTGCAACGACCAGGTCTCTGGGGCGCTGCATTAACAACACAGCAGACAAGGCGAAAGACGACCAGACAGGCCCTTCTGGCATTTGCCAGAATTACCAGATGGTCAGTCTGGCCCCGCTTGTCAGTGATAGCCTGGAGGCAGGCAGGGAGCCGATAATGCCCAGACAGGCAGGAGAAGACCAAATGCAATGTCCAGCCCCGCTGCACCTCATTAGCATAAAACTTCCTCAGCTGATAACATACGAAAGAGAAAACGGATTTCTTAAAAAAACAAAAAGGTATCATTTTAATCAACCTCAAAGTGCCATTTCTGCCATGTCCTTAGTTACAAGTACAGGGCATCTTCAGAGCACAATGTGCCTGTAGAATGGATCAGTCACTTCTTTTAGCTGCTTGGCGTCTTCGGAGACCTGAAGCGGTTAAAATACGTTGAAATGACATAGGAACGGCAGGTATTTTTACCTAGAAAGGCATGTGTTCATTCTTTTGAGTGTTTAGTTATTGTTTTTTTTAGGAGGGTTTTGAAGCGGATCTGTCTGAAAAAAAAAATGTTGTGTGCACATACCGTAAGCCTGAGTAAGTTTATATCCTTAGGATTGGCCACTAGTGATGAGCGAATGTGGCCGGTAAGGTGTTATCTGAGCATGCTCAGGTGCTGTCAGGGTATTTTCGGGGGGGTCGAATAGTATGTTTGAGCCCCCACGGCTGCATGTCTCCTGGCTGTTAGACAGCAGCAACACATGGAGTGATCGCTTAACAAACGTGTTGTGGCTGTCTAACAGCCAGGAGACATGCAGCGGCGGGGGCTCACACATATTATTAGGGCAGGCCGAAGTCACTCAGTTAGGACTCGAGGACGCTCGATAGCCTTATCCCAGCACGTTTGCCGATCACTACAGGCCACCAATATTGGGTCAGTGGAGGACCCACCCACAGTACTCCTGCCCAAAAGCAGTTTGGAGAGGCTGTGGCGCTTACATCGGGCCACCTACCTGTACGCTGACAAGGCGGAGTATTGTAGCGTTATTATTCAGCATGTCCTGCCCCTACTAAGTATACATTATACAGGTAGGTGGCACAATACAGAGTAAGCATTGAAGGGGCTGCAGTGTGACGTTTTAGACCTCTCAAAGACCCCACTAATTGAATTTTCAGTGTTTAAAATATTGATAAAGGAAAATTTCCATTTGCCAATTATTGTCATAATTTGCTTATTTTTTTTTAGATAAAACTTAGTGATCCTTTATGCTTCATTGCTATGTATTATGCAGTAGGAATAATTTTAGTTTTGCCACTAATCATTAGTAGCTCAGTGAGATTTACGAAAGTCATTGCTGCCTAATGCACAGCCATCAGCCAGGTCTTTATAAGTGTGCAGTCTCCAAATGATCACTAGAGGGCGCTGTACTACTACATTTTCCTCCATTGCTGTTGGTGTAGGGCGTCCATGCTAATTGCTGTATTTTACCTTGTAGCAGTTTGCGGTGATGGCATTCACATCATATAAATGGGTTCTCCTTTAGCCATAGGATGGCGATCATTCTTTAGCAGCCCTTACCCTCGGTGTCCTCGGGCTCATCGTTTCCTGATCAACAATGTCATAGAAGAAATTCGACATCTCTTGGTGTCCAGTTGTATCTAATTGCAAAATACGAACACTTTTTTTAGGCTCTGGTCATATTAGTTTACTGTATGACGCAAACATATCCATATCATGCCTTTCTTTTTTACGTATGAAATTGTGTAGTAGACTGTGATAATCGAGGACCATAGAGGAGCATCAGCCAGCAGCAGGCCCGGTATCTGCTCCATGGTGCGAGGAGGAGCACTGCAAACGCTCTAGAACTATGCCCTCCATTGGCTACGGGTACGCAGACCCTCTGTGGGTGGCTTGAGGGGCTGACATCTTTTAGTGGGACCTGTGCACACAGCATAGCACTTTGTAGTATTATTGGCATTCTCCAAAGAAAACCAAAATTGGCAGGTCCACCATTGTTGCTATTATCTCTTCACAGATGAGAGCAGGTTCACACTAAGCACACGTAAAAGAGTCTGGAGATGCCATGGTGAACGTTATGCTGCCAACAGTATCCTGCATGACCGGTTTGATGGATTCAGTGATTGTCTGGGAGGCATTTCCTTGGAGGGTGAAACAAGCCTCCACAAGATGGTCATTAGTACCCTGGCATGAAGTCCTCAGAGCCATGGTCACACCTTACACTGGTGCAGAAGGTCCTGGGTTCCTCCTGATGCAGGATGATGCCCGGTGTCATGTGGCCAGAGTGTGCGGGTAACTTTTGGATGAGGACTGCATTGACGCCATTGAATGACCCTCACTATCTCCAGACTTGAATCTTATTGAGAACCTCTAGGACATTATGTATCCATTCATCCTCTGCTGCCAACTAGCACCACAGACTGTCCAGGATCTCCATGACCTCCTTACCCAGGTCTGGCAGGAGATCGCCAACCACCGCCTCATGAGGAGCATGAGCAGATGTTGTCAGGAGTGCACACCGGTGTGTGGGGGTCATTAACACCACTGAGCCACATTTTGGTTTGCTGTGATGAAATTCACGCATAGAGAATCCACCTATGTGTTACTTTTTTTTTTTTTATAACATAATTTTAGAAAAAGCCATGGATCGCTATTTCAAACATTGATCTATTGCGGCTAAGCAAATTTTACAAATCTGTTTCTGGTTTTTAGTTAACATTTTGATCAGAGTTGATAAAACCCACTGCACGGTCGCAACAAACCTCTTAGTGGCTCGCTAACCTGTCAGGCGGAGTGACCACTGCCGCCGCGAAACCGCATCGGCAAGTAAAGCAAACCATGTACCCCACAGTGCCCATGCTGTAAAGCAAAGCCCATACGTGTCCAGGCCGTCCCACCCCAGCACCACAAACATTGGCTGCCACAGAACTCCAACACCAAGTAAAGATTAAAAAAACTCAATTTCTACGTAGTCACTGACAAGAAGCTGAGAACACAATAGTGGTGACCCTTTTTGCTGTCTACCACGAAGTTAAAAACACCTGGGCAAAATAGTAGTAGAGATTGTACCAAGGAAAATGAAAAAAATGAGGGAACAGAGCATGCACAATAAAAAGCCTGTAGGATACGACCTGGACCATACATAAAAATATATATATATTTTTATATTATATATATATATATATATATATATATATATATATATATATATATATATATATATATATATATATATATATATATATATATATATATATATATATATATATATATATATATATATATATATATATATTATATATATATATATATATATATATTTTATATATATATATATATATATATATACCGGTTGTGGCTAAGCAAAATGTACAAAACTGAACACCAGCTTGTTAGTTAACAATTGTTGCGACAGTCGGCTTATACATTGTTATCAAATGTGAACCTCGTGTTTAGGTTTTGTACATTTTGCTTAGCCGCAGTGCATCAATGTGTAATATTTGGTTCTGCAGCTCAGGTCTTTTATTACAGCTATGTCATGGTTCAAATGGTTTACTCTGATTTTTGGAGTTTGGTGATTTGGAATCCAATTTTCAACTGGGTGATGATATAGATATATACCAAAAGTTTGGACACACCTTCCCATATAAAGATTTTTCTGTATTTTCATGGCTATGAAAATTGTACATTCACACTGAAGGCATCAAAACTATGAATTATACACATGTGGAATTATATACTTAACAAGAAAGTGTGAAACAACTGAAAATATGTCTTATATTCTAGGTTCTTCAAAGTAGCCACCTTTTGCTTTGATGACTGCTTTGCACACTCTTGGCATTTGCTTGATGAGCTTCAAGAGGTAGTCACCGGGAATGGTTTTCACTTCACAGGTGTGCCCTGTCAGGTTTAATAAGTGGGATTTCTTGCCTTATAAATGGGGTTGGGACCATTAGTTGTGTTGTGCAGAAGTCTGGTGGATACACAGCTGATAGTTCTACTGAATAGACTGTTAGAATTTGTATCATGGCAAGAAAAAAAGCATCTAAGTAAAGAAAAACTAGTGGCCATCATTACTTTAAGAAATGAAGGTCAGTCAGTCCGAAAAATTGGGAAAACTTTGAAAGTGTCCCCAAGTGCAGTGGCAAAAACCATCAAGCACTACAAAGAAACTGGCTCACATGAGGACCGCCCCGGAAAGGAAGACCAAGAGTCACCTCTGCTTCTGACGATAAGTTTATCCGAGTCACCAGCCTCTGAAATCGCAGGTTAACAGCAGCTCAGATTAGAGACCAGGTCAATGCCACACAGAGTTCTAGCAGCAGACACATCTCTACAACAACTGTTAAGAGGAGACTTTGTGCAGCAGACCTTCATGGTAAAATAGCTGCTAGGAAACCACTGCTAAGGACAGGCAACAAGCAGAAGAGACTTGTTTGGGCTAAAGAACACAAGGAATGGACATTAGACCAGTGGAAATCTGTGCTTTGGTCTGATGAGTCCAAATTTGAGATCTTTGGTTCCAACCACCGTGTCTTTGTGCGACGCAGTAAAGGTGAATGGATGGACTCTACATGCCTGGTTCCCACCATGAAGCATGGAGGAGGAGGTGTGATGGTGTGGGGGTGCTTTGCTGGTGACACTGTTGGGGATTTATTCAAAATTGAAGGCATTCTGAACCAGCATGGCTACCACAGCATCTTGCAGTGGCATGCTATTCCATCCGATTTGCGTTTAGTTGGACCATCATTTATTTTTCAACAGAACAATGACCCCAAACACACCTCCAGGCTGTGTAAGGGATATTTGACCAAGAAGGAGAGTGATGGGGTGCTAAGCCAGATGACCTGGCCTCCACAGTCACCAGACCTGAACCCAATCAAGATGGTTTGGGGTGAGCTGGACCGCAGAGTGAAGGCAAAAGGGCCAACAAGTGCTAAGCATCTCTGGGAACTCCTTCAAGATTGTTGGAAGACCATTCCCGGTGACTACCTCTTGAAGCTCATCAAGAGAATGCCAAGAGTGTGCAAAGCAGTCATCAAAGCAAAAGGTGGCTACTTTGAAGAACCTAGAATATAAGACATAATTTCAGTTGTTTCATACTTTTTAGTTAAGTATATAATTCCACATGTGTTAATTCATAGTTTTGATGCCTTCAGAGTGAATTTACAATTTTCATAGTCATGAAAATACAGAAAAATCTTTAAATGAGAAGGTGTGTCCAAACTTTTGGTCTGTACTGTTTATATTTTATTTTTTTTCCTTTTTGTCATATTAGTAAAGGGTTTCAATTTCAGTCTTTTGCTCATAAAGATCCGATGTGGGATTTGTGTCCCCACTATATTTTGAGCAATGTATATAGTCCCGGAATGTAGCAGTACGTACACTACGTTTTTAATACTTAAGCAATTACCCCTGTTTTTCAGCCACAATCCCAACCACATGGGGATCACCTCGAGATGCTGGTAAAGCTTAACCTCTGGGAATTCCGCAGACAGACCTCTATAGATAAGTCTATCTGTCCAAGCCATCGCACAGAGCTTCCATATGTAAGGAGTGTCAGCAGGAATTTCTCCGTCGTCAGTCCACATATAACATTACTTACTGCTGTGATGGCATTGCTACAATGGTGCATCAAAATTACCAGTCAGAACAATACATGGAGCCTGCACAATAGTAGATGGAGATTATCATAGCCTGTACAAAAGCCAAGACAGGGAATGCAGAAGCTTCTTTGTGTTGAATCTGGGTAGTGAGATAATTTCACAAATTAGTTTATAAAGCCCTAAATACAGGGGTCATTTTTATGTTAACTGTCGTCAGGGTTCAAAATGTAAAAATGTATGTGTGCAAAAAATCACATGGGAAAACCTGGCATGGATCTATGCACTTTGTAAGTACAAGCCATTCTTGATATTCATATATACTGTAGGTGACATGGCCTGTCCTGTATTTACTGGGTAGAATGACACAAATGCTCTCATTAATTTTATGGACTTATATCCTCTGGAGGACAATATTCATGTCATATCTTTATTAATCAAACATGCAGAATGAGGAATTATGATTGTGATCTTCTCGGATTGGTTAATAGATCGGATTATGTATTTGTTAGACAACGCTTGCTCAGTTATTGTTCTGGAGAGCAGACCACCCGCGTTTTATACTCATAAAGATGTCTACCTTTGAGCAGAAGGAAGATGAAAAGGAATTTGTCTCTTTATCACTTTTCCAGACTGCCTGTATCCATCATGAAGCAACAAATTCTGAAATACTTTTAGAACTCAATTGTGTACTTCTTGTTTTTCTTCCTGCTTTGTACACTGATATCTGAGTGTTACCATTGTCCATGCCTATAGGACGTGCCCATACACAGTCTAACATTGCCTTATGCCCCTTTCAGAAGTCGGTGTCTCCGGGACGTGGGGTGACAGTTTTCACACATACCAGAGACACTGACACACGTAGACCCATTCAAGTGAATGGGTCTGTGCACATGTCAGTGTGTTTCCATGGACCGTGTGTCCGTTGGAAAAACATAGACTTGTATGGGTGTGCGCTGCCCAATATTTTTTTTTTTTTCTTATGGCGACTCGGCATGAGAAAATAAATGCTACTTGGCACTGCACCGTAACATTGGAGCGAGTGCTAACTCATGAAACATCGGATAGCACTCGTCCGAGTTATACACTGGCTACTCTCCAGTGTGAGCGAGCCCTTATCAGGCGTTCCTTCATGCAAGTGATAAATATCTCGATAACGGTATAGTAACATAGAGGTTTGAATGTATTTTATTAGGTATCGTATTTGCTGGGTGGAGGCTCAATGGCACATGAAGATTTTTGTGGACACGTTGGCAGATTGGATCCTGGAGACCTGCAGGTAATTCTATAACTACATTATAGTTCGGCTTTAGAGGCTGGAATTCATAATTAGGAGTCACAAACTCAGCTGGGTATATGGGCCACATATAGTAAAAACTTTAACTTGGGGGGGGGCCGCATTCTTTGAAGGACAAAGTTACATTTTTGGTGATACTATTTTTTTCTATACAACTTTTGAACATTTTTGCCAATTTTTTTTTTTTTACATTTTTAGAGCTACATTCTTTATGGATGTGGTGATAACAAATGTGCACTCATATTGTAGTTATGTCCCCATATCCAGGTCTCCATATTGTTGTTATATCCCCATATTGCAGTTATGTCCCCCATATTGTAGTCATGTCCCCATATTGTAGTCATGTCCCCATCCTGGTCCCCATATTGTAGTCATGTTCCCTTCCAGGTTCTCATATTGTAGTCATGTCCCTAGGTTTGAGAGGTGGAAAATAGAAAAAAAACTGGTCAATTCTGTACTAATATCCTCCATCCTGATGTGTGTGTGTGTGTGTGTGTGTGTACATATATGTTCCCAATCCAGGTATACATGGCATCCTCATCCCTATCCTGGTATACATGGCCCCCTCATCCCTATCCTGGTATGCATGACCACTTCAGAGTACAATGCAACTTCCACTCATAGAGTACAATGCAGCGCCCCCTCAGAGAGTATAATACAACCCCTCACACACACATGAATCCAATATTCAAAAAACACATCATTAGTCTATTGGGGTCAGGAACTAAGTCACGTATAATGTAGTTCCTCCACAATAGAAAATAAATGCATATGTGGAGTTCTCCAAAAAAAGCCAAACAAGAAGAAAAAAATGGAATAAAAGCAAACAATTTTTATTCATAAATCATCATTAAAATATCAAATACACGATATTGTTTAGGTCATGAGGACAGAAAGGAGGAACAACCAAACGGCAGACCGTAATTGTTGACATAGGGTAAGAAGACACCCAGTGTAAGTCGGTTGAAAAGGGTGCTCATTTCTAAGTATAATTAGATGAATATGGATGAGAAAGTGCATGTGCACGCAGATAAAATGCTAGCAATAAGTCAGATATGTACAATAGTATCCTGATCAAGTCATGCAGGCATATGTAGCCTAAGTATCAGCATGTGTCTCCCTAGATAAATCTTGACCATGTCACATAACAACAATCTGACACTTACCCATGTCAAGGTGAGTTGGAGTACCCCACGCGGCCCCGACGCACGTTTCACCACCGCTTTCTCAAGGGGATGTCTCACACACAGTATAATGCAGCCCCCCACACACACACGGACACGCACACACATGCAGCCCCACAGTCCAGCAGTATTACACACACTATAATGCAGACATACACACATTACTTATCTCTCCCCGTTCCACCGCTGCTCTGGCTTCTGCAGTGTGTCTCATCGGCCCCACTTCTGGCATAGCATGACACATGATGAAGTGAGATCATCGTGCACCCGGTGAGTTAGAAGCAGAGGAGGAATGATGATCACTGCTTTCAACTGTGTAGAGATCTACGATGCCGATAAGTTGAATGATGGAGGGGTGGGGGAGGCGGTGGAACGCCGGGCATCATAGCGGCTTGGTCTGCCTGCCCCTAACGCTGGCCCGGCCTGCGAGCCGCATGAAGCAGCTTCAGAGGCCCAAGAGCTGCATGTTTCAGACCCCTGCTCTAAAGAATCCTGTTCATTGTATTTCAGACTACCCATCATTTTATTTTTCACTTTATAAATCAATAGTAGATATGAAAATATAATGTAATATATCTTATCAGAGAAATATTGCTTTTTTTTCTTCTCCTGGATTGATCTTTCACTTTCCTTTCATGGGTAAATTCTGTTTTCAATGAAGACCGACTTCCACATTACTGAACTAGGGGATGACAATTGGTGCTTTTACAATTCTATGAAGCGGTGAAGAGGGGGAGGACACAAGGATTCTACTACAAGTTTTACTGCAAGTTCTCCTGAAAATGATAGTTACAGTTCTACCCAGAACTTGGCAAGCACCGACTGCCATCTCCTATCTCCGTAATGAAAAAATCTATAGTCTCTGAAGACGTATTTCAGGGTTTGAGATAGAGGCCGATACGGTGAGACATTTTTTTTTTTATTTTTGGGTATATAATTACTACTATAATGCATTTGTATCTCTTTACTATTGATTTAATTTTGTGAATTACATTGCACTATTTGTGACCAAATTTCCATAGGTCTAACTTTCAGAATTGCATTGCAATTAACTTTGTAGATATACATACAGTGGGGCAAAAAAGTATTTAGTCAGTCAGCAATAGTGCAAGTTCCACCAATTAAAAAGATGAGAGGCATCTGTAATTAACATCATAGGTAGACTTCAACTATGGGAGACAAACTGAGAAAAAAAAATCCAGAAAATCACATTGTCTGTTTTTTTAACAATTTATTTGCATATTATGGTGGAAAATAAGTATTTGGTCAGAAACAAACAATCAAGATTTCTGGCTCTCACAGACCTGTAACTTCTTCTTTAAGAGGCTCCTCTTTCCTCCACTCATTACCTGTAGTAATGGCACCTGTTTAAACTTGTTATCAGTATAAAAAGACACCTGTGCACACCCTCAAACAGTCTGACTCCAAACTCCACTATGGTGAAGACCAAAGAGCTGTCAAAGGACACCAGAAACAAAATTGTAGCCCTGCACCAGGCTGGGAAGACTGAATCTGCAATAGCCAACCAGCTTGGAGTGAAGAAATCAACAGTGGGAGCAATAATTAGAAAATGGAAGACATACAAGACCACTGATAATCTCCCTCGATCTGGGGCTCCACGCAAAATCCCACCCCGTGGGGTCAGAATGATCACAAGAACGGTGAGGAAAAATCCCAGAACCACGCGGGGGGACCTAGTGAATGAACTGCAGAGAGCTGGGACCAATGTAACAAGGCCTACCATAAGTAACACACTATGCCACCATGGACTCAGATCCTGCAGTGCCAGACGTGTCCCACTGCTTAAGCCAGTACATGTCCGGGCCCGTCTGAAGTTTGCTAGAGAGCATTTGGATGATCCAGAGGAGTTTTGGGAGAATGTCCCATGGTCTGATGAAACCAAACTGGAACTGTTTGGTAGAAACACAACTTGTCGTGTTTGGAGGAAAAAGAATACTGAGTTGCATCCATCAAACACCATACCTACTGTAAAGCATGGTGGTGGAAACATCATGCTTTGGGGCTGTTTCTCTGCAAAGGGGCCAGGACGACTGATCCGGGTACATGAAAGAATGAATGGGGCCATGTATCGTGAGATTTTGAGTGCAAACCTCCTTCCATCAGCAAGGGCATTGAAGATGAAACGTGGCTGGGTCTTTCAACATGACAATGATCCAAAGCACACCGCCAGGGCAACAAAGGAGTGACTTCGTAAGAAGCATTTCAAGGTCCTGGAGTGGCCTAGCCAGTCTCCAGATCTCAACCCTATAGAAAACCTTTGGAGGGAGTTGAAAGTCCGTGTTGCCAAGCGAAAAGCCAAAAACATCACTGCTCTAGAGGAGATCTGCATGGAGGAATGGGCCAACATACCAACAACAGTGTGTGGCAACCTTGTGAAGACTTACAGAAAACGTTTGACCTCTGTCATTGCCAACAAAGGATATATTAAAAAGTATTGAGATGAAATTTTGTTTCTGACCAAATACTTATTTTCCACCATAATATGCAAATAAATTGTTAAAAAAACAGACAATGTGATTTTCTGGATTTTTTTTTTCTCAGTTTGTCTCCCATAGTTGAGGTCTACCTATGATGTAAATTACAGACGCCTCTCATCTTTTTAAGTGGTGGAACTTGCACTATTGCTGACTGACTAAATACTTTTTTGCCCCACTGTATGTGGATATAGATACTGAATATACTGATACTGATATAGTCTGAAAAACTCTCTGAATCTGCTGGCCCTCACGGAAACCTGGATTCAGGATTCTGACACTGTCTCTCCTGCTGCCATTACCCATGGTGGCTTACAATTCTCCCATTCCCCGAGACCAACAAACAGACCTGGTGGTGGAGTTGGCATACTCCTGTCCCCACAATGCACTTTCCAGGTCATCCCCTCAGTTCCATCACTCTCATTCCCTTCTTTTGAGGTCCACACCATCAGGCTCTTTCGCCCCCTCTCCCTCAGAGTAGCGGTCATATACCGGCCCCCAGGCTCACCCACCCGCTTCCTGGACCATTTCTCTGCCTGGCTGCCGCACTTCATGTCCTCAGAACTACCAACCCTTATCCTGGGAGACTTCAACATCCCCATTAACAGACACACTTCCACATCTGCATCCCAGCTTCTGTCACTAACCACTTCTCTCGGCCTCTCACAGCTCTCAACCTCTGAGACACACAAGGACGGTAACACCCTGGACCTGGTTTTTGCCCGGCTCTGCTCAATCTCCTACATAGATAACTCACCGCTTCCCCTCTCTGACCACAACATTCTCTCCTTCACACTCGCATATCCTCGCTCACCCCAGCACCCTCCTACACACCATTCAGTCAGAAATCTACAAGCCATTAACCCTCTTACACTTTCAGACTCCCTACGCTTATCATTGTCCCCAATCTCTTCCTTTTCCTGTCCTGATCTGGCGGTACATCACTTCAATGACACTCTTAGAAGCACCCTTGACCAAGTAGCTCCCCTCACCCTCAGGACCTCCAAACACAGAATAAAACAGCCCTGGCTCACATCGCAAACCCGATTTCTCCAGCGATCCTCTAGGTGTGCTGAACGCTTATGGAGGAAAACACGCACACCAGAAGACTTCATACACTTCAAATTTATGTTAAGGACCTATAACTTTGCCCTTCACTTCGCTAAACAGACCTACTTTACCACTCTGATCTCCTCACTATCCAACAACCCCAAGAAACTTTTTGACACCTTTCACTCCCTCCTCAGGCCAAAAGCACAAGCCCCTATCACAGATATTTGTGCTGGTGACCTGGCCTCCCACTTTATAGAGAAAATAGACAATATCCGTCAGGAAATCCGCTCCCAACAACTAAGTTCAGTGACTCCCATCCCTCCCCTCATTGCCCCTGGCTCACTCTCCACATTCGATCCCATCACAGAAGAAGAAGTCTCCAAGCTCCTCTCCTCTTCTCGTCCGACTACATGCACTACCGACCCCATTCCCTCACATCTCCTCCAGTCTCTCTCCCCAGTTGTCACAAGTCACCTAACTACAATCTTTAATCTCTCCCTCTCCTCTGGCATTTTCCCCTCCTCCTTCAAACACTCTATCATTACTCCATTACTAAAGAAACCCACCCTCGACCCATCCTGCACAAACAACTACAGACCGGTCTCCAATCTCCCCTTCATCTCTAAACTCTTGGAGCGCCTGATATACTCCCGCCATACCCGTTACCTCTCCACTCACTCCCTCCTAGACCCTTCACAGTCCGGTTTCCGCCCCCTACATTCGACAGAAACTGCACTCATCAAAGTGACCAATGACCTTCTGACAGCAAAACGTAATGGTGACCACTCTCTGCTCATTCTTCTCGACCTTTCTGCAGCTTTTGACACTGTTGACCACCCTCTCCTGCTCTCTAGGCTCCAGTCACTAGGCATTAAGGACACTGCTCTCTCCTGGTTCTCCTCCTATCTTTCCGACCGCTCCTTCAGTGTTCTGTTCTCTGGCTCCACTTCATCTCCTCTTCCTCTCACTGTTGGGGTACCTCAGGGCTCAGTCCTTGGCCCCCTTCTGTTCTCTCTCTACACGGCCCCAATTGGACAGACCATCAGCAGATTTGGCTTTCAGTACCATCTTTATGCCGACGACACACAACTATATACGTCATCCCCTGACCTTACCCCCGCTGTACTACAGAATGCCACTGACTGTCTGTCCGCAGTCTCCAACATCATGTCCGCTCTCTATCTGAAACTCAACCTCTCCAAAACTGAACTTCTTCTGCTCCCACCACCTACTAACCTCCCTAAATCTGACATTTCCCTCTCCGTGGGTGGCACCATAATAACACCCCGGCAGCAGGCGCGCTGTCTGGGTGTTATGTTTGACTCCGATCTCTCCTTCACCTCCCATATACAATCTCTTGCCCGCTCGTGCCGCTTACACCTAAAGAACATCTCTAGAATCCGCCCTTTTCTCACCATGGAGACAGCTAAAACCCTCACGGTCGCCCTGATCCACTCCCGCCTGGACTACTGTAACGCTCTATTAATTGGCCTCCCCCTCACTTGACTTTCCCCTCTCCAGTCCATCCTTAATGCAGCAGCCAGGGTCGTCCATCTGGCTAATCGTTACTCGGACGCGTCCGCTCTTCGCCAGTCGTTACACTGGCTGCCCATTCATTACAGGATACAATTCAAAGTACTTGTTCTCACCCACAAAGCTCTCCACAGTGCGGCACCCCCTTACATCTCCTCCCTCATTTCTGTCTATCAGCCTAACAGACCACTGCGCTCTGCAAATGACTTTCGGCTAACCTCTGCACTAATCCGTACCTCCCACTCCCGACTCCAAGACTTCTCCCGTGCTGCGCCAATCCTCTGGAATGCTCTACCCCAAGATATTAGGACCATCCATAATTTGCATAGTTTTAGGCGCTCGCTCAAAACACATTTGTTCAGAGCGGCCTATCACGTTCACTAATCAAAGTTATGTTATGTTTGTGTGTGTGTGTAGCCCATTCACTATCCCCATCTATTCCCCAACCCCTGAAGATGGCTGGACCATGATTGTAAATACATCATTGTAAATACACACCTGTACTTTGTATCTCCCCCACCTCATTGTAGATTGTAAGCTCTCACGAGCAGGGTCATCTTATTTTGCTTTAATTATTGTATTGTTAACGTTGTTACTTATGACTTTTGTGTTTGAAACTGTTAAACTGTAAAGCGCTGCGGAATATGTTGGCGCTATATAAATAAAGATTATTATTATTATTATTATTATTATTAGATACCTGTCATCATCGTTCCTTAGTAGTATTCTGCCATCTGGTGGTCTCTCATTGGCCTCCCCTTGCTTTCATTGTTTCTTAATTTTAATTTTTTACTTTTTTATTTTTACTGTATAGTTGTGTACCTCAATACAATATTTATTATTTATATACATTTGTTTCATTGCTGAATATTATGGAGTATATCTTAACCCCTTACCGGCATCGGACGTACTATACCGTCCGATGCCGGCTCCCCTGCTTTGATGCAGGGCTCCGCGGTGAGCCCGCACCAAAGCCGGGACATGTCAGCTGTTTTGAACAGCTGACATGTGCCCGTAATAGGCGCTGGCAGAATCGCGATCTGCCCGCACCTATTAACTAGTTAAATGCCGCTGTCAAACGCAGACAGCGGCATTTAACTACCGCTTCCGGCCGGGCGGCCGGAAATGACGTCATCGCCGACCCCCGTCACATGATCGGGGGTCGGCGATGCTTGTATATTGTAACCATAGAGGTCCTAGAGACCTCTATGGTTACTGATGACCGGTGGCTGTGAGCGCCACCCTGTGGTCGGCGCTCACAGCACACCTCCATTTCTGCTACATAGCAGCGATCAGCAGATCGCTGCTATGTAGCAGAGCCGATCGAGTTGTGCCTGCTTCTAGCCTCCCATGGAGGCTATTGAAGCATGGCAAAAGTGAAAAAAAAAAGTTTAAAAAAATGTGAAAAAAATAAAAAAAACATAAAAGTTTAAATCACCCCCCTTTCGCCCCAATCAAAATAAATCAATAATAAAAATATCAAATCTACGCATATTTGGTATCGCCGCGCTCCGAATCGCCCGATCTATCAATTAAAAAAAAGTATTAACCTGATCGCTAAACAGCGTAGCGGGAAAAAAATTCGAAACGCCAGAATTACGTTTTTTTGGTCACCGCGACACTGCATTAAAATGCAATAACGGGCGATCAAAAGAACGTATCTGCACCGAAATGCTATCATTAAAAACTTCATCTCGGCACGCAAAAAATAAGCCCTCAACGGACCCCAGATCATGAAAAATGGAGACGCTACGAGTATCGGAAAATGTCGCACTTTTTTTTTTTTTTTTTTTTTTTTTTTTTTAGCAAAGTTTGGAATTTTTTTTCACCACTTAGATAAAAAATAACCTAGTCATGTTAGGTGTCTATGAACTCGTACTGACCTGGAGAATCATAATGTCAGGTCATTTTTAGCATTTAGTGAACCTAGCAAAAAAGCCAAACAAAAAACAAGTGTGGGATTGCACTTTTTTTGCAATTTCACCGCACTTGGAATTTTTTTTCCCGTTTTCTAGTACACGACATGCTAAAACCAATGATGTCGTTCAAAAGTACAACTCGTCCCGCAAAAAATAAGCCCTCACATGGCCAAATTGACGGAAAAATAAAAAAGTTATGGCTCTAGGAAGGAGGGGAGCGAAAAACGAACACGGAAAAACGAAAAATCCCCTGGTCATGAAGGGGTTAAATTATATTTTACTCCTAAATTGAGTTTTTAGAATGAATGCTCAGACCAGGAAGAGAAAGAAGCAGAGTTTTCTGATAAAATATATTACAAAGATTCTTATTTTCATATGGACTTTTGATTTTTGAGGAACAATAAATAAATGATTGCCCATCTTTAAAGAGTTACCATCTGTGGTCTTCCACTGAAATCACCCATGAAGGGCAAAATGTTATTAAATCACCACATGAAGAGCTTTTCCCTCTTGGTCCTATATATATTTTGGGGGATTGCAAGTCTTAGTTTTCCTTTTTTATTAACCGTTATTTAATCTCCGATTTAGTGGATGACAGCTGGCCGTGGTATTGTCCATGCTGAGATGCCTTGTACAGATGAACCAGCGCATGGGTTACAGCTGTGGGTTAACTTGAGAAGTTCGGAGAAGATGATTCCACCAGAATATCAGGAGCTGAAAAGTGAAGACATTCCCAAACCATCGAAAGATGGAGTAACCGTTACTGTTATTTCTGGAGAGTCGATGGGCATTAAGGTCAGTTTTTCTTTGGTTGTATGATAGAGAATCTATAAATTACTTGAACTTAAGAATTAGAATTTAATGTACCTATAACAAAGGTTCTTAAGCAAAAACTCACACTATATTTCACAGTAAATGATAAAGGGCAAACTTTTTTTTTTTTTTTACTTTCTTTTGGACATTGCACATGTATATGACAGCTGACACCCCGCAGCAATGCCCACGATCGGCGCTAGTAACAGTAGTGACAGCGACATAGAGGGGCATTGCGCAGGGACGGGGGCTTCCTGCGCTCTCCCTCCGGAACAACGCGATGTGATCGCGTTGTTCCGGTGTTCTGGAAGGAGTCCCCGGATCAGAAAATGGTCACGGGCTCTTCCGGGTCCTGAAGTGATGTGGCTGGCCGACGCTTGCTCAGAGCAGGTGCCGGAAAGCCTCCTGCACTGCCTGTCAGATCGCTGATCTGACACAGTGCTATGCGAAGTGTCAGATCAGCGATCTGATCTAATATAGTGATGTCCCCCCCTGGGACAATGTTAGAAAGTAAAAAAAAATAAAAAATAGAATGTATAAAAAAAAAATCCCCAAATAAAGAAAAAAAAATTCCCAGTAAATCCATGTATTTATGTAAATAAAAAATAACAGTAAAAATACACATATTTGGTATCGCTGCGTCCGTAACGACCCGCTCTATAAAACTATCCCACTAGTTAACCCTTTCAGTGAACACCGCTAAAAATAAAAAACAAGGCAAAAAACAACACTTTATTATCATACCGGCGAACAAAAAGTGGAATAACACGCGATCAAAAAGACGGCTATAAATAGGCATGGTACCTGTTGTGAATTCTGCTTTTGGGTTCCCTCCAGTGGTTGTAGGTGGGAATGCAGTTGTCTCTGAGTCGCAGTCCTGGCCAGGTGTTTCTGCTGATTGCAGTTCTGACTGGGATATTTAGGTGTGCAGGATTCATTAGTCCTTTCCAGTTGTCAATGTTTCTTGGGAAGGGTTGGATCACTTTCTGGCTTCTCCTGCTTAGCTGCCAATTCAGCAAAGATAAGTGTCTGTTTCTTTTTCTGTGGCACACATGCAGTGTGCTTATATTCTGTGCTATTCATTTGTTTTTCTATTGTCCAGCTTAGACTGTGTCAGTGTTTTCTCAGTCTTGTTGGATTCTCTGGAGTTGCAGATATACGCTCCACATCTTTAGTTAGATGGTGGAGTTTTTGTATTTTCTGCTGTGGATATTTTTGGAAGGATTTTTAATACTGACCGCTTAGTATCCTGTCCTATCCTTTCCTATTTAGCTAGTGTGGCCTCTTTTGCTAAATCCTGGTTCCTGCCTGCGTGTGTCTTTCCCTCTACTACTCACAGTCATTATTTGTGGGGGGCTGCCTATTCTTTGGGGTTCTGCTCTGAGGCAAGGTAGAATTCCTATTTCCATCTATAGGGGTATTTAGTCTTCCGGCTGTGTCGAGGTGTCTAGGTTTTGTTAGGCACACCCCACGGCTACTTCTAGTTGCGGTGTTAAGATCAGGGTTTGCGGTCAGTATAGTTACCACCTACTCCAGTGATAGTTTTCATGCTGCTCCAAGGTCACCCGATCATAACAGGTACCGCTGAAAACGTCATCTTGTCCCGCAAAAAAAAAGCCAACATACTGCATCATCAGCAGAAAAATCAAAAAGTTATAGCTCTCAGAATAAAGCGATGCAAAAACAATTATTTTTTATATAAAATAGTTTTTATTGTGTAAAAGCGCCAAAACATAAAAAAATTATATAAATGAGGTATCTCTGTAATCGTACTGACCTGTAGAATAAAACTGCTTTTTTTTTTTTTTTTTGCAATTCTACCACACGTGGAACGGTATAAACGCCCCCCCCTAAATGAAATTCAGGAATTGCTGGTTTTTGTTCATTCTGCCTCCCAAAAATCGGAATAAAAAGCGATCAAAAAATGTCATGTGCCCAAAAATGGTATCAATAAAAACGTCAACTCGTCCCACAAAAAACAAGACCTCACATAACTCTGTGGGCCAAAATCTGGATAAATTATAGCTCTCAAAATGTGGTGATGCAAAAACTATTTTTTGCAATAAAAAGCGTCTTTTAGTGTGTGACGGCTGCCAATCCTAAAAATCTGCCAAAAAAAGCTATAAAAGTAAATCAAACCCCCCTTCATCACCCCCTTAGGGAAAATTAATAAAATTTTAAAAAATGTATTTATTTCCATTTTCCCGTTAGGGTTGGGGCTAAAGTTAGGGTTTGGATTACATTTACGGATGGAATTAGGGTTGGGATTAGGGTTAGGGGTGTGTCTGGGTTAGGGGTGTGGTTAGGGTTACCATTGGGATTAGGGTTAGGGGTGTGTTTGGATTAGGGTTTCAGTTAGAATTGGGGGGTTTCCACTGTTTAGGCACATCAGGGGCTCTCCAAACGCGACATGGCGTTCGATCTCAATTCCAGCTAATTCTGCGTTGAAAAACAAAAACAGTGCTCCTTCCCTTCCGAGCTCTCCCGTGCGCCCAAACAGGGATTTACCCCCACATATGGAGTATCAGCATACTTAGGACAAATTGGACAACATCTAGATAAGTTCCTTAGGGGGTCTTCTTTCCAAAATGGGGTCACTTGTGTGGGGTTCAATGTTTAGGCACATCAGGGGCTCTCCAAACGGGACATGGGTTCTGATCTCAGTTCCAGCCAGTTTTGCATTGAAAAGTCAAATGGCACTCCTTCCCTTCCGAGCTCTGCCATGCGCCCAAACAGAGGTTTACCCCCCCACATATGGGGTGTCAGCGTACTCAGGACAAAGTGCACAACAACTTTTGTGGTCCAATTTGTCCTGTTATCCTTGGAAAAATAAAAAATTTGGAGCGAAAAGATCTTTTTTTTGTGAAGAAAAATATGATTTTTTTCTTACGGCTCTACATTATAAACTTCTGTGACGCACTTGGAGGTTCAAAGTGCTCACCACACATCTAGATTAGTTCCTTAGGAGGTCTACTTTCCAAAATGGTGTCACTTGTGGGGGGTTTCCACTGTTTAGGCACATCAGAGGCTCTCCAAACGTGACATGGTGTCCGATCTCCATTCCAGCAAATTTTACATTGAAAAGTTAAATGGCACTCCTTCCCTTCCGAGCTTTGCCATGTGCCCAAACAGTGGTTTACCCCCACATATGGGGTATCGGCCTACTCAGGACAAATTGTACAACGACTTTTGTGGTCCAATTTCTCCTGTTACTATTGGTAAAATAAAACAAATTGCATCTGAAGTAAAAATTTTGTGAAAAAAAGTTAAATGTTCAATTTTTTTTAAACATTCCAAAAATTCCTGTCAAGCACCTGAAGGGTTAATAAACTTTTTGAATGTGGTTTTGAGTACCTTGTTGGGTACAGTTTTTAGAATGGTGTCACTTTTGGGCATTTTCTGTCATATAGACCCCTCAAAGTCACTTCAAGTGTGAGGTGGTCCCTAAAAAAAAAAAAAAATGGTTTTGCAAGTTTTGTTGTAAAAATGAGAAATCGCTGGTCAATTTTTAACCCTTATAACTTCCTAACAAAAAATGTGTTTCCAAAATTATGGTAATGTAAAGCAGACATGTGGGTAATGTTATTTATTAACTATTTTGTATGATATGACTCTCTAATTTAAGGGCATAAAAACTAAAAGTTTAAAAATTGCAAAATTTTCAAGATTTTCGCCAAATTTCCATTTTCTTCACAAATAAATGTAAGTCAAATTGAAGAAATTTTACCACTATCATAAAGTACAATATGTCACGAGAAAAAAATCTCAGAATCACCAGGATCCGTTGAAGCGTTTCAGAGTTATGACCTCATAAAGTGACAGTGGTCAGAATTGAAAAAAATGGCCTGGTCAGGAAGTTGAAAACAGGCTTTGGGGTGAAGGGGTTAATAAAAAAAAAATACTGTGTGTTAAATTTATTTTGGCACATGTGTCTCCCTGATAAGGACTTCTCGGGATGCGGTTCACTCCTGAACGGTCTAGGGGTTGACTTTGTGTCCATCAGGTTTTGCTCTCCCCTGCACAACCTCTTACTCTCCTATCTTGAGAAGGTTGCCTACAGATGATGGCTACCAGCTCTCGCTTGGTTGGAACTGGGAGAAACATTGGGTCTCCTATGGCTTAGACTAGGGGAGGCCACTTGTTCCTGGCACTCGTTGTGGCCTTCTGGCTTGGAGGGACGAGAAACTGTTTTGGGGGTTCTTCTCTTTTCGGAGTGGGTTGCGATACAACACATCCTCGTGCACTGTGTTTGTGGCACAGTTCACATTTTTCCGAGCACTTGGCTGAAGAAAGCACGATCTTGGGCTTTTAATCTAAAAAAAATAGTAATACCCCTTTATTAAAAATAAGGTCTAGAGGCAGATTCTAATGCATATTCCGTGTCTGGCCCATATTACTGAACAACTCACTTTTAGATAAGAAAAAACATGTTTTTTTCTGAAACAAAGCATTGGATCGCAGATATGAAGGAATCACTTTATCCAGCTTCCTATGACCTACATGCCCATGTACAGTGGCGTAGGAAGGGGGTGCGGGGGGGGGCGGGCCGCCCCAGGCGGCACAATGCGGGGGGCGGGCATCTAGCCATGCTGGCACAAGCATCTTTTCAGTCAGTGCAGGGCCAGGCAGTGCAGGCACATAGGGGTTAAGAACGCAACCAGCATGACATTGTTTTGTGGGCGGAGAGAGCACGTTCTCCTGCTCTGCTCTCCCGCCCGCCCCTCGCTGGCTGCTGAACTTATCAGGACAGATGCAGATTCTGGAGGAGCTCCTTGCCGCCCTGAGTGAGTGCGATGTATCGCTGTATTATGACAGTCTGGGTGACCTGGGGCGGCCACAGCTGATATACTGTATATTATATACTTCAGCAGCCGCCCAGACCCCCAGCACCTGTCCTGTATATGTATATACTGTATATGTACAGCCTGTATGACAGTATATATAATATATATACAGGACAGGTGCTGGGGGCCTGGGCTGGGTGGCTGTTGAAATATATACACTGCACAGTACCACTGCCCTGTATATATACACTGCACAGTACCACTGCCCTGTATATATACACTGCACAGTACCACTGCCCTGTATATATACACTGCACAGTACAACTGCCCTCTATATATACACCGCACAGTACCTCTCCCCTGTATATATACACTGCACAGTACCACTGCCCTGTATATATACACCGCACAGTACCACTGCCCTGTATATATACACTGCACAGTACCACTGCCCTGTATATATACACTGCACAGTACCACTGCCCTGTATATATACACTGCACAGTACCACTGCCCTGTATATATACACTGCACAGTACCACTGCCCTGTATATATACACTGCACAGTACCACTGCCCTGTATATATACACTGCACAGTACCACTGCCCTGTATATATACACTGCACAGTACCACTGCCCTGTATATATACACTGCACAGTACCTCTCCCCTGTATATATACACTGCACAGTACCACTGCCCTGTATATATACACTGCACAGTACTGCTCCTCTGCCCTGTATATATACACTGCACAGTACTGCTCCTCTGCCCTGTAGAATTTGCAATAGCTGTCACTCATGTTAGAAGTGAAATCTGGCATTGTACTATACCTATATTTCTCTGCCGTATCTGGGCATCATGAATCGTGGTATGTGTTAAAGGGGGGGGGGGGCCCACTGAGACTCTTTTGCCCGGGCTCTCAAAAACCTGGAGCCGGCCCTGGGGGTGGGTCACCGGGCCACATCCGGCGCTGCAGCTGTTTAACGCTATTGACGTGCGGGCCCGCGCCCACACGTCAATAGTTAACAGCCGCCAGCCAATCTGAGGCTGGCAGTTGACGTCAGTCCCAGTGTGCATGTCGCCGGCGTCTGACATCATTGTCAGTCGCCGGCGAGTGCACGCTTCAGCTGCGTGGAGAGAGCAGGAGCGCGGTCATGTAAGCAGAACTTGTTTTTTTTTTTTTTGCAGTCCCGATCATGTGATGGTAACATTCACCGGCGAAACAATTTAACTTCTCCATCTGAGGTCTTATTCCGGCTGGGGGGGGGGCACCAAGCTCGGGAACAGCCCCGGGCGGCAAAAGCTCTAGCTACGCCTCTGCCCATGTAGATGGGTTAGGAGGATTAAGGTACCGTCACACTTAGCGACGCTGCAGCGATACCGACAACGATCCGGATCGCTGCAGCGTCGCTGTTTGGTCGCTGGAGAGCTGTCACACAGACAGCTCTCCAGCGACCAACGATCCCGAGGTCCCCGGTAACCAGGGTAAACATCGGGTAACTAAGCGCAGGGCCGCGCTTAGTAACCCGATGTTTACCCTGGTTACCAGCGTAAAAAAACAAACAGTACATACTTACATTCAGATGTCTGTCCCTTGCCGTCTGGTTCCTGCACTGACTGCTGGCCGTAAAGTGAAAGTGAAAGCACAGCACAGCGGTGAGTCACACAGCGGTGAGTGACTCACCGCTGTGGCTGTGCTCTGCTTTCACTTTACGGCCAGCAGTCAGTGCAAGAACCAGACGGCAAGGGACAGACAGCTGAATGTAAGTATGTACTGTTTGTTTTTTTACGCTGGTAACCAGGGTAAACATCGGGTTACTAAGCGCGGCCCTGCGCTTAGTTACCCGATGTTTACCCTGGTTACCAGTGAAGACATCGCTGAATCGGTGTCACACACGCCGATTCAGCGATGTCTACGGGGAGTCCAGCGATGAAATAAAGTTCTGGACTTTCTTCCCCGACCAGCGATCTCCCAGCAGGGGCCTGATCGCTGCTGCCTGTCACACTGGACGATATCGCTAGCGAGGACGCTGCAACGTCACGGATCGCTAGCGATATCGTCTAGTGTGACAGTACCTTTAGTCATACTGACAGATTCTTTTTTTAAAGTAGCTCCGAGTGGCATAAAAAAACAAAAGTACCAATACTTCCCTCCATGGCTTCTAAATGCTCACAAGTCCTCTATTCATCTCAGCACGCTGAATGAGCTAAAAAAAAGAAAGAAAAAAAATTGACAACCCCCTTTAACACTGCTGTTAGTGTCAACTCACTGCAATTTCTATTTTTATTTAACCTGCACATTATATGCGCTTGGATCTTTGTTATGGCAGCCTTGGTGGAAAAAAATACAATTTTTCGTACCTGAAGTTATTCTTCTGCAATCTTCCCTACAGCAGCCGCCTTTCATCTCCCCTTTTTCTCTTGTCATTTTTTTTTTAATTCAAAAGCAATTCTGACAGCAAGTATGTAAATTGGAAACATGAATAATAAGTGAAAACTCCTGTTTGGTTTTCCGTTCTTGTCTTGATCCAATTATCGATAGTGAAAGAGTCAATGAGTGTGCGAGTGGTGAGTTACCGCTATATGGAATTACTTATCTATAACTAGAGCGGATCTGCTGGAGCATCGGCTGCAAACATCTTTCCACCTTTGAATGGAAAATGTTATAAATATTTGTATTTTTTAATGTTTAAGCATTTCACATTTTACCTTTTTGTTCAGTTTTCACATGTATTTCGTGACTTCTCAAGTGCTTTTATAAAGGGTTTACTGTTGTCCACGATCACTGATTGTCCCTGACCAATGTGCTGAACAATATCGTCACTTGGATCGGATCTTAAAGGGACACTGTCACCTGAATTTGGAGGGAACAATCTTCAGCCATGGAGGCGGGGTTTTTGGGTGTTTGATTCACCCTTTCCTTACCCGCTGGCTGCATGCTGGCTGCAATACTGGATTGAGGTTCATTCTCTGTCCTCCATAGTACACGCCTGCGCAAGGCAAGATTGCTTTGTGCAGCCGTGTACTACGGAGGACAGAGAATGAACTTCAATCCAATATTGCAGCCAGCATGCAGCCAGCGGGTAAGGAAAGGGTGAATCAAACACCCGAAAACCCCGCCTCCATGGCTGAAGATTGTTCCCTCCAAATTTAGGTAACAGTGTCCCTTTAAGGAGTATTTTCTTGTGCATGAAACAATTCTATCATGGTTACATAATAAATAATAATCTTTATTTTTATATAGCGCTAACATATTCCGCAGCGCTTTATAGGTTGCACACATTATCATCGCTGTCCCTGTTCTAACGATCTAAATTCCCTATCAGTATGTCTTTGGAATGTGGGAGGAAACCGGAGAACTCGGAGGAAACCCACGCAAACACGGGGAGAACCTACAAACTCCTTGCAGATGTTGTCCTTGGTGGGATTTTACCCCAGGACTCCAGCGCTACAAGGCTGCAGTGCTAACCACTGAGCCACCGTGCTCCCCCATACATAGGTTGAAAAAAGACCAAGGTCCATCAAGTTCAACCTTCCGCCACCAATTATACATTTTGTCACTAACTATAATCCACAATGTTATGTGTATTGAGGAAGGCATCCAGCCATTTTTTTTTAAAAAGCTGTTATAGTGTCGGCCATTACTACCTCCTTTGGTCGGCATTCCACGGTCGGACTGCTCTAACTGTAAAGAACCCTTTCCTATTTAGCTGCGGGAATCTCCTTTCTTCCACCTGTAATGACTGCCCGCTGGTCCTCAGCACGGTCTTTGGAAGGAATAAGTCATGTGCCAGTGCTTTGTACTGGCCATTCATATATTTATACATGTAAATGAGATCCCCTCTGAGGCAACTTTTTTCTAAATTAAACAAGCCCAACTTTTCCAACCTCTCATCACATGAGAGGCCTTCCATCCCTTGTAATAATCTAGTTGTTCGCCTTTGAACTGACTCTAACTTCTGAATATTCTTTTTAAAATGTGGAGCCCAAAACTGGATCCCATATTCTAGATGTGGCCTCACCAGTGATTTATAGAAGGGGTAACAATAAGTTGGGATCGCGGGATTTTATCTCTCTTTTTATACATCCTAAAATCTTATTTGCTTTTGCAGCTGCTGCCTGACATTGAGTTCTGCTGCTCAGCTTACTTGTAACCAGAATGCCCAGGTCCTTCTCCTGTTCTGTAGTCCCGAGTATGCTCCCATTTAATGTATATGCAGCAATAGGGTTACTCTGTCCTAGGTGCATTACTTTACATTTATCTATATCTCATTTGGCAAGTGTTTGCCCATTCACACATCTTATCCAGATCGTTTGGCAATAGTGTAATGTCAAGGTCAGATTTTAATCTCCTACATAGGTTGGTGTCATCAGCAAAGACTGACACTTCACTCTTAATCCCATCCACAAGGTCATTAACAAAGAGATTAAAACAAATCGGTCCTAGCACAGATCCCTGCGGTCCCCACTGCTCACTATATTCCATTTCGAGAACGTAAAATTTATGACGACTCTGTTTCCTGTCATTTAGCCAATTCTTTTCCCATCTGCATAAAGTTTTCCCCAGTCACTGCTTCTGTAGCTTCAATATAAGGCTGTCATGTGGAACAGTATCAAATGCCTTTGCAAAGTCCAGATAAATCACATCAGCCGCATTACCTACATCCAGATTGGCACTTAACTACTCATAGAAACCCAACGTTAGTTAGACCCGACCTCTTTCATTAATCCATGCTAGCTGTCAGTTATTATATTATTATCTGCAATATATTTCTGCAGATCATCTTGTATAATGCCCTCAAAAATTTTCCACACTACTGATGTCTGGTTGTCTGGATCCATCTTCTTACCTTTCTTAAATATTGGTATCATTTGAGCCATCCTCCAATCCTGTGGCACCACCACTGTTGCAAGAAAGTATAAAAATATGAGATACAGTAGTCTGTCATTTTCTGAGCTCAATTCCCTCAGTATCTGTGGATGAATGCCATCTGAGGATTTGTCAATGTTTCATGTTCTCAGGCGCAGGTGTACTTCAGAAGCATGTGTGTGGAATCCAACCCCAGAAGACCTGGATACCAAGTCTCGGACTGACCAACATTTTTTGGATTGGGTTTCATTGGGGCCACTAGAGGAAATAATTCTGACACCCAACCACCATTTATACAGATTATGTGCATCTGCTTTTATTTGAACCTTAATCTGGAAACATGTGTTAACCTGCACTGCCGTTAAAGATGGAATGAAGGATACAGATCGAAATCCACGCAGTTCGTTCATTCATTCCTTCTTCAATGACAGCACAGATTAACCCATTTGTTTTCAGTTTAGGCTTTTATCTCCTTGTGGGTCTGCAGTACCCTCAAGCCTTATCGGTGGTTGTGTGCCCACAACCCACCCAGATGAGCTAAATTGTGCATATCCTCTAACATTTTATACCCATATTAGACCCTATTTGTGCTTTGTTTCTTCTCCAGTTCTTCTCTTTATTGATTTTTATTTGAACCTTATTATTAGCATTGCTCATAGGACATATGATAAATGATGTCAGATGGGATATGGCATTATAAGAAAAAAGCCCTAATAATAAGCAATTGTTTAAAAATTCAAAAATGGTCAAAAAAATTTAGTTTTTTTTTTTCTTTTGGATCATTGCAGCCCATTATTGTTTCAGAGCCCGGGCCCCTTGGATTGCTTGGGTCTTTGGTGGGCCAGTCCAACTATGCTAACTAACTGCTACCCAGAAATTTCCAGTTCTTGGTAAAGAAAACATTCAAGAAAGAGGGTGATAGTCAAATATTACAGAATCCCTGCCTTTTCCCTTACATTTGTTTGTTGCTCTTGACATATCTGTACCATGGAGTTATCTATTATTATTATTCTTACTTATTGCAGTCAAAAGTCTATACAAGAACACCTACTCTGTACCTGGACTTCAAACTAGAAAAAGGTGCAAAATTCACCCAGGCCGTACCTAAAGGTAAGCAAGATTTCTGCACTATGTAATGTATTTCCTGAACATTTTTAGAATACTACTCAGCAGGAATCAAAGGCATAGCTAACCCTATGGGTCCCAGGGCAAAATGTGGACCTGGCCTCTCCCTAAACTAATAACACAAATACAACATATAAATGTGACCAAAAATATACAAGGCAATAAGATAAGTGTTTAATTAATATGCCTAAATAGTCATATAGTAACTGAATTATAAATATTATCCTCGTACTATTAGTGAAAAAAACCAACTGTACCAATATTACCACATATAATGCCGCCATATCAAGAGCTTGTAAAACTACTATAGTGTTAGAAGATAACCGCCATCATGTTACTGAGCAAAAATCACTAAAACAAGACCTATATTCTAATAATAACACCTACAAGGGATAAATACCAAAACACTATGACCAGATCTCATATTACCACCACATAGTGACTGAATAATACCACTATACTGAATATTAATAAAAATCACAGAACAAATGCTAACATTACCCCCATACAATGACCATATAGTTGAAGGTACCAGTATATACAGTACAGGTAATCCCAGATACAGGGCCGGCTCCAGGTTTTCGAGGGCCCCGGGCGAAAGAGTCTCAGTGGGCCCCCCCCTTTAACACATACCCCGATTTATGATGCCCAGATACGGCAGAGAAATGTATAGTACAATGCCAGATTTCACTTCTTACATGAGTGACAGCTATTGTAAATTCTGCAGTGTATATATACAGGAGAGGTGCTGTGCAGTGTATATATACAGGAGGAAGGGTGCTGTGCAGTGTATATATACAGGAGAGGTGCTGTGCAGTGTATATATACAGGAGGAAAGGTGATGTGCAGTGTATATATACAGGAGAGGTGCTGTGCAGTGCATATATACAGGAGGAAAGGTGCTGTGCAGTGTATATATACAGGAGAGGTGCTGTGCAGTGTATATATACAGGAGGAAAGGTGCTGTGCAGTGTATATATACAGGAGAGGTGCTTTTCTGTTTTGAGTTTTTCTATGAAACAAAGACTTTTCTACATAAACAACGTTGTTTGGTTTTGCGGCCCCAACAGATCTGTGCTACAAAGTAACAGGCTTGGGCATTAATGAGGGACCTGATACTGAATCCTTTCCACAAACCCTAATGACCCAATTAGTGCCCTATCATTAGAAGCTCATTAAACGCCTCCCTGTCCCGAGCAGTCATGTACAGTATGGAGGGATCCTGCAGCCCACCCCCTGACTGCTCCATACCATACACTGCCCTCTGTCGCGCTCACTATTATCCTGTGCATTTCTCCGTCATCGTTACCCCATGTTACACTTGTCACCCCCCACTACAGAGTAGCAGGGCAGCCAATGTCACCCCCTCCCGGACCCTAATGGCAGCAGGAAATGTCTGCTCCTCTATTGGGTTGGAACCTGATTTAATCAAGGAATAATGTGGATTTGTTGCCGGTGGCCGCAGGGGAAGGGTTAAGTGATGCCATGTCCTTGGTGGGAGCAGTGGCAGCTGCTGGGACCTGGACAGACACAACCAATGTTGCTGTGACTGCACACTGTGATGTGGAGGAGAGAAGCTGAGACGCAGAAATCACCCACATGCCAGCACTGCGCAGAGTCCCTCCAGTCACCAGCCTGGGGCCACAGGGCCCCAACATACAGCCCACAACTCAGTTTTATTCATGGCAGCAGCTCCCCTTCCTCCTGGCATCTGGTTAACCCCATTTATGCGGATCGGATTGTTATCTTTAAGGTTCAGCAATAACCTTCATACAGATGGGAAGGGGTTAAGCTTCTTCCTACCACACTGGTGCAGGTTGGTGAGGAATGCATGTATTCTGGGGTTCTGGGAGAGCTGGGCAGCTGCAGGTTGCAGGCTGCTCTCCACCATCTCCTCCAGACATCACCCACATTTTTAGGCAGCGGAGACAGACAGCAGCAGACTGAGCCACAAGTCCAACCACTGCTGGATACTTTAGTTTGCACTCACTCAGGCACTGGTAGGATGGAGCTCCTCTGGAATCTGCCTGATAATAAGTTCAGCACTGCAGCCAGCCAGGGGCTCTCTCCGCCCACAAACAGTCACACTGGCTGCGTTCTCTTAACCCCTATGTGCCTGCCTGGCTGCACTGTCTGAGTGAGAAGATGCTTGTGTCAGAGCTGGCACATAGGGGTTAAGAGAACTCAGCCAGTGTGACTTTGTGGGCGGAGAGAGCATGTTCTCCTGCTCTGCTCTCCCAGCTGTATCTATGACAGCATGAGTGGGCCCCCCTCTCTCTCTAGGGCCCCGGCATTTGCCCAGGTGCGCCGGGTGCTGACGCCGGCCCTGCCCAGATACTCACCAGTGAGGTCTTCGATTGAAGTCATTCTTGTTCTCTTTTATCCTTCATCTGGCCATGACTTGTCTCTGCAAAATATAACATAGACACCTTTGGCTGATCACTTCTAGAGCACCCTTCCCAAATTTTTGCCCACACTTTCAGTAACGGTACCTCCTTTTTGTCCCTCAGACAGTAAAAGAATCCTCAAAAATACAATACAGTAGTGAGGTTCCCCTATGTGCCCCCATAGAGTAGCAATGCCTATGTCGCCTTTGTGCCCAAATGCAGTCGAACTTCCTTCACCATGGCACCCATAAAATAGCATTGTACACCTATTAAGTCCCCATAGATGTGCAATATCCTTCTTTGTTGCACCGATATAGAAGTGATAATCCCCTACATGGCCCCATATATTAATAATGTCTCCCATGTTTCCCCATATAGTAATAATTATCTTCAATATGGACCCCAAATATTAATGTCACATTATGTGGAACCATATACTAATAATGTCTCCAATTATGGTGCTCATACATTAATATTGGCCCCATTGTGCCCCCACGGTCTGCCCTCACAGTACTGTACTTATATAAATATAAAAAACCAAACAACCCAATTTTTTTTTTACCTGTCCCCGCTCCCACGCCGAGTGGCTAAGTCCTCTTACTTTCTCCTGGCTGGCTCCCTTCCCCACACTTACACAACAGCTCTGGTCCTGTCAGAGGTGCCACGACACAGGGGGGTAATGACATCACATTGCAGGTCCAGCCTGTCATCATTACGCGAGCCTGTGATAGGTCTGTGGTTGTAGGGTAAGTGTAGGACACGGAGCCAGTTTTCAACTAAAGGAACATCCGAGGACACACCTCCAGTTGAAAGCAGCGCTAATGCCGATGTGCCCCTCACATTCTGCTACAGATACACCCTTAGTCAGTAGGCTGTATTTCATACATTTTCTCCTTCGCCTCATTGGGGGACACAGACCGTGGGTGTATGCTGCTGCCAATAGGAGGCTGACACTAAGTGATACAAAAAAAGTTAGCTCCTCCCCTGCAGTATACACCCTCCTGCTGGCTCTCGGCTCCTCCCCTGCAGTATACACCCTCCTGCTGGCTCTCAGCTCCTCCCCTGCAGTATACACCCTCCTGCTGGCTCTCGGCTCCTCCCCTGCAGTATACACCCTCCTGCTGGCTCTCAGCTCCTCCCCTGCAGTATACACCCTTCTGCTGGCTCTCAGCTCCTCCCCTGCAGTATACACCCTCCTGCTGGCTCTCAGCTCCTCCCCTGCAGTATACACCCTCCTGCTGGCTCTCAGCTCCTCCCCTGCAGTATACACCCTCCTGCTGGCTCTCAGCTCCTCCCCTGCAGTATACACCCTCCTGCTGGCTCTCCGCTCCTCCTCTGCAGTATACACCCTCCTGCTGGCTCTCGGCTCCTCCCCTGCAGTATACACCCTCCTGCTGGCTCTCAGCTCCTCCCCTGCAGTATACACCCTCCTGCTGGCTCTCAGCTCCTCCCCTGCAGTGTACACCCTCCTGCTGGCTCTCAGCTCCTCCCCTGCAGTGTACACCCTCCTGCTGGCTCTCCGCTCCTCCTCTGCAGTATACACCCTCCTGCTGGCTCTCGGCTCTTCCCCTGCAGTATACACCCTCCTGCTGGCTCTCAGCTCCTCCCCTGCAGTATACACCCTCCTGCTGGCTCTCAGCTCCCCCCTGCAGTATACACCCTCCTGCTGGCTCTCAGCTCCTCCCCTGCAGTATACACCCTCCTGCTGGCTTTCGGCTCCTCCCCTGCAGTATACACCCTCCTGCTGGCTCTCAGCTCCTCCCCTGCAGTATACACCCTCCTGCTGGCTCTCAGAGAACCAGTTCTTGCTTAGTGTCTGTAGGAGGCACATGGGTCTGTTTCAGACCCCAACGTTTTTATTTTATTGTTTACTTTTCTGTAAATTTTTATTTTTTAATTAACGGAGTGAAGGGGGCGACGGTTCCTTTCAAGGTTCCGATGTCCCCCGAACCATCAACAGGCGAGCATGGCGAGTATACCTCCCCGTATCCTCTCCTGCAACGTGGGAAGCCATGCCTGAGCTCACTTCAGGGGCGACTGTTCCTTCACGGTCCCGATCTCCCCACACCAGCAGCAGGTGACCACATGGAGTGTCGCCTCCATGTATCCTCTCCTGGAGCCAGGCCTAATGCCGGACAACTGACCCTGTCCACCCGGACTGAACTCCGGCCCCTCTCTATGGCGTCCGAGCAGCCCCCACTGTCCCACCACTGTGATAGCGGATGGCACAAGGAGGCGGACGGGTCCTCTCCACCTCCCTAACAAACGGATGATGGATTGAGGCTTATCCCTGCACCGTCCACGCTGCACAGAACAGCGCTGAAACCCACAACCGCGGCGGCTCCATGCCAGGACGGCACCGATGGTGAGTGGATCCATCTTCAGAGGCATATTCACATGCTGACAGGCAGCCTCAGCCACTTCCCTGTGGCCCACCTCTCTGAGGTAACGCTCTGGATGGCTGCAAAAATTTAGCCCCTGGCTTCGGCCGATTTGTAGGCCGCATCCTGGAAGTCTTGCCTGGAACGACCCACTGGTGACTTCCGCCGGCTACAGAAATTTAGGCCCCGGCTTAGGCCTATTCAACATCGTGTCTGTGGCTCCGCCCCCCAAATTGGCGCTTCTCGCTCTCTGCGAGATTTTATCAACTCTGCAGCTCCCGGTGGCCATCTTGGTCCACCCGGCCAGCTCACACTGGGGTGACAGTATTTTTGCATTAAAGGGGCACATCGACTCTACATCAGTACCCGGGTAAGGAAATACCTGGTCTTAAAGGCACATGACCAGTATTTCCTGGTCTTAAAGGCATGTGGCCAGGATTCCCAGTCTTAAAGGTGCATGACCAGTATTCCCTGGTCTTAAAGGCATGTGGCCAGGATTCCCAGTCTTAAAGGCGCATGACCAGTATTCCCTGGTCTTAAAGGCGCATGACCAGTATTCCCTGGTCTTAAAGGTGCTTGACCAGTATTCTCTGGTCTTAAAGGTGCTTGACCAGTATTCTCTGGTCTTAAAGGTGCATGACCAGTTTTCTCTGGTCTTAAAGGTGCATGACCAGTATTCTCTGGTCTTAAAGGTGCATGACCAGTATTCTCTGGTCTTAAAGGTGCATGACCAGTTTTCTCTGGTCTTAAAGGTGCATGACCAGTATTCTCTGGTCTTAAAGGTGCATGACCAGTATTCTCTGGTCTTAAAGGTGCATGACCAGTATTCTCTGATCTTAACCCCTTCCCGACCTGTGACACAGCGTATGCGTCATGAAAGTCGGTGCCAATCCGACCTGTGACGCATATGCTGTGTCACAGAAAGATCGCGTCCCTGCAGATCGGGTGAAAGGGTTAACTCCCATTTCACCCGATCTGCAGGGACAGGGGGAGTGGTAGTTTAGCCCAGGGGGGGTGGCTTCACCCCCTCGTGGCTACGATCGCTCTGATTGGCTGTTGAAAGTGAAACTGCCAATCAGAGCGATTTGTAATATTTCACCTAAAAAAATGGTGAAATATTACAATCCAGCCATGGCCGATGCTGCAATATCATCGGCCATGGCTGGAAATACTAATGTGCCCCCACCCCACCCCACCGATCGCCCCCCCAGCCCCCCGATCTGTGGCCCGCTCCCCTCCGTCCTGTGCTCCGCTCCCCCGTCCTCCTGTCCGCTCCCCCCGTGCTCCAATCACACCCCCCCGTGCTCCAATCAAACCCCCCCGCACTCCGATCCCCCCCCGTGCTCCGAACCACCCCCCCTGCACACCGATCCACCCCCCCCGCACAGCGATCCACCCGCCCACACACCGATCTCTCTCCCCCATGCTCCGATCCCTCCCCCCCCGTGCTCCGACGCCCCCCCGTGCCCTGATCTCCCCCCCCGTGCCCTGATCTCCCCCCCTTATACTTACCGATCCTGGCGGGGTCCGTCCGTCTTCTTCCCCGAGCGCCGCCATGTTCCAAAATGGCGGGCGCATGCGCAGTGCGCCCGCCGAATCTGCCGGCCGGCAGATTCGTTCCAATGTGAATTTTGATCACTGTGATATAATCTATCACAGTGGTCAAAATAAAAAAACAGTAAATGACCCCCCCCATTTGTCCCCCATAGATAGGGACAATAATAAAATAAAGAATTTTTTTTTTTTCACTAAGGTTGGAGTTAGAACTAGGGTTAGGGTTAGGGTTAGGGGTAGGGTTAGGGGTAGGGTTAGGGTTAGGGGTAGGGGTAGGGTTAGGGGTAGGGTTAGGGGTAGGGTTAGGGTTTCGGTATGTGCACACGTATTCTGGTCCTCTGCGGATTTTTCCGCAGCGGATTTGATAAATCCGCAGTGCTAAACCGCTGCGGATTTATGGCAGATTTACCGCGGTTTTTCTGCGCATTTCACTGCGGTTTTACAACTGCGATTTTCTATTGGAGCAGTTGTAAAACCGCTGTGGAATCCGCAGAAAGAAGTGACATGCTGCGGAATGTAAACCGCTGCGTTTCCGTGCAGTTTTTCCGCAGCATGTGTACAGCGATTTTTGTTTCCCATAGGTTTACATTGAAATGTAAACTCATGGGAAACTGCTGCGGATCCGCAGCGTTTTCCGAAGCGTGTGCACATACCTTTAGAATTAGGCTATGTGCACACGGTGCGGATTTGGCTGCGGATCCGCAGCGGATTGGCCGCTGCGGATCCGCAGCAGTGTTCCATCAGGTTTACAGTACCATGTAAACCTATGGAAAACCAAATCCGCTGTGCCCATGGTGCGGAAAATACCGCACGGAAACGCTGCGTTGTATTTTCCGCAGCATGTCAATTCTTTGTGCGGATTCCGCAGCGTTTTACACCTATTCCTCAATAGGAATCCGCAGGTGAAATCCGCAGTAAATCCGCAGGTAAAACGCAGTGCCTTTTACCCGCGGATTTTTCAAAAATGGTGCGGAAAAATCTCACACGAATCCGCAACGTGGGTACATAGCCTTAGGGTTAGGGTTGGGTTGGAATTAGGGTTGTGGTTAGGGTTAGGGGTGTGTTGGGGTTAGGGTTGTGGTTAGGGGTGTGATTAGGGTTACGGCTACAGTTGGGATAAGGGTTAGGGGTGTGTTGGCGTTAGAATTGAGGGGTTTCCACTGTTTAGGCACATCAGGGGTCTCCAAACGCAACATGGCGCCACCATTGATTCCAGCCAATCTTTTATTCAAAAAGTCAAATGGTGCTCCTTCCCTTCCGAGCCCCGACGTGTGCCCAAACAGTGGTTTACCCCCACATATGGGGTATCAGCGTACTCAGGACAAACTGGGCAACAATTACTGGGGTCCAATTTCTCCTGTTACCCTTGAGAAAATAAAAAATTGCTTGCTAAAACATCATTTTTGAGGAAAGAAAAATGATTTTTTATTTTCACGGCTCTGCGTTGTAAACGTCTGTGAAGCACTTGGGGGTTCAAAGTGCTCACCACATATCTAGATAAGTTCCTTGGGGGGTCTAGTTTCCAAAATGGGGTCACTTGTGGGGGGTTTCTACTGTTTAGGCACACCAGGGGCTCTGCAAACGCAACGTGACGCCCGCAGACCATTCCATCAAAGTCTGCATTTCAAAAGTCACTACTTCCCTTCTGAGCCCCGACGTGTGCCCAAACAGTGGTTTACCCCCACATATGGGGTATCAGCGTACTCAGGAGAAACTGGACAACAACTTTTGGGGTCCAATTTCTCCTGTAACCCTTGGGAAAATAAAAAATTCTGGGCTAAAAAATTATTTTTGAGGAAAGAAAACGTATTTATTATTTTCACTGCTCTGTGTTATAAACTTCTGTGAAGCACTTGGGGGTTCAAAGTGCTCACCTCACATCTAGATAAGTTCCTTTCGGGGTCTAGTTTCTAAAATGGGGTCACTTGTGGGGGGTTTCTACTGTTTAGCCACATCAGGGGCTCTGCAAACGCAACGTAACGCCCGCAGAGCATTCCATCAAAGTCTGCATTTCAAAATGTCACTACTTGACTTCCGAGCCCCGACATGTGCCCAAACTGTGGTTTACCCCCACATATGGGGTATCAGCGTACTCAGGAGAAACTGGACAACAACTTTTGGGGTCAAATTTCTCCTTTTACCCTTGGGAAAATAATAAATTGCAGGCTAAAAAATCATTTTAGAGAAAATAAAATTTTTATTTTATTTTCATGGCTCTGCGTTATAAACTTCTGTGAAGCACTTGGAAGTTCAAAGTCCTCACCACACATCTAGATTAGTTCCTTTGGGGGTCTAGTTTCCAAAATGGGGTCATATGTGGGGGATCTCCAATGTTTAGGCACACAGGGGCTCTCCAAACGTGACATGGTGTCCGCTAATGATTGGAGCTAATTTTCCATTTAAAAAGCCAATTGGCGTGCCTTCCCTTCCGAGCCCTGCCGTGCGCCCAAACAGTGGTTTACCCCCACATATGGGGTATCAGCGTACTCAGGACAAACTGGACAACAACATTTGCAGTCCAATTTCTCCTATTACCCTTGGCAAAATAGGAAATTCCAGGCTAAAAATCATTTTTGAGGAAAGAAAAATTATTTTTTATTTTCATGGCTCTGCATTATAAACTTCTGTGAAGCACCTGGGGGTTTAAAGTGCTCAATATGCATCTAGATAAGTTCCTTGGGGGGTCTAGTTTCCAAAATGGGGTCACTTGTGGGGGAGCTCCAATGCATAGGCACACAGGGGCTCTCTAAACGCGACATGGTGTCCGCTAACAATTGGAGCTAATTTTCCATTCAAAAAGTCAAATGGCGCGCCTTCCCTTCCGAGCCCTGCCGTGTGCCCAAACAGTGGTTTACCCCCACATATGGGGTATCAGCGTACTCAGGACAAACTGGACAACAACATTTGCGGTCCAATTTCTCCTATTACCCTTGGCAAAATAGGAAATTCCAGGCTAAAAATCATTTTTGAGGAAAGAAAAATTATTTTTTATTTTCATGGCTCTGCATTATAAACTTCTGTGAAGCACCTGGGGGTTTAAAGTGCTCAATATGCATCTAGATAAGTTCCTTGGGGGGTCTAGTTTCCAAAATGGGGTCACTTGTGGGGGAGCTCCAATGCATAGGCACACAGGGGCTCTCTAAACGCGACATGGTGTCCGCTAACAATTGGAGCTAATTTTCCATTCAAAAAGTCAAATGGCGCGCCTTCCCTTCCGAGCCCTGCCGTGTGCCCAAACAGTGGTTTACCCCCACATATGAGGTATCGGCGTACTCGGGAGAAATTGCCCAACAAATTTTAGGATTTATTTTATCCTATTGCCCATGTGAAAATGAAAACTGAGGCGAAAAGAATTTTTTTGTGAAAAAAAAAGTACTTTTTCATTTTTACAGATCAATTTGTGAAGCACCTGAGGGTTTAAAGTGCTCAATATGCATCTAGATAAGTTCCTTGGGGGGTCTAGTTTCCAAAATGGGGTCATTTGTGGGGGAGCTCCAATGTTTAGGCACACGGGGGCTCTCCAAACACGACATGGTGTCCGCTAACGATGGAGATAATTTTTCATTCAAAAAGTCAAATGGCGCTCCTTCCCTTCCGAACCTTACCATGTGCCCAAACAGTGGTTTACCCGCACATGTGAGGTATCGGTGTACTCATGAGAAATTGCCCAACAAATTTTAGGATCCATTTTATCCTGTTGCCCATGTGAAAATGAAAAAAATTGAGGCTAAAAGAATTTTTTTGTGAAAAAAAAGTACTTTTTCATTTTTACGGATCAATTTGTGACGCCCCCGGGGGTTCAAAGTTCTCACTATGCATCTAGATAAGTTCCTTGGGGCGTCTAGTTTCCAAAATGGGGTCACGTGTGGGGGAGCTCCAATTTTTAGGCACACGGGGGCTCTCCAAACGTGACATGGTGTCCGCTAAAGAGTGGAGCCAATTTTTCATTCAAAAAATCAAATGGCGCTCCTTCCCTTCCAAGCCCTGCCGTGCGCCCAAACAGTGGTTTACCCCCACATATGAGGTATCAGCGTACTCAGGACAAATTGCACAACAACTTTCGTGGTTCAGTTTCTCCTTGTACCATTGGGAAAATAAAAAAAATGTTGCTAAAAGATAATTTTTGTGACTAAAAAGTTAAATGTTCATTTTTTCCTTCCATGTTGCTTCTGCTGCTGTGAAGCACCTGAAGGGTTAAAAAACTTCTTGAATGTGGTTTTGAGCACCTTGAGTGGTGCATTTTTTAGAATGGTGTCACTTTTGGGTATTTTCAGCCATATAGACCCCTCAAACTGACTTCAAATGTGAGGTGGTCCCTAAAAAAAATGGTTTTGTAAATTTCGTTGTAAAAATGAGAAATCGCTGGTCAAATTTTAACTCTTATAACTTCCTAGCAAAAAAAAATTTTGTTTCCAAAATTGTGCTGGTGTAAAGTAGACATGTGGGAAATGTTATTTATTAACTATTTTGTGTCACATAACTCTCTGGTTTAACAGAATAAAAATTCAAAATGTGAAAATTGCGAAATTTTCAAAATTTTCGCCAAATTTCCGTTTTTATCACAAATAAACGCAGAATTTATTGACCTAAATTTACCACTAACATGAAGCCCAATATGTCACGAAAAAACAATCTCAGAACCGCTAGGATCCGTTGAAGCGTTCCTGAGTTATTACCTCATAAAGGGACACTGGTCAGAATTGCAAAAAACGGCCAGGTCATTAAGGTCAAAATAGGCTGGGTCATGAAGGGGTTAAAGGTGCATGACCAGTATTCTCTGGTCTTAAAGGTGAATGACCAGTATTCCCTGGACTTAAAGGTGCATGACCAGTATTCTCTGGTCTTAAAGGTGCATGACCAGTATTCTCTGGTCTTAAAGGTGCATGACCAGTATTTTCTGGTCTTAAAGGTGCATGACCAGTATTCTCTGGTCTTAAAGGTGCATGACCAGTATTCCCTGCTCTTAAAAGTGCATGACCAGTATTCCCTGCTCTTAAAGGTGCATGACCAGTATTCCCTGCTCTTAAAGGTGCATGACCAGTATTCTCTGGTCTTAAAGGCGCATGACCAGTATTCTCTGGTCTTAAAGGCGCATGACCAGTATTCTCTGGTCTTAAAGGCGCATGACCAGTATTCCCTGGTCTTAAAGGCGCATGACCAGTATTTCCTGGTCTTAAAGGCGTATGACCAGTATTCCCTGGTCTTAAAGGCGTATGACCAGTATTTCGTGGTCTTAAAGGTGCATGACCAGTATTCCCTGGTCTTAAAGGCGCTTGATCAGTCCAAAGAGCCCTCCGCCGCCGACCCCAGCTTTATCCTCTAGTTCCCCTCAGTGGACTTCTTCACTGACCAATCCATGGTTCTCGGACCAAGAGATTGAATCCCTCTGTGTACCCTCTGTGTTTGGAGTGCTCGCAGGACCAATATACATGGTCCCTATCCTACATGGGAGCCGTCGGCTAGCAGGGGCCGCAAGTATTCTAGAAACGTGCAGGCGTCTAGAAACATACAGGTATCTAGAAAACAGAAGTTTTTCGTTTCCTGCTCCCTCACCAATGATTTGATGACAACAAGGTTCTGAATATGGATTGGATATTGCCTGAGCTTGCCAGAGCTTCAGAGACTAAACTCCCTCGAGAGCATTTGCCATTCAATTCGGATAAGCGATTCACTGGACAGAAGTCTCTACGTGGGATGCCATGCCTGGCCTGTTTTTTAAGGGCGACGGGTGCTTTAAAGGGCACCGATCTCCCCACACCATCAACAGACGAGCACACGGCGTGTCGTCTCCATGTTTCCTCTTCTGCATCCAGGCCTAACGCCAGACAACCTGTCCTGTCCACCTGGAGACCTGAACTCTGTGGACATATAGAGGCACCCTTTTTGGCGTACGAGCTCCCCCCTCTGCATCACCACTATTTAGTGGATGATGCAAGAGGGCGGACAATTCCTCTCCACTTCCCTGATAAGAGGTTGATGGATCGAGGGTTCCTAATTTTTATCTCTGCACCGTGAAAAGAGGAGATGGCAAGAGACAATGACCTGCTGGATGCAGCCGCACATTCTGCCATGGGGCAGTTTAACCGGGTAGAATCTCCTGTGGTATACCTACCAGTATCCCTACCTGATGGGTCATCAATTAAAAATACCACGGACTGTCAGATAGCAAATCTGGTTCGTTCCGACTTGCGGCTTCGGGTCCAGCGCTCTATCCTTCCTAGCGGCCGCATGGATTGCTAGAGCAATGGTCTCCTGGCTGGAGACCTTAACTACCTTGATTCATACCAGCAACAACTAGCCAACCAAATCTTTTGAGCGGGAGACTGACAAAGGATTGTATAAGGATTGTCCAGCACAGTCTAGATCTAAGGGATCTTGGTTCCAAACAGGGGAACGAAAAGTAAGATCGACCCTGGACCTCAAACTTCTAACAACCTTTGACATGGTCCTCCTTCTTTGGATGGAGTCCCTCCGCTCAGCCATTACTTCAACAGAAAAAGGTGCAGTTTCCGGCATCCATCGACATTCGGGTTGCTTGCCCTCTGCAAAAATTCCTTTGCCTTTCCATTCGTCAACAGCATTTTCAAGTCACAACCTTGTCCTTCGGCCTTGCTTCCGCACCCAGAGTGTTCGCTCGGGTCATGGCGGATGTCATGTTTCTCTTGCACTCTAGAGGCGTGCTCGTCCTGCCCTGTTTGGTCTGTCTAGCCGCCCTTCCAGGACTACGCTTAGTCGTCTATATCTCTTGTGATACCTTCTCTCCTGGGCTGGCAGCTACACTTAGACAAGTTCTCCTCATTTCCAGCCCAGCAGATATCCTTTTTGAGGATGATCCTGCACACTTCTAGAAGGATGGTAATTTTTCCTCGAGACAAGGTCATGGCCCTTCAACAGGGAGCTCGCGCAAGGAGAGTTCTGAGGACTTGATTACTCACCCCCTCATTTCATTCGATTTGCTAAGAGAGTTCTGAGCAAAAATGGTGACGACAATGGAAGCGGTTTCCTTCGCTCCGCTCGTTTTCAGCAAGTCAAGCAGACTTTCAGACAATAGTCTCTGAGCTCCTTCTTCATCCAGGGCCTTTCTCCCGGTTCAATGGTTATTAGTAACTTCCAATGCCAGTCTTCTCCCCATCATTGTTCTGGAGATCCGAACGGTAGTCTTACAGCAGGTCCACTGCCTTCTGGCGGGTCTCCCTATCCGAATTCAATTGGATAATGCCACGGCGGTGCCTTACGTCAGTCATCTAGCAGGTACCCACGGTCAGGCGCCATGACCGAGGTACCTCACTTTCTCTGATGGGCCGAAGTCTATTATTCGGTGATCTCGGCAGTATATATCCCAGAAGTAGAACTCTGAACGGCAAACAAATTCAGCCGTCAGGGTTCCGCCTCAAGTCAGTGGGAACTTCACCCCGAAGTCTTCCATCAGATCTGTCCTTACTGGAGCTCTCCAGTTGTAGGTGGGATGACATCCAGACTGAAGGCCAATGTACTCAAGTTCGTGGTTCGGCCTCGAGATCCAAGAGCCATCGCTCTCCATGCTCTGGTTCTGCCGTGGTACCAGTTTCCATAACTCCCCTTCCACTGCTTCCGAAAGCCTTTCGGAAGCAGAAAGGGGCCCCAGTGATCCTCAGAGATCTGCACTGACCACGTCCTTTTTTTTGGTTGCGGAGCTAGTATCTTCTCGCCTTATCGCAGCACAACCGCAAGTAGGGACTTTCTCACAGGGAGTTTTCACACGTAGTTCTTCCCTATCGCATACCATTAGATCATTGGGACCTTATTATTCCTAGGAGCCTTACAGTAGGCTCCTTTTTCATCCGGGCAGACTTTACTATCAGGGAAAGTCGTCCCATTCTCCTCTGCGATATTCTCACTCTGACGAGTCTTCGGAGCTAGCTTCTCTGCTCTTTCAGACTTTTTTCCCTTATTTCCTTCGAGGCAAGGTTGTCCTCAGGTCATCTCCATCCCTTGTTACCAAGGTGGTACTGTATTACCACTGTTATGAGGGCATAGTTCTTCCCTCATCTCTTTTGGCTCCAGTCCACAAAATGGAATAAGATCCCCCATATTCTGGACGAAGTGAGTGCTCTGAGTAGGTACGTCTTGAGGACGGCGTCCTTCTGAAGGTTGGACGTTTTATTTGGGCTTCCTGACGGTAGAGGAAGGCTTCCTGACATTTTCAGGAAGGGTTTAGCCGTTTCATCGACCATGATAACATGGTGAATTCTTTTCACCATCCAGGAGTCCTTCCATGCTAGATGTCAGCCTATCTCCCTGTCTATCAAGGGTTCTAGGCACCAGGCGTCAGCAAGGCACGCCTGCAAGCTTGCGGATTCGTCCAGTCCACATGCATTCTTGATAATTCCCACACTTCCACAGATGTGAGTCTGGGCAGGCGGACTCTGGAGGCCGCGGTGGCGCACTTGTAAGTAGCGGTTACACAGGGCCTGATCTGTTGTTGTCCCCACCCAGGGACTGCTTTGGGACGTCCCACGGTCTGTGTCCCCCAATGAGGCGAAGGAGAAATAGGGATTTTTGTGTACTCACCGTAAAATCCTTTTCTCCGAGCCATTCATTGGGGGACACAGCTCCCACCCTGTTATTAGCTTATGATTGTTTTTTATAATCTGACATGCTATACTCTCATATATAATATGACATGCTATACGCTCATATATTGTTATTGATCTCCTACTGCTTTTGCACCGAACTGGTTAGCTGAGAGCCAGCAGGAGGGTTTATACTGCAGGGGAGGAGCTAACTTTTTTTGTATCACTTAGTGTCAGCCTCCTACTGGCAGCAGCATACACCCACGGTCTGTGTCCCCCCAATGAATGGCTCGGAGAAAAGGATTTTACGGTGAGTACACAAAAATCCCTATTTTTTTATTACCCTCTGTAAATCATTTAGATTTGTAAGCAAAATTAACAAAATGCATAAGAAATGATTTTTGGTTGGCGGAGTCGTTCTGCCTTTATGCATATAATAATACTACAGGATCAGCCAACCATCCAATATCGACTAACCCCCAAAAGGAGATAATGGAAAGAGAAGGATGTGAATGGCAATGACCGATCCTCCAGTTCTTGTGGTAGACATGCCACCGCCATAGATTTCTGCTTGGCCAAGCTGACATGTATTTACTAAAACGAACATGTCAGAAGAGTGGATGGGTCATCTTAAATGCCAGCTTGCTGACAGACAAAATGAACTAGTAGTATTCATGCCTTGATCCTCACACGGACTGTCCAGCTGTGGTTGTATAGTATGTGGCTTTCTCCTGATTCATCATCTCTGCACGTTAGATCAGTGTTTTCCATGTGCTGAGGCTACATGTCAGCCAACATAGGAAACGCCGACATGCCAAACAGCTGGACAGACTCTGCCTCACTTCCACCTGCTGTCTGACACAGATGCTCTCTTATTTACTTGTGACTTGGGTAATGTCTTTCTGACAGACTGCATCCACAGAACAGTAAATTAGCTTGTTGACTCCCTGGTTAATGTGTTTATTTGGCCAGGGATTTGTCTTGCTGGCTTCAGATGGGAAGTTGAGATCTTTGCTGGTTCCTCCTGGACAAACAGATCTGGTTTTGTCATCTGTAATCTAGTACAGTGTGTACGAGGAAGGTCACAAGGAAGAACATCACACAGCGAATCTGAAGTTATTAGTAACAAAGTGAGCCGAAAACGGCAGCTTTGCTTATATCTGCAAAGACCTATACGTACTTTGAACCTCAGTCCGATATGCGGTCACAACATTACATGGAGAGATGTATGTTCTTGGCAATCTTTGCCCACTATTCCTTGCAGTAGTGCTCCAAATCTGTCAGATTGTGAGGTCATCTTCTGTGTACAGCGAACTCTTCAGGTTACCTACAGATTTTCTATTGGATTCAGGTCAGGGCTCTGGCTGGGCCGTTCCAAAACTGTGATCTTCTTCTGGGAAAGTCATTCTTTTGTTGCTTGGTTGGTATGCTTAGGGTTGTTGTGTCCCACTTTGGCAGACTTGATGCAGTTTTTGTCAAAACACAGCTTGATGTCAAAGTACACAACCAGTACCAGAAACTCCTGCAGCTCCTTTAATGTTGTTGAAGACCACTTGGCAGCTTCCCAGGCCAATTTTCATTGTGTCTTTTCATAAATTTTTGAGGGACATCAAGTTCTGGGCAATTTCACTGTTGTGCCAAATTTAAGCCACTTCTTAATGACTGTCTTCACATTGTTCCATAGAATATCTAATGACTTGGAAAAAAAACTTAATTTTCACTTGATTCCTAACTCTCAACAATGAAATCCCTTTGCTGTGTTGTAAGCTGTTTACAGACCATAGATTTTGCTGTAAAATGCAACTAAAAATGTCACAAAAATCCAAATAGAACAGCTTAACTTTATATGGTGTTAATCAGAATCACTTCAAAGGGAATCTGTCAGTAGGATCAACTCTCCTAAGCTGTCTATATGGCTCGAAGGTCATAGAAAGTTGAATAAACTGATACTTTGATATCTGAATCCGTTGTCTTATTTCAGAGTAATTCACATTTTTCTTAATATGTAAATGATCTATTTAGATCTATGGGCTGGACACTGATCTCCCTGAGAATCTGCCTCCAGAGCTTTCTTTTATGTGAAAAGGGAGAGTTACCAGTGTGAGACATGTAGATCCGGAGAGCAGACTGTCAGTTATTACATGTCTCATGCTGGTAATGACCCATTTCATTTACAATAAGCTGTGGAGGCAGATACTCAGGGAGATCAGTGTCCAGCCCATAGATTTGAACAGTTATTTTATATATTAAGAAAAGATGCGGATTTCACTGGAATAAAACATCAGATCTCCGATATCAAGGGATCACTTTATTCAGCTTTCTATGACCTGCATACATTCCCAATTATAATTATCCCAAACTTATTCAACCACATTATTTTAGTTTTGTTGTTTGTACTGTATTTTCCTCTTTTAAATGATTTCAGTTTGTTACTGAATTGATTTGTACAGATTGAGTGACCTCAAATGCGGAAAAATATCTGAAATATTTCTTCTTGGAATGACTTTTTTACATGACAAAAAACCTGGCATTTAACAGAAGTGTGACTTTTTATATCCATTGTAAGTAAAACAGACAGGGTTTTGTAAGGGAGGATACAAAATCAAACATTGTTTTATGTGTCAAAAAAGTTATAGTGTAGAAAGTTCACTTTTATCTTACTGGAATAGAGACTTTCCTCCTCTCCAAATATGTCTCTGCGCACAAAACACAAAGACAAGTTCATTATAAACAAACATGAAACAAAACAGAGAACTTTTTTTGGGAAGAAAAGGATCTTTGCTGGAGTCAGGAATGTGGTTCCTGGGAATATGATTGTGGCACGAACACTTTGTGACGGCCAGACTTGATAAAGGGCACTAGCGTAGAGAGATGAAGCTCATTCCTCAGATATGAAACATTTCCGACCCTTAAAGGGTTGCATGAGATTGGAACGACATCGCTGCATTCTTCCAAGAAATCACAGCAGAGCCGTCAACATCTATTTAGCTTTCTCAAACTTGTATAGGAATGAGCTGCATTACTAGGCGTTGCCTATGTCTAATGGTGGCGCTGTTTCGTTGAACTGCAATACCAAATCTTCTTACCACCTCTTGGGTTAGTATTGTAATTTTTCTTTTTAGAAGTTATCCAATCTATACAATGCTACGAGCGTCAAAGCCTCTATAGACTGCGCAAGTGCGACGTGCCTGCGCAGTCTGGACCCCTCAGAGTTACGCATTCGGGGATGAGGATTGTGGCCCAGGAGATCGCGGTATGCGTAAGCACTGAACGCATACCGCGATCTCTGTTACAACAACTTACCGTATATACTCGAGTATAAGCTGAATGTGTATTTTTTTTTTAGGCTGACTGTGCCCCTCTCGGCTTATACTTGAATCATTGTCCCAGGGGGTCAGAGGGGGAGCGGCAGCTGTCACATCATATTCCCCCTCCCAGCGCGGTCTCTGCAAGTCCCTGCTTCTCAAATTGTCTCCGGCGCTGGCAGCTCTTCCTGTGTTTAGCGGTCACATGGTACCGCTCATTAAAGTAATGAATATGGACGCGACTCCACTCCCATAGGCGTGGCTCGCATATTCATTACTTTAATAAGCGGTACCATGTGACCACTCAGCACTGGAATGAGCTGCCGACCCGGGATGACAGAGAAGCAGGGATGTGCCAGGAGGGTGAGTATGACGATGGAAGGTGAGCCATGCTATATTCACCTGTCCCCGTTCCACCGCCACATGGTGTCTTCCGCATTCAGGTCAGAGGGCACGATGACGTGTTCAGCACGCACCCTCTGCCTGAACAGTCATAGCCAGAGGACCCAGAAGACACAGCAGTGGTGGAACGGGGTCAGGTGAATATCGCAAGTGACAGGAGCCTGAGCCAGTGGTGACTCTGGCACCTGAACCCCATAGCGCGCCGGAGTCCCCGCCTGCTCAGGCCCCCCGGCACTTGGCACCCAGCGATGAGAGGTGAGTATGTCACTTTTTATTTTTAATCACAGCAGTAGCATACGGGGCATATTATAATAATAATAATATTCTTTATTTTTATATAGTGCTAACATATTCCACAGCGCTTTACATTTTGCACACATTTTCACTGTCCCCGATGGGGCTCACAATCTAAATTCCCTATCAGTATGTCTTTGGAATGTGGGAGGAAACCGGAGTACCCGGAGGAAACCCACGCAAACACGGAGAGAACATACAAACTCTTTACAGATGTTGTCCTTGGTGGGGTTTGAACCCAGGACTCCAGCGCTGCAAGGCTGCAGTGCTAACCACTGCGCCACCGTGCTATGGAGCATCTTATGGGGCCATCAACCTTTATGGACCAGCATATAGGGCATATTATTCTATGTAGCATCTTATGGGGCCATTATTAACCTTTGTGCAGCATTATATATATAATATTTTTTATCCGGTATTGCCGCTGGATCTCTTTGGGCCAAAGGCCGGGACATGAATCCTCCGTCGGAAATGGCGCATGCGCATAACGCACTTCAGGCACCATTTTGTATGTTACGCATCCAGGGAAGAGAATTGTGCCCCAGGAGGGTTGTGGGGCCGGAATCGGTGCCTGCACAGTCCGCACCATTATTATACTGAATCTCTATATAAAATACGTCAGCGGAGCAATCCAGCTACTTTCTACTGAATATACTGTATATAGAAAATACATCAGTGCAGCAAGCCAGTGACTACTGCACATGACAGAATGGGGGAGCAGGATGGGAGCAGCACATGACAGAATGGGGAAGCAGAATGGGTGCAGCACATGACAGAATGGGGGCGCAGGATGGGAGCAGCACATGACAGAATGGGGGCGCAGAATGGGAACAGCACATGACAGAATGGGGGTGCAGTATGGGAGCAGCACATGACAGAATGGGGGCGCAGTATGGGAGCAGCACATGACAGAATGAAGGTGCAGGATGGGAGAAGCATATGACATCCGAGTGCAGTCCAATTTTCACGGATTATCAGAATCCAAGAAAAACTGGTCAAAGTCTGATCAGAATAATTGGACCGTTTTTTCAGATGTGGAGAAAACGGTCATGTGAAAGAAATACGTTCCTGTGGTTTGAGTAGGTGGTCGTAATTTACATGGAGGACAAAAAATAGGTCATACTGTGGGAGTTAAGGCTGGTATCTACAAGATGACGGCAGTGCAAAGTTATGGGTCGCAAATACTTTACAAACAAAAATTTTCTACAGCAATTATTAGCACAAATATTTGGAGTTTTCCAAACCTCATCTGCATGTAGCTGTCAAAATCTGCACAGAAATCTGTGTTTACAGCAGATTTTCAATTCTGTGACATTCTCATATTTTCAAGCTTTACAGGGTGAATTCAACGTCAAACTTGTGACCAAATCCGTGCGTAGCCATATTTAAACTTTCCTAGATGGTTCAGTTGATGCTGGTTTGATTCTGATAAGAGAAGAACTTTCCATCCATGTTGAATTAATAGATCTTTATGGAGCTTTGCTTCGTACATTCGACACAGTTTTAACTCTTGGCTTCAGCCCTAGAATGGCTTTTGACAAGAGTTTATCTGAATGTCTGGAAGTAGAGAACACAGCTCCTTTGTCAACAGACAAACTTGATTTTCCCCGATTGAAGTAACATCATTTTTTCATTTATTTCTCCATTAATTTAGTAATATTTTACTTTGAGTCTTGCTTTTGGCCATGTCCACTTTCCTAAAACCTTTTGACTTCACAGATTCCATTTTCTAAAACATTCTCATATGTAATTTTATGTTGTAATAAAAATTTGTCATAAAATCCATGTAACATATCTACTGCAAAAGAATAACTTAACCACCAAAATATTCCTGGAACATATGGTTGCTATCTCCACAGAGTTTGTATGTTCACCTCATGTTTGCGAGAATCCTCTCCGTGCCCTCCAAATCTCCCTTGGGGTCCAAATTTTCCTTATAATTTGTCTATTGATGGGCTTCTCCAACAAAGCAACACTTGTCAAAATGCCCTACTAGGGCATATGGACATCATAAAAGGGGTCTCCTGTAGGAACCTAAGAACTATTTTAGAATTTCATTGTGCCAGATGTGAATGTCAAGACTGAAAAAAAACAAATGTCCCCAAAAGTTGAGCAGAACTCTTAAGCCATTTCCCCATCATCTCTTAAATTCTTAGTCTTATCTTGTCACAATGAGCTCTTCAACCTTTGATCATCCAAAACTCCGTTCATATAGTTTACATATGTCATGAGTGTTCTGTTTTATTGCTTTTTTAAATATTTTTTCCAACATTATATTATCCTACATGACCACAACTTTAGGAGTTTAACCAGGTGGGATTATGCCAGCCAAGGGTAGTTATTGAACAACCACCTATCAGCTACATGTTTGCCGATCACTAGTCATTTAATAGTCTGTTTAGTCAGCCCAGTGCGTTTTTAATGCATACAGAATGGTAATGGATCGTTCTGTGCGCATAGACCGTCTTTCTTTTTGGCAGCTCATTGTCTTGTTAATGTGCTGCCAAAAACAATGATTTTTAATAAATCTTAAAAATAATTTCACCCAATGAAAGAGCATTTTGATTGTTCATTGGGGGATCGGCAGCTTGTTTCCGCTTCCCGGTTATCGGGGAATGAGCGTTTTTGGGATCTGTCGTTCACATAAATTGGCACACTGAGGCTAAGTTCACATGAGCAAAACCAAATCTAGTTCTCTATATTTAAAAAACTGTAATTTATCCGTAAAAATAGGATCCTACACAGATGATCATCTGATAAGCCTAATTGAATATTGATCCTGGTGCTCTCCATGTGAAGTCCGTTTTTTTTCACGGACAGCACTCGGACCAAAAATATAGTCATGTGAACATTGCCTTAAACTAATCAGCAAAACGATTTTCCATTGGGGCCAAACACTTTTTTTTCAATATAATACTTTCCACCTTCCATAGAAGTACAATTCTTTTTGCTAATAGAGCACAAATGTTATATACACACCTGACCCAACTCATACCCCAGCTTCCACCACTGTCAGGCTCTGTTTCCAAGGGTGGCACTTGCAGCATGGAAGCTGGTGCTTACTCTTTTTTTCTGTTTATCTGATGTCATTGGCTAAAAAGCTACATATGTCGTCAGTAAACCTTACATATTTTCTATGAGGAATGTGGATGGTGCCACTATTGTGACAATATCTTGTTTCTTCAGTATGAAGTTTGACATAGTGTTATACCATACAAATTGGGGCTGTTTGGTGATTAAGAAATATCTACAATAATGTAAAAGGCAGCACATCAGGTCAAAACAGGTCTGTTCTGGTGAGAATACAGGGGGTCCTGTGCCAATGGTTGGGGATCAATGCTTCAAAAGTTGACAGAAGATGAAAACTAAAGGACATGTTGAATATACTCATTGGTAAAAGGGTCTTGGCTGATAACATGACAGTTGTCGGTGAGCCAAGTCCGCTGGTGGTGACTGTCTGCGGCACTGATATCAAGGCTCTTTGTAGTTATTAATTCTGCACTATCTTGGTGGTGTCCGTCCAGTAAAAATTCATGTTTTTTTCTTTTTGTAAATTTACAGGCTGGACTGCCTTCATCTACACGCTGCAAGGAGAGATTAATGTTGGTAAGTTTCCAATGAATATTTAGGCTCAATAACGCTGTGTAAGAACACAAGATCACTGCTGATTGATTTACTCTATGCCCTCTGATATCTGTAATCCTTCATCAGGTCAATTTCAATACCACAAAAAGTAAAGGAGCAGAGAACCTTGTATGGGTAAATGTAGAAAACTAAATGTACTTAGGGTCTTCGTGAAAATAAATCCTCATCTGAGGATTGCACAACTCTCCAGTCCTTACAATGGCTGCTGGTGGAGGAACATGTGACCAGACCTCTCCATCAGTCTCCTCCAATAGAAAGGGAGTTTTTTCATGCGAGGTTTTCAATTGGACAAGGCTGATGTACAGGGCTGGTCACATGCTCCTCCCGCAGCAGCCAATGTATGGACTAGAGAGCTGTGCAGTCTGTGGGGAAAGCTACAGGAGGAGAACCTGTCATACAATATGACAATTGCCACAAAATCATGTCCCCAACAGGACTGATAAAAGAAAGATAACATGGCCTACCCCGTTACCTCATTCTGCAGCCAGCAATAGACAGCATAAATGTGGAGACACGGGTGTGTGTGATTGCTCTCGTCTTTAGAAAGACCACATGAACAAGGCCTCATCCCACTGAACACTCGTACTCCTTCCCCGTGGACCAAACACTACTCAAACAACACAGGGTGAGGTTAACAGTGTGGCAATGCTTTATTGAACCACCAACAGACAATAACATCTAGTACGGTCCCAGCAAGTACATAAGATGGTGCAAATGATAGAGTCTCGCCCTTCCGCTGGCTTGTTGGAAGTTAGAACATCTGCAACTTTGGGGCTTTCAGGGCCAACTACCCCAAACAATGGCATCCTGCTTTTGGCAGGCACCCACAGAGAAGAGGTAGCGGCAATCATTGGAAGCTGACAATCCACTGTGTCCAGGTGATCTGATTGTCCCAACCTTGGTTCTCCAAACATCCCCATAGGTTCAGTGATGGGCAGTGGATCAAATCTGTATTCCTCAGGTTGGAATTATGGTTCCTTGGCTGCTGTCTTGAAATGTTTTTCTGGAAACAGAAGCAGATCCCTTTTATAGTTCACATCTCTTATTTAGGTATTTTTCCACAGGATTGGAGGAAGATGGGAAGAGGTTATCTCTCATTTTTGGGAGTGTTCAATAAGCCTGCATATTTGTCCTGTAATGTTTGCAGAACAAAAAGCTGCATGGACTGATACAATGGGTAATCAACATATTAACAAACATCATTTGTTCAATTAACCTGTGTCTTTGTACCTTGAAGATAACAGAAGAATAAGCTGTAGGGACTGATACAATAAGTAATCAACAGCCATTCAACAAATCAGCAAACATCAATTCAACCTACAACCAGTGACAACGTTCTGGCTCCTATGAACAATCCTTCATGTCCCTGGGACTACTGAATAATATGTTTGGCATAATTAAGAATAAATTTGGTGTTGTCACAGTAATACTGAGATTATGTCACGGGTGTGTCAGAGGCTGCATACAGTCACATTGCATCTGGCTGCAGAAGGTCTCTGTGGTTGGCTTTGCAGACGCCTTCCTAATCCTTCTGACTCTTAGACACAGTGGCAACCTCCACCTGGCTCTAATTGACACACCTGGACTGGGTGTTTATAGACTTCCTCTCTGCTTCTGGGAGTCACCGTTGATATTACCATTTTCCCTTGTTGTGGCTTGGAGCTATAGCAGTCGGCCATCTTCCTCTTTGGTGTTTGGAGGATGTCTGTGTTACCTGTCTGAGTCTACTCAAGATAAGTGTGCCCTTTGTTTGTCTATACCAGCTGTCTTTAGTTGTAGTGGGTACCGGCTAGTGAAAACCCTGTCCTTCCCTATGCAGGGCTTATAGTCAGGGTAAGGCAGGGATTAGGTTCCTGCTTCGCGATAGGTGCAGAACCTATATATGGACGTTTAGGGCAGACAGGGTGATGTTAGATCTGGCTAGGGGTGTCCACTCCCCCTTCCCTAGTGTTGGGCTCCTTTCCCCTCATCCCTTCTGCGTGACAGATTATAGGAGGCAAACAGTGCAAAATTTTAATGAAACTCTATTTCAAAATTGATTTTTTAACCCCAATTCCATGTATTTTAAGTAAGAAAAAAATATTGTCCCCAAATGTGGACAATCCCTGTAAACAATGTTCTTGTAGGAACCCCAAATCCCATTGACCAGGTAATTGTGTAGAAAGGTTATATACCAGTTGGTGATTCCATCATAGAAGTATCGGGTGCCAGGAATAACAAGGCAGTAGTCTCACGTATACTAATCTAATAATCTGTCATTATTGTCTCCTCTCTACTTTGGATTCCAGTTTTGGAGTGTGGCCAATACCTCATGCACTGATTATTTTAGATAACTAATGAAACTATGGTGCAGAACAAAAAGTTGTGTTCATTGTTAATACTCCTCATTTTATCTTTTAAGGTCCATCTGATGCCCAGCGACAAATCGAGGCTCACCACACAGCCGTGCTGGATGATGGGGACAGTGTACAGTTCGATAATCAGGTAGGAACAAGATGGTTTTGTGAAGGTTAAAAATGCTGAGACTCTTGAAATGTTAAAACCAATGGTGTAACTCGAAACTACATTTGTCCTGAAAAAAACAAGCCCTCATATAGCCATGTCAGCAGAAAAATAAAAAAAGTTATTGTTCTTTTTCAGAAGGGGAGGAAAAAATGAAAACATACAGACAAAAATTAGCTGTGGGGGGAAAAAAAGAGTTAACCCCTTCACAACATATGACGTACAGTTACGTCATATGTCTTATCCTTGACTTTGATGAGAGCTTGCAAGTCTAGTCTGTATCCTTCATGGCTGATGATGGCTGATTTATTCATCAGCCTCTAACAGCCACGTGTGGAGCTCAATCTCTGACCTCAGCATTTAGCATATGCCAGCAGCGGAGCGCATCATTCCATGCGCCCATGGGCTGTCCCGTGATGTAATCGCAGACCACCAAGGGGTTGCCATGACAGCCAGGGGTCTCCTGTGCATATCATTATGATACTCCTGTGAAAGCCAGCATTTAGCTGGTGTTCATAGTAGATCGTGATTTTCACAATACACTGACGAGCAAATGGGTAACAATGTTCTGAACTTTTCACTTTCAGGCCCCATATCTCACCATCCACTACAGCTTCGAACTTGAGACTGCCATTAATTTATAGACAATCATCTTGGCTATCTCATACATAAATGTGCCTTGCAACTATTTAGCATATGATTAGTTATGCACATTCTTGTCAAGTCACTGCATTGTTACTGTTTTGCTCCTAGTGGTGGTGTGTTTTACAATGCTTTCTTTTTCAGCCTTATGGTTTTTGCAGGTGTTTAAAGGTACCTTCACACATAACGATATTGTTAACGATATCGTTGCTATTTGTCACGTAGCAACGATATCGTTAATGAAATCGTTATGTGTGACAGCGACCAACGATCAGGCCCCTGCTGGGAGATCGTTGGTCGCTGAATAAAGTCCAGAACTTTATTTCGTTGCTGGACTCCTGCTGACATCGCTGGATCGGCGTGTGTGACACCGATCCAGCGATGTCTTCACTGGTAACCAGGGTAAACATCGGGTAACTAAGCGCAGGGCCGCGCTTAGTAACCCGATGTTTACCCTGGTTACCATGCTAAAAGTAAAAAAAAACAAACACTAGATACTTACCTACCGCTGTCTGTCCCCGGCGCTGTGCTCTGCACTCCTCCTGTACTGGCTGTGAGCCTGAAAGCAGAGCGGTGACGTCACCGCTCTGCTTTCCGGCTCACAGACAGTACAGGAGGAGAGCAGAGAAGCAGAGCGCAGCGCTGGAGGACAGACGGCGGTAGGTAAGTATCTAGTGTTTGTTTTTTTTTACTTTTAGCATGGTAACCAGGGTAAACATCGGGTTACTAAGCGCGGCCCTGCGCTTAGTTACCCGATGTTTACCCTGGTTACCGGCATCGTTGGTCGCTGGAGAGCGGTCTGTGTGACAGCTCTCCAGCGACCAAACAGCGACGCTGCAGCGATCCGGATCGTTGTCGGTATCGCTGCAGCGTCGCTTAATGTGAAGGGGCCTTTAGAAATGATGCGATTGCTGTTTTCAGCCACACATCAGCAGACGGCGGCAGCTACATGTTGCTTTTAGTTCTGTGTCATTATATGTAATCCTTATTGTTGTAGTGTCAAAGTAGTAATGTGCCAAAAGTAACGTATCTTACTATAATGCAGGGTGATCAGCTGGCCCACTTGGTTTTGATTGCTGGAGAACCAATAAATGAACCCGTCGTGCAGCATGGTAAGATCATTTAATGTATATAATATTTCTACTATAAATAAAGTGTTTATTGGGGACATTTTACTTCTCCACAGACACCGGACTACATTCAGTCAGTTGTCGCTACCCACATACAAACATAAATAAAATCTATATACAGTGCTCAGCATAAATTAGTACAAAAGGAAAAAAATGTCCAGCTTCACCGAATCCGTGAAAAAAGTTTTCTTTATTCACAAACTTAAACATGGAGGATACAGACTTCAGCACAAACCATATGGGTACGAATCATGATTAAGGGAGCTTGAGATTCGTACCCATATGGTTTGGGCTGAAGTTTGTATCCTCCATGTCTAAGTTTGCGAATAAAGAAAACCTTTTTTCACGGATTCAGTGAAGCTGGACATTTTTTTTTCTTTTGGATTCTACACGCCTGGACACAGCGGGTCCGTGCTCCCGAAACTCAGCTTATGAATCACGGGTGAGCTGGTTTATATTCCTTCTCATAAATTAGTACACCCCCTTTGAAAATTAAGATTTTAATCAATATCTCACAGAACACAAGAACAATTTTTACATTTTGACAAGACTGAGTTTGTTTTTAACTCAGAACATGAAAGTAAGGTTAATAATATAACTTTCGTTACAAAATCTTCAGTTTTACTCAAATTAGTTAATGCAAATTATGAGTACACCCCACTTCAAAATCTACTCTGGCTTCAACTCCTTACCGAGATATAACGTACAGCCATGTAATTTGCCGACTCTCTGTCCATCAGTCTTATCCGATCAGTAAATGGCGTAATGAGAAAAAGAAAATCGAAACCCCAGAATTAAGTTTTTGGGCCGCCGCAACATTGCAATAAAATGCAATAACAGGCGATCAAAACATCTTATCTATCCCAAACTGTATCAGTAAAAACAAGTAGGTGGGGAAAGTGCACTAAACTACTCTCGCCACTCCGAGGGTGCACCAAGCGACTATGCTTGGTTGTAACATAATCTGTCACCTCTCTTGACATGTCTGTTTTAGTAAATATTTGTATTCCCCATGAAATCCCAATTTTTGATCCTTTTTTTAGAATTCTAATTTGTGCCCAGCCTCTGGTATATCTCCTAAGTAAATTAACTACTGAGTGTTGCCAGTACAAGGTGCGTTTCTTGACCATCTGCCATTGTCCAGTCATTGCTGACAGCATCAGACTATGTATAGACCTGCCCTTTTGACAAGGAAAATGATTACCCCAGCCTGTTGTCAATATATTCATATATTTTTAAAAGGAATAACCTAGGAATGGTACAATGCTACATTTTAAGAGCGACACCAGAATACTTATTCTATGGGAAATGCAAGTACTTATATAAATTGCCAAGTCAGAAGTGGTGACTGGTCCTCTTTACATGGAACCTGTCATCCCTTTGTTGAGCATATGAACAAATGTCACCACCTTTATGTGCTCCTGCTTCATTCCAAAAACGTGTCTATTAGCTCCTGTTTCCCCCTGTACACCCCCCAAAAAATTTTCTATGCTCCCGCACTGTATAGAAATGAGGGTGGTTCGGTCCGATGCGTGTCCTTCCTTCACCGTCTGTTCCTCCTCTCTGCTCCTAATCGTGTCTTCCTGCTCAGACTGATGTGGGTGATGCGTTCTCCATCATCCACATAGTGAACCGAGATCTTGCGCCTGCACAGTAGCCTCACAGGACCTCACAAAGTAAAGGGGGAGTCATAAGCTGATAGACACGCTTTTGAAATGCAGCGCAGGAGCAGATAAAGGTGATGGCATTTGCTCATAGGCTTAAAACCTGGGGACAGTTTCCCTTTAAGATCATATTTAGACTGTAGAGATGAGCAAACAGATCTACAAGGCCATGGCCGAGTGGCTATATTTGGTGCCAGATCAGAGCTAGACAAACCTCCACCTACCTACTGGCTTCCTCTTCCCCTCTTCTGATTAGTGGGACTTGTGCAGCATCATTATCGTGGTGCAGCCGTAATGCACATGGTTTGCGGACACACTGTGCTATGAACGGGCATAACTAAGCAGCTACCTGGTATTCACTGGAGCCTCTGATGGTGAGGTCAGGCTTGTGCAGCAAAAGGTGCCAGGTGCTACTCCAGTGCAGTGTCGGAGCAGTAGCAGCTGACCCCAAGGATCAGAGATGCTGGTTGGGATTGTGTGTTCCAGGCAGGGTAGAATTGCCACTGGTACAGTTTCAGATTGTGGAGTTTCTGGATAGCAGACAGGGCAGCCACCGGTACATGTTCAGACTGTGCAGCGGGCTCCAGGTTAAATGTTATGTTTGCTAATGACAGGTGTTATGAAGGCAATCCAGAAACACAGTGTGCTTAGCGATCAGAGCGCACACAGTGATCTGACAAATACCCAAAAATACAAGAACGAGCTCTGAGACGTGGAAACTCTGTAGACTGCACACCTGATCCTATCCTAAACACAACTAAAAGCGGCTGTGGATTGCGCCTAACAACTACCTAGGCAACTCGGCACAGCCTAAGAAACTAGCTAGCCTGAAGATAGAAAAATAGGCCTGACTTGCCCCAGAGAAATTCCCCAAAGGAAAAGGCAGCCCCCCACATATAATGACTGTGAGTAAGATGAAAAGACAAAACGTAGGGATGAAATAGATTCAGCAAAGTGGGGCCCGATATTCTAGGACAGAGCGAGGACAGTAAAGCGAACTTTGCAGTCTACAAAAAACCCTAAAGCAAAACCACGCAAAGGGGGCAAAAAAAAACCACCGTGCCGAACTAACGGCACGGCGGTACACCCTTTGCGTCTCAGAGCTTCCAGCAAAACAAAAGACAAGCTGGACAGAAAAAAAGCAACAAAAAAGCAAAAAGCACTTAGCTATACAGAGCAGCAGGTCACAGGAACAATCAGGAGAAGCTCAGATCCAACACTGAAACATTGACAAGGAGCAAGGATAGCAGCATCAGGCGGAGTTAAGTAATGAAGCAGTTAACGAGCTCACCAGAACACCTGAGGGAGGAAGCTCAGAAGCTGCAGTACCACTTGTGACCACAGGAGTGAATTCAGCCACAGAATTCACAACAGTACCCCCCCCTTGAGGAGGGGTCACCGAACCCTCACCAGAGCCCCCAGGCCGACCAGGATGAGCCGCATGAAAGGCACGAACAAGATCGGAAGCATGAACATCAGAGGCAAAAACCCAGGAATTATCTTCCTGAGCATAACCCTTCCATTTAACCAGATACTGGAGTTTCCGTCTAGAAACACGAGAATCCAAAATCTTCTCCACAATATACTCCAATTCCCCCTCCACCAAAACCGGGGCAGGAGGCTCAACAGATGGAACCATAGGTGCCACGTATCTCCGCAACAACGACCTATGGAATACATTATGTATGGAAAAGGAGTCTGGGAGGGTCAAACGAAAAGACACAGGATTGAGAACCTCAGAAATCCTATACGGACCAATAAAACGAGGTTTAAATTTAGGAGAGGAAACCTTCATAGGAATATGACGAGAAGATAACCAAACCAGATCCCCAACACGAAGTCGGGGACCCACACGGCGTCTGCGATTAGCGAAAAGTTGAGCTTTCTCCTGGGACAAGATCAAATTGTCCACTACCTGAGTCCAGATCTGCTGCAACCTATCCACCACAGAATCCACACCAGGACAGTCCGAAGACTCAACCTGTCCTGAAGAGAAACGAGGATGGAACCCAGAATTGCAAAAAAATGGAGAAACCAAGGTAGCCGAGCTGGCCCGATTATTAAGGGCGAACTCAGCCAACGGCAAAAAGGACACCCAGTCATCCTGGTCTGCAGAAACAAAACATCTCAGATATGTTTCCAAGGTCTGATTGGTTCGTTCGGTCTGGCCATTAGTCTGAGGATGGAAAGCCGAGGAAAAGGATAGGTCAATGCCCATTCTACCACAAAAGGCTCGCCAAAACCTTGAAACAAACTGGGAACCTCTGTCAGAAACAATATTCTCAGGAATGCCATGCAACCGAACCACATGCTGAAAGAACAAAGGTACCAAATCAGAGGAGGAAGGCAATTTAGCCAAGGGCACCAGATGGACCATTTTAGAAAAGCGATCAGAGACCACCCAAATGACTGACATCTTTTGAGAAACGGGAAGGTCAGAAATGAAATCCATCGAAATATGTGTCCAAGGCCTCTTTGGGACCGGCAAGGGCAAAAGCAACCCACTGGCACGAGAACAGCAGGGCTTAGCCCTAGCACAAATCCCACAGGACTGCACAAAAGTACGTACATCCCGTGACAGAGATGGCCACCAGAAGGATCTAGCCACTAACTCTCTGGTACCAAAGATTCCAGGATGACCAGCCAACACCGAACAATGAAGTTCAGAGATAAGTTTATTAGTCCACCTATCAGGGACGAACAGTTTCTCTGCTGGACAACGATCAGGTTTATTCGCCTGAAATTTTTGCAGCACCCGCCGCAAATCAGGGGAGATGGCAGACACAATGACTCCTTCCTTGAGGATACCCGCTGGCTCAGATAAACCCGGAGAGTCGGGCACAAAACTCTTAGACAGAGCATCCGCCTTCACATTTTTAGAGCCCGGAAGGTACGAAATCACAAAGTCGAAGCGGGCAAAAAATAACGACCAACGGGCCTGTCTAGGATTCAAGCGCTTGGCAGACTCGAGATAAGTCAAGTTCTTATGATCAGTCAATACCACCACGCGATGCTTAGCTCCTTCAAGCCAATGACGCCACTCCTCGAATGCCCACTTCATGGCCAGCAACTCTCGATTGCCCACATCATAATTACGCTCAGCGGGCGAAAACTTCCTGGAAAAGAAAGCACATGGTTTCATCACTGAGCAATCAGAACCTCTCTGTGACAAAACCGCCCCTGCTCCAATCTCAGAAGCATCAACCTCGACCTGGAACGGAAGAGAAACATCTGGCTGACACAACACAGGGGCAGAACAAAAACGACGCTTCAACTCCTGAAAAGCTTCCACAGCAGCAGAAGACCAATTAACCAAATCAGCACCCTTCTTGGTCAAATCGGTCAATGGTTTGGCAATGCTAGAAAAATTACAGATGAAGCGACGATAAAAATTAGCAAAGCCCAGGAACTTTTGCAGACTTTTCAGAGATGTCGGCTGAATCCAATCCTGGATGGCTTGGACCTTAACTGGATCCATCTCGATAGTAGAAGGGGTAAAGATGAACCCCAAAAATGAAACTTTCTGCACACCGAAGAGACACTTTGATCCCTTCACAAACAAAGAGTTAGCACGCAGGACCTGAAAAACCATTCTGACCTGCTTCACATGAGACTCCCAATCATCTGAGAAGATCAAAATGTCATCCAAGTAAACAATCAGGAATTTATCCAGATACTCACGGAAGATGTCATGTATAAAAGACTGAAACACAGATGGAGCATTGGCAAGTCCGAACGGCATCACTAGATACTCAAAATGACCCTCGGGCGTATTGAATGCAGTTTTCCATTCATCTCCTTGCCTGATTCTCACCAGATTATACGCACCACGAAGATCTATCTTAGTGAACCAACTAGCCCCCTTAATCCGAGCAAACAAGTCAGATAACAATGGCAAGGGATACTGAAATTTAACAGTGATCTTATTAAGAAGGCGGTAATCAATACACGGTCTCAGCGAACCATCCTTCTTGGCTACAAAGAAGAACCCTGCTCCCAGTGGTGATGACGATGGGCGAATATGTCCCTTCTCCAGGGATTCCTTCACATAACTGCGCATAGCGGCGTGTTCGGGCACGGATAAATTAAATAATCGACCTTTAGGGAATTTACTACCAGGAATCAAATTGATAGCACAATCACAATCCCTATGCGGAGGTAGAGCATCGGACTTGGGCTCTTCAAATACATCCTGATAATCAGACAAGAACTCTGGGACCTCAGAAGGGGTGGATGACGAAATCGACAAAAATGGAACATCACCATGTACCCCCTGACAACCCCAGCTGGATACCGACATGGAATTCCAATCCAATACTGGATTATGGGTTTGTAGCCATGGCAACCCCAACACGACCACATCATGCAGATTATGCAACACCAGAAAGCGAATAACTTCCTGATGTGCAGGAGCCATGCACATGGTCAGCTGGGCCCAGTATTGAGGTTTATTCTTGGCCAAAGGTGTAGCATCAATTCCTCTCAATGGAATAGGACACCGCAAAAGCTCCAAGAAAAACCCACAACGTTTAGCATAATCCAAATCCATCAGATTCAGGGCAGCGCCCGAATCCACAAACGCCATGACAGAAAACGACGACAAAGAGCATATCAAGGTAATGGACAGAAGGAATTTGGACTGTACAGTACCAATGACGGCAGACCTAGCGGACCGCTTAGTGCGCTTAGGACAATCAGAAATAGCATGAGTGGAATCACCACAGTAGAAACACAGACCATTCAGACGTCTGTATTCCTGCCGTTCAACTCTAGTCATAGTCCTATCGCACTGCATAGGCTCAGGTTTAACCTCAGGCAGTACCGCCAAATGGTGCACAGATTTACGCTCGCGCAAGCGTCGACCGATCTGAATGGCCAAAGACAAAGACTCATTCAAACCAGCAGGCATAGGAAATCCCACCATGACATCCTTAAGAGCCTCAGAGAGACCCTTTCTGAACAAAGCTGCCAGCGCAGATTCATTCCACTGAGTGAGTACTGACCATTTCCTAAATTTCTGACAATATACTTCTATATCATCCTGACCCTGGCACAAAGCCAGCAAATTTTTCTCAGCCTGATCCACTGAATTAGGCTCATCGTACAGCAATCCGAGCGCCAGGAAAAACGCATCGACACTACTCAATGCAGGGTCTCCTGGCGCAAGAGAAAATGCCCAGTCTTGAGGGTCGCCGCGCAAAAAAGAAATAATAATCAAAACCTGTTGAATAGGATTACCAGAAGAATGAGGTTTCAAGGCCAGAAATAGCTTACAATTATTTTTGAAACTTAGAAACTTAGTTCTATCTCCAAAAAACAAATCAGGAATAGGAATTCTTGGTTCTAACATAGATTTCTGATCAATAGTATCTTGAATTTTTTGTACATTTATAACGAGATTATCCATTGAAGAGCACAGACCCTGAATATCCATGTCCACACCTGTGTCCAGAATCACCCAAATGTCTAGGGGGAAAAAAAAAAAAAAAGTGAACACAGAGCAGAAAAAAAAAAAAAATGATGTCAGAACTTTTTCTTTCCCTCTATTGAGAATCATTAGTTTGGCTCCTTGTACTGTTATGTTTGCTAATGACAGGTGTTATGAAGGCAATCCAGAAACACAGTGTGCTTAGCGATCAGAGCGCACACAGTGATCTGACAAATACCAAAAAATACAAGAACGAGCTCTGAGACGTGGAAACTCTGTAGACTGCACACCTGATCCTATCCTAAACACAACTAAAAGCGGCTGTGGATTGCGCCTAACAACTACCTAGGCAACTCGGCACAGCCTAAGAAAGTAGCTAGCCTGAAGATAGAAAAATAGGCCTGACTTGCCCCAGAGAAATTCCCCAAAGGAAAAGGCAGCCCCCCACATATAATGACTGTGAGTAAGATGAAAAGACAAAACGTAGGGATGAAATAGATTCAGCAAAGTGGGGCCCGATATTCTAGGACAGAGCGAGGACAGTAAAGCGAACTTTGCAGTCTACAAAAAACCCTAAAGCAAAACCACGCAAAGGGGGCAAAAAAAAACCACCGTGCCGAACTAACGGCACGGCGGTACACCCTTTGCGTCTCAGAGCTTCCAGCAAAACAAAAGACAAGCTGGACAGAAAAAAAGCAACAAAAAAGCAAAAAGCACTTAGCTATACAGAGCAGCAGGTCACAGGAACAATCAGGAGAAGCTCAGATCCAACACTGAAACATTGACAAGGAGCAAGGATAGCAGCATCAGGCGGAGTTAAGTAATGAAGCAGTTAACGAGCTCACCAGAACACCTGAGGGAGGAAGCTCAGAAGCTGCAGTACCACTTGTGACCACAGGAGTGAATTCAGCCACAGAATTCACAACAGTTAAATAAAGCAGGGTGAGTAGAGAAAGCAAGAAAGGAAACCTAACAGCAGGCAGCCAAGAATAAACTAACTTTGCACAAATGTTGCTCAGACATCTCCCAACAGATGGAAGTGCCTTACGTAGTAAGGGTCTCCCAGTTCTTGGCTGGGGACACTTTAGGAGCATGTGCACTGTCTAATCGCACTGTCAGGAGATTTGCCAGACATGCACAGACCCTGGAGCGTGGAGGAAGGAGACATGGATGAGTGGCCAGGGCGGCAAGTTGTCGTCCTTGCTGGAGGGAGGGAACGGAGGCACACAAGAACACCGACGCTAAAGTGGTGCATGTATGATGTCACATCAATCCTGCTAATCAGAGAAGGCATCGAAAATGCCATAGGAGGTTGACAGGGGTCTGGTGTCAAGGGACTACCATTGTGGCCGCTGAACCAGGGTCCTGTAACTGTTTTTGCTCAACTCTAAAAGAATGGTGTTCGTAATGAGTGTACGCATTTTGGTGAATGTAGCTTCCACTACCTATGTGAAAATAAATGTGTAGCACATTACTTGCACTTCTGCACCTGGACTTCCTTCATACATGGTGCAAAAATTTGCTTCTATCTGCATAATTAAAAATAAAATTGCACCCTCTCTATTTTTGTAATTTGGGTCAGAATATTCATTCTTTTGATCTTGTGGATTTCCTGGTTGTTCTGCAGCTGCATACCAAAAACAGTTGGTGGACAAATTAACATTTTCAATTATTGGATAATGTGGTTAATAAAATCCATTTTATTTATTATGTGCGCCGTGGTTTGTTAATGTCACATCAGAACATATTTTTAATTTAAATTATTTTTCAGACCTGCATGTTCTGAGCTACAAACTGCGGGATCTGCCATTATAGGATCCTTACATCTTTTTTTGCCTACTGAGATTGGTTCAGTGCTGTTTTACATTTTGAATTCCCTTCTCAGGGATTTTTTTTTTTTTTTTTTTTGGAAATTTGACCTGGAGATGACCAAGATCACAGCGCTGGCATCCCCTAGAGATTTTGTTATTGCCCTATTAATACTAATCTAGTAATGAACGTCTTAACCACAGACTTGGACATCTGTTTGCCATGTTGTTCTGTTTAGGACCATTGAAGGATTATTCTCCTAAAGACATCAGACAGTAGGGTAGGATACATATGTACATCTCGTACATACAGTACTGATGCCTACTAACCTATGGAGAGCACTGGGCTATGGCCTTTATATAGTGTAATATCTATGAAGTATTTTAGAACTAAAGAGGTTCTCCAGTGTTCTGCTGTCTGATATCTTACTTAGATTTGTCAGAAAATAACATACATGCCAGTATGCCATTGTTTCTAACAAGCCTCTCGCTGATGGATGTTTTTAGCTCAGAATATCCTGTATGATATATGCCATAGACATATAGCTTAATACCGGACAACCGCTTTAAGTGTGCAATCACTCTGTGTGACTGCAGACTTGTGAATCCTCACAGTGCACACAGTGCATGCTGTTAAGCTTCATCGATGCCGGGAGCGAGCAGTCATGTGACAGCAAGTTTGCAATTTGCATTCTTCTGGCCACATTCTGCCTAGATGTGTCCGACCTTGCTCCATTCACTTGTATTGAGTGAGGCCACACAGGTCTAGTCAGCATGTGACCACATTTATGCAATTCCTGACGCCGTTACCGGTGAATCCTGACAGCGCTGTGAAGATTCACAAGTCTGCAGTCACATAGAGTAACTGTAGGCTTGAATTCCAAGTCTGGGCAACCAAATTTGTGCCTTGTTTAAGCCACTGACAAGATTTCTAGGACTTATGACCGAGAAGAGATTAAATGGGGTTTGCAGGCTTATGATAATCAAGACCTAGCCTTAAGGCCCCCATGCATATTAGGCTAATGTCAGCTGAACCCGCCAATATTGAGGAGTTTGTCTAACATTATAAGATGTATGGTGACCCAGAACAATTGATTTTCGGAGGAGTTAAGGACCTGGCATGTACGATTTTTGACTGCCGATCTTTATATCCTCCCAGAAGTAAGGCGCTGCCACAGATGTCTGGCAGCAGCTTTCTCATAGAGAACACAGAGCCATGGGATGAATGATCACTCTTGTGTATGGGAGAGCCGGCTGAGATGACAGCCATCTAATATATACATAGGGACAGTTTATCAATATCTGTTGGAGGTTCCACACTTCCCACCCTCACTAATCTAGGATACCTAATCAATATCAGAATAACCATTTTATTTTCCTATGTCTAGAATAAGGGGACCAATTCATGCACATGTGATTTTCAATAATGCCTCTATAGTTTATATGGCAGTCCTCAAAATGAAGTATCAGCTCTTGTCTAGCACTACAGCTCCTTCAAAGCTCATCACTGCTCCCCACCCCCAGATATGCAGGAAACTTCAACATGGTGACACTAAAGTGTAAGCAGTGCAGATCCAATATCAGAAAATGATGGCGCATCCCAGTGAAATGCATCGCTCATTGTGATCTAAATAGCCGAAAGTCCAGATTACAAGGGTCTTCGAGAGTAGAAAGCCACTGATAAATCCAATAGGAAGCATCAGCTGGTTCACACATAGCTAATCTCACACCTATAGCTTTGGGAATAGTCTGGGGGTGAGTGGTACCCCTGTAAATGCCATGCCTTTACTGTTCTTAAAACGCGTCTGACACCAGGTTTTTGCTACCCTACCAGAGCAATATAATGTAGCGGCAAAGATCCTGACTCCAGAGACGTGTCAGTTACTGGGATGCTTGCTGTAGTTTTGCTAAAATCCCTGTTTTATCTGCTGCTAATTCTCTGAATGCTGAGCTAAGCATAACCCCGCCCACACCACGGATTATGCACCGTGTACACAGAAAGCTGCCAATCAGTTGTGGGGGCGGGGTTATACAGAGCTCATGAGCATAGAGGACTACACGGCAGCAGGTTTACTAGTCCTCTACTTATAATATCCAGCTGATAAAATAGTGATTTTATCAAAAGTACAGTAAGTTTGCCCAGCAAGTGACACATCGTTGGAATCAGTGTCTCTGTGTCTCCGTTATGCTGCTCTCAGATTAGTTGACAAAAACCAGGTGACAGATTCCCCTTAAATAATGTTTCAACAATTTTCTGAATGTAATTTATTTTTTTAAGGACCATTCGTGATGAACACAAGAGAGGAAATTTCCAAGACCATTGAGGACTACCACTTTTACAAAAATGGATTTGAAAATGCCAAAACATGGAAATCTAAGATTGGAAACAGATAAATGGAGAAGATTATGTAGAATTTTCGAAGAATTCTGTTAAAATCTAATAATGTTTTGGATTCAGGGTTTTTGTTAGTCTTAATAATAGTATATTGTGTGATGCCAGAATATGTAAATGTTGAAGAGACCAGGCGAGAACAAATGGAATTGTTATACATTCCTGGTAATAAAACAATAATCCCTTAAACTAACCAGGGTTCCTAGGAGCCATTAGCGGGGGGTCCCCAGAGCACCTCAACAAGACCTGTCCCCTTCACAAAAGGGAAGACAAACTGATTTCAGTCTGTTCCGAGATTATTTGTAAAGCCAAAAACATTAATTTCTAACACTTAACAACTTTTATAGGTTGCTCTATACAAGACCTATCTATGAGCCAGAGCAGAAGGTTCCTGCAAAAGTCGTCTTTCCCTATGGAGGGTCTGCAAACCCCCAGCGATACCTGATTGCAGGAGATTCTAGAGACCACCTCTCTCTCAATGATAAGCACCATTCCCATTTTATCAAAAACCTGAAAATGAAAATGGGTGTTCCATGATCTACAGAGATGTGAATATATATTTCTTATATATGTTTTGACCAAGGAATTGAAGTGTTACAAGCAGGTGTCTGTATTTTTCTATCCCTTTATATTGGTGTTGCATATTTTACTCTGGTAGCTTTGTCTGTACATAGAAAACCCCAAAAATAGCCCAAATTGTGGATTCCAGGTTATCCAGCATTAAAGAAGCACTCCAGAATTTTTTGCACTGTGTTTTTTACTTTGTCATTTTCCTAAATCAGGACCATTATTTCTGCTTTTATATAAGAAATCCGTAATAGAGTTGGCGATATAGATGCATAGTATCACCATACCCGCCAACATTTCAGAACCGCCTTCAGTTTAGGAGGCAAGTCACGCCCCTATTTTCAGGCCATGCCCCACTTTCAGACCACACCCATATGCACGCCCCTTCCTCACCGCTAAAATATAAGCAACAGTAACCAAAATTAATGTTACGCTCCCCATTTTCTACAGTTCTATGTAATATCATAGATACCAGTGACAATTCTCTGAGTACAGTTAATGTAGTAGATGTTACTGAAATTAACACTTATATTACCACCATACAATGATGATCTATTGGCAGACTAGATATGAGTTATACACAGGTGCTCAGTAGACCATATATGTGTATAATGTGCAGATTAATATAGTAATTAATCGGTGATGGTCTTTCTGATTGTAGTCATTCACTTTCCTTTTTCCTCTCCATTCGGCCCAGCCCATTATGATGACTTCTTTCATCTACACCTCTGCAGAATGTAACACACTGACTTTGTCGGTCTACAAAAACCACATAGTTCTATACCATTCCAAAGTAATTATCAGAAACCATTGTCTCCAGAGTGAGGCTAAGGTCACACGAGAGTATGTTTTCTCAGAGAATTTTTTTTCTGCATCTTCTCCGCATCAATTTTCTCAGTTCTGTCAGTCCTTGGAAATCAGATGTCATCCGAGTGCAGTCTGAGGTTTCCCACACATTCATTGACTTGCATGGTCGAGTGTGATTCGAATATCAGCTCAAACTCAGGCATGCTGTGTTTTTCCCCATCGCCAACCGGCCCTGTCCGAGTGAAAAATCAGACATGTGCACTGCCCCATAGAATAACATTGACCCGAGTGCAATCTGATATTTTGCCGGTACACACTGGGACACATAATACTGTCATCTACATGAGCACTAAGTGGTGGTTCAGGATACAGGTGGCTCCTTGCGCCACCATAGCTTGGATAACCCCTTCTTGATCTAAATGTTTGACCCCCCATAAAATAAAAAAGCTTCTACTCCCTTCCCATAATTGCTCTGTTCCAGTGGTGTCGGCACTCACTTTCCCGGGGCTCAGGCACAGTTGTATGACACGTGGTGCCCTGCGCCCAATCAGCGCTGGCGTCACTGACCTGCCTTAGTACGCTTTGAACATGAAGAGGAAGTCGGAGATCCGCTTCAGCCTTGTTCAAAATGTATAAAAGGCGGAGACAGTGACGCCAGCGCTGATTACGCGTTGGGCACCACGTGTCATACAACCATATGAGAGCCCCAAAACCACAAGTCTCGACAGCACTGGAACGGCGCCAGCACAGGAGGAGAGTATAAGCTTTTTTTTATTTGATCGGGGCCAAACATTTAGATCAAGAAGGGGTTTTCCTAGTAGTGGACACCTCCTTGAGTAGAGTAGAAAGGGCTCCCTATCCAGGAGATTTTCCAACTCCTCAGGAAATAAGCGAGGTCTCTAGGAGCGTCCCGGACAGATACACCAAGACTCGGCTATACGCATCAGCTGACAGCAGTTTTATGTGTAGGGCAATGTGAAGAGACTCTGGCATTCTGAGAAATGTAATCTACCTTAGAGGAAACATATCAAGGGGGAGAGAGGAATAAAAATGTCAGACAACCCCAACATGGCAGATAAACTAAGACGGGTATACCCAACATACACATAAAACCTCTACATTATTCTTTAATAAAATCCAGTACTGAAATATACCGTATAAGCAGATGAAAAAAAAATTTGGTGTGACTCTTTAAAGTAAAACTTGACTAGTTTGTGATCGATGTAATGCCACTGGGCAAGGTAGACAACTTCATTATGTTGTGATTCCTGGAAAACTTCTTTGAGTTTTATCTAAAATCTTTAGCCAAGAAATGGTGGCTTGCTGGTGGCCCACTTGACACCTGGACGGACTGTCTTCCTAGAATCGCTGCTTCCCACCTCCACGCCATGGTCCTAACTTATTATTTTTTCAGAACTATACATGTATATATTTTTATATTTCAGTTGTTACACGTTTATATCCTTATAATCCCTTTACCGGTGTGTAAAAATAATAAAAATAAAAAATAATTGGAAACTGCCAGTCTGAGTCATTGTGCGCGGCTCACTCATCCAGGGATCTCTATTTCGGGTATCTTGGTCTGATATAATAGGCATCAGCAGGATGTCATTTAGGAGAAAGGCTATTGGCTATTGTGATATGCGAAGTCTCTGAATGGGAAAGGAGCCAGGGTTTGTCTGCCTTTACTGCCAAGCCCTGCATCAGATTTAACACACATGCCTCCTTGGACGCTGTGAAGAAAGTTTCAATACAGAGTTTGGATTGCTGCTCCTTCCCTTCTTTCAGCTCTGAATTACCAAGACCACGATGAAGCCTCTTATGAATCTAATAATGTCGTAGTAGAAAACTTCTGAAAAAAAAAACTTTTAGAAAAAGTTTAGTTATTTATCTCCATTCATAATGTTTCCAAAGAAAGGAACTTGCACAAATCTACAAGGTTCATCCAGGAGCCGCTCCATTATCAGCCACTAATTAGCATTTCGTACAATTACTGGTGCCTGTTTTATTATTGATTTTTATGAGACTTTTTAACACCATGTGCATTATAATAGACTCCTGCAGCTGTACATTATCATCCAAGGCTTAACTGCGCACCAATATGACCTGTGTTTGGGGCATTCTGGTGGGATTTTTGCACCTTCTTCACGCATTTGCCAATGATGGTGGAAATGTTAAGGTAAGGACACGTTTCTATTTCTTGTGTGCAATTTTTTAAAAAAAATGTAAAGTCTTACGTCTAAAGTTTTGATATTTCCTTAACGTTTTGGACCCCGAGAGCTGAATATGATGTGATGTAGTTATAGACTTAAGCCGATCGTACTGGTGACGCATTTCTTCTATAGACCAAGCTACACTTGGTGAGATCTGCTAAGAGGTCTGCGGCTCTCATTCTGCAATGGTCTGCAGATAAATATCTCATGTGTAGTCATCTTTAGACTCCGTTTCCTTACACATAGCATCCCATATAATACAATTTAAGCACACTCTTCATTTACATTTTATACCTACATATAAAGAAAAAGGCATTTACAGACGCCATAGGTTGGATCTGTTGAACTGGCTTGAATTCTAATATATCGTGCAATCTTACACTCCATGTAGGGACTATTACATGAGCTCTGATTATAAAAACTATGATGTAATACTCGTGTGACTTCTTCTAAATGTTAAAATCTTTCTTCATTATGCTTTTGCTTGCAAAGGTAAATTTGAAGTTCTTCGTCAGGCTACCTAATGGCTGTATAGCTGGAGTACAGGTGCTGGTTTGCCATTTAGTCTCCTTTCTTTCCATTTGTTATACTTGTAGTTAGATAGATGATCTTAGTTCTTTAATGCCAAGCATTCTAAATGCATGTGTAGCATTTCATTGGGACTTGGAACAACTTTCACATCTAGGTTAAAAGTTCGTATTAAGAACAATTTGGCAAGAAGAGACATCAGTAGACATATTTAAGATATAACATATTGCTCCATAGTGTTTTTTAGATATGTTGCAATGTGGGAAAAAGGAATAAGATTGCATCATTCATCAAGGAAAACTGATCATAAGCTTCCAAAGATTTCACCATCATTAATATTAATAATTGTCGTTCCAGTAATAAATAAGACCAGTCCAAATAGTTATCAGTTACAAAGGTGGTGAACTATAATTATAGCACTATTACATAGATATGGGGCAGTGAAGAAATAGATTTCCCAAACCGACATCTATGTGTAATATTTGTTTCTCATAGATCATTTTGAGTGTAAAAAACACCTCATTTAACAAATTTTGATTTTTTTTTTGTTTGTTTCTCAAATGGATTTTTATTGAGATTGTTTAATAATCTTAAATACCAGCCCCATAGATGAGGTTATTCATAATTTACATTGATCACTTTCTTATCTCATCCCATCTTTAGTTTCATGTACAGGATGAACAGTAAAACAAGCTGTGAAGTTATCTAATATTTTACCTTTCCGCTTTTGCGCTTTCGTTTTTTCCTCACCTTCTAAGAGCTATAACTTTTTTTATTTTTCCTTCAATATGGCCGTATGAGGTCTTGTGTTTTGCAGGACAAGTTGTTCTTTTGAATGACACCATTGATTTTACCATATAGTGTACTGTCAAATGGGAAATAAATTCGAAGTGTGGCGAAACTGCAAAAAAAAGTGCAATTCCAAAAGTGTTTTTCTTATTTATTTACCATGTTCACTAAATGCTAAAACGGACATGAAAATATGATTTCCCAGGTCAGTACGAGTACACAGATACCAAACATTTTATAGATTTGTTTTAATTTTTTTTTATTTAAGTAGTGGAAATTTTTTTTTCGAAATTTGTAAGAAAAACAAATTTTGCTTATGACGCCATTTTCCGAGACCTGTATCATTTTCATTTTTTCGGATCTCGGGCTAAGTGAGGGCTTATTTTTTGGGATCTGAGCTGATATTTTTATTGATACCATTTTGAGGTAGATACAATGTTTTGATTGCCCCGTGGTAGCGGGCAAAAAACTAATTCTCGCATTTTTATTCTCGTTATGCCGTTTACTGATTTGGACTAATTTACTTTATATTCTGATAGATCGGACATTTCTGAATGCAGTGATACCAAACATGTGTATTTTATATTTTTTTTAATTGCTTTATTTTTAATGGAGCAAAATGGGGGTGATTTCAACCTTTTTTTGTTTTTTTTACATCTTTAACCACTTTACCCCCTAAGGCTGATTTCACCTTCGCGACAAGCCAAATTTTACAATTCTGACCAGTCACTTTATGAGGTAATAATTTTGGAATGCTCTAACGAATCCCCAATTCTGAAACTGTTTTTTCGTGATATATTGTACCTCACGATTATTTGTAAAAAAAAAAAATATGAAAATGTGGAAAATTGTGCAATTTTTAATCTTTGAATTCTTATGCCCTTAAATCAGAGAGTTATGTCACACAAAATGGTTATAAATAACATTTCCCACATGTCTACTTTACGTCAGCACAATTTTTGAAACCAAAATTTATTTTTGTGAGAAAGTTATATGGGTTAAAATTTGACCAGCAATTTCTCATTTTCCCCACAAAATTTACAAAACCCTTTTTTTAGGGACCACCTCACATTTGAAGTGACTTTGAGAGGTCTATATAACGGAAAATACCTCCCAAAAAAAAACATTCAGGAAGGTTTAGACCTGAGGAAGAGGTCCTGCCTGACCTCAAAACACATTGACTGTGTAACCTGTTTTTAAATAAGGATTTGAAGAGTATCGTCTGCCATCCATCTTTATCAGCAGCGCAGATTTGGACACATACACCCGGTTTCACCAAGCTTAGGAAGCTGACAGTCCATTGGTATATCTCCATGAAGCCAGGTTGTGACAGAATTAAACAGTCAATCACAACGATTGTAGATACAGGGGGTCGCAGCGACCAAGATGCCGCCGCAATGTCCCCTGCTACAAGATGGCGCAGGCACATGGGTGTGATCACCGCCACAGCAGTCGCGATGCCAAATTATAGCCATGACGTACGACTGGGACTGATGTAATCCCTACCAAATAGGGGCAAATAAAGAATTAGAGTAGGACCAAGCGTGATGCCTCATTCACATTGGCATACACACTTTTCATCAATGGCAAATGAATTAGAGAGGAAAATACGTCTGTATGCAATTGGATGCATGAACTTCTATGAGTGACATAAGACTATGTACCAGACAATTGAGCATGAACATGAAATTACCTCCAGAATGAATCCAGTTTATCTTTATCCTACATACGGTTTATATTTGTGTGTCCATTATTAGTAAAAATCCAATAGTCTTCTAAGTAAAGCTTAGCCTCAGTTAGTCACGCAAAAATACACTATTAGATGCTCGCACCTCGCTGTGGCACATGTAGTGGATGCCGCATTTCGGGATGCACTGAGGAGGTAGGGGGGTGTCGGGGGATTCCTGAGCTAGGAAGCTACCGAAACTGACGGTTACCGACTTTCCATACTTGCTGACATATGACGAAAGCAAACTTGTTTGGGGTCTAATTAAAGGTTAAGGGTATTTGCACGAACCATCGTTTCTCAATCGGAGTTCACCTAGAACCCACTTGAATAAGCGCTAAAAAAAAATAAAAATAAGAATGAACAGAATGCTCAGCAAAGTCAAAACGACTTGTGCGCATGTTCTATCTTTTGTGACTTCCAAAAAGCCCTCGTTTAACCTCTGTGTCATCAATGGATCGATATATACAAAATACTTAATGTGTATGCTTTTTTTGGTGTATGCATTAAATGTACTAAATGTAGCAAAATAGAATGTGAATGGGGTCTTACTGGGATATATATTTATAGGGATTGTCTGGGCACATGCTATTGATGACCTATTTTTAGAAAGGGTCATCAATATCAGATTGGTGGGGTCCAGCTCCCAGGACCCCCGCTGACCAGCTGTTATTTACATAACATGTCCTCCTCTGTTCAATGAGTGGTTGCCTATGCAGGGGTCCATAGTTCACTTTCTATTCTCCTATATTGGAATATGCCCAAGCACCCACTTTAAAGGACCCCTTAAACTACGAAGGCGGGTCAAAAATCTTGTGCACTTTAGTTAGAGATTTTATTTTAACTGATTTTCAGAAAAAGACAAAAACATCATTTTCAACATAATATTCTGGCTTTTCAATGGAATTTGTCATCTGTCAAAAAGGTTTTGTGAATCTTTGTCCTTACAGGGCTTCTTTCAGGGACATAATCCTGTCACTCGTCTATCCAAAGGAATTGGATCACATGCACTCTCAATATGTCTTGTCAGCATTTTCTGTACGAGGTCGTTGTCTCTCCAGTCACTGCTGTCCAGGTTTGTTACAATGGTTGAGTTGTGACTGCCGTGCACTCATTAGTAAGGCAGCCATTGTTTCCTGCCCCGTAGTCACAACTGAACCAAAGTAACATGTTAGAACCTGCACAGCAGTGACTGGAGAGACAGCGACCTCGTACAGAAAGCTTTGATAAGACAGATCGGCAAATTGAAGTTTTAGGTAGACATGAGCGGATCTTTTAAAATTCGAATTCACTGACTTACTGAATTTTCCCCCAAAAAATTGATTCACAGTGAATAAATTTAAGTGAATCACAATACTGGAAAGATTGTAAATATTTGGAAAGTACACATGGGGAGAGGCGAGAGAGTGGACCCCACTGACCAAAAGAGCTTACACTCTACAGGAGAGAGAGAGGAATTAACTGACCATAAGCGCTTACATTATACAGGAGAGAGAGGACCTCACTGACCTTAAGAGCTTACATTCTACAGGAGAGAGAGGACTCCACTGACCTTAAAAAAGCTTACATTCTACAGGAGGGAGAGGACCCCACTGACCATAAGAGCTTACACTTCACAGGAGAGAGAGGACCCCACTGACCATAAGAGCTTACATTCTACAGGAGAGAAAGAGGACCCCACTGACCATAAGAGCTTACATTCTACAGGAGAGAGGGAGAGAGGACCCCGCTGACCATAAGGGCTTACATTCTACAGGAGAGGACTCCACTGACCTTAAAAAAGCTTACATTCTACAGGAGGGAGAGGACCCCACTGACCATAAGAGCTTACACTTCACAGGAGAGAGAGGACCCCACTGACCAAAAGAGCTTACATTCTACAGGAGAGAAAGAGGACCCCACTGACCATAAGAGCTTACATTCTACAGGAGAGAGAGGACCCCACTGACCTTAAGAGCTTACATTCTACAGGAGAGAGGACCCCACTGACCAAAAGAGCTTACATTCTACAGGAGAGAAAGAGGACCCCACTGACCATAAGAGCTTACATTCTACAGGAGAGAGAGGACCCCACTGACCTTAAGAGCTTACATTCTACAGGAGAGAGGACCCCGCTGACCATAAGGGTTTACATTCTACAGGAGAGAGAGGACTCCACTGACCTTAAGAGCTTACACTCTACAGGAGAGAGGACCCCACTGACCTTAAGAGCTTACATTCTACAGGAGAGAGAGAGGACTCCACTGACCTTAAGAGCTTACATTTTACAGGAGAGAGGACCTCAATGACTATACGACCTTACATTCTACAGTAAAGAGAGAGAACCCCCTGATCATAAGCGCTTTCATTATACACGAGAGAGAGGACCCCACTGACCATACAAACTTACACTCTACAGGAAAGAGAGGACCCCACTGACCATAAGCGCTTACATTCTACAGGAAAGAGAGAGGACCCCACTGACCATACGAGCTTACATTCTACAGGAGAGAGAGAGAGGACCCCACTGACTATAAGAGCTTACATTATACAGGAGAGCGAGGACCCCACTGACTATAAGAGCTTACATTATACAGGAGAGAGAGAGAGAGGAACCCACTGACCATAAGAGCTTACACACTACAAAAGAGAAAGAGAGAGGACCCCACTGACTATAAGAGCTTACACACTACAAAAGAGAAAGATAGGACCCCACTGACTATAAGAGCTTACACACTACAAAAGAGAAAGAGAGGACCCCACTGACTATAAGAGCTTACACACTACAAAAGAGAAAGATAGGACCCCACTGACTATAAGAGGTTACACTCTACAAAAGAGAAAGAGAGGACCCCACTGACTATAAGAGCTTACACACTACAAAAGAGAAAGAGAGGACCCCACTGACCATAAGAGCTTACACTCTACAAAAGAGAAAGAGAGAGGACCCCGCTGGTCATAAGCACTTACATTCTACAGGAAAGAGAGAGGACCCCACTGACCATACGAGCTTACACTCTACAGGAAAGAGAGAGGACCCCACTGACCATAAGAGCTTACATTCTACAGGAAAGAGAGAGGACCCCACTGACCATAAGAGCTTACACACTACAGAAGAGAAAGAGGACCCCGCTAGGCATAAGCGCTTACATTCTACAGGAAAGAGAGAGGACCCCGCTAACAATAAGAGTTTCACACTACATAAGAGAAAAAGAGTACCCTGCTGTGCATAACAGCTTACACTTGACAGGACCTGCTAACCATAAGAGATTACACGCCACAGGAGATGGAGAAACCCACTGAAGATAAGAGATGGAGAGAGAACCCCGTTGACCATAAGAGCTTAAACTCTACAGAAGAGAGACTTACCCAGTGACTCTGGAGATGGAAAATACTGTCGTACAAACTGTGCTCCGTTGTGAACCGCTGATCTGTGATGGCCCAGATACTGACTATACAAGATATGATAATCCGCTAGATGTCACAGCTGCAGGACAATATGGGAGGCCCACACAGAAACACAAAATTACATTAACTTGCTCTCTAATGCTTCTGCAGTGTGGAAAAGGTGTTGGGCAAGATTTTTATTTTTTTGCGTACTGCGATTGGAATGTGAAAATCTTAAAATTTATGTGAAGCCGCAAATTTCAGGAAATTTGACTCAAACTCAGTCAGCGGAGGATATGAGAAGTTGTTTGTACCTTTGAGATGTTACAAGGACATAAGTGTAGTGTCAGCTATTACATTGTTCTGAATCAATAAACAAAAGCACAACAAAGTATAACATAGCTAGAGATGATCTAAATATAATTGTCACCCCAAGCAAAAATGCAACTATGTTATAACTACAATTCAGAACCAATCGCTGAAAAATATAACAGAAAGGAGGTGGGTCACAAGGACCCAGAAGAAACGATCAATAAGTCCAAGTCATAAAAATAAACAACTTTATTAATATAACATATACAAAAAAATACAAATGTACAAATACATATAATATGAAGAACAGAGTAGATGAAAAGTGCCACCAGGTGTACTAGGACACCACCAAGACATAAAAACATATTAGGGGCGCAAGGAACCAGACACATCCATACCTATACCGGTATATGGGATCAGGGGTACAATAACCTCATACATCACATGTTCAATATATAGGAAACCATCCTTAATCAAATGTGATGAGATGTGGATGACCCCCATATGATCAACCATACCCAATAACAGATAATATATATCACAAAGAGAACCAATGATCCACGGTGTCAGATCTATATCAAATGCATATGTATATCATTACCTCTAAATAGAGCACCGGGTAGGATGTGCACAGGGACCGTGCTCCCTCCCCAACGCACGTTTCGGCTATCACACCTTCCTCAGGGGGAATAAGGTGGACAACTAGATGTGTGATTAAATACCAATCGGTACCGGAAGTACCCGGGACAGACCCGGAAGTAACATATCGTAACCCTGGTAACCATGATATATATCCCCCAATACAAAAGATAAATACATAAAAGACGGAGAAATCAGCCCGAACCTACCAGGCAGTGCACGCGCCGCAGATCGCCGACCGCCAGTCAATCACAGGGCCCTGTGAAGACCGGCGACGGACGAACACACAGCGCTGACACCAACCTGGCAGGGGAACACAAACGCGCATGCGCAGAATAGCGATACTAGCCCGCAGCCAGGAAGACAATAGCAAGCCTAGCAGCCGCGCCACCAACACACACGGCGCAGGCGCCAACCAGGCACAGAGACATGGATACGCGTGCGCAAAAAGGCAATACACCGCCGCAGCAGAATGGAAAAAAGCGTGTACAGCGCAGACGCCAATAAAACAAGCAGCGCACGCGCGCATGCGCAGAATGATATCGAGGACCGATACCACCATGATGAAAAAGGGAAAGAGGTACCCAAATAAAAACAATGAACAAATACAAGAACGCAATACGGTACATATATACAGAAACACATAAGTGAAAATACACATGGAGTATGGATAATTGTGCAATATCTTGTTATATAATAATAACACGCAAGTCAACGTGTAAATTATTAAACCGGAGTAGTCCAAAAAGTCCTTAAACTTGGAGATAGCTTCAAGGGAATCAACCGGCAGCCCTTAGTGTCGCTCCATAATGGAAGCTACCAATCCGGTGAAACATTACATGGAGTCTTGAAAGGTAAATGTATCCACTCCTCCTCAAAGTGCAGAAAAAACGATGTAAACATAACCAACAACACCTAGTCAAAAACAAAATGTAAAAATTAATAACATATAAAAACAAAAAATACATAAAAGCCGCAGCAGTATCCCGCAAAGATGTAAAAAGTGGACGGTGATCACAAAAAGGATGAGAAATTAAGCGCCTCATTGAGCCCCCGTGGATAAACCGTGCCCAAAGTCCATATCCAGCGAGACTCAAGCTGGGCCAGACGTTGAGAAATATTGCCACCCCGAATACCCAGGTCAATAATATCAATGCCCTTAACACGTAACTCCTTACTATTACAGCTATGATGTGTTTTAAAATGCCTTGGTATAGTTTTGAGAAGGGCTATATCCACCTGGTCGCTGGCCGCCTGAATGCCACGCACGTGCTCCCTGACCCGTACCTTAAGTTGGCGTGTGGTAAGACCTACGTAAATCAGGGAGCACGGACACGTGGCATAATAGATAACATTCCTAGACTCACAGGTGATGGACTTCTCGATTTTATAGGTCTTACACCCCGATGAATCAACAAATGAGTCACTACGATCCACATTTATACAGGCAACACAGCGACCACAGGGCCTACAGCCCCTCCTAGCCGGAAAGTCATCCAAAAACGTTCTGGGAGAACCGCCATTATAATGGCTACGAGTAAGACGATCTCGCAGGTTTCTAGCACGTCGAAAGGTGATGGCGGGCTTATTAGGAAGAATCTTAGCGATGGTATTATCAGTCATCAGTATAGGCCACGCTCTTTTAAGAGCTGCACGTACTGACTCTGATTGGGTATTAAAATTGGTAATAAACCTTACCACACCAGAGTCATTTGTGCCCTTTTTCGTTTGGTATAATAGTGAATTCCTCTCTGACCACTTAGCTTTATGATAAGCCCTTTTAACAGCCCTACGACTATACCCTCTCTCGATAAATCGTTGCTTTAATTTATCTGCCTCGGCCTCAAAAAGTTGCTGCGTCGAACATATACGCCGGAGACGTAAAAATTGTCCCACAGGTACGGCGCGAATCATGTGAGCAGGATGTGAGGAGGAGGCGTGGAGCAGCATATTTGTAGATGTGGGTTTTCGGTATATATTAGTACTGACGTACCCGCCAACATCCTTCCGGAGCATAACATCTAGAAACTCAACTTTGTCAGGATGATAATTGACCGTAAGGCGTATGTTCAGATCATTATTATTAACCGCCTTAAAGAAAAGGTCAAGAGCTGAAGAAGAACCCTGCCAGATAAGGAAGACGTCGTCGATGTACCGCGCCCAGGATAGGACGCAGCACACCGACGACGAACAACCATCTGACAGGAAGAGGTCCCTCTCCCACAGCCCCAGGAACAAATTTGCATAGGAGGGGGCAAAAGCCGCCCCCATAGCAGTGCCCTGGAGCTGCAGGTAGAGGGACCCCTTAAAAGTAAAAAAATTGTGGGTGAGAGTAAATTCTAACACCTCTAGTACTAGGGCTTTGAAACCGGGGGAGTAATCGGATGTATCTAAAAAAAATTTAACCGCACGTAAACCGTCACAATGACGGATGCTTGTATATAAGGACTCGACGTCAGCTGTAACAAGGAGGGTGTCAGAGTCCAAAGAAAGACCATCCACCATCCTAAGCAGCTGCGTCGTGTCCTTAAGGAAGGAGGGGAGACCCACCACCAAAGGCTGAAGTATGGAATCTATCCATTTATTGATATTCTCCAGGAAGTTCCCCCGCCCTGACACAATTGGACGTTCAGGGGGAACCTTGATGTTCTTATGTACCTTAGGGAGGAGATAAAATGTAGGAATGGTCGGTTCTTTAACAGTTAATGCTGCAGCCAGCTCTTTCGTAATAATTTCACCATCGACAGCAGCTAACAGAATAGTGGACAACTGGACACAAAAGGCGGACAAGGGGTTAAATGTAAGCTTCTTGTAACAAACCGAATTTCTCAGCTGATGGAATGCTTCGCGTTCATACATGGCAATAGGCCAAATAACAATATTACCCCCCTTGTCCGCCGGTTTGATTACCACACCTGGAAGCTGCTGAAGATGGCGAAGGCGCTGCCTCTCCTCCCTAGTTAGGTTATCCCCCTGGATGTGCTGAGGAATTTCCATAAAGTCATTGGTGACTACCTGCACAAACAGATCGATAGCATTGCAATTGGACAGGGGGGGGGAAACTCCTGGAGCGAGGTCTGATAGATGGGGGTATCCTACCTCCCTCCGTGGATTTATGTTCATCCGATAGCTCCTCCAGTATCCTCAAGGCTACTTGCTCTTCGTCTGAGGGAAAAAGGGCATACAGATTATCGTCAAAGAAGTATCTTTTTAATAATAAGGAACGAGCAAAGATATGTAAGTCCTTTATAATCGTAAAGGTATCTAAACCTGCTGACGGAGAAAAGGAGAGGCCTCTATTGAGTAAAGCTAAATCAGATGTAGTTAATGTATGCTCACTCAAATTGATTACCTTATTATCACTCTGTCCTTTATCAGGGGACCGACCACCCTGACGCTTATATGGATGATAATTATGTTTGCGAGGTCTTTTATATCCCATCCCAGAGCGGGTAACTATAGAGGATATAGAGGCATCAGAAGTCTCGCCAGCTGAAGAAATTGATGAAAAGGAACCAGCTCGATTCTTTATCTGTAATTGTGATGTTTTTTTAGCCCAACGATAGACAGTTTTAAGCTGATAGTCTTTAATGTCCCTGTTGAATTTATTAGTTTGATTTTCATGAATCTTCTTCAGCGTCTGATCCAAACTTTTCTCAAGATTGAGTTCAAAAGACTGAATCCTATCCTCCGTACAGATGGCGCGAAGGTCAGCCTGTGCCACATCAATCAGTTTATCAATATCCTCAATTGATTTAGTATTCATCCTAATGAGTAACTGCATCAAGGTATTCGAACAGCTGCTACACGCCTCCTCCCACTCACTGATGAATGTACTATCATCGACTGGGTAAGCAGGAGTGACTCGCACTCTAAGACCTCTAGGGATCATAGAGCGCGACACATATTTTTCTAAAAAAGCCCGGTTCCACCAGAGTTTAGTGCGCTTAACAAGTAGACTCTGAACTGAGGCACATTTCTCATCCAATAGGTAGTCACCCGCCCGCTGAACACCAGCAGCGCCATCACCAAACACCTGTTCCATTTGTCCGAGCCAAACACGTTCTCTGGCTCTGTAGTCCATATTGTCGTGCAAAGCACCTGTGCAGGACACAGTAAGAATATAATGAATAAACAAAAGCACAACAAAGTATAACATAGCTAGAGATGATCTAAATATAATTGTCACCCCAAGCAAAAATGCAACTATGTTATAACTACAATTCAGAACCAATCGCTGAAAAATATAACAGAAAGGAGGTGGGTCACAAGGACCCAGAAGAAACGATCAATAAGTCCAAGTCATAAAAATAAACAACTTTATTAATATAACATATACAAAAAAATACAAATGTACAAATACATATAATATGAAGAACAGAGTAGATGAAAAGTGCCACCAGGTGTACTAGGACACCACCAAGACATAAAAACATATTAGGGGCGCAAGGAACCAGACACATCCATACCTATACCGGTATATGGGATCAGGGGTACAATAACCTCATACATCACATGTTCAATATATAGGAAACCATCCTTAATCAAATGTGATGAGATGTGGATGACCCCCATATGATCAACCATACCCAATAACAGATAATATATATCACAAAGAGAACCAATGATCCACGGTGTCAGATCTATATCAAATGCATATGTATATCATTACCTCTAAATAGAGCACCGGGTAGGATGTGCACAGGGACCGTGCGCCCTCCCCAACGCACGTTTCGGCTATCACACCTTCCTCAGGGGGAATAAGGTGGACAACTAGATGTGTGATTAAATACCAATCGGTACCGGAAGTACCCGGGACAGACCCGGAAGTAACATATCGTAACCCTGGTAACCATGATATATATCCCCCAATACAAAAGATAAATACATAAAAGACGGAGAAATCAGCCCGAACCTACCAGGCAGTGCACGCGCCGCAGATCGCCGACCGCCAGTCAATCACAGGGCCCTGTGAAGACCGGCGACGGACGAACACACAGCGCTGACACCAACCTGGCAGGGGAACACAAACGCGCATGCGCAGAATAGCGATACTAGCCCGCAGCCAGGAAGACAATAGCAAGCCTAGCAGCCGCGCCACCAACACACACGGCGCAGGCGCCAACCAGGCACAGAGACATGGATACGCGTGCGCAAAAAGGCAATACACCGCCGCAGCAGAATGGAAAAAAGCGTGTACAGCGCAGACGCCAATAAAACAAGCAGCGCACGCGCGCATGCGCAGAATGATATCGAGGACCGATACCACCATGATGAAAAAGGGAAAGAGGTACCCAAATAAAAACAATGAACAAATACAAGAACGCAATACGGTACATATATACAGAAACACATAAGTGAAAATACACATGGAGTATGGATAATTGTGCAATATCTTGTTATATAATAATAACACGCAAGTCAACGTGTAAATTATTAAACCGGAGTAGTCCAAAAAGTCCTTAAACTTGGAGATAGCTTCAAGGGAATCAACCGGCAGCCCTTAGTGTCGCTCCATAATGGAAGCTACCAATCCGGTGAAACATTACATGGAGTCTTGAAAGGTAAATGTATCCACTCCTCCTCAAAGTGCAGAAAAAACGATGTAAACATAACCAACAACACCTAGTCAAAAACAAAATGTAAAAATTAATAACATATAAAAACAAAAAATACATAAAAGCCGCAGCAGTATCCCGCAAAGATGTAAAAAGTGGACGGTGATCACAAAAAGGATGAGAAATTAAGCGCCTCATTGAGCCCCCGTGGATAAACCGTGCCCAAAGTCCATATCCAGCGAGACTCAAGCTGGGCCAGACGTTGAGAAATATTGCCACCCCGAATACCCAGGTCAATAATATCAATGCCCTTAACACGTAACTCCTTACTATTACAGCTATGATGTGTTTTAAAATGCCTTGGTATAGTTTTGAGAAGGGCTATATCCACCTGGTCGCTGGCCGCCTGAATGCCACGCACGTGCTCCCTGACCCGTACCTTAAGTTGGCGTGTGGTAAGACCTACGTAAATCAGGGAGCACGGACACGTGGCATAATAGATAACATTCCTAGACTCACAGGTGATGGACTTCTCGATTTTATAGGTCTTACACCCCGATGAATCAACAAATGAGTCACTACGATCCACATTTATACAGGCAACACAGCGACCACAGGGCCTACAGCCCCTCCTAGCCGGAAAGTCATCCAAAAACGTTCTGGGAGAACCGCCATTATAATGGCTACGAGTAAGACGATCTCGCAGGTTTGTAGTGACTCATTTGTTGATTCATCGGGGTGTAAGACCTATAAAATCGAGAAGTCCATCACCTGTGAGTCTAGGAATGTTATCTATTATGCCACGTGTCCGTGCTCCCTGATTTACGTAGGTCTTACCACACGCCAACTTAAGGTACGGGTCAGGGAGCACGTGCGTGGCATTCAGGCGGCCAGCGACCAGGTGGATATAGCCCTTCTCAAAACTATACCAAGGCATTTTAAAACACATCATAGCTGTAATAGTAAGGAGTTACGTGTTAAGGGCATTGATATTATTGACCTGGGTATTCGGGGTGGCAATATTTCTCAACGTCTGGCCCAGCTTGAGTCTCGCTGGATATGGACTTTGGGCACGGTTTATCCACGGGGGCTCAATGAGGCGCTTAATTTCTCATCCTTTTTGTGATCACCGTCCACTTTTTACATCTTTGCGGGATACTGCTGCGGCTTTTATGTATTTTTTGTTTTTATATGTTATTAATTTTTACATTTTGTTTTTGACTAGGTGTTGTTGGTTATGTTTACATCGTTTTTTCTGCACTTTGAGGAGGAGTGGATACATTTACCTTTCAAGACTCCATGTAATGTTTCACCGGATTGGTAGCTTCCATTATGGAGCGACACTAAGGGCTGCCGGTTGATTCCCTTGAAGCTATCTCCAAGTTTAAGGACTTTTTGGACTACTCCGGTTTAATAATTTACACGTTGACTTGCGTGTTATTATTATATAACAAGATATTGCACAATTATCCATACTCCATGTGTATTTTCACTTATGTGTTTCTGTATATATGTACCGTATTGCGTTCTTGTATTTGTTCATTGTTTTTATTTGGGTACCTCTTTCCCTTTTTCATCATGGTGGTATCGGTCCTCGATATCATTCTGCGCATGCGCGCGTGCGCTGCTTGTTTTATTGGCGTCTGCGCTGTACACGCTTTTTTCCATTCTGCTGCGGCGGTGTATTGCCTTTTTGCGCACGCGTATCCATGTCTCTGTGCCTGGTTGGCGCCTGCGCCGTGTGTGTTGGTGGCGCGGCTGCTAGGCTTGCTATTGTCTTCCTGGCTGCGGGCTAGTATCGCTATTCTGCGCATGCGCGTTTGTGTTCCCCTGCCAGGTTGGTGTCAGCGCTGTGTGTTCGTCCGTCGCCGGTCTTCACAGGGCCCTGTGATTGACTGGCGGTCGGCGATCTGCGGCGCGTGCACTGCCTGGTAGGTTCGGGCTGATTTCTCCGTCTTTTATGTATTTATCTTTTGTATTGGGGGATATATATCATGGTTACCAGGGTTACGATATGTTACTTCCGGGTCTGTCCCGGGTACTTCCGGTACCGATTGGTATTTAATCACACATCTAGTTGTCCACCTTATTCCCCCTGAGGAAGGTGTGATAGCCGAAACGTGCGTTGGGGAGGGCGCACGGTCCCTGTGCACATCCTACCCGGTGCTCTATTTAGAGGTAATGATATACATATGCATTTGATATAGATCTGACACCGTGGATCATTGGTTCTCTTTGTGATATATATTATCTGTTATTGGGTATGGTTGATCATATGGGGGTCATCCACATCTCATCACATTTGATTAAGGATGGTTTCCTATATATTGAACATGTGATGTATGAGGTTATTGTACCCCTGATCCCATATACCGGTATAGGTATGGATGTGTCTGGTTCCTTGCGCCCCTAATATGTTTTTATGTCTTGGTGGTGTCCTAGTACACCTGGTGGCACTTTTCATCTACTCTGTTCTTCATATTATATGTATTTGTACATTTGTATTTTTTTGTATATGTTATATTAATAAAGTTGTTTATTTTTATGACTTGGACTTATTGATCGTTTCTTCTGGGTCCTTGTGACCCACCTCCTTATTGTTCTGAATCAGTAGCTGTATTAGGGTTACAACCTCAGCGTGCGTCCTCTCAGCTTGTCTACAACCTTTCAAGACATTACAACTCCTTTAGACAAGTGAAATGTGGTGGTATTATATGGCCGGCAGGGCTGCAATCCTTGACATCTGCAACAGTAAACATTCCAGACGTGGGTCTGAAATCACCACTCACATTGCTAGACAATGGCTGAGATAATCAAAAACATTTGTGCTTCATAGTAAGTTTGGACTTTTAAGACTTTTTAGGATGTTCAGGACATTATACTATTCTTGGCAAACAAAGAAATACAAGTTCCTATACAGATCATGTTATAGATTTGAAATTTTGTGAGGTCATTGTAGTAACTTGCACGGCTATATGGGCTTGAGGAAAGTAGTAGATTGTTTTATTGTCTGGAAAAAAAAAATAAAACCAGATAAGGATGTGAAAGGTGATCAATCCAGCTGCACAGTCATCTTTGTTTCAGGTTGTTAACATCAATTATCAACTTGCTGATATGCCAAACATTTTTAAAGGGAATAACTCACAGCTAAAATCCTCTTTCATGTACCATTCAGGAGGACACTGACCTTTCATGGGGGTATTATGTTCCTGCCTTCCCTCTATCTGCCAGGATGGAGAGCCGGCCAGTATAATCTCATCTACAGTGGGTACGGAAAGTATTCAGACCCCTTTAAATTTTTCACTCTGTTTCATTGCAGCCATTTGGTAAATTCAAATTACTGTACAATCTGCACCCCATCTTGACTGAAAAAGAGCAGAAATGTAGAAATGTTTGCAAATTTAATAAAAAAAACAAAAACTGAAATATCACATGGTCATAAGTATTCAGACCCTTTGCTCAGACATTCATATTTAAGTCACATGCTGTCAATTTCCTTGTGATCCGATTTGGAAAGGCGCACACCTGTCTATATAAGACCTCACAGCTCACAGTGCATGTCAGACCAAATGAGAATCATGAGGTCAAAGGAACTGGCCAAAGAGCTCAGAGACAGAATTGTGGCAAGGCACAGATCTGGCCAAGGTTACAACAGAATTTCTGCAGTACTCAAGGTTCCTAAGAGCACGGTGGCCTCCATAATTCTTAAATGGAAGACGTTTGGGACCACCAGAAGTCTTCCTAGACATGGCTGTTCAGTCAAACTGAGCAGTCGTGGGAGAAGAGCCTTGGTGAGTGAGGTAAAGAAGAACCACAAGATCACTGTGGCTGAGCTCCAGAGATGCAGTAGGGATATGGGAGAAAGTTCCACAAAGTCAACTATCACTGCAGCCTTCCACAAGTCAGGCCTTTATGGCAGAGTGGCCTATGAAAGCCTCTCCTCAGTGCAAGACATATGAAAATCCGCATAGAGTTTGCTAAAAAAACACATGAAAGACTCCCAGACTATAAAAAATAAGATTCTCTGGTCTGATGAGACGAAGATAGACCTTTATGGTGATAATTCTAAGTGGTATGTGTGGAGAAAATTAGGCACTGCTCATCACCTGCCCAATACAATCCCAACAGTGAAACATGGTGGTGGCAGAATCATGCTATGGGGGTGTGTGTTTCAGCTGCAGGAACAGGACGACTGGTTGTCATTGAAGCAAACATGTATGTGGCCAAGTACAGAGATATTCTGGATAAAAACCTTTTCCAGAGTGCTCTGGACATCAGACTTGGCCAAAGGTTTACCTTCCAACACAATGACACTAAGCACACAGCTAAAATAACAAAGGAGTGGCTTCAGAACAACTCTGTGACCATTCTTGACTGGCCCAGCCAGAGCCCTGACCCAAACCCAATTGAGCATCTCTAGAGAGACCTGAAAATGGCTGTCCACCAATGTTCACCATCCAAGCTGACGGAACTGGAGAGGATCTGCAAGGAAGAATGGCAGAGGATCCCTAAATCCAGGTGTGAAAAACTTGTTGCATCATTCCCAAGAAGACTCATGGCTGTACTAGCTCAAAAGGTGCTTCTACTCAACACTGAGCAAAGGGTCTGGATACTTATGACCATATGATATTTCAGTTTCTTTTTTAATAAATTTGCAACAATTTCTACATTTTTTTTTCAGTCAAGAGGGGGTGCAGAGTGTACATTAACCCCTTTACCCCCAAGGGTGGTTTGCAGGTTAATGACCGGGCCATTTTTTACAATTCTGACCACTGTCCCTTTATGAGGTTATAACTCTGGAACGCTTGCATGGATCCCGGTGATTCTGACATTGTTTTCTCACGACATATAGTTGAAACGCCCCCAGACACAGGGCCACGTGTTCTCGGTACCGGGCCTCTCTGGTTTGGTTCTGAAGCTGTCACGGTGGCTAGACCCGGTCCGGGACCCTGCTAAGGGGCGTCCAATAAAGGTGGTACAGTCTGTCAGGGATTCGTGACGCCACCTGTGGTGTTCGGTCAGGGTGACCGACGCTGCTGTGGGGTCCGCTGGGTGATGGAATAGCAGCTGGATGGTATACCTTCCCACAGGTGAAGTATGTCCCCAGGGCTTCCCAGTAAGGTGGATTGTGATGGTGTGAGGTGCAGTCAATAACGAGGACACAAGGTTGCAGTCTCTTTACCTCTTTACTGAAGACTTCAGGATCCGCAATCCAGAGCACGCTTAACAGGTCTATCCGAGACCGGCCGGTCCGATGGGCACTTCCAGAATTCCCTTTGCAGGTGGAAATTGTTGCCTACCAATAGCGCCTGTGTGTTGTAGTGCTACCCTGCTGAGCATTCAGAATAGTCCTCACAACTTCTGTTCTCGTTCGTTCGTTCTAATATGTTCCAGATGTTTCTAGTTCAACGTCCCCCAGGTATGTTATGGCTAGGACGCACCCGTATGACGGGAAGGCCTGGAGGTCTTCCGGGACCCTAGAGACGCCCCTCTCCCACTGTTGCCCCCTATGTCTTCGTAGGTGTTTAGGTGAGACAGCCAACCTATAATAACTATCCTGTGGAGTTTGAAGTAAGGCGTAGAGTCAGTTACTCCCTCGGTGTTCCGGCCACCGGCTACGCGCCTCAGTAGGATCTTGCCTCGGTCTCACGGCACGACTCCTACTTGCTCTCGTTTGTGCTTGATCTCGTTTCTCACTGTCTCACAATATCCTTCGCTTCATGTCTCTTTCTTAGGATACCGCCGTGGGGTGTGCAGGCGCGGTTCTGTAACATTCTATTCTGGTCGCTAGGTGCCTGCCAGGTTCCCACGCCTGACAGGGACCCCCCTGTGTCTTCTCCCTTCAACACCCCCTGCCACGGGATGTTGCCTGAATCCAACCCAGTCAGCTTCTGACTAACTTTCTATCCAACCCCTAGTTTTACCAGTGTGAGGAGTGGCCCAATAAATAAAGCCTTTGGCTCCCCCTAGTGGCCGGAGTGTGAAGTGTAATGTGTGCTGGTGATACCTGGTCAGTAGAATTCCTTCAGTGCCATCAGACGTACCATCACTCCCCTTAGTGGCAGAGTGTCATACTGCAACGACCAGATCTCTGGGACGCTGCATTGTACTTCATGTTAGTGGTAAAATTTTCTTGACATTACTTGAGTTTATTTGTGAAAAAAATGGAAATTTGCCGAAAACTTTGAATTTTCATGCCCTTAACCCCTTCATGACCCAGCCTATTTTGACCTTAAAGACCTTGCCGTTTTTTGCAATTCTGACCAGTGTCCCTTCATGAGGTAATAACTCAGGAACGCTTCAATGGATCCTAGCGGTTCTGAGATTGTTTTTTCGTGACATATTGGGCTTCATGTTAGTGGTAAATTTAGGTCAATAAATTCTGTGTTTATTTGTGATAAAAACGGAAATTTGGCGAAAATTTTGAAAATTTCGCAATTTTCACATTTTGAATTTTTATTCTGTTAAACCAGAGAGTTATGTGACACAAAATAGTTAATAAATAACATTTCCCACACGTCTACTTTACATCAGCACAATTTTGGAAACAAAATTTTTTTTTGCTAGGAAGTTATAAGGGTTAAAATTTGACCAGCGATTTCTCATTTTTACAACGAAATTTACAAAACCATTTTTTTTAGGGACCACCTCACATTTGAAGTCAGTTTGAGGGGTCTATATGGCTGAAAATACCCAAAAGTGACACCATTCTAAAAACTGCACCCCTCAAGGTGCACAAAACCACATTCAAGAAGTTTATTAACCCTTCAGGTGCTTCACAGCAGCAGAAGCAACATGGAAGGAAAAAATGAACATTTAACTTTTTAGTCACAAAAATGATTTTTCAGCAACAATTTTTTTATTTTCCCAATGGTAAAAGGAGAAACTGAACCACGTACGTTGTTGTCCAATTTGTCCTGAGTACGCTGATACCTCATATGTGGGGGTAAACCACTGTTTGGGCGCACGGCAGGGCTTGGAAGGGAAGGAGCGCCATTTGACTTTTTGAATGAAAAATTGGCTGCACTCTTTAGCGGACACCATGTCACATTTGGAGAGCCCCCGTGTGCCTAAAAATTGGAGCTCCCCCACAAGTGACCCCATTTTGGAAACTAGACGCCCCAAGGAACTTATCTAGATGCATAGTGAGCCCTTTAAACCCCCAGGTGCTTCATAAATTGATCCGTAAAAATGAAAAAGTACTTTTTTTTCACAAAAAAATTCTTTTAGCCTCAATTTTTTCATTTTCACATGGACAACAGGATAAAATGGATCCTAAAATTTGTTTGGCAATTTCTCCTGAGTACACCGATACTTCACATGTGGGCGTAAACCACTGTTTGGGCACATGGTAAGGCTCGGAAGGGAAGGAGCGCCATTTGACTTTTTGAATTAAAAATTATCTCCATCGATAGCGGACACCATGTCGCGTTTGGAGAGACCCTGTGTGCTTAAACATTGGAGCTCCCCCACAAGTGACCCCATTTTGGAAACTGGACCCCCCAAGGAACTTATCTAGATGCCTAGTGAGCACTTTAAACCCTCAGGTGCTTCACAAATTGATCCGTAAAAATGAAAAAGTACTTTTTTTTCACAAAAAATTTATTTTCGCCTCAATTTTTTCATTTTCACATGGGCAATAGGATAAAATGGATCCTAAAATTTGTTGAGCAATTTCTCCCGAGTACGCCGATACCTCATATGTGGGGGTAAACCACTGTTTGGGCACACGGCAGGGCTCGGAAGGGAAGGCGCGCCTTTTAACTTTTTGAATGGAAAATTAGCTCCAATTGTTAGCGGACACCATGTCGCATTTGGAGAGCCCCTGTGTGCCTATGCAATGGAGCTCCCCCACAAGTGACCCCATTTTGGAAACTAGACCCCCCAAGGAACTTATCTAGATGCATACTGAGCACTTTAAACCCCCAGGTGCTTCACAGAAGTTTATAATGCAGAGCCATGAAAATAAAAAATAATTTTTCTTTTCTCAAAAATGATTTTTTAGCCTGGAATTTCCTATTTTGCCAATGGTAATAGGAGAAATTGGACCACAAATGTTGTTGTCCAGTTTGTCCTGAGTATGCAGATACCCCATATGTGGGGGTAAACCACTGTTTGGGCCCACGGCAGGGCTCAGAAGGGAAGGCACGCCATTTGGCTTTTTAAATGGAAAATTATCTCCAATCATTAGCGGACACCATGTCGCGTTTGGAGAGCCCCTGTGTGCCTAAACATTGGAGATCTCCCACAAATTACCCCATTTTGGAAACTAGACCCCCAAAGGAACTAATCTAGATGTGTAGTGAGCACTTTGAACCCTCAAGTGCTTCACAGAAGTTTATAACGCAGAGCCATGAAAATAAAAAAAAAAAATTATTTTCTCAAAAATGAATTTTAGCCCGCAATTTTTTATTTTCCCAAGGGTAACAGGAGAAATTTGACCCCAAAAGTTGTTGTCCAGTTTCTCCTGAGTACGCTGATACCCCATATGTGGGGGTAAACCACTGTTTAGGCACATGCTGGGGCTCGGAAGTGAAGTAGTGACGTTTTGAAATGCAGACTTTGATGGAATGCTCTGCGGGCGTCACGTTGCGTTTGCAGAGCCCCTGATGTGGCTAAACAGTAGAAACCCCCCACAAGTGACCCCATTTTGGAAACTAGACCCCGAAAGGAACTTATCTAGATGTGAGGTGAGCACTTTGAACCCCCAAGTGCTTCACAGAAGTTCATAACACAGAGCAGTGAAAATAATAAATACGTTTTCTTTCCTCAAAAATAATTTTTTAGCCCAGAATTTTTTATTTTCCCAAGGGTTACAGGAGAAATTGGACCACAAAAGTTGTTGTCCAGTTTCTCCTGAGTACGCTGATGCCCCATGTGTGGGGGTAAACCACTGTTTGGGCACACGTGGGGGCTCAGAAGGGAAGTAGTGACTTTTGAAATGCAGACTTTGATGGAATGGTCTGCGGGCGTCACGTTGCGTTTGCAGAGCCCCTGGTGTGCCTAAACAGTAGAAACCCCCCACAAGTGACCCCATTTTGGAAACTAGACCCCCCAAGGAACTTATCTAGATATGTGGTGAGCACTTTGAACCCCCAAGTGCTTCACAGACGTTTACAACGCAGAGCCGTGAAAATAAAAAATCATTTTTCTTTCCTCAAAAATGATGTTTTAGCAAGCAATTTTTTATTTTCTCAAGGGTAACAGGAGAAATTGGACCCCAGTAATTGTTGCGCAGTTTGTCCTGAGTATGCTGGTACCCCATATGTGGGGGTAAACCACTGTTTGGGCACACGTCGGGGTTCGGAAGTGAGGGAGCACCATTTGAATTTTTGAATACAAGATTGGCTGGAATCAATGGTGGCGCCATGTTGCGTTTGGAGACCCCCTGAAGTGCCTAAACAGTGGAAACCCCTCAATTCTACCTCCAACACACCCCTAACCCTTATCCCAACTGTAGCCGTAACCCTAATCACAACCCTAACCCCAACACACCCCTAACCACAACCCTAACCCCAACACACCCCTAACCCTAACCACAACCCTAATTCCAACCCAACTCTAAGGCTATGTGCCAACGTTGCGGATTCGTATGAGATTTTTCAGCATCATTTTTGAAAAATCCGCGGGTAAAAGGCACTGCGTTTTACCTGTGGATTTACCGTGGATTTCCAGTGTTTTTTGTGCGGATTTCACCTGTGGATTCCTATTGAGGAACAGGTGTAAAACGCTGCGGAATCCGCACAAAGAATTGGCATGCTGCGGAAAATACAACGCAGCGTTCCCGCGCGGTATTTTCTGCACCATGGGCACAGCGGATTTGGTTTTCCATATGTTTACATGGTACTGTAAACCCGATGGAACACTGCTGCGGATCCGCAGCGGCCAATCCGCACCGTGTGCACATAGCCTAATTCTAAAGGTATGTGCACACGCTGCGGAAAACGCTGCGGATCCGCAGCAGTTTCCCATGAGTTTACAGTTCAATGTGAACCTATGGGAACCAAAAATCGCTGTACACATGCTGCGGAAAAACTGCACGGAAACGCAGCGGTTTACATTCCGCAGCATGTCACTTCTTTCTGCGGATTCCGCAGCGGTTTTAGAACTGCTCCAATAGAAAATCGCAGTTGTAAAACCGCAGTGAAATGCGCAGAAAAACCGCGGTAAATCCACGATAAATCGGCAGCGGTTTAGCACTGTGGATTTTTCAAATCCGCTGCGGAAAAATCCGCATAGGACCAGAATACGTGTGCACATACCGAAACCCTAACCCTAGCCCTAACCCCACCCCTAACCCTACCCCTACCCCTAACCCTAGCCCTAACCCTACCCCTACCCCTACCCCTAACCCTAACCCTACCCCTAACCCTAACCCTACCCCTAACCCTAACCCTAACCCTAACCCTACTTCTTACCCCAACCTTAGTGAAAAAAAAAAAAATTCTTTATTTTTTTTATTGTCCCTATCTATGGGGGTGACAAAGGGGGGGGTCATTTACTATTTTTTTTATTTTGATCACTGAGATAGGATATATCTCAGTGATCAAAATTCACTCTGGAACGAATCTGCCGGCAGGCAGATTCGGCGGGCGCACTGCACATGCGCCCGCCATTTTGGAAGATGGCGGCGCCCAGGAAAGAAGACGGACGGACCTCGGGCGGCCAGGTAAGTATAAGGGGGGGGGAGATCAGGGCACGGGGGGGGCGTCGGAGCACGGGGGTGTGGATCGGATCATGGGGGGGGTGGATCGGAACACGGGAGGGAGGATTGGAGCACGGGGAAGGATTGGAGCACGGGGTGAGGGATCGCTGTGCGGGGGGGGGGTGGATCGGAGCACGGGGGGGGTCGCTGTGTGCGGGGGGGGGATCGGAGTGCGGGGGGGTTTGATTGCAGCACAGGGGGTGTGATTGGTGCACGGGGAAGCGGACAGGAGGACGGGGGAGCGGAGCACAGGAAGGAGGGGAGCGGACCACAGATCGGGGGGCTGGGGGGGCGATCGGAGGGGTGGGGTGGGTGCACATAAGTGTTTCCAGCCATGGCCGATGATATTGCAGCATCGGCCATGGCTGGATTGTAATATTTCACCAGTTTTTTAGGTGAAATATTACAAATCGCTCTGATTGGCAGTTTCACTTTCAACAGCCAATCAGAGCGATCGTAGCCACGAGGGGGTGAAGCCACCCCCCCTGGGCTAAACTACCACTCCCCCTGTCCCTGCAGATCGGGTGAAATGGGAGTTAACCCTTTCACCCGGCCTGCAGGGACGCAATCTTTCCATGACGCATATGCTGCGTCATGGGTCGGAATGGCACCGACTTTCATGACGCAGCGTATGCGTCAAAGGTCGGGAAGGGGTTAAATCACAGAGATATGTTACACAAAATACTTAATAAGTAACATTTCCCACATGTGTACTTTACATCAGCACAATTGTGGAACCAAATTTTTTTGTTGTTATGGAGTTATAAGGGTTAAAAGTTGACCAGCAATTTCTCATTTTGACAACACCATTTTTTTTTAGGACCACATCACATTTGAAGTCACTTTGATGGGTCTATATGATAGAAAATACCCATGTGTGACACCATTCTAAAAACTGCACCCGTCAAGGTGCTCAAAACCACATTCAAGAATTTTATTAACCCTTCAGGTGTTTCACAAGAATTTTTGGAATGTTCAAAAAAAATGAACATTTAACTTTTTTTCACAAAAAATTTACTTCAGATCCGATTTGTTTTATTTTCCCAAGGGTAACAGGAGAAATTGGACCCCAATAGTTGATCTGCAATTTGTCCTGAGTACGCTGATACCCCATATGTGGAGGTAAACAACTGTTTTGGCTCATGGCAGAGCTCAGAAGGGAAGGCGCGCCATTTGAATTTTCAATGTAAAATTGGCTGGAATTGAGATAGTATGCCATGTCTCGATTGGAGAGCCCCTGATGTGCCTAAACAGTGGAATCCCCCCAATTCTAACTGAAACACTAACCCAAACACACCCCTAACCCTAATCCCAACCATAACCCAAAAGTGACCCCATTTTGGAAAGTAGACCCCTTAAGGAACTTATCTAGATGTGTGGTGAGCACTTTGAACCCCCAAGTGCTTCACAGAAGTTTTTAATGTAGAGCCGTGAAAATTAAAAATTCATTTTTTTCCCACAAAAATGATCTTTTATCCCCCAATTTTGCATTTTCCCAAGGGTATCTGGAGAAATTGGACCCCAAAGGTTGTTGTGCAATTTGTCCTGAGTATGCTGATACCCCATATGTGGGAGAATACTATTGTTTGGGGGTATGACAGAGCTTGGAAGGGAAGAAGTGGTGTTTTGGAGTGCAGACTTTGATGGACTGGTCTGCGGGCGTCACGTTGCGTTTGCAGAGCCCCTGATGTACCTAAACAGTAGAAACCCCCCCACAAGTGACCCCATATTGGAAACTAGACCCCCCAAGGAACTTATCTAGATGTGTTGTGAGAACTTTGAACCTCCCAGTGTTTCCCTAAAGTTTATAACGCAGAGCCATGAAAATAAAAAATCTTTTCTTTCCACAAAAATGATTTTTTTTTAGCCCTCAGTTTTGTATTTTCCCAAGGGTAACAGGAGAAATTGGACCCCAAAAATTGTTATCCAATTTGTCCTGAGTACGCTGATACCCCATATGTGGGGATAAACCACTGATTGGGTGCACGGCAGAGCTCAGAAGGGAAGGAGCACCGTTTTGCTTTTTCAATGCAGAATTGTATGGATTGAGATCGGACGTCATGTTGCGTTTGCAGAGCCCCTGGTGTGCCAAAAAAGTGGAAACCTCCCAATTCTAACTCCAACCCTAACCCAACACACCCCTAACCCTAATCCCAGCCCTAACCTCGTGAAGCACCTGAAGGGTTAACCCCTTTACCCCCAAGGGTGGTTTGCACGTTAATGACCGGGCCAATTTTTACAATTCTGACCACTGTCCCTTTATGAGGTTATAACTCTGGAACGCTTCAATGGATCCTGGTGATTCTGACATTGTTTTCTCATGACATATTGTACTTCATGACAATGGTAAAAATTCTTTGATAGTACCTGCGTTTATTTGTGAAAAAAACGGAAATTTGGTGAAAATTATAAAAATTTTGCAATTTTCCAACTTTGAATTTTTATGCAATTAAATCACAGAGATATGTCACACAAAATACTTAATAAGTAACATTTCCCACATGTCTACTTTACATCAGCACAATTTTGGAACCAAAATTTTTTTTTGTTAGGGAGTTATAAGGGTTAAAATTTGACCAGCAATTTCTCATTTCTACAACACCATTTTATTTTAGGGACCACATCTCATTTGAAGTCATTTTGAGGGGTCTATATGATAGAAAATACCCAAGTGTGACACCATTCTAAAAACTACACCCCTCAAGGTGCTCAAAACCATATTCAAGAAGTTTATTAACCCTTCTGGTGCTTCACAGGAATTTTTTGAATGTTTAAATAAAAATGAACATTTAACTTTTTTTCACAAAAAATTTAATTCAGCTCCAATTTGTTTTATTTTACCAAGGGTAACAGGAGAAAATGGACCCCAAACATTGTTGTACATTTTGTCCTGAGTATGCCAATACCCCACATGTGGGGGTAAACCACTGTTTGGGCGCATGGCAGAGCTCGGAAGAGAAGGAGTGCCATTTGACTTTTCAATGCAAAATTGACTGGAATTGAGATGGGACGCCATGTTTCGTTTGGAGAGCCCCTGATGTGGCTAAACATTGAAACCCCCCACAAGTGACACCATTTTGGAAAGTAGACCCCCTAAGGAACTTATCTAGAGGTGTGGTGAGCACTTTGACCCACCAAGTGCTTCACAGAAGTTTATAATGTAGAACCGTAAAAATAAAAAATCATATTTTTTCACAAAAATTATCTTTTCGCCCCCAATTTTTTATTTTCCCAAGGGTAAGAGAATTGGACCCCAAAAGTTGTTGTACAATTTGTCCTGAGTACGCTGATAGCCCATATGTGGGGGTAAACCACTATTTGGGCGGATGGGAGAGCTCGGAAGGGAAGGAGCGCCGTTTGACTTTTCAATGCAAAATTGACAGGAATTGAGATGGGACGTCATGTTGCGTTTGAAGAGCCACTGATGTGCCTAAACATTGAAACCCCCCACAAGTGACACCATTTTGGAAAGTAGACCCCCTTAGGAACTTATCTAGATGTGTGCTGAGCGCTTTGACCCACCAAGGGCTTCACAGAAGTTTATAATGGAGAGCCGTAAAAATAAAACAAAAATTTTTTCCCACAAAAATTATTTTTTAGCCCCTAGTTTTGTATTTTCCCGAGGGTAACAGGAGAAATTCGACCCCACAATTTGTTGTCCAATTTGTCCTGAGTGCGCTGATACCCCATATGTGGGGGGGAACCACTGTTTGGGCGCATGGCAGGGCTCGGAAAGGAAGGAGCTCCATTTGGAATGAGGACTTAGATGGAATGGTCTGCAGGTGTCACATTGCATTTGCAGAGCCCCTAATGTACCTAAACAGTAGAAACCTCCCACAAGTGACACCATTTTGGAAACTAGACCCCCTAAGGAACTCATCTAGATGTGTTGTGATAGCTTTGAACCCCCAAGTGTTTCACTACAGTTTGTAACGCAGAGCCGTGAAAATTAAAAAAAAAAATCTTCCCCCCCAAAATTATTTTTTAGCCCCCAGTTTTGTATTTTCCCGAGGGTAAGAGGAGAAATTCGACCCCAAAAGTTGTTGTCCAATTTGTCCTGAGTACGCTGATACCCCGTATGTTGGGGGAAACCACCGTTTGAGCGCATGGCAGAGCTCGGAAGGGAAGGAGCGCCATTTGGAATGCAGACTTAGATGGAATGGTCTGCAGACGTCACATTGCGTTTGCAGAACCCCTAATGTACCTAAACAGTAGAAACCCCCCACAAGTGACCCCATATTGGAAACTAGACCCCCCAGGGAACTAATCTAGATGTGTTGTGAGAACTTTGAACCCCCAAGTGTTTCACTACAGTTTATAACGCAGAGCCGTGAAAATAAAAAATCTTTTTTTTTCCCACAAAAAATATGTTTTAGCCCCGAGTTTTGTATTTTCCCAAGGGTAACAGGAGAAATTGGACCCCAACAGTTGTTGTCCTATTTGTCCTGAGTACGCTGATACCCCATATGTTGGGGTAAACCCCTGTTTGGGCACACGGGAGAGCTCGGAAGGGAAGAAGCACTGTTTTACTTTTTCAACGCAGAATTGGCTGGAATTGAGATTGGACGCCATGTCGCGTTTGGAGAGCCCCTGATGTGCCTAAACAGTGGAAACCCCACAATTATAACTGAAACCCTAATCCAAACACATCCCTAACCCTAATCCCAACAGTAACCCTAACCACACCTCTAACCCTGACACACCCCTAACCCTAATCCCAACCCTATTCCTAACCGGAAATGTAATCTAAACCCTAACTGTAACTTTAGCCCCAACCCAAACTGTAGCCCTAACCCTAACCCTAGCCCTAACCCTAGCCCTAACCCTAGCCCTAACCCTAGCCCTAACCCTAACCCTAGCCCTAGCCCTAACCCTAGCCCTAGCCCTAACTCTAACCCTAGCCCTAATGGGAAAATGGAAATAAATACATTTTTTTAATTTTTCCCTAACTAAGGGGGTGATGAAGGGGGGTTTGATTTACTTTTATAGTGGGTTTTTTAGCGGATTTTTATGATTGGCAGCCGTCACACACTGAAAGACGCTTTTTATTGCAAAAAATATTTTTTGCATTAACACATTTTGAGAGCTATAATTTTTCTATATTTTGGTCCACAGAGTCATGTGAGGTCTTGTTTTTTGCGGGACGAGTTGACGTTTTTATTGGTATCATTTTCGGGAACGTGACATTTTTTGATCGCTTTTTATTCTGATTTTTGTGAGGCAGAATGACCAAAAACCAGCTATTCATGAATTTCTTTTGGGGGAGGCGTTTATACCGTTCCGCGTTTGGTAAAATTGATAAAGCAGTTTTATTCTTCGGGTCAGTACGATTACAGCGACACCTCATTTATATCATTTTTTTATGTTTTGGCGCATTTATACGATAAAAACTATTTTATAGAAAAAATAATTATTTTGGCATCCCTTTATTCTCAGGACTATAACTTTTTTATTTTTTTGCTGATGATGCTGTATTGTGGCTCGTTTTTTGCGGGACAAGATGACGTTTTCAGCGGTACCATGGTTATTTATATCTGTCTTTTTGATCGCGTGTTATTCCACTTTTTGTTCGGCGGTATGATAATAAAGCGTTGTTTTTTGCCTCGTTTTTTTTTTTTTTTTTCCTACGGTGTTTACTGAAGGGGTTCACTAGTGGGCCAGTTTTATAGGTCGGGTCGTTACGGACGCGGCGATACTAAATATGTGTACTTTTATTGTTTTGTTTTTTTTATTTAGATAAAGAAATGTATTTATGGGAATAATATTTTTATTTTTTTTTCATTATTTTGGAATATTTGTTTTTATTTTTTTTTACACATTTGAAATTTTTTTTTTTTACTTTTTTACTTTGTCCCAGGGGGGGACATCACGGATCAGTGATCTGACAGTTTGCACAGCACTCTGTCAGATCACTGATCTGACATGCAGAGCTGCAGCCTTCAGAGTGCCTGCTCTGAGCAGGCTCTGTGAAGCCACCTCCCTCCCTGCAGGACCCGGATCCGTGGCCATCTTGGATCCGGGGCTGGAGGGAGCAGGGAGGGAGGTGAGACCCTCGCAGCAACGCGATCACATCGCGTTGCTGCGGGGGGCTCAGGGAAGCCCACAGGGAGCCCCCTCCCTGCGGGAAGCTTCCCTGTACCGCCGGCACATCGCGATCATCTTTGATCGCGGTGTGCCGGGGGTTAATGTGCCGGGGGCGGTCCGTGACCGCTCCTGGCACATAGTGCCGGATGTCAGCTGTGATAGGCAGCTGACACCCGGCCGCGATCGGCCGCGCTCCCCTCGTGAGCGCCGCCGATCACGCTGGACGTACTATCCCGTCCATGGTCATAGGGGCCCACCCCACATGGACGGGATAGTACGTCCGATGTCAGAAAGGGGTTAATAAACTTCTTGAATGTGGTTTTGCGCACCTTGAGGGGTGCAGTTTTTAGAATGTTTCACTTTTGTTTTTTTCTGTTATATTGGCGCCCCAAACTCACTTCAAATGTGAGATGGTTCCTAAAAAAATGGTTTTGTAAATTTTGTTGGAAAAATGAGAAATCGCTGGTCAACTTTCAACCCTTATAACTTCCTAACAAAAAAGCACTAGAGACTTCTAAGGTGGCCAGCAATGAGTCCAGACCTGAATCGCATAGAACACCTGTGGAGAGATCTAAAAATGGCAGTTTGGAGAAGGCACCCTTCAAATATCAGGGACCTGGAGCAGTTTGCCAAAGAAGAATGGTCTAAAATTCCAGCAGAGCATTGTAAGAAACTCATTGATGGTTACCGGAAGAGGTTGGTCGCAGTTATTTTGGCTAAAGTTGTGCAACCACCTATTAGGCTGAGAGTGTCAATACTTTTGTCTGGCCCATTTTTTGAGTTTTGTGTGAAATGATCAATGTTTTGCTTTTTGCTTCATTCTCTTTTGTGTTTTTTCATTTAAGACAAATTAAATGAAGATAATACCAAATAATTTGTGATTGCAATCATTTTCAGGAAGAAACTGAGTATTATCTGACAGAATTGCAGGGGTGTCAATACTTTTGGCCACAACTGTAGATACATGTAGGGTAGAAATCCTCATCCTGGTTCTTGTTTAATTCAAGTTAAATGTTTTGGTGCAATATCCTCTTTGTACATCAGACTGTGGGTAGGGTTTTCGCCTCTGCCGTGGCTCCTCTTTCTTTGTACGAGCCTCCTTTGTAAAGTTCATGTTTTTGCTGCTGGTGGCGCTTGCGCACATTCACCTCCAGGTGGTTTTCATCAATATGGCAGCGCATGCGCAGATTGAGATTTTGACTCGTCATTGAGCCAAGGTCGGAATCTGCGCATGCGCCACCATCGGCACCATTTTTCTGAAGACATTCGGATGTCAATTTGGGAATTTGGGAGATCCTGCTGAAAGTGGAGATGAAACACAAAACATTGGGCAGTTATTTCAAAAATTTCTGATGGCACAATTTGCCAGAAAAAAAAGTTTTTGAACTACCCAGAGGAGTGAACAACGCCTTTCCTTAAACTTCTGCTTTATGTGGAATGTGGAACTTGAAATGAGGAAAAGGAAACCAGCTCAAACAAATATTAATAAACGTTGTGAAAAATATGTCAATTTCAGAGAAAAGGGATTCTCATTTTAAGGCCTTGTTCAGATGACAACGGGTTTGTGTCTGCTCTAATGTTGACAACTATCATTGTGAAGTGAAGGGGTGGAGGTGAGCTGTGACGTCATCTATTATGAATGTTGAATGCTGTGTCATCTCCTGTTTATAAATGTTACCTTACATTGTAATCCTGTCTCTGATGACAATCAGACTGCTGACAAGTCATCTGTAGAGAACAGGAAGTATGAGTTGGATATTAAGCTTAAAAATGGCAAGGTTTCTGATTTATTAATATTAGTGATGAGCAAATATACTCGTTACTCGAGATTTCCCGAGCACGCTCGGGTGTCCACCGAGTATTTTTTAGTGCTCGGAGATTTAGTTTTCATCGCCTCAGCTGAATGATTTACAGCTACTAGCCAGCTTGATTACATGTGGGGATTCCCTAGCAACCAGGCAACCCCCACATGTACTTATGCTGGCTAACAGATGTAAATCATTCAGCTGCGGCAATAAAAACTAAATCTCCGAGCACTAAAAAATACTCGGAGGACCCCTGAGCGTGCTCGGGAAATCTCAAGTAACGAGTATATTCGCTCATCACTAATTAATATAGATTATGATGTGGAAAATTGAAAAAATATTATCAAAAACATTTAATAAATTCAATTTTTTTCCACATAAAATTAGAATAGAAACGGTCACTTTCTGATGACCTATTTCCTCTAATCCATTTATACATTAAAAATATTTATAATATGGAGAAAATCTAATTGTAAAAAGATAATATGCATTTATCTGAGCTCGTATTTAGTGCTACTGTAAATAAAACTTGTTTGGAAAAAAGATAATTTTAAGTACCGAATACTATTTACATCTTGAACACTGAAAAAAAAACAGTCCGAAAAGTCTTGATAAATGCAATCCCATGTTCAAGGATGTCACAAATAATAAATCAAGCAAAAACAGTCACTCCCAATACTTTACAAATTGACATGATGTGAAACTAATTGAAAAAAAAACCTTGTTAAATAAGATGAAAAGCAAAAAAAAATAACACTCCAAATGTCTCCAAAATACATAATTTGCCCATTTAGTGTCCAACCTATTTAACTGTCTGAAGAATTTTAATCAGTGGGGAAAACTATTCTTCCGACTTTCACATTATTATTGAAGTTTTTAAGAGTTTTTCCTTCTATAAAAATGTATTCTCATTAGGTAAAGCATGAGTTAATAAGAAATAATCCCATACTTACCTCCCAGACTAGTTGCTAATTGCTTGTTAAGATGTCTCCCTCTCAGTCTTGAGCATCAACATCCGTAGTTGGCTACACCCTTCACATTTGTACAAAATTTGAAAACTGCAGTAGATTAGGGTCATTGACTGCGACTCTATGTGAGCCCCCCACCCCCATTCTGATGTTTGTACCCTAAGCCCGACGAAGGACACAAGAGCGAGAGCAGAGAACCAGCGTCAACTCCACAATGGACCCATTAAAGGGATTTTCCAGGCTTGAGTTAAATTGCTGCTGTCACATTGTGAGTGCAGATCTGCGAATCCTGACAGTTTAAATTATGCACACTGTCAGGATTCCCCTCAATTTCCAGATAAAGCAGGTGGACACGTGGCAGCCAGTATACCATCTACATTCTGTTGGTCATATGCCGATTGGATTCTTATCCACTTCTTGGAATTGAACATTGACTGAAGCAAATGAGACTCTAGTCGGCACCGGATGACCTGCTGGATCTGGCAATTTAGTGCACAGTTAGGATTCACCAATCTGCAATCTCATAGTGAGATTGCAGAAATGTAGCTCAATTAAAAAAAACCCCTTTAAAAATAATTTAAAGCAGTGGAAAACCTCTTTAACCTTTGGTACAAATCAGTCTTTGTATATACATGAAGTGAAATACGTATTGGACATGTCACCCATTTCCTAAGTAACTATATTTCTAAAGGTACTAGTGACATGAAATTCTCACCAGATGTCGGTAACAACCTATCCAATCCGCACAGGGAAAAATCAAGCTATAGATGTCCCTAAATAAAGTTATGTGTAATAATTGAGAAATGACACAGGGAACAAGCATTGAACACACTTACTGAAATGTATTAGTTCATACTTCATGTGTTGGTGATGACCGCATCAAGATGCTTCATGTATGGAGAAACTAGTCGCTTGCATTGCTCAGGTGTGGTTTTGGCCCAATCTTCCACACAAACAATATTCAAATGCTGAAGTTTCAATGAACTCTGAGCTTTAGTTCCTTCCATAAATTTTCTATTGGATTCAGGTCCGGTGATTGGCTCGGCCATTCTAGCTGCTTTTTCTTTCTCTGACACTAATTGAGAGTTTCCTTGGTTGTGTGTTTAACTAACAAGAAGAAAAAACTAGACTAATAGGGGTATGCACAACCACATAATTGTAAAATATCCAAAAACCTTTATTATCTGCTCAGAGAATACATGGTTGTGTGTTTGTGATCATTGTTTTGCTGAAATGTCCACCCTCGTTTCAACTTCATCATCCTGGAAGATGGCAGCAGATTTTTATCAAGAATGTCTCGGTACATTTATCCATTCATCCTTCCTTCGACTACATCAAGTTTGCCAGTGCCATATGCTGAAAAACATTCCCACACCATGATGTTCCCACCTCCAAACGTCCCTGTTGATATGGTGGTTTTGGGCGATGTGCAGTGCCTTTTGGCCTCCAAACATGGTCTATATTATGACATCCAAAGAGTTCATATTTTGTCCTATCTGACCAGACTATATTCTATAGAGATCCTGTAGTGACTATTTTTGGTTGGAGAAAGACCGGTAGCTCATGTTAATAATCTACAGTAGTGGCGGGACTTCTGGAGCTGATCAGTATGAAAGTTCACCCCTTAGAGCTGCACACATTTTTGCTTTATTTCTTCTCCCCTCTTATGCAGCTTGTATAGAAGATAGAATGGGAACTTTGTGTCCCTGCCAGAGAGTTTGATAACATTTATCATAGTAATACTTGATTTAATCTTGAATAATATCTATGCTATGGAGATTAATCCATATAGTGTGGTTAGGCATGTGGCTTCCATTGCAGCTCTGCTTGTGTAACATCTGGAAATGAAGAACGTCTAAATGTTTGCTCAAATTTACATTCTTTATACAGACTACCACTTATTTCCATTGTATCATTTCACATTAGCTTCCTCCTCTTCTTTGTCATCCGTGAAAACACAATGTAAAGGGTCAGTTGCTTAGGTCCTTGTGCATACAATCATATTTGTGATCTGGACCACATTGCTTTCAAATAGTGTTAAAGGGGTGGTCCAAAATTCAAATTAATTTTCGGTGTGTCTATTTAATGCTATAATCAAAACTTTTTTTGTAATATGCTTTAATTAAAAATTCCCTATCCTTCCTTAACTACACTATCTAACTGCTATTCTTTTTTTTTCTACTTCCTTTTTGATGACTCTTTGTTTGAGGATCCCAGATTCCCAGTGCATGCTGGGATACTCAAATGAAGTGTCATTAGTGAACTTTGTTTCAGGAGCAGCGATGTGCACAATGGCAGTGTGTTCTCTCACCGGCTCAGATGAGTAGTAACGAGCCAATAAAAAGAGGGCACTGTCAGTGCGCCTTGTAAGAATACCTGGCAAGCAGAGACCAGCAGTGTTGGCTTCTGCACGCCAGGTATTCATCTTACCCACTCACAGTTCACTCTTTTGCCAACTCGTTACTTCTTATCTGATCTGGAAAGAGAGTGCACTGTCTTTGTGCACATCCCACAATGACAGAGAAGGGATGAACCCAGCCCCTGAACGGACTGTCACTGATGATGCTTCGTTCAGGGAGGGGGCAGAGGCTATGGCAGTGACTGCAGCCTTTGTTCCCTGATGACAGTTCCTTTGAGTATCCCAGCATGCACTGGGGATTCTCAACTGAAGCGTCATCAAAAATTAAGTATGATAAAAAAAAGAATCGTAGTTAGATATTGTAGTGAGGGACGGATGGGGAATTTTTAATTAAAGTATATTTAGAAAATAGTTTAGATTGCATTAAATAGATAGGGATTTAGAATGAAAATTAGCTTGCATTTCGGACCACCCCTTTAATACATTTCAATCCATCTCTGCGTGCCCGGCTATTAAAATATGGGGTAAACATATGCTAATTCCTTTCAGAGCTTCTAGCAGAAAAGTCAATCCATGAGATGGTATTTCACTTGGAATTAAGGGCTTGCAGTGTAGCTTGTGATTCACATCCCTCCCAGCTGAACTTGTCTAGACTTTGGGTTGGTATTTTCCATTTTAAATATTCAAATTTCCAGACAATTGTGGCCATTAGTGACACGTTATGTTCTTAGGTTGGTTTTGCAGTGATACTTCTGTATAATTTTGTATTACTACATTGAGCCCTTTATCTCAATAATGTGAGATCACACATTTAAACTTCAAGTAGTCAGAAATTGAGAATGGTAACCAAAAACCAGAACCAGGGGATAATGCCCACAGACCAATTTAAATATCCATCTAACAGCATTATGTCATGCAGTGAGCCAAGGGGATGAACCAGCTGTTCCTGAGGGGCAACAGGGATCTGTAGATACACTGGCAGCGAATTTTAATGTTACAGTAGCTGAAGTGGGTCGCTGGACCCCTAAAGACTTCCCCCTGTCCACAATTATCAATAGCAGGAGGTGGCACTTACAGAGAGGGTGTAGGACCCCGTGGGGGCACTCCTGCCGAGGTGGTGTCTGGGGGCCAATGTTGGAGCGCCCATGATGGTCATGCAATTTCCAGCAGCCAGACACACGGGTGAACTCGTAAACGTAACACTTTACTGAAGGAAATAATCTTAAAGGCAAAGTGGCGGTAATTCACAGAAGAAGTTACACTGCATATTGTGCATATGAAAGAAGGTGTCTTCTCCTTATGAAACAAGCAAGTTTATGGCCCCTCAGGGTGGCCAGAGCACCATTCTTTTCACTTGTCATTGGGAGAAATATTATGCACAGTCAAGGTAATGTTACACTAATGGAAGAACCTTCATGGGTTGGCTCCCTGTGGCGGCACAATAGTGGTATAGCAGTACTCCTGGTTTTGGCCTTACCGTTCCTTATTATGGGGCTAGGTTACACAAGGTTTGTGGCATGGCAGACATGTGAAAAGGTTTCCGGGTGTAAGCACATAGGAAAAACCAGTGTCCAGCCTTATCTCTCCTGACTGTATGAGGCTTCACTCCTTTGAGGAGACGACTCTGTGGAGAATTATGTCTCCTCAGTGTGAACTGGCATGGATTCAGGGAGCACTGGAGTTTCCTTCCTCTGCCTTGAGTAGACAGGACTGGACTGGTTTGTACAAGCTCAGAGGACGTGTGTGGAGCGCCCCCAAGGGCTAGGGGGTATTCGGTACCGGGTCCTTTGGTTCTCAAGGGGGATGTCACAGTGGCTGACCTGGTCCATGGCCCTCGGGAGGCCCGTGTAAAAGGGAGGGGAAAGGTCTTTAAAGGGGAAATGTTCGTGACGCCATCTGTAGTATTCGGTCAGGGTGTCCGATGCTGCTTAGGGGTTCGCTGGGGTGATGTTATGACAGCTAGATGGTATACCTTCCCACAGGTGAAGTATGTCCCCAGGGCTTCCCAGTGTATAAGATGGTGGATGGTGTGAGGCGCAGTGAAGAACGAGGACACAAGGTTGCAGTCTCTTTACCTTTTACTGAATGCTTGAGCATCCACAGTCCAGAGCACCAGATCACAGGACAGGCAGAGTCCGGCCGGTTTGGAGGCAAATCCAGAGTCCCCTTATCCAGGTGGAAATCAGTAGCCTTCCTCTAGCGCCTTGGTGCGGTAGTACCTTATTGCTAAGCCTCTCATAAGGTCCTCACAGATGTTGTAGATGTTATCGATGTTATCTCTCTCTGTCCCCCAGATGGATAAGACAAACCCGTATGACCGGTGGTGTGAGGCTTTTTACAGGGACTCTATCATGCCCCGGCCTCTCGTGGGTGCCACCTTGCCTCCTGGGTATAGGACGGATCAGTATCTTGCAATTAGCTGTCCTGCCGGTCTCTGGAGCAAGGCATAAAGGACTGTTGTCCCTCAGTGTTCCAGCTACCGGGATCCTGCGCCTAAGAAGGAGGCAGCCTGTACAGGGCAGAACTCCTTCTGGTTTCCACTCCTTTTGCTATGACTTCTTCACCCTCTCTACAATACAGTTCTCTGTTCGTGTCATTTCTTAGGAACTGCCGCACGTGGGGCAGGCGCAGCTCCGTGACCTTCTGTCTGGGCCTCTGACAGGATCCCACCCCTGTCAGGGACCAACTACCTGAGCACAGCTCCGCTAGCAACTGCCTAACTTCCTATCCAGGCCACCAGTTTTACCTAAGTGTGAACAGTGCCCTACTAAATAGGAGCATAGCTCCCCCTGGTGGACTGGAGTATGAAATGTGTTGTATGTTTGTGGTACCTGGTAAAGAGATCTCCTTTATTGCCTCCAAACGTAACATCACTCCCCCCTAGAGGAGAATGATATTACTGCAACGACCAGGCCCCTGGGGCGCTGCATGTGCACTGAGCTGGGAGGATGCTCCCAGCCATTTTGTTGGCAGTTTGTTGTGAGGAGATTAATCACCTAACTTTCATACACATATTTGGACCAGTAGATGGCTGCAATGTACAAATTACATTGCAGATTTATGAATCCTCAGTGTACGCACACGCAATGTATTACGGTACATCTCCTAACTTACAGTGCCTAAAGTAGTACTGGCACCTTTAGTGCATACAGTTCTGTGTTTTTAGTATTATTTTTAACATTTCACTGTAAAACTAATAGGAAGCTTAGTCAATGAGTATTTGAATCTTTTGTTTGTGTGGATTTGCAGTAAAATCCGCTTCTAAATCCTTGTAAAAACTGCGTGAATAGACCCTAGAGAGGAAGAGGTCATAGATGCACATGGCTCCCTACAATAGATCATGGGTTTCTTGCTTACTGCCGAATGATTCAGGTTTTCCATAAACTACAGTGGAGCGAGCACAGCTACGACCACCTGTCTAATTCACATACTACTTCACATACTACTTTCTGGAGTGCCAAATGGGTAAAGAGACCCCATTCTCCTGAAGTATGAGGCCTCCAGAGCTGGTTACACAGGGCTCCATTATTACTTGCCAGTCCCTGCTCTTCAGCAGCTGTGTCACTATCCTCTGAGTGTGCCTACTCACATAGAGTTAACCTGTGAGACAAGCATTTTTCTATCCATATGGTTGAGGGCCACTTGGAATGGCATTGCGGGCTAAATGTGACCCCCAGGCCGCAGGTTGTGCACCCCTTTTCTAGAGTATATTGTATGACTTCTCTGTCCTCTCCTTTAATTATCCATGTTGTAATGACGCAGATAACAATGGCTGTAATCTCCATATGCTCAAATTTTTTAGTCTTTGTCACACAACCCCTTTAATACATGTTGATTTTCCCTCTTTTCACGGGTAGACAATACAATGGCTGTGTAGCATATTATATACATGTGCCGACTGTCTTGCCTTCTCTTGGAGACTATTTCTAGAAGACTATTGTGTAAGACTGTATATCAGTATGCCGCACATTATTACTAGGAGAGCATCAGACAACATAGAATTTTAAAGTGGACCAGATGCCCTGTTTATTTTGGAATGTGTTCCTGGAAATCTGCTTAAAAAAAGGGTATATGGAAAGAATTTGCTGTTAAATAACATGTAACTTACATTTCTGTGTTATAGGAATGTTGTTACTCACTGTGACAGTAGGGCAGCATGGTGGCTCAGTGGTTAGCACCGCAGCATTGCAGCAATGGGGTCCTGGTCCAAATCCCACCAAGGACAACATCTGCAAGGAGTTTGTATGTTCTCCCCGTGTGTGTTTGCGTGGGTTTCCTCCCACACTCCAAAGACATCCTGATAGGGAATCTAGATTGTGTGAATTGCTGTGGAATTAATGGCGCTATATAAGTGAGTAAAATAAATAAATAAATGCCAGCATTAGACCTTACTGAATAATATGTATGGACCGCTACTACTTTCAGAACATATAATTCACCGCTGCTACTGTTTTTCCTTTATAGGGAGTGACGCAGAGTGAGTTAGAACAAAGGATCAGATCTGCTGCAAACCTTGAAGAGCTTCTACGTATCACCCATCCCAGAGAGCTGAAGTTATGGAGATGTCGGTCAAAGCTCAAGTCTTACATCAGCTCTGACACCAGGTCTGGGCCCCACCGCTCAACCAGATTTGCTGCCGCATTCTATGATATTGAAATACTGAAAGGTAAATCATACGGCGTATCGTCCAATACTGAACATTTTCTAGCCCATTAAATTGCCTTTAGATTGGTGGGGGTCTGGGTCCTGAGACTTCCAAGACTGTTAGAATAGAGCAGGCTATTCAATCTGGAGGTAATAAAAGGTTGCTTCTCTTTCTTAAAGGGAACCCGTCAGCAGGATTGTACGCAGTAACATACAGACACTGTCAGGTCGGCACCATTATACTGATTAAAATGATACATTGGGTGATGAAATCCATCTTGTGCTTGTTGTTTAATCTTCATTTTCAGTTTTGAGTTAATGATATGCTCGTGCTCCGGGGCGGCCGGTTGTGGTCTGTTTAGGTATTTACAGATCACTGATCCCTCACTGACCGGCCCCCTAGTTTTCTGTAGAAAAAAAGAAAAAACCCTTCTGCTGGCAGGTGCCAGCCCTTTGAGATAGCCGAGAGCGGCTACTGCGCAGGTGAGGGCGGCGCCATCTTGGAGGAGGACATGTTTTTTTTCTTCTCCAGGAAGATAGCACTTCTAGCCATATTTTACTGAAAAACAGGAGCATTTCAGAGAAAAATAGACCTGGGTGCAATCGTGCAGCCCGGCTCTGATCACGTTGTAAGTGGTTTAGGCATCTTAAATCAACTCGAGTTGTGCCTGTTTTCTGTCTAGTTTTTGTAGGTTTTGCCTGATTTTCATTAATTCTTCTTTTAATTTGCACCTTTTTAAATGTCTGTTTTATCTGCTTTCACCTGGTTCTTCTTATGTTCACCATTGTGGGCAGAATTGAGGGTTTCTAGATGTTTTGGTTGATTCATCAATCAAGACTTTTCAAAAAGTTGCAAAATTTGACCCAAATGTATTCCTGTTCTGTACGCCATTCTGAAGACCCTTGGAGTACAAAATAGCAACAAATACCACAAAGACAGAAAAGAAAAGTAACTTAAAAAAAATGCAAATGATGGATCTGGGCCACAGCATGTAGACAATGTGTAATTGTATAGACCAATGCTTCATGTCTGACATAATACCCATAGAATGTGTGCTGGGAATGTATGGAGGCATCTGAGGTCACTTCCTTTCGTGCAGATTATTTAGTCTACATTATATTTGGTAAAAAGTTACATGAAAAGGAAATGTTAATGATCTGACCTGAAACGTGTGTAGACTGATAAGTGGTGTTCAGTGATGGCTGACACATAAAAATGGCATCTTCTAACATGTGCACTCATCCCACCATTCCGACCATGTCTTTGAGAACCACTAATTGTCTGTCAAGGACTTGAGAACCGCAATGTGTTTGACATGTCCGGCCATGGGAACGATTCTAACCGCAGATTTTAAGGAAGTGATCTGTTATAAATAGAAGTTTTCTATTCTGCATGAGCTACTAAAGTCAATGTTATGCTAATGTGGAATATTTTAGTGCTTCATACCAATTACCTGATTGTGTTAGGCAATTTAAAGAGGTTATCCGGAACCTAACATGCATTTTTTAACTATCTATCTTTACACCCTAACTATTATTATTATTATTATTTATTGTTATAGCGCCATTTATTCCATGGCGCTTTACATGTGAGGAGGGGTATACATAATAAAAGCAAGTACAATAATCTTAAACAATACAAGTCATAACTGGTACAGGAGGAGAGAGGACCCTGCCCGCGAGGGCTCACAATCTACAAGGGATGGGTGAGAATACAGTAGGCGAGGGTAGAGCTGGTCATGCAGCGGTTTGGTCAATCGGTGATTACTGCAGGTTATAGGCTTGTCGGAAGAGGTGGGTCTTCAGGCTCTTTTTGAAGGTTCAACTACTACTGTAATTTGCTTTATTACACAATACCCAACACTTCTCCCTATCTATCTAATCCATACATGTGTTATTTTTACTGTAGTTCTTGTAACGTTTCGATTGAGTGGAGTCATAGGTGGCTGGAGCTTCACTCACTCCCAGCAGCCTCCATTGCCCCTCCTGGAACAGCACATTATAGGGGGCAGGGCTGCAGTTACTCACTAGTTTCTTGCATTGCTGCCCCCTCTGAAGATGTCCTGGATCCCTGGTGTTGGATGCTGTGGGCGATGTAAGTGCACCACCAGTACTCTGCTTCTATCTTCTTAGCTTCTGTGAGAAAAGACATCGTCAGGGGGCAGAGATAGAAGCAGTGAGTGACACCAGTGTCGCCCCACAGATTCTAGCAGAGCCCTCAAGTGAATCGTCATCAGGCGTCAGCACTGGTGTCACTCAAGGCATCTATCTCCATTGCTGTAGCTTTTGTGAAAATAGATGCAGTCAGGGAACAGAGATTGAAGCAGGTGGCCGGCGCTGCACTCACATCTCCCACAGCATCCATCACCCAGGATCCAGGACTTCTTCCGGGGGGGTGGTGATGCAAGAAACTAGTGACGTGATGTCCTTTTCCAGGAGGGGCAAGTGGACGCCGTGGGGAGTCTGTGCAGCTCTGGCCTCCTGTGAGGTGACATTTGAGACTCCTCTCAAACAAAACATCACCGGTAATACAGTAAAAATAAAAACACATGTAGGAATTAGCTAGAAAAAGAAAAGTGTAAGGTATTGTATAATGAAGCATATTACAAAAGTGGTTCTGGTGTAAGGATAGATAATTAGAAAATACATTTTCGGTGCCGGACCACCACTTTAAGGCTATATTAACGCAACCCTTGCTTCGGTCTGGGAACTGTTCATGTACAAGAAGTTGCAGTAGGAATTAGTCTTGCCCATGTGGTTAAACTTTTTTAAGGCTTGTTTTAATGCAAAGATGTTCTGCAGTTTTATACGATGCAAAAACATGCAAGAGGTTGTGCACAGACCCAGCCAAGTTCACAATTTGCGGACATGACTGGTCCAAGAATCACAATGTGAACTGGCCTAAGCATGAAGGACTAGAGTGGACAGAGGTTAGCTATTAAACATAAACAAGCAGAATTAGGAGTATCATCTCCTTGTAGATCGTCTGAAGACTTCACATTTACCTATTCATAAATTTACCTTTATCTCAAAAGATTGTGCTCTATGTTGTGGATTTGTTTTTTAAACTTTTGACCAATGTCCTGCAAATCTTTTCATTAAATTTCTAATTATAATTCTTAATATATTAGGCACACCTAAGTACTCCCTAGGGTTCAAGAAAGTGAAGTAGTCTCGATAAATTCCCCCCAGATTCTGCATTACAAAGTATTTTACTGCCACATTTAATTAGTTCCAAATTCATAAATAGTAAATATGTTAACCTTAATTAGTAAAAGTACATGTTGCAAAGAATTACTACAGGTAGAAGCTGACATTCTATTCTACAACGGGCCGCTTTGTCATATAACACCCGATGTTTTGTGGACTTCACCGCTGTTTATGTCTCCTGTGGTGTCTGAGATGTACTGGCTGAAGGCTTTATCAGTTTCTGACCTTGCAGATGTTCAGTGGATGTTTTAGTATAAGATGCTGAGAGCTGAACCATTAATTATCTAAAACAAAAGTAACAACTCATTAATCTATAAATTAATTATACTTTGTATTCTGGACAAGAATGTCCAAGTTGTCAAAAATGTCCAAGACAAGTTGTCCATTTAGACTAAATAAGGTCTTCAAATCGAAGAACATTTCATGAAGACACAGCTTGTACATAGTTTGATCTTTTCTGTGGTTACATACGAAGGCAAAACCTGGACGACAAAGAAACAAGACAGAAGAAGAATCAACGCCTTCAAAATATGGATCTGGAGAAGGATGTTATCAATAACATGGGTGGCAAGAAGAACAAACAAATCAATTTTCGAACAAATCAAGCCAGACATGTCACTCTAAGGCCAGTCTCACACGTCCAGATAATTCCGGTACTGGAAAAATCGGTACCGGAATTATCCGTGACCGTGTGCTCCCGTGGTACATCAGTGTGGCACACGTGTGCCGCCTGTGTGACGACTGGGTACCACACGGAGCGTGCAGGAGACAGCGCTAGAGATAAGCGCTGTCCTCTGCATCTGGTGCTGAACCTTCTTATAGGGGTGGAGCCGCTTATTACAGTAATGAATATGCGGCTCCACCCCTATGGGAGGTGGAGCCGCATATTCATGACTGTAATCGGCGGCCCGACGTGACAGCTCATACAGGAGAAGGTGCGGCGAGGACAGGACGCTGCGAGGGAGCTGGGTGAGTATTTTAGTAACAGCGGGGGGCGCACAGGTGGTGGGAGGGGGGTGGCAACAGGGATCTTTATTTTAACCCCTTCCCGACCTTTGACGCATACGCTGCGTCATGAAAGTCGGTGCCATTCCGACCCATGACGCAGCATATGCGTCATGGAATGATCGCGTCCCTGCAGATCGGGTGAAAGGGTTAACTCCCATTTCACCCGATCTGCAGGGACAGGGGGAGTGGTAGTTTAGCCCAGGGGGGGTGGCTTCACCCCCTCGTGGCTACGATCGCTCTGATTGGCTGTTGAAAGTGAAACTGCCAATCAGAGCGATTTGTAATATTTCACCTAAAAAAATGGTGAAATATTACAATCCAGCCATGGCCGATGCTGCAATATCATCGGCCATGGCTGGACACACTAATGTGCACCCACCCCACTCCTCCGATCGCCCCCCCAGCCCCCCGATCTGTGGTCCGCTCTCCTCGGTCCTGTGCTCCGCTCCCCCGTCCTCCTGCCCGCTCCCCCCGTGCTCCAATCACACCCCCCGTGCTCTAATCAAACCCCCCCGCACTCCGATCACCCCCCCCCGCACAGCGATCACCCCCCCCACACAGCGATCCCCCCCCGTGCTCCGATCCGCCTGCCCGCACAGCGTTCCCCCAGTCCGTGCTCCAATCCACCCCCCCCCCGTGTTCCGATCCACCCCCCCCGTGCTCCGACGCCCCCCCCGTGGTCCCCCCCCACCCCATCATACTTACCGATCCAGCCGGGGTCCCGTCCGTCTTCTGCCTGGGCGCCGTCATCTTCCAAAATGGCGGGCGCATGTGCAGTGCGCCCGCCGAATCTGCCGGCCGGCAGATTCGTTCCAGAGTGAATTTTGATCACTGAGATATAATCTATCTCAGTGATCAAAATAAAAAAAAAAGTAAATGACACCCCCCCCTTTGTCACCCCCATAGGTAGGGACAATAAATTTTTTTTTTTTTTTCCCACTAAGGTTGGGGTAAGAACTAGGGTTAGGGTTAGGGGTAGGGTTAGGGGTAGGGTTAGGGGTAGGGTTAGGGTTAGGGGTAGGGTTAGGGTTAGGGGTAGGGTTAGGGGTAGGGTTAGGGTTAGGGGTAGGGGTAGGGTTAGGGGTAGGGTTAGGGTTTCGGTATGTGCACACGTATTCTGGTCCTCTGCGGATTTTTCCGCTGCGGATTTGATAAATCCGCAGTGCTAAACCGCTGCGGATTTATGGCGGATTTACCATGTTTTTTCTGCGCATTTCAATGCGGTTTTACAACTGCGATTTTCTATTTGAGCAGTTGTAAAACCGCTGCGGAATCCGCAGAAAGAAGCGACATGCTGCGGAATGTAAACCGCTGCGTTTCCGTGCAGTTTTTCCGCAGCATGGGCACAGCGATTTTTGTTTCCCGTAGGTTTGCATTGAACTGTAAACTCATGGGAAAATGCTGCGGATCCGCAGCGTTTTCCGCAGCGTGTGCACATACCTTTAGAATTAGGCTATGTGCACACGGTGCGGATTTGGCTGCGGATTGGCCGCTGCGGATTCGCCACTGCGGATTCGCAGCAGTGTTCCATCAGGTTTACAGTACCATGTAAACATATGGAAAACCAAATCCGCTGTGCCCATGTTGCGGAAAATACCGCGCGGAAACGCTGCGTTGTATTTCCCGCAGCATGTCAATTCTTTGTGCGGATTCCGCAGCGTTTTACACCTGTTCCTCAATAGGAATCCGCAGGTGAAATCCGGACAAAAAACACTGGAAATCCGCGGTAAATCCGCAGGTAAAACGCAGTGCCTTTTACCCGCGGATTTTTCAAAAATGGTGCGGAAATATCTCACACGAATCCACAACGGGGGCACATAGCCTTAGGGCTAGGGTTGGGTTGGAATTAGGGTTGTGGTTAGGGTTAGGGGTGAGTTGGGGTTACGGGTGTGTTGGGGTTAGGGTTGTGATTAGGTTTATGGCTACAGTTGGGATAAGGGTTAGGGGTGTGTTGGAGTTAGAATTGAGGGGTTTCCACTGTTTAGGCACATCAGGGGTCTCCAAACGCAACATGGCGCCACCATTGATTCCAGCCAATCTTGTATTCAAAAAGTCAAATGGTGCTCCCTCACTTCCGAGCCCCGACGTGTGCCCAAACAGTGGTTCACCCCCACATATGGGGTACCAGCATACTCAGGACAAACTGCGCAACAATTACTGGGGTCCAATTTCTACTGTTACCCTTGAGAAAATAAAAAATTGCTTGCTAAAACATCATTTTTGAGGAAAGAAAAATGATTTTTTATTTTCACGGCTCTGCGTTGTAAACGTCTGTGAAGCACTTGGGGGTTCAAAGTGCTCACCACATATCTAGATAAGTTCCTTGGGGGGTCTAGTTTCCAAAATGGGGTCACTTGTGTGGGGTTTCTACTGTTTAGGCACACCAGGGGCTCTGCAAACGCAACGTGACGCCCGCAGACCATTCCATCAAAGTCTGCATTTCAAAAGTCACTACTTCCCTTCTGAGCCCCGACGTGTGCCCAAACAGTGGTTTACCCTCACACATGGGGTATCAGCTTACTCAGGAGAAACTGGACAACAACTTTTGGGGTCCAATTTCTCCTGTAACCCTTAGGAAAATAAAAAATTCTGGGCTAAAAAATTATTTTTGAGGAAAGAAAACGTATTTATTATTTTCACGGCTCTGCATTATAAACTTCTGTAAAGCACTTGGGGGTTGAAAGTGCTCACCACATATCTAGATAAGTTCCTTTCGGGGTCTAGTTTCCAAAATGGGGTCACTTGTGGGGGGTTTCTACTGTTTAGCAACATCAGGGGCTCTGCAAACGCAACGTGACGCCCGAAGAGCATTCCATCAAAGTCTGCATTTCATAACGTCACTTCTTCACTTCCGAGCCCCAACATGTGCCTAAACAGTGGTTTACCCCCACATATTGGGTATCAGCGTACTCAGGAGAAACTGGACAACAACTTTTGGGGTCAAATTTCTCCTGTTACCCTTGGGAAAATAAAAAATTGCGGGCTAAAAAATCATTTTTGAGAAAAGATTTTTTTTTTTTTTCATGACTCTGCGTTATAAACTTCTGTGAAGCACTTGAGGGTTAAAAGTGCTCACCACACATCTAGATTAGTTCCTTTGGGGGTCTAGTTTCCAAAATGGGGTCATTTGTGGGGGATCTCTAATGTTTAGGCACACAGGGGCTCTCCAAACGCGACATGGTGTCCGCTAATGATTGGAGCTAATTTTCCATTTAAAAAGCCAAATGGCGTGCCTTCCCTTCTGAGCCCTACCGTGCGCCCAAACAGTGGTTTACCCCCACATATGGGGTGTCAGCATACTCAGGACAAACTGGACAACAACATTTGTGGTCCAATTTCTCCTATTACCATTGGCAAAATAGGAAATTCCAGGCTAAAAAATCATTTTTGAGAAAAGAAAAATTATTTTTTATTTTCATGGCCCTGCATTATAAACTTCTGTGAAGCACTTTGGGGTTTAAAGTGCTCAGTATGCATCTAGATAAGTTCCTTGGGGGGTCTAGTTTCCAAAATGGGGTCACTTGTGGGGGAGCTCCATTGCATAGGCACACAGGGGCTCTCCAAATGCGACATGGTGTCCGCTAACAAATGGAGCTAATTCTCCATTCAAAAAGTCAAAAGGCGCGCCTTCCCTTCCGAGCCCTGCCGTGTGCCCAAACAGTGGTTTACCCCCACATATGAGGTATCGGCGTACTCGGGAGAAATTGCTCAACAAATTTTAGGATCCATTTTATCCTATTGCCCATGTGAAAATGAAAAAATTGAGGCGAAAAGAAATTTTTTGTGAAAAAAAAAGCACTTTTTCATTTTTACGGAACAATTTGTGAAGCACCTGAGGGTTTAAAGTGCGCACTAGGCATCTAGATAAGTTCCTTGGGGGGTCCAGTTTCCAAAATGGGGTCACTTGTGGGGGAGCTCCAATGTTTAAGCACACAGGGTCTCTCCAAACGCGACATGGTGTCCGCTAACGATGGAGATAATTTTTCATTCAAAAAGTCAAATGGCGCTCCTTCCCTTCCGAGCCTTACCATGTGCCCAAACAGTGGTTTACCCCCACATGTGAGGTATCGGTGTGCTCAGGAGAAATTGCCAAACAAATTTTAGGATCCATTTTATCCTGTTGTCCATGTGAAAATGAAAAAATTGAGGCTAAAAGAATTTTTTTTGTGAAAAAATAGTACTTTTTCATTTTTACGGATCAATTTGTGAAGCAGCTGGGGGTTTAAAGCGCTCACTATGCATCTAGATAAGTTCCTTGGGGCGTCTAGTTTCCAAAATGGGGTCACTTGTGGGGGAGCTCCAATTTTTAGGCACACGGGGGCTCTCCAAACTTGACATGGTGTCCGCTAAAGAGTGCAGCCAATTTTTCATTCAAAAAGTCAAATGGCGCTCCTTCCCTTCCAAGCCCTGCCGTGTGCCCAAACAGTGGTTTACCCCCACATATGAGGTATCAGCGTACTCAGGACAAATTGGACAACAACTTTCGTGGTTCAGTTTCTCCTTTTACCATTGGGAAAATACAAAAATTGTTGCTGAAAAATCATTTTTGTGACTAAAAAGTTAAATGTTCATTTTTTCCTTCCATGTTGCTTCTGCTGCTGTGAAGCACCTGAAGGGTTAATAAACTTCTTGAATGTGGTTTTGAGCACCTTGAGGGGTGCATTTTTTAGAATGGTGTCACTTTTGGGTATTTTCAGCCATATAGACCTCTCAAACTGACTTCAAATGTGAGGTGGTCCCTAAAAAAAATGGTTTTGTAAATTTCGTTGTAAAAATGAGAAATCGCTGGTCAAATTTTAACCCTTATAACTTCCTAGCAAAAAAAAATTTTGTTTCCAAAATTGTGCTGATGTAAAGTAAACATGTGGGAAATGTTATTTATTAACTATTTTGTGTCACATACCTCTCTGGTTTAACAGAATAAAAATTCAAAATGTGAAAATTGCGAAATTTTCAAAATTTTCGCCAAATTTCCGTTTTTATCACAAATAAACACAGAATTTATTGACCTAAATTTACCACTAACATGAAGCCCAATATGTCACGAAAAAACAATCTCAGAACCGCTAGGATCCATTGAAGCGTTCCTGAGTTATTACCTCATAAAGGGACACTGGTCAGAATTGCAAAAAACGGCAAGGTCTTTAAGGTCAAAATAGGCTGGGTCATGAAGGGGTTAAACACGAGGACAAAAAAAAAAAGGATTTTTCATATCTTCTTTCCAACTAACGCTGCTGGAGAGAAGATATGAATGGCCGCTTCAGCACCACGTGGGGGGTCAGCGCTTACAGTAGCGCTGTCTCCTCACTGCACACGGACTGCACACAGAAAGCGTCTGTGTGCGGTACGTGTTTTACACGGACCCATTGACTTTAATGGGTCCGTGTAATCCGTGCGCTCCCACGAACACTGACATGTCTCCGTGTTTTGCACAAAGACACACGGTCCGTGAAAACACGCTGACATGTGCAGTGACACATTGCTTTCAATGTGTCTACGTGAGTCAGTGTCTCTGGTACGTGAGGAAACTGTCACCTCACGTACCGGAGACACTGACGTGTGAAACCGGCCTAAGAAAGGATCGCCAAGCTACGAATTCCCTACTTTAGACACATCATATGAAGAGAACAATCACTGAAGGACATCATCGTTGGAATAGAAGGAACAAGATGAAGAGGAAGACCAACAACACAAAGGTTTGATGCTATCAAGATGACAACGGAGAAGACCCTGGGGAACCTATCTATGATTGCACAAGATCATTCATTCATCCAGTCTCCATGGCTGAAGATCAACCTGAAGGCCATTACCTAAAATAAATACTTTGTATTATACAGTATGTTGCATTTCATATATATTTATATAGTGCAGCATATAATACAAATTATATTCCATTTATATTTTAATCTAATGATACAGTATAGATGGTTCTAGCATTATATATAGGTTACATTTACAATTATATATTGGAGATGAATGGATTGATTTGCTGGACTCCGATGCAGCGCTCAGGTCAATGGTGCCTGCCCGGCATTTGATTTGTCCGGGCTGGTGCTGGTGTCATCTTCTCTGTCTGACCTTTGTTTTATCGTTTTTTTTCCACAATAAATGTTGATCTTCTACAGTGGCGCAATAAGTTAAAGGAGTTGTATTTTTTTTGTTTTACAAAAGGATCAGATGAGTGTAAGCAAATAAAAGAAGTACCTCACTGATCTCCCTGTCGCTCCTGTTCCGATGCTGCCATACTCCCTGCTGCTGTGATGATATCCTGAATTGTGACCTGTGAAAGCTGCAGCCAATCACTAGCTCCAGCAAGTCCCCATTACACTGATCATTGACTGCAGCATTATGTAGAGACAGGCAAGGGACTGGGTTGTGTTAGAACAGGATGAATGGAATAACAGGGAGGTAAGAATTCCTATTTAATTTTTATCTACTCCACCTTTTTACCCACTTTTACTCACCAGACAACTTTAGCATTAAAGGGGTATTCCCATCTCCAAGATCCTATCCCAATATGGAGTAGGTGTAATAATAACAATATTAGAAATCTAGTCTAGTTCTTTTGATTAGCTATATCGCTTACTCCATGTGCAGGACATTGCAGTAGCTTACTTATCCATGGGTGCAACTACTCATATAGTGACAGCTAGTTAGCTGTTAGTGGTTGTAACCATGGATACCTAAGCTACTGTGATGCCCTGCACATGGGGTAAGTGACAAAGCGAATCAGAAGAACTAGACTACATTTTTAAGGGGAAATTACAATATTATAATATTGTCATTATTACAAGTACCAGAAAGTGTAAGCAAATAATCCAACAAATTTTAAGGGGATTTTCTTTTATCGGAAATAATGAGATAACAATTGAATATCCTAAAAAATTTTAATAGTTGAGATCCAGTAACATTCATAATGCTGCAACCACAACACTAATGGTTGTCAGGCCTTAGGCTATAAGTCTGCAGTCACTCTGTGTGACTGCAGACTTGTGAATCCTCACATCACGCACATTGCATGCTGTGAGGGTTCTCCGGTATCGGTGCCGGAAGTTGGCGGTCATGTTTTGGGAATTTTGTGATTTGCATATTTCCTGTCATTCACACTAGACATGTCCAGGCTCCCTCAATATAGTTGCATTGAGCAAGGCCGTTCACGTCTAGTCGGTTTGTGACCGCATGTATGAAAATTACATGTTTGCTATTACGCACCCATCACTTCCGGCACCGGAGAATTCTCACAGCGTGAAGTGTGCACGATGCGAGGATTCACAATTCTGCAGTCCCATAGAGTGACTGAAGACTTGTACCTTAAGGCCGGACAACCCCTTTAAGTGCTGTGCTTCCTTCTAGACTTTGTTCTGCAAAGGAACAACTGTTGTGCTATGGTTCACTATACAGTGGATTACTGTGAGCCATCCACTCTTAAAGGGATTTCTGACCATAGGTGGGACCCAATTTGATAATTATGTGATGTCACATTTTAGCAATAATCCATAACTTCTTAGCATGGGAATATCCCCTTAATTCACAATTTCAGTCGAGCTATGTCTGTATAATAGTAGACGAAAAATAGAATTGTCATCGTGAGAGTGAAAACTGCACTTGCCTCAATATTTCATCAATCAGTATTAATATAGAGATTAATGAGACGTTGACATGAGATGGTGACCTGTGTAATATGTAATGTAATGGCATGGAACGATGATCCTGAAGCTAGAAGAATGATCAGAGCCTGGCTCCAGTGAAGCTTATCATACCACACGCCATAAAACTGTAGCCTCTATCAGCGGGGAGGCTCATTACGCTTCTCCTTCATTTTTTTTGTTGATGTTGGCTCTTTCAAATTTTCCAGTCATTTATTTTGCATCTGTTTTATTTGCTTTAACTTTAAATGGCCTCTTTAGCTGGAACGACTTCCATGTTTGAAGAATAAAACCAGTGAAAAACAGAGCAGTCCTTCTAAATGTTTCCTTGTCGCGGAGCAGTCGTTGTCTGTTTTTAGCGCATTGGTAACGATCAGGTCTTTTACGGTCACGTTGCCTTGTAGCTTATGATCTCTCACAGTGCACTTTGGGACATACTTAACATTTTTTGCTCCCAAGTGAAAGCCTCCATACAGGGCCGGTTTCAGACAAAGTGGGGTCCTGGGCAAAAGTTTAAATTGGGACCCCAAATGCTGACATATCGCACCATTACACAGAAACATTTTTGCTGCATTTACAACCGCTAAGTTCAGGCTACTAAACAAGCGTGATCGACAATATTGAAGTCATTCGATGCTTGTTTCCCGGCCTCTTTAGGGTAGGTGCACAGGTTCAGTAATTGGCAGCTCTTTAGACGCAGCACATGTCCACTGCCGGCTATTGAACGACGGTGAATACATTCCACGGGTGAAATTTATCTTGCGGAGTCAAATAAAGAAAAATTGACATGCTGAGGTCTGGAAAGACGCGCCACATGTCCATCTCCGCGGGTGAGCTGCGGGCGTCTTTGCATGCATAGTGGGTATGGGATTTCTTAAAATCCAAACCACTAAGCTGTGACATCTGTCTGCTGCACAAGTACACAACGTCCAACCCCGCATCGTTTACTGACCGTGTGCACCTACCCTTACTCTGGCTGAGGAGAATGAGGCTATGTGCCCACGCTGTGCTTTTTTTAGCGTTTTTTATGCATTTTTCCGCTGCAGAAATGCTTAAAAAACGCTTACATAGAGCATCCCATTATTTTTAGGCATTTCGCAATGTTGTGCCCATGCTGCATTTTTTTCCGCAGCGAAAAAGCATTGCGGAAAAAAACGCAGCATGTTCATTAATTTTGCGGTAAATCAACGATTTTGCATTTGGACGCATGAAAAACTGCATGTAAACGGTGGAAAAAACACAACAAATACGAAATAAAACCGCCAAAAAAAAGGAGAAAAAAGCTAGAAAAACGCAAGCGGATTTCCTGGCAAGGGAGTCTGGTTTTGATGAGGAAAATTCTGCATACATTCTGCAACGTGGGCACATAGCCTCATTGGTACAGATAGTCCGAGATACAGTATAATGCAGGTCCCATGTAGTACACATAGTAAAATGCACTCCTCATGGTCCTTCATAAAGTATAATGCAGCCCCCTCAGAGTATATTGCAGCCCCCTCATAGTGTATACTGCAGCCCCCTCATAGAGTATATTGCAGCCCCCCTCAGAGTATACTGCAGCGCCCTCAGATTATAATGCAGCCCCCCCACACAGTATAATGCAGCCCCCTCATAGTATAGTGCAGCCCCCCACACAGTATAATGCAGCCCTCACACACACACACAGTATAATGCAGCCCCCCAGAGTATAAAGCAGCTCCTCAGAGTATAATGCAGCCCCACCACAAGCACACACAGTATAGTGCAGCCCCCCCACACAGTAAAATGTAGCCCCCCCACACAGTATAGTGCAGTCCCCCACACACACAGTATAGCGTGTACCCCACACACAGTGCAGCCCCCACACACAGTACAATTCAGCCCCCCACATACACGGTATAGTGCAGCCCCCACACACAGTATAGTGCAGTTTTGGTGGTTGCAATGCAGCAGACAGTCCCAGATTTGGGTCTATGCCCTGCAGCCTCAGGCATCTGCTGAATGTCCCTCACTGCCATTGCGTCTCTGACATCTCCTCCTGCCAGGGGAGCAAAAATGGTAAATGGGCGTGGATTGGGGTGTGACCAAAATTTGCTGCAGCGCTCTACGCACACCACATGATTTGTCCCTATTTTTGCTCTTCAAAAGTTGGGAGGTATGCCTTTAAAAATAACCAGTCAGCTCTTCCGAAAAATATGAGAAAATATTCAGAAAAATTCCCAGGCTAGAGTTCATATGAGTTTATGCCAGCAGGGGGTGCAGTACCGCAAATCAATGAAGCTACATTCCCCTGCATTCCATTCATTCACCAGTTTTTACAACCAGGAGCAACAGCTGCATTAGCATGCTCCTGGTTGTAAATTTATTTAGTCCCTTCAGATGGATTTACAGCGTGGGACATGACTGATCACCGGAAAGGTATGGGATATTGTTTTTTGTGTTTGTTTTTTTTAACAAAACGAGGGTCTGCAGGTGGAGTAAGCATACAATAAAGATTTTAAAACATCATGTATATTTATTTCATTAAAATACTTAAAGGGAACCTGTCACCTGAATTTGGCGGGACAGGTTTGTGGTCATATGGGCGGGGTTTTCGGGTGTTTGATTCACCCTTTCCTTACCCGCTGGCTGTATGCTGGCCGCAATATTGGGTTGAAGTTCATGCTGCGTCCTCCGTAGTACACGCCTGCGCAAGGCAATTGCACCAAATTCAGGTGACAGGTTCCCTTTAATTCTTAATGTGTGTGTGTATTATTAACCCTTTACTACTATTGGATTAATAATAGATAGGTGTCTTATTGACATCTCTCCATTATTACCAAGCTTAATGTCACCTTACATTAGCAAGGTGACATTAACCCTTTACTACCCCATATCCCACCAGTGCCAGAATAGGGGTGGCTGGGGACAGATGTTTTTAGCTGGGGGGGTCAATAACCATGGTCCCTCTCTAGGCTATTAATATCTGCCCTCAGTCACTGGCTTTCCCACTCTGGCGCAGAAAATTGTGCGGGAGCCCACGCCAGTTTTTTCCGTGATTTAACCCTTTATTTTAACACCTAGAGCCACCAAATTTTGCACACAGACACTACTAACATTAGTAGTGAGAAATATGTAAAAAAAAATAAGGGATATGAAATGGTTTACTGTATGTAAACCATGTCTCATATCCTGTCGGGTTTGATAAGGAGATAGCAAAAGCCGGTAATTGAATTACCGGCTTTTAAGCTATCTGGCGCTGTATGAAATATAAATATATATGTGTGTGTGTGTGTGTCTCACTGATATATAGACTGTATATATGTTTTCATGAATATTTGAGCCCATGGATCCATTCTATGTCCATTTTGCAAGCCGGCGAGAAAATCTCGCTGTACGGATGCCATACGGATGACACAGGGATAATTTTTAGAGAAAAAAAATTGCATCCTCGCTTTGAGTATGGATCACTGTTCAGGAACTTTTCTGCATATTACGCCTGTAAAAAACGGACCGTATTTCCCTATGCTAAGTGTGACGCCGGCCTGAGACTTCATGTTATTGGTACATTTTGGTTGATATGATATGATATGAAAATATCGAAAATTTTACAAAAATGTGAAAATTTAGCAATTTTCTAATTTTGATATTTTTTTTATAGTATATTATTATTATTATTTATAGCATTTGGTCAGTATATCACTTCAGTATTTGTAAGCTAAAACCATGAGTGGAACAATGGGAGGAAAAGTATAACAGAAACATATGCACCACTTCTGCATTTATCACCCACTCCTGGTTTTGGCTTACAAAGGCTATGTGCACACGTTCAGGAATCTCTGCAGAATTTTCCTGAACAAAACCGGACTTTTTCTGCAAGAAATCCGTTCACGTTTTTTTCGCGTTTTTTTCCGGAGCTTCCCCAATGCAATAATATAGTGGCAAAAACGTGAAAAATACGCAAAATTAATGAACATGCTGCGTTTTTTACCGCGATGCGTTTTTTTAGCGTAAAAAAAACACATCATGTGCTTAAAAATGATGGGATGCTTATGTAAGCTTTTTTTTTAGCATTTTATCCACAGAAAACAGCTGAAAAAACGCGAAAAAAATGCAAAAGATCCTGAACGTGTGCACATAGCCAAATACTGATGTGAAATACGGTACTGACCAAATACTGATAGTGCGACCATAGCCTAAATCAGATACTTATACCACACAAAATAGATAATAAATACAATTTCTCATATGTCTACTTTATATCAGCATAATTTTGAAACATCTTTTTTTTACGTTAAAAGGGTTAAAAGTTTATCGTCGTTTTTTCATTTTTCCAGCAAAATTTACAAAACCAATTTTTTAGGGACTAAATCACATTTGAAGTGACTTTGAGAGGGACAGAAAATACCCAAAAGTGACGTCTTTTTAAAAACTGCACCCCTTAAAGGGCTCAAAACTATATTCAAGACGACTATTAACGCTTTAAGTGCATCACAGGATTTCAAGGAATGTGACGGGAAAAAATTATAACTTTAATGTTTAACACAAAGGGTAACAGGGTAAATGGACTATACAGTATGTTGTGCCTCATATATCGTGGAAAACTACTCGACAGGGCGGAGATGAAAAGGAGTACCATTTGACTTTTAGAGTGCAAAATGGCTGGAATAGATTGCAGACGCCATGTTGCATTTGCAGAATCCTGATGTGTCTAAACACTCCAAAAGTGACTCCATTTTGGAAACTACACCCATCAATGAATTTATCTAGATGTGTGGTGAGCACCTTGAACCTCCAGGTGCTTCTCAGAATGTTATATTCATAAGCCATGAAAAAGTACAATATAATTGGTTATGCAAATTCTTCTGAGTACAGGTTTACCCCATGTGTAGTCAGAATATCTTCTGTTGGGCACACGGCAGTGCTCGGCAGTGAAGGAACGGTATTTGGTTTTTGAAGTGCAAAATTGTCTGGAATAAATTGTGGACGCCATGTCGCATTTTGAGAGCTGCTGATGTTTCAAAACAACAGAAACCTCCCAAACCACCCCTATTTTGGAAACTATAGCCCTCAGTTAATTTATCTAAAGGTGTGATGAGCATCTTGACCAAATTGTTGCTTCACAAAATTTCATGATATTGGGCCGTGAAAATGAAATATTACTGTATTTTTTTTCAATGTTGGTGAAGGCCCAAATCTTAAATTTTTGCAATGATGACATGAGAAAATGGACTACATAATATGTTGTGCTATTTCTCTTGAATACAGGGATACCCCACATGTGGTTAGAAAGGAAGGAGCACCATTTGACTTTCGGAACACAATTTTGGCTAGAATAGATTGTGGACAGCATGTCACATTGGCAGAGCCCCTGACCTGCCAAAAAAACAGAACACCCCCCCCTCTAAGTTTCGGAAACTACACCTCTCAAAGAATTCCACTATGGGCATAGTGAGAACTTTAAACCCACAAGCATTTAATAGAATTGTATAAAATTGGGCTGTGAAAATGAAAATGTATTATTTTTTCATTAAAATGTTGTTTTAGCCCAATGTTTTAAATTTTCAATCATTTAGTGGTGCAGTGAGCATACTGAAACATATGTGTTTCACAAAATTTATACCATTGGCCAAGGAAAAAAATAATCACACTTTGCCACTAAAATGTTATATTAGCCCCAGATTGTACATTTACAATAGGGGAAATTGGTAAAAATGACTGCATAACACAATTTCTCGTGAATGTGGCAATACCCCATTTGTGGCTGTAGAGTACTGTTTGGCTATACATCGACAATCAGGAGAGAAGGAGTAATGGATGTTGCAGAGTGAAAATACAAATCTGCTCTTGTAGTGTCCGTACATTGTAGTGCCCAGTACATTGTAGTGCCTGTATATTATAGTGCCCAGTATGTTGTAGTGCACGTACATTGTAGAGCCTGTATATTATAGTGCCCAGTATGTTGTAGTGCACATACATTGTAGAGCCTGTATACTGCGCCCAGCTTGTGCTTCTGGAGACACACACCCCATACATTAAGTGGACTCTCCTTGCTATAGTAATGTGAAACATGTGGAGGCTAACTATGAAGAAAAAGCACTTTTTTTGCATCATTTTTCATTTACTTTGTTTACGGTGTTCACTGAAGGGGTTAACTAGTGTGCCAGTTCTTAAATTGGGTCATTGCCGACGCAGAAATACCAAATATGTGCATTTTATTAGTTTATTTTTGTTGTTACATAAATATCCATATTTATTGCACTTATATTGTTTTTTCTTTATTTTATGGTATGGGGGTACATAGGTTTTGCAATGTTTTTGTTACTTTTTTTACTTACCATATTTTTAGGACTATAAGACGCACCGGACGATAAAACGAAACCCAAATTTTGGGGAGGAAAATAGGAAAAAAAGTTTTTTATAAGATAGGGGTCCATCTTATAGACCGAATTTAAGGTATCTTACCTGGAGGACAGCGGTTGTGGAGGCATGGTCCCTTCCTCAGAAAACCAGCAGCGGCAGAAATGGGGAAAGTTGGTGAGAGAAATGGGTGCCCCAGCGCTGCGATGCTGAGGGCCTGGTGTCGGCAGTGAGGCAGAGCAGAGTGCATTGCTTTCCCAGAGGCCATCTTCCTGATGCCTTGGCTCACAGCTGTCTGCTTAGCCTTTACTGGTTATTAAAAAGGGGGGACCCCCCAAAAAAGATGTGGGATACCCACCCTGTCTTTAATAACCAGCAAAAACTAAGCAGACAGCTGTGGACTAATATTAATAGGCCGGGAAGGGGCAATGGATATTGGCCCCCTCTTAGCTGAGACTAATAACACCAGCCATCTGCTGCCGCAGAAATGGCACATCCATTAGAAAAAAATGAAAAGCACAATTACATAATCCCCAAGGTATGACCTGACTGGTACCTACATACAGCATGGCAGCAGTGGAGTAGCTTTTCTTAGACCACTGACTGACGTATTGATCTGTTGACTCTAGTAATTAGCTTGCATTGCATACAGTTGGCATGATGAAGGGAGCCCCTCAGCTTGTTGAAACAGATCGCCTCTCCATATTCAGATTGCTAAATACTCCATCTCAACCATGTCCCGATGATGAATGTATTGAAGGCAAAAAAACAAAATCAGGTCCAGTAAATGAGTCATACCCTGTGCACAATTTGAGCCAACTTTTTCAAATATAGTTGCAGATTATAAAGAATTAGCACATGAACTTCTGAAATACAAAGTTTGGTCCAAACCCTAATGTTTTACATTAAAGAAAAAGGCACAAACATGTTTCTAAATCTACATCCCTATTTCCGTGTAAATGCCCAGATGTGATTCAGTATGAAGGTGTGTAGGAGCATGTGCCCAGGATGGAGGGCACCAGGGGTGAGGCCAACTAGCCATATTGCCTTGGTTGGGCGATCTACCTTTAGGGCTAGGGCAGTTGGTGAAGGAAAGATTGGCTATGACTTGACATGGACTGTGTGAAAAGATAAGACTGTCAGCGACAAGGTGTATGTAGATATTAGACCCATTTCCACCGTTCAAAATAAATTAAGAATCCAGCACCATGTTTGTACACGGTTGATTTTGCAGAGGAGTAACTATATGGAGTGCAGAGGTAACAGTCTCATTTAAGCCTGGTGTCTAGGGGAGCCAACAAATGACTGCAGTTTTATGAATGACACTTGTTAGGTGAGGGCCCTTCTACGGATTTTGCATTGGGGCAAGACCAGCAACTTTGAAGAGTTTATTATTACTTATTCGTGGGACAGGTATTAACTTATTAATTGGTGTTGGTCTGACTGCTGTCACCTGCACTGATCAACAGAAGGTGGAACTTCTTTCCATGCTAGAATAGCATGACAGTGCACATGCTCGGGCGCTGCTCAAAGCATTCCTTATGAGGTTACCGAGCACTTGGCTTTTTCCTTCAGCCCCATTGAGAATGAATGCAGCGTCATTTGGGGTCTCCATTCCATGTCCAGAATAAACGTTCTATGTCGGGGATACTAATTCCATGTTCTGCCGATCGGTGCGAAACTCAGCAGTAGGACCCCCACTAATCAGCAAGTTATCAGCTATCTGTCTCTGTGTTTAACTTGCAGTATGTATGGCTGCCGGGCGCTATCACAAATATTTAGAGGGCTCAGGAGTTTAACCCACTCCGTATAGCACGAGGGCCTACTATATTACATAGCTGGTACCAGAGAATAACTGATGTGATTGTAGTTAGATAGCTCTGATCGCACTAATTTAACTTCTTAAATGCTGCGGTGAAGCATGACACCAGCATTTAAATGGCCTCCAAAATGGTTGGACTACAGAAGCAATCGGACCCCTACTGTTATGACCTGGTGGTCAGGACAATAATGGACCTGGTGGTTAAGAGCACACGGAATGACCTGATAGTTACTGATAATAAGGACGAGCTCTGGGACGTGGGAACTCTGCTGACCGCAATCCCCAAACCTATCAAACACACTAGAAATAGCCGTGGATTGCGCCTAACGCTCCCTATGCAACTCCGCACAGCCTAAGAAACTAGCTATCCCTGAAGATAGAAAAATAAAGCCTACCTTGCCTCAGAGAAATTCCCCAAAGGAAAAGGCAGCCCCCACATATAATGACTGTGAGTAAGATGAAAATACAAACACAGAGATGAAATAGATTTAGCAAAGTGAGGCCCGACTTACTGAACAGACCGAAGATAGGAAAGGTTACTTTGCGGTCAGCACAAAAACCTACAAAAAGACCACGCAGAGGGCGCAAAAAGACCCTCCGCACCAACTCACGGTGCGGAGGTGCTCCCTCTGCGTCCCAGAGCTTCCAGCAAGCAAGACAAAAAATTAAATAGCAAGCTGGACAGAAAAATAGCAATCCAAAGAAATACTACCTGGAACTTAGCTTCTGATGGGAAGACAGGTCACAAGAACGATCCAGGAGTGAACTAGACCAATACTGGAACATTGACAGGTGGCATGGAGCAAAGATCTAAGTGGAGTTAAATAGAGCAGCAGCTAACGAATTAACCTCGTCACCTGTGAAACTCAGAAACACCCACCAGAGGAAGTCCATGGACAGAACCAGCCGAAGTACCATTCATGACCACAGGAGGGAGCCCGACAACAGAATTCACAACACCCTACCTGATGGATGCAATTGCAGCATGTCTGTAGGTTGCCATGGTAGCTGTGGGCCTACTGATGGTGCTTGTGCCTGCCATTGTATTATTCTTATGTTACCAGGCTTTGTAGGAGTTCATTGATATTAGGCCACGTTCACACGTAACGTTTATAAGCCCAAACCAGGAGTCGGTGATATATACAGAAGTGGTGCATATGTTTCTATTATACTTTTCCTCTGATTGTTCCTCTCCTTGTTTTGCCTCACAAATAATGTCTGAATATGGCCTATAGTTCACTGCAATCCTGCTAATTTTACAATATGCTTCTTTCAATCCTTGGTATCACTGTGTGTGTGATTGCCAAAACTAAAAAGATACATATTTTTATCCAATACAGTGAACGCCTAAAGAACCGAAAAATTGAAACACCAGAATTGTATTTTTTCTGTTGCTGCACTTTCCCTGTAAAAATACAATAAAAAGTTATCAAAACAGTATATGTGCACCAAAATATTATCATTTAACCCTTCAGCTCAGTGCACAAAAAATACAAGTTCTCACGCAGCTCCATCCATGTAAAATTAGAAAAAGTTACGGCAATAAACCAATTTTTTTTTTTTATATTAAGTTCTGAATTTGTTTTAACCACTAAAAGATTATAACAAGTCTTATAAGTTTGGTGTCGCCGTAATTGTACTGACCTGGAAAACCAAAATCGCCAGGTAATTTTTACAGCACAATAAGCACCATAAAAACAAAAACCCCAAAACAATAGTGGAACTGTATATTTTCCACCATTTCATCGCTTTGAAATTTTTTCCAATGTTTCAGTACATTATATGGTAAAATGAATGATGTCATTCAACACTGTAACACGTCCCTAAAATAAAACCAAGCCCTCAAATGGAAAGCAAAACACAACCTGATCCTTAACCCTTTTCTGCCATCGGACCTAATATCTGGTTGAGGTGGTATGGGCCCGTATGTTCAATGACGGCATAGTACATCATCATCGATCAGCCGCGTTCATGGGGGGAACGCGGCCGATTGGGGCCGGGTGGTCACGGACCACTCCTGGCACATTAACCCCCGGAACACTGCGATCAAACATGATCGCAGTGTTCCAGCGGCATAAGGAAGCATCGCGCAGGGAGGGGGCTCCCTGCGTGATTCCGAGACCCTCGGAGCAACGCGATGTGATCACGTTGCTCCGAGGGTCTGTTACCTCCTCCTGCTGTTCCTGCTGTGCCGGCTCCTCCTCCTCCCTGCTGTGCCTGTCAGATCGCTGATCTAACACAGTGCACAGCAGTGTCAGATCAGCGATCTGACCCTATATAGTCATGTCCCCCCCGTGACAAAGTAAAAAAGTAAAAAAACAAATATTTACACGTGTAAAAAAAAATTAAAAAATTCCTGAATTAAGAAAAAAAATATATTGTTCCAATAAATACATTTCTTTATCTAAATTAAAAAAACAATAAAAGTACACATATTTAGTATCGTCGCATCCGTAACAACCCGACCTCTAAAACTGTCCCCCTAGTTAAACCCTTCAGTGATCACCGTAAAAAAATGAGGCAAAAAACGACGCTTTATTATGACACCGCCAAACGAAAAGTGGAATAACACGCGATCAAAAAGACAGATATAAATAAACATGGTACCACTGAAAACGTCATCTTGTCCCACAAAAAACGAGCCGCCATACAGCATCATCAGCACAAAAATAAAAAAGTTATAGTCCTCAGATTAAAGCGATGCAAAAATAATTATTTTATATATAAAATAGTTTTTATCATATAAAAGCGCCAAAACATAAAAAAATGATATAAATGAGGTATCGCTGTTATCGTACTGACCCGAAAAATAAAACTGCTTTATCAATTTTTCCACGCGTGGAACGGTATAAGCGCCCCCCAAAAGAAATTCATGAATAGCTGGTTTTTGTTAATTCTACCTCACAAAAATCGGAATAAATAGCGATTAAAAAATGTCATATGCCCCAAAATGGTACCAATAAAAACGTCAACTCGTCCCGCAAAAAACAAGACCTCACATGACTCAGTGAACTAAAATATGGAAAAATTATAGCTCTCAAAATGTGGAGACGCAAAAACTATTTTTTTGCAATAAAAAGCGTCTTTTAGTGTGTGACAGCTGCCAATCATAAAAATCCGCCAAAAAAACTGCTATAAAAGTAAATCAAACCCCCCTTCATCACCCCATTAGTTATGGAAAAATAATAAAATTTTAAAAATGTATTTATTTCCATTTTCCAGTTAGGGTTAGGGTTGAGGCTAAAGTTAGGGTTAGGGTTGGGGCTAAAGTTAGGGTTTGGATTACATTTATGGTTGGGATTAGGGTTGGGATTAGGGTTAGGGGTGTGGTTAGGGTTATGGTTGGAATTAGGGTTAGGGGTGTGTTTGGGTTAAGGTTTCAGTTAGGGGGGTTTCCACTGTTTAGGCACATCAGGGGCTCTCCAAACGTGACATGATGTTCAATCTCAATTCCAGCCAATTCTGCGTTGAAAAAGTAAAACAGTGCTCCTTCCCTTCCGAGCTTTCCCGTGCGCCCAAATAGGGGTTCCCCCCACATATGGGGTATTAGCGTACTCAGGACAAATTGGACAATAACTTTTGGGGTCCAATTTCTCCTGTTACCCTTGGAAAAATACGAAACTGGGGGCTAAAAAATAATTTTTGTGGAAAAAAAAGAATGTTTATTTTCATGGCTCTGCATTATAAACTGTAGTGAAACACTGGTGAGGTGGTGATGGCGAACTCAGTCGAGGGGTTCAAGAGAGGCCTGGATGTCTTCCTGGAGCAGAACAATATTGTATCATACAATTATTAGGTTCTGTAGAAGGACGTAGATCTGGGGATTTATTATGATGGAATATAGGCTGAACTGGATGGACAAATATCTTTTTTCGGCCTTACTATGTTACTATGTTACTATGTTACTTGGGGGTGCAAAGTTCTCACAACACATCTAGATAAGTTCCTTGGGGGGTCTAGTATCCAATATGGGGGCACCTGTGGGGGTTTTTTACTACTGTTTAGAAACATCAGGGGCTCTGCAAATGCAACGTGACGCCTGCAGACCAATCCATCTAAGTCTGCATTCCAAACGGCGCGCCTTTCATTCTGAGCTCTGCCATGCATCCAAACAGTGGTTCCCCCCCACATATGGGGTATCAGCATACTCAGAACAAATTGGACAACAACTTTTGGGGTCCAATTTCTCCTGTTAACCTTGAGAAAATACAAAACTGGGGGCTAAAAAATAATTTTTGTGGAAAATAAAGAATTTTTATTTTCACGGTTCCGCGTTATGAACTATAGTGAAACACTTGGAGGTTTAAAGTTTTCACAACACATCTAGATAAGTTACTTATGGGGTCTTCTTTCCAAAATGGTGTCACTTGTGGGGGTATCAATGTTTAGGCACATCAGGGGCTCTCCAAACGCGACATGGCGTCCCATCTCAATTCCAGTCAATTTTGCATTGAAAAGTCAAATGGCGCTCCTTCCCTTCCGAGCTCTGCCATGCGCCCAAACAGTGGTTTACCCCCACATATGAGGTATCAGCGTACTCAGGATAAATTGCACAACAACTTTTGGGGTCCAGTTTCTTCTGTTACCCTTGGGAAAATAAAAAAATGGGGGCAAAAAGATCATTTTTGTGAAAAAATATATTTTTTTATTTTTACGGCTCTACATTATAAACTTCTGTGAAGCACTTGGTGGGTCAAAGTGCTCACCACCCATCTAGATAAGTTCCTTAGGGGGTCTACTTTCCAAAATGGTGCCACTTGTGGGGGGTTTCAATATTTAGACACATCGGGGGCTCTCCAAACGCGACATGGCGTCCCATCTCCATTCCAGTCAATTTTACATTGAAAAGTCAAATGGCGCTCCTTCCCTTCCGAGCTCTGCCATACGCCCAAACAGTGGTTTACCCCCACATACAGGGTATCAGCATACTTAGGACAAATTGGACAACAATTTTTCGGGTCCAATTTCTCCTGTTACCCTTGGTAAAATAAAACAAATTGGAGCTGAAGTAAATTTTTTGTGAAAAAAAGTGAAATGTTCATTTTTTTTAAACATTCCAAAAATTCCTATGAAACACCTGAAGGGTTAATAAACTTCTTGAATGTGGTTTTGAGTATCTTGGTATGTGCAGTTTTTAGAATGGTGTCACAGTTGGGTATTTTCTATCATATAGACCCCTCAAAGTGACTTCAAATGTGATGTGGTCCCTGAAAAAAAGGTGTAAAAATTAGAAATTGCTGCTCAACTTTTAGCCCTTATCACTCCCTAACAAAACAAAAAAATTTGGTTCCAAAATTGTGCTGATGTAAAGTAAACATGTGGGAAATGTTACTTATTAAGTATTTTGTGTGACATATCTCTGTGATTTAAGGGCATAAAAATTCAAAGTTGGAAAATTGCGAAATATTCAAAATTTTCGCCAAATTTCGTTTTTTTTTTCACAAGTAAACGCAGGTAATATACAAGAAATTTTACCACTATCATGAAGTAAAATATGTCATGAGAAAACAATGTCAGAATCATCAGGATCCGTTAAAGCGTTCCAGAGTTATAACCTCATAAAGGGACAGTGGTCAGAATTGTAAAAATTGGCCCGGTCATTAACGTGCAAGCCACCCTTGTGGGTAAAGGGGTTAATGGGTTCAATACTATTTGCAAAAACCCCAAACGATAACTGTGGACCCCATCAGATCATCCTCTGCTACATTATTATGATACAATGCCAATAACAAAATGAATGAATGCAGATGAATAGGCAGAATGCTATAAAATTAATGCATTCCTTACAGAATATTACTCAGCAGCACTCTGCCCATATGTTGCTTTATGTACTTTTTATAGTAAATTACATGGAAAATTTTCAAAAAATATACATTAATGCTTTAGTCCCATGTTTTGGATTCCTTTTCTGAATTATTACATATAAGTATCTCAATAAATATTTATTGAGAAAATATGGTCATAAAACATGATCTTATATTTCTGTGTAGTGACTCCAAATGAACGGATAAGTGTATCTAAATCTGCCAGGTCTTACATCATGTTTGGCCTAAATTTAGTTACTGTACAACTGATTTTCCAAAACGTCCTGTAAATCTGAATTTCCCTAGTGTTTCTAATTTAAGGTTAATGAACCAAAAAAAGCCAATACGTGTATTAATTTACTTATCACTCTTGTAGTGTATCAGAGACTGATGGAAGTGGAATACACTTATGATAATAATGTGCTTAAAATGTGCCTCCAGGATTACAGAACCGCATGTTCAGCTTTTCCTACTTCTATAAATGTACTTACCAGGAGAAAGGATGGACCATTGACCTAAGTATTTAATTAGAGCAGTGTTCCCCAACTCCGATACTCAAGAACCACCAACAGGTCATGTTTTCAGGATTTCTTTAGTATTGCACAGGTGATTGAATGCTTGCCTGTCCAGGTGATGCAATTATCACCTGTGCAATACTAAGGAAATCCTGAAAACATGACCTGTTGGTGGCTCTTGAGGACCGGAGTTGGGAAACACTGAATTAGAGGCTGGATGGCATAGTTACCAACAATCTCAAATTTGCTAAGACTGTCTTGATTTTTCACGTACACATTTAGGGTTGAGTAAACTCCCAAAACTGAGCAGTGCCTCTGCATTTAGAGCCACTTCCAGGTGGGGTCTTTCCTTGGTAGGACTGGGAATAGGAATGAAAAGTCCCTATTCCACCAAAAGCATGGGAGTTTGGCAAGGCGGTGAAGGCTATATTAAAGAGAACCTGACAGCTGATTAATGCAGTCCAAATAATGGCTGCATGAATCTGAGTTTTGATCAGTCATTTAAGCCTGGTAAGTCAAAACATACACTTAGAAGCCAAGAGGAGCCATGTTGCTCAGATGACAGGTAAAGAGGCCAGTTCCAGGCTGAATGTTTGTGCACACTACCCTCTCAGTTTTGGGATGAGGTCCACATTGGTTGAGGGTGGCATTCTCCGGTAGTTTTGATTTGATTCTGGTCAAATGAGTGGTCCATGAAGTCCTAGGCCAATGTAGTCTCTGGAGCCTGAGGTGAGGAGTATTGGCTTCAGTCCTAGCTTAATCTAACCAAAACATGTCCAACACTGGAGCTTGTAGCTCTGTTATGGAACACATACTGGTATAGTTTTCACATACAGTTTATGGTTCTTGGAAGGATTCCCGAATGCTCTCAGCAGGTTTTCCTAAAATCGTACTAAAATGACTGATAGAAGGTATAGCTTTGTGACATACAGAATTAATATCGAAAAATGCCAGAGAACAGGCTCATAGACTTAACAAAGAGTCTATCTTATCCCCTCCCCAGTGATACAGTGTCTATTTTGATTATCATCTGTTAATAAGTAAAACTTTAAGAAAAAAAATTTGAATAGCAAAAACGAATGACTTATGCTGCGACCATTTGACCGCTGCAGCTAAGCTAGGCTTTGCTGTTTACCTTGGCATGACTGATGAGTCCAGTTATTGGCTACAAAGCTCACATGCTATACACAGGACATTACGGCCTCTGTCCTATCAACAAAGATTGTCTGAAAGGAGGGATAGGCGGCATTGAAGCTAAAGGACTTTTGTAAGTATTAATTATTTTGTTATTTTTAAAAAGCAACCTTGCCTACATTTTTTAAGAAAATTGGACAACTCCAAAAATAATAAAACCCCAATTCAAATGATATCTTATTACCTGATTATATATTCCCTTTAATGTTGACTGGGTGCAACATTCTTGTTGCCAAACACTGTATGACATTTTGATCAAGTCTTGCAAATCCTAGAAAACATCTTGCTGTGGATCAACATATGCCAGGGCAGACACAAAAAGAAGAAGCATGTGTACGACCAAAATATTGGTCTTTTGCAGTACAATAGCTTATTATAATGTACTTGTGTTGGAGGTAGAAGATATCCCCTTTACCTCTTGGGCCCCATTGGTATAATTGCCCCTGGACATAAGCTTTGCCACCATTTACCTTCTCGTTTCTGAGGTTGTTTTTCTGTTTGCAGTCATTGATGAGGAGTGGCAGAGGACACAGTGCACACCCAGAGAAACCTGTGTCGATGTTGGAAAGGACCTTGGCACCGCCACCAGCACATTCTTCAAACCACCCTGTGTCTCGGTGTACAGATGTGGGGGTTGCTGTAACGAAGAGGGTGTCACCTGCTTGAATACCAGCACTTCCTATGTCTTGAAATCAGTAAGTATTTTTTTCTTAATCCTGCTGCCAGCATGCATGCCATCGACCGATAAAAAAAAAATGCAACTTGCTCCTGAATTTTTACGTGCCATTATTGTACATGTGGCGCCCCAGGGTCCTGGTCGTTACAGTAGCATTGCTTTCCTCACGGGGAGAGTGATGTTACGTTTGGAAGCGATGAAGGATATCTTTTATCAGGTCACCACAATACACACAACATGTTGACACTCCAGGCCACAAGGGGGAGATTTTGATCCTATTCCTAGGTGACTCCCCTATATATATATATATATATATATTGTGGTTTGGAGGGAAAGAGAGGTCAGATTGTCAGAGAAACAGAAGAGAGCAGACTGACTTGGAGTGTCAGAAGGTCTGAAGGGGACATGTAGTCTGAAGTACTACAGCTCCTGGAAAGAGAGATACAGAAAGCCGAACATTGTTCAGTGAGCGTGCAGGAGAGCGAAGCACAGGAGAGTAACATCAGGGGAGACCAGCTAAGAACAAGCTGCCTCCTTCTGAGGTGCAGATAACCGGTAGCAGGACCACTGAGGTTGTGAGGGACTCTAAGACTTACATCAGAGACCGGCAGGACAGCTGACCTGCAAGTTACCTGTCTGCCACACACACCTAAGACACAGTAACACATAGAGCCCGGGTGTGATAGAGTCCCTGTAAAAAGGCTCGAGTTACCTGTCATACAGGTATTGTCCTATCCTATATGGGGGACAGAGAGAAGAACTGTGAGGACCTTATCTGAAGCCACAGGCAGCTGTCCTTACATTGCAGGCATTATTCTGCTCAACAACAGACCAAGGTAGTGCATGCTGCTATTTTTTTCACGCAGACTATCAATGCGTATAAACAATTGCCCATGTGCACTGGCACATTGGATATTATGGGTCTCCAAGTGCAGTCTGGGGCACACTCAGGCAGCACACGGACCGATAGCTCGTCTGAAAAGACCCCTTAATTCAAACCAAAGTAGCATAAAAATGGGTTACAGTTTTGCTGCATGTGATATAGAGCAGGCCTGGACAAAGTGTGGCTTGCGGGCCACATTCGGCCCTCTGTTCCAGTCTGGCCCACGGACCGAGACAGCCTAAGAAACAGAAAACTGTGTCCCACAGTGTACACCTTATCCACCACCCATGTCTAGATATCACCGATATCTGCATCTGCAGATAGCGGTGAATACACTGATGGAGGGTGGAGCCGCTGTATTCTTTTCCCACCAATCCGCATTTGCGATTGAGACAGCAGACGTGATGAAGGAACTTCATCACATCCGCTGTGCAGAGAATCAGTGTGCCGGAGACCGGAGCAGAGCGCCAGGAGAATGGAAGTGAGGTAGGTATTTTTTTCTATGTGTATGGGATGTGTGCCTGTATATTGGGGGCTACATGAGGGTTAATTCTGTATAAAAGAGGCTTTGTGAGGGCTCATACTGTATATAGGGGGCATTGTGGGGGCTCATACTGTATATAGAGTGCTATATGAGGGCTCATACTGTATATATGGGGCTATGTGGGGGCTCATACTCTATGTAGGGTATGTCAGGGATTCATACTGTATATAAGGGGTCAAGGGGGGCTCTTAAGGGCTCATACTGTATATAGGGTCTCATGCTGTATTTAGAGAGGCTAAGGGGGAGCTCATACTGTATATATACAGTACATGTAAATATAATAAAGATTTTTCTGTATTTTCATGACTATGAAAATTGTACATTCAAGGCGTCAAAACTATTAATTAACATATGTGGAATTATATACTTAACAAAAAACTGTGAAACAAACGAAAATATGTCTTATATTCTAGGTTCTTCAAAGTAGCCACCTTTTGCTTTGATGACTGCTTTGCGCACTCTTGGCATTCTCTTGATGAGCTTCAAGAGGTAGTCACCGGAAATGGTTTTCACTTTACACGTGTGCCCTGTCAGGTTTAATAAGTGGGATTTCTTGCCTTATAAATGGGGTTGGGACCATCAGTTGTGTTGAGCAGAAGTCTGGTGCATACACAGCTGATAGTTCTACTGAATAGACTGTAAGAATTTGTATTATGGCAAGAAAAAAGCAGCTAAGTAAAGAAAAACGAGTGGCTATCATTACTTTAAGAAATGAAGGTCAGTCAGTCCGAAAAATTGGGAAAACTTTGAAAGTGACCCCAAGTGCAGTTGCAAAAACCATCAAGCGCTACAAAGAAACTGGCTCACATGAGGACCGCCCCAGGAAAGGAAAACAAAGAGTCACCTCTGCTTCTGAGGATAAGTTTAGCCGAGTCACCAGCCTCAGAAATCGCAGGTTAACAGCAGCTCAGATTAGAGACCAGGTCAATGCCACACAGAGTTCTAGCAGCAGACACATCTCATTGTGACGCCCAAGAGACCGGGATACCCAGCACTGGACCAATGGGGTCTGTCTCTTGAGGGGGATGTCACAGGTGGCTTGACCCGGTGCTGTGGCCTCAGGCAATGCACAGTGTAAGGGGTATCGTGAGGGGACAGGCACTTACTTGATCAGCAGCAGGTTCTCCCAGCGGTGACGATCCCGATCCTGGATAGATGGCTATTGTCCAAATGAAAGACTGAGGCACTGAAACGTTTAACCAGTTTACTTTAACATAAAAGGATTTACAACCAGTCCTGTCACCGGAGTCTGTATGGGAACTCTGAGTTACTTTGACCCTGCCGGGGTCTTCGCCTCTTATTGTGCGCAATTTCTGTGTGGCCCTGCTGCTGTATGTGAACTGGCTGCCGGCCCAATCTGTCACCTCCGGGTCCTGGTTCGACGGGCAACCCGAGTCCTTTTATCGGCTTACCCCCTCCGGGAGTACCGCTGAACTCTGTGTCTGTTGCTGCGTCCGGCCCTAGTGAAGCTGATATCACCTCACGTTTTTCCGGTTGCTGTATTATATATAATGAATACAGCCACGGATCCGGTATCCGTCTTTGCGCCTGTTCTGGGTAGTGATTAATGCTACCCGGTTCTCACAATGTCCCTTTTCTCTGTCCCTCTTCTCCTCAGGCCGGTGATTTGGGCCTGGAAACCGTCATAGGGCTGTTAGAAATTCAGCTGTATGACCTCTCACTATCAGCTCCTTAGCCCAACTGCCATTTCTTCTCTCAGACCAGAATGGATTAAGGGGAGTCTTTGGAGCTCCCCCTTCTGGCCGGAGGTGGTAGTGCAGTTTTGCTATCTTAATATTTGTGTTTAGTGTCAGTAACTATTTTTGTGGCAAATACCCCTAGGGGTGCCACATTCCCCCTTAGTTAAGAACAGTACTCCGGGACTGTGGGACGATAACATTTTGAAATAACAATTAATATGTACAGAGTCTTAAAAATGAAAAGTTACAAAAACCACTCAAGGAAACAAAAATAGAGTTCTGTAAAAAGTCACTTCAAATAGCGTCCATTAATACAGTTCTACCCTTGAAGGTACTCAATAGAAAGTCTAAAGAAAGTTCAAAAAGAGCAAAAAGCAAAGTTCAAAAAGCAGTCTTTCCGGAGCTTTGATTTAGTGCCTCCGGGTTGATAACAAGTTCAAGAATATGCAAGAAGTTCATACAGACAAGTCTCTGTAGGTACTGGGCTTAAACGTTGCAGACTGATAACAATGACTATACTACATTTTCTGTTTAACTATATATGGCATAACATATATACAATTCACATTATGAGCTTTATAGTTGGTAATCTGCATACCTGGCCGGTAATTGGCCCTGGGTACTACGCTGTGATCTACGTAATAGCGGTATCTCTTCATGTGGTGTACTACTGTCTACTGCGGATGTAGTATCTGCCCGCTCTGCTGAAGATAATTCCACGACTATGGAGTTGGCAAGTCCACCGTGAATGGGATCACTCTGATCAGGAATCTGTTCTTCCTGGCCTGGAATCTCCTGTAGTACGGGGTCAGCCTCTTCCTGTCTTGGGACTTCTGGTATTGGGTTCGGTGTTGGGTAAAAGGCCACCATGGGAACCACTACTGCACCATGGTATGTTAGTAGGGTTTTGGGAAAGTCTCCTATACAGGTGTGATACATTTCCTCTTCTTTTTCCTTTACTGGTTGGACCTGCATGGGTTGAATAACTTCTGGTTCTGGCTGGACAACTTCTGTCTCTTTCAATGCTTCCGGACATAATTTAAGATTGTCTCTTGACACTAGTACAGATGATAAGCCCCCGTTTTTGCTAATGAGACACATTTTAGGATTATCCATTCTTGTTGGTAAAACTGTGTAGGGTACGGCTTCCCACTGATTGTCTAGTTTATTGGTTCGACGATTTCTCTTGAGCACTTGGTCACCCGGTCTTAATGGGGTCGCTAGAGCATTCTGGTTGAAAGTTCGCTCTTGTCTTTCTCTAGTTTGCTGAAGGCTTCTTTCCACACTCTCTTGCACTTGGCAATACTGCTTTTGCCGTATGATATCCCAATTGGAGTCTTGAACTTCTGCGTCTGGTTTCAGAATTCCCATTTCTAGATCGATTGGTAATTGGCCGGGTCTTGCACGCATAAGGTAAGCTGGGGTGCAGTTGGTGGAGCTTACCGGGACATGATTATATAGATCTACCAAGTCAGGCAATTTCTCTGGCCATTGATTCCTTTCTGTCTCAGGTAAAGTCTTTAGTAGGTCTATTATAATATGGTTCATCTTCTCGCATAAGCCGTTTGTTTGTGGATGATAGGCCGTCGTCCGGATCTTTTTGCAACCATACATATTACAGAATTCTCTGAAGATTTCTGATTCAAAGGCTGTACCTTGGTCGGTGAGAACCTGTTCCGGATATCCATGGGGTCTACAAAAGTACGTTTGGAACGCTTTGGCTGCTGTTTTTGCTGTCAGATCTTTTACGGGTACTACTACCAAGAAGCGTGAATAATGGTCCACGATGGTCAAGGCATAGACATAGCCGGACCGGCTTGGTATTAACTTCACGTGGTCTATGGCTACAAGTTCAAGTGGTTGTTTGGTGATTATGGGCTGCAGTGGTGCTCTTTGGTTCTTTTGATCGTTTCTTCTGAGGTTGCACGGGCCACAATTTCTGCACCACTGTTCGATTGATTTTCTCATCCCGACCCAATAAAATCTTTCTCTTAGAAGTACTTCTAACTTTTTCCAACCAAAGTGACCAGCACCATTATGGTAAGCTTCGAGGACCATCTTGACATCTTGTTTAGGCACGATAATCTGCCAAACCAATTCATGTGTTTTCGGATTGGTGTACCTTCTACAGAGCTTCCCTTGATACAGGAACATTTTGCCTCTCTCTTTCCAGAGTTGATGCGTCTCTTCTGGGGCATTCTCATCGGGATATGCACTTTGCTCAGTTAACAGTTCCTTCACCAACTTCACAGCCGGATTGCTGTCTTGGGTGTCAGCCCATCTATGGTGTGCTAACGGATTAAAATTCACCTCTTGTTGTTTCTGATAGGTACTTGACTGATGATGTTTTGCCTTGGGATGATGGAAGGCTGGTAGTTCAATTTCTTCAAGCTCCCCCGTTTCTTCTTCTACATCTCTCAAGTGTGGCATCCGGGATAGGGCATCGGCATTTCCATTCTTGCGACCTGCTCGATACTTGATCTTGAAGTTGTAATTAGATAACCGGGCTATCCATCGCTGTTCTAATGCACCTAATTTGGCTGTGTCCAGGTGGGTCAACGGATTGTTGTCAGTATAGACAATAAATTCTGCAGCGGCCAGATAGTGTTTGAAACGTTCCGTCACAGCCCAAACTACTGCCAGTAGTTCCAATTTGAAGGAGCTATAATTTTCTGGATTTCTTTCAGTAGGCCGGAGCTTTCTACTTGCAAAGGCGATGACTTTCTCCCGACCTTCTTGCTTTTGTGACAGCACCGCTCCTAGTCCCACATTACTGGCATCGGTGTAGAGGATGAAAGGTTGATGGTAATCTGGGTATGCCAGAACCTCTTCTCCGGTTAGTGCCTTCTTTAGTTGTTCAAAGGAGTCTTCCCTTTCGTTGTTCCACTGGAAAGGAGGGTTTCGGTTTGAAGGTTTCTTCGTCTGCCCTACCAAGGCGTCTTGCAAGGGTGCTGCCAACTTGGTAAATCCTTTTATAAATCTGCGATAGTAACCCACCAATCCCAGGAATTGCCTCACTTCTTTTGCGCTGGTAGGTCTCGGCCAATCCCTTATGGCGGTTATTTTCTCGGGATCCGGTGCTACTCCCTCCGAACTCACGATGTGTCCCAGGTACTGTACCTTTGGCTTGAGAAGGTGACATTTGGATGGCTTGATTTTCATGCCATACCTGGATAAGGCTTCGAACACTTCTGCCAAGTCTTTTAAGTGTTGTTCGTAAGTCTTTGAGTAGACGATCACATCATCTAGGTACAGGAGGACGGTCTCGAAGTTCTTGTGTCCGAGGCAGCATTCCATCAGCCGCTGGAAGGTACCGGATGCATTGCAGAGTCCGAACGGCATGCGATTAAATTCACTTAGACCCATTGGTGTGGTGAATGCCGTCTTTTCCTTATCTCTCTCAGCCACAGGGACTTGCCAATACCCGCTTGTTAAGTCTAAGGTGGAAAAATAATTAGCAGATTTCAAAGCAGTCAAGGACTCTTCTATCCTAGGCAAGGGGTAGGCGTCTTTATGGGTGATGTTATTAATCTGCCGGTAGTCTACGCACATTCTCATAGTTCCATCTTTTTTTTTGACAATCACTAGAGGGGCCGCCCAGGGGCTACAGCTGTCTCTTATTACCCCGGCCTGTTTCATTTCCCTCAGCATATCTTTTGCACATTGATAGTGAGCGGGCGGTATGGGTCTATATCTTTCTTTTATTGGGGGATGGTCACCTGTGGGGATTGTGTGTTCTACCCCTTCTATCCGTCCGAAGTCCAATGGGTGTTTACTGAAGACTTGTTCATATTCCGTCACTAGCCTATACACCCCTTGTTTTTGATGTGTAGGTGTTGAATTTATGCCCACGTGTAGCTGTTGGCACCAATCCTCCATTTCTCCATCTGAGCCATTGCCTTCCACCTGACAGGTTGGTTCTAAGGGCTCAATGGTTGTGATGGCATTGTTGTCAACAGTATATAGCTTTGCCATTGTAGCATACCTTGGCAAAGTGACCTCTTCCTCTCCACAGTTCAAAAGTCGTACCGGCACTCGTCCCCGATGTACCTCGACTATCCCTCGTGCTGTGAGTATAGTGGACCTGCTGTCGGTGTACACTGGTTCTATTAAGGCTTGATAATCTCGTCCCTTAGTACCAATGGCTGCTCTACACCATACCAGCATTTCTGTTTTTGGTGGGATTACAATAGACGTTGGATCACTTACCCTCACACTGCCGATTTCTCCACCTGCAACTTCTACCTGTTGCCTTAACATCAATACTTTTATTTCCCTCCGGAGAACTCTCTGCTGGCAGGATTGGGCAGTTTCAGCAATTTGCTGTAAGACAGAAATGACTTCGGAAAAGCAGTTCTCTAACACATTCATTCCTATCAATACAGTTGGTTCACAGTTCCGCCGGTCAACATCAACAACAATTATACCCTGTTTCTTCAATTCTACTTTACCAATCTTTATGGTCATCTCCCTGAATCCTAGTTTCGGTACCAACTTACCATTACTGGCCCATATATCTAGTTCAACATCAGAGGGCCCTTTATCAATATCTGCATCAGCCCAGTACCTCTTATAAAGGATATACGGTATAGATGAAATCTGGGAACCTGTGTCCAGCAAAGCGTTGAGGGGCATTCCGTCCAGCACGATAGGGATAATGGGTCGTCCTCCGATGTACCTGTCGTGCCAGGGTGTTGGGCCTTGAAAGTTCATTCCTGCGAAGCGGCCCGCATTCCCAGGGGATTCCCGTTTAAATCACAATCTCGTGCAAAGTGGCCTGGCTGCTGGCAACGGCGGCAAATGGGCTTTCCATCCGGTTGGTAGCGGTCGCGGGGTCGTCCTCTCCATGTCGGGTATCTCCGGGGTCTCATCCATGGAACACCTTCTCTACGGTTTGACAACTCCATCTTGGGTCCTCTCATCTCCTGCATGGTTTTAGCCATTGAAGCAACAACATCAGTTAAAGAGTCAAGCTTTTGTTGAAAAGCCTCATTAGTACTGGGCCCCAGGGGCTTAGCAATGGCCCCGGACATAGCTGATGTCCCTGGTACTCCATGTTGTTGAGGAGCCTCTGCCATGAGTTGTGCAGGCTCCTGATTCCGAGGTGCCTCTGCCAGCTGGAGACGTATAACGCTCTCCTTTAATTGGGCAAATGTCAATTCAGGGTTCTTAAAAACAAGCATGCTCACATGCCCCCGGTGAGAAGGGGTGTAGAGTCCCTCCATAAATTGATCTCTTAGCAGTTTATCCGCTCCGGTGTTAAAAATGGGTTCAGCCAGTGTAAGTGATTTAAGGGCTTCCTGCAGGTTTAAGGCAAAGTCTCTCACGCCCTCATTAACTTTTTGTTTGCAATTAAAGAATCGTACTTTAGCTTTGCTGCTGGCAGTGGTTTCAAATGTAGCTTTTAATCCAGCAAATATGCGTTCAACAGTGCCTTTTAGATCAGCTGCCCATGCTGTGACTTCTCGCTTAGCATGGCCACTTAACTGCATCATCAGGAGACTAACACGCTGAACTTCACCCACGGGGAACATGTTAAAATGGGCCAGCATCTTTTCTCTGAAATCGTCAAGGGTATTAGGCTCACCTTCATACATTGGAAGCCACGGGCCACCTGGGGTATATGGCATCAGCACCGGCATGATGGGCGCCACTCCTTGCACCGCTGCGCTACCAGACGCTCTATCGACACTCTGTCTTTCAGCTGCATTAGCGTCGCCGGATGCTGCGGCGTCTCCGTGCTGCGACATACTGTGCCCCCTTAGTTAATCCGGACCCTTCCGGTCCTCCGCTTCCGTCGGGATAGTGTAGATTCGTTCCGCTGTGCAGCAGGATCGATTTTCCCCTTGCTCTGATGTCAGAGCGCTCAGCTTGGTGCCGCCCACAATGACACGCCCCCTGCTGCTCCTGCCGGCCGCGCGCTCTGTAATGGTGGATTCTGAAGTTTTTCAGTTAGACTGGGGCTCAGGTGATGGCGTAGCTCAATTAACAGTCTTGTGCCTAACGGTTATGAGGTGATTACCTCAGGGGATGGCGGCCATCTTTACTCCATTATAACCAATGGGGAAAAGTCACTTTCAATAGTTTTCAATGGGGAATGGATTTTTCTTTAATAAAGTCAATTTTCAAGATTTTTCGTCCAAGTTTTCACAGTTTTGGGCTCCAATCACGGCACACAATACCCGGTATACGGGCTGGCCAGATCCTGTTCGTGACGCCAATTGTGACGCCCAAGAGACCGGGATACCCAGCACCGGACCAATGGGGTCTGTCTCTTGAGGGGGATGTCACAGGTGGCTTGACCCGGTGCTGTGGCCTCAGGCAATGCACAGTGTAAGGGGTATCGTGAGGGGACAGGCACTTACTTGATCAGCAGCAGGTTCTCCCAGCGGTGACGATCCCGATCCTGGATAGATGGCTATTGTCCAAATGAAAGACTGAGGCACTGAAACGTTTAACCAGTTTACTTTAACATAAAAGGATTTACAACCAGTCCTGTCACCGGAGTCTGTATGGGAACTCTGAGTTACTTTGACCCTGCCGGGGTCTTCGCCTCTTATTGTGCGCAATTTCTGTGTGGCCCCGCTGCTGTATGTGAACTGGCTGCCGGCCCAATCTGTCACCTCCGGGTCCTGGTTCGACGGGCAACCCGAGTCCTTTTATCGGCTTACCCCCTCCGGGAGTACCGCTGAACTCTGTGTCTGTTGCTGCGTCCGGCCCTAGTGAAGCTGATATCACCTCACGTTTTTCCGGTTGCTGTATTATATATAATGAATACAGCCACGGATCCGGTATCCGTCTTTGCGCCTGTTCTGGGTAGTGATTAATGCTACCCGGTTCTCACAATGTCCCTTTTCTCTGTCCCTCTTCTCCTCAGGCCGGTGATTTGGGCCTGGAAACCGTCATAGGGCTGTTAGAAATTCAGCTGTATGACCTCTCACTTTCAGCTCCTTAGCCCAACTGCCATTTCTTCTCTCAGACCAGAATGGATTAAGGGGAGTCTCTGGAGCTCCCCCTTCTGGCCGGAGGTGGTAGTGCAGTTTTGCTATCTTAATATTTGTGTTTAGTGTCAGTAACTATTTTTGTGGCAAATACCCCTAGGGGTGCCACATCTACAACAACTGTTAAGAGGAGACTTTGTGCAGCTGGCCTTCATGGTAAAATAGCTGCTAGGAAATCACAGGCAACAAGCAGAAGAGATTTGTTTGGGCTAAAGAACACAAGGAATGGATATTAGACCAGTGGAAATCTGTGCTTTGGTCTGATGAGTCCAAATTTGAGATCTCTGGTTCCAACCACTGTGTCTTTGTGCAACGCAGAAAAGGTGAACGGATGGACTCTACGTGCCTGGTTCCCACTGTGAAGCATGGAGGAGGAGGTGTGATGGTGTGGGGGTGCTTTGCTGGTGACACTGTTGGGGATTTATTCAAAATTGAAGGCATACTGAACCAGCATGGCTACCACAGCATATTGCAGCGGCATGTTATTCCATCCGGTTTGCGTTTAGTTGGTGTTAGGGGTCGAGTTCCCGCCTCTGCACAGGGGAAATCTCGGGCCATCTCCGCTGCGGTCTCCCATTCTTCTCCTGTCACAGTGGAGCCTGCTCAGCAGAGACGTCAGTCCCATCGTCTCGCTCAGTCTGACTCTGTACAAAGGGTTACTGCTGTTTTTCCTGCTTCTGCCATTGAAGTCAGTGTTGGGCAACGGCGAGCAGACGCTTCTAGGACTGAGTCCTGCTTTTCTCGTTCTGAGCATGCCCAGAGTAAGATCTCTCAGTGGAGATCGAGGGTCACATGTTCAGATACTGCAGCTAAATCCATTGGTCCTTCTAGGAAGGTCCTGTAGGTGCTCAGGCTCTGTAGCAGCCTCTCATTGGTCCTTCTTGGAAGGTCCTGTACTTGCTGCAGCTATTTAAGGCTCTCATGACCGCACGGCCATGCGCTAGTATTGAATGAGTTATGTGCATGCGCCAGTGTGGTCATATTTATGTGTGTTCAGGGACTCGGCTGAAATAAGCCCCTAGAATGCCGGCACCTCCGGTGAGGAGATTGTATGTTTGTTTTGCCACACACTGCCTTCAGCTCAGCAGTTGCTGCATACTCCTGTGAAGTCAACAGGGTTCCGCATTTCTTAGTTGCCAAGGTCTCAGCTGCTGACTCGGGGCGTCCTCTGGCGCGGGCTTAAAAGCCACCGAGGGTCAGAGTGAGATCTGGCACAGCGTCTCTGCGAAGTAACAGAGTGCGTTTCTACCGCCATATAGGTCCGCCATTTGCCAGCAGCAGGTCCTCTCCTGCACGGTGGACCCCGGTGTTATGACCTGGTGGTTAGGACAATAATGGACCTGGTGGTTAAGAGCACACGGAATGACCTGATAGTTACAAATAATATAGGACGAGCTCTGAGACGTGGGAACTCTGCTGACCGCAATCCCTAATCCTATCACACACACTAGAAATAGCCGTGGATTGCTCCTAACGCTCCCTATGCAACTCGGCACAGCCTAAGGAACTAGCTAGCCCTGAAGATAGAAAAATAAAGCCTACCTTGCCTCAGAGAAATTCCCCAAAGGAAAAGGCAGCCCCCCACATATAATGACTGTGAGTAAAGATGAAAATACAAACACAGAGATGAAATAGATTTAGCAAAGTGAGGCCCGACTTACTGAACAGACTGAGGATAGGAAAGGTAACTTTGCGGTCAGCACAAAAAACTACAAAAAGACCATGCAGAGGGCGCAAAAGACCCTCCGCACCGACTCACGGTGCGGAGGCGCTCCCTCTGCGTCCCAGAGCTTCCAGCAAGCAAGACAAAAATCAAAATAGCAAGCTGGACAGAAAAATAGCAAACAAAAGAAAAACAAGCAGGAACTTAGCTTCTGCTGGGAAGACAGGTCACAAGAACGATCCAGGAGTGAACTAGACCAATACTGGAACATTGACAGGTGGCATGGAGCAATGATCTAAAAGGAGTTAAATAGAGCAGCCAGCTAACGAATTAACCTCGTCACCTGTGGAAGGAAACTCAGAAGCCGCAGCCCCACTCACAACCAACAGAGGAAGCCCATGGACAGAACCAGCCGAAGTACCATTCATGACCACAGGAGGGAGCTTGACAACAGAATTCACAACAGTACCCCCCCTTGAGGAGGGGTCACCGAACCCTCACCAGAGCCCCCAGGTCGACTAGGACGAGCCAAATGAAAGGCACGAACCAGATCGGCAGCATGAACATCGGAGGCAAGGACCCAGGAATTATCTTCCTGACCATAACCCTTCCACTTGACCAGGTACTGGAGTTTCCGTCTCGAAATACGAGAATCCAAAATCTTCTCCACCACATACTCCAACTCCCCCTCAACCAACACCGGGGCAGGAGGATCAACGGATGGAACCACAGGCGCCACGTATCTCCGCAACAACGACCTATGGAATACATTATGGATGGCAAAAGAAGCTGGAAGGGTCAAACGAAACGACACAGGATTGAGAACCTCAGAAATCTTATATGGACCAATGAAACGAGGCTTAAACTTAGGAGAGGAAACCTTCATAGGAACATAACGAGACGACAACCAAACCAAATCCCCAACACAAAGTCGGGGACCCACACAGCGCCGGCGGTTAGCGAAACGTTGAGCCTTCTCCTGGGACAATGTTAAATTGTCCACCACATGAGTCCAAATCTGCTGCAACCTATCCACCACAGTATCTACACCAGGACAGTCCGAAGACTCAACCTGCCCTGAAGAGAAACGAGGATGGAAACCAGAATTACAGAAAAACGGCGAAACCAAAGTATCCGAGCTGGCCCGATCATTAAGGGCGAACTCAGCCAAAGGCAAAAAGGACACCCAATCATCCGGATCAGCAGAAACAAAGCATCTCAGATATGTTTCCAAAGTCAGATTAGATCGTTTGGTTTGGCCATTTGTCTGAGGATGGAAAGCCGAGGAAAAAGACAAATCAATGCCCATCCTAGCACAAAAGGCTCGCCAAAACCTCGAAACAAACTGGGAACCTCTGTCCGAAATGATGTTCTTCGGAATGCCATGTAAACGAACCACATGCTGGAAAAACAATGGCACCAAATCAGAGGAGGAAGGCAATTTAGACAAGGGTACCAAATGGACCATCTTAGAGAAGCGATCACAAACCACCCAAATGACCGACATCTTTTGAGAGACAGGGAGATCCGAAATAAAATCCATAGAGATATGCGTCCAGGGCCTCTTCGGGACCGGCAAGGGCAAAAGCAACCCACTGGCACGACAACAGCAGGGCTTAGCCCGAGCACAAGTCCCACAGGACTGCACAAAAGAACGCACATCCCGCGACAAAGACGACCACCAAAAGGATCTAGCCACCAAATCTCTGGTACCAAAGATTCCAGGATGACCAGCCAACACCGAACAATGAACCTCAGAGATAACTCTACTAGTCCATTTATCAGGGACAAACAGTTTCTCCGCTGGGCAACGGTCAGGTCTATCAGCCTGAAATTTTTGCAGCACCCGCCGCAAATCAGGGGAGATGGCAGACAAAATTACCCCCTCTTTGAGAATACCCGCCGGCTCAGGAACACCCGGAGAGTCGGGCACAAAACTCCTTGACAGGGCATCAGCCTTCACATTCTTAGAGCCCGAAACCACAAAATCAAAGCGAGAGAAAAATAGCGACCAACGAGCCTGTCTAGGATTCAATCGTTTGGCAGACTCAAGATAAGTCAAATTCTTGTGATCCGTCAAGACCACCATGCGATGCTTGGCTCCTTCAAGCCAATGACGCCACTCCTCGAATGCCCACTTCATGGCCAACAACTCTCGATTGCCAACATCATAATTGCGCTCAGCAGGCGAAAACTTTCTAGAAAAGAAGGCACATGGTTTCATCACCGAGCCATCAGAACTTCTTTGCGACAAAACAGCCCCTGCTCCAATCTCAGAAGCATCAACCTCGACCTGAAACGGGAGCGAAACATCTAGCTGGCACAACACAGGGGCAGAAGAAAAACGACGCTTCAACTCCTGAAAAGCTTCCACAGCCGCAGAAGACCAATTGACCACATCAGCACTCTTCTTGGTCAAATCAGTCAACGGTTTAGCAACACTAGAAAAATTACTGATACGATACGATACGATACACTTTATTGATCCCGTGGGAAATTATGGTATCACAACAGCACAACTTAAATCATAAAAATCATAAAGGAATTACATAGTTGACATGACAGTTTGTTGACAGAAGAACATTATACATTAGAATAGGACATACACAACAAGTGAACTGAAATGTAGAGAAATAAGTAGACATTCACCTTGGTGGTTTAACCCTAATGTTATTGTTGTACATTCCCATGGCAGTTGGCACAAACGATTTCCTATATTTTTCCTTCTTACACCTCAGAAGTATAAGCCGGTTGCTGAAGGTGCTCTTCTGTCTCATGAATAGCTCATATAGTGGATGTGCATTATTGTTCATAATTGCCATACACTTTTTCAGAGTTCTTTTCTCCACTACCTCCCCAAAAGAGTCCAGATTGCAGCCCACAGCAGAACTTGCCTTCTTAATAATCTTATTCAGCTTATTAGCATCAGAGGCCCGCACACTACTACCCCAGCACGTGATTGCAAAAAAGATGGCACTTGCCACCACAGATTGGTAGAACATTTCTAACATTTTGCTACACACATTAAAAGACCTCAGTTTCCTTAGGAAATACAATCTGCTCATCCCCTTCTTGTAGACAAACTCTGAGTGGCATCTCCAGTCCAGTTTGCTATCCAAATGGACCCCCAAATATTTGTAACTCTCCACCTGCTCTACCTCCTGACCAGCAATAGTGATCGGTAAGCATTCCATCTTTATCCTGCTATAGTTGGCCACCAACTCCTTAGTTTTCTTAACATTTAGTTGTAGATAGTTACGATTGCACCAATCCACGAAATTCGACACCACCCTTCTATATTCCTCATCCCCCTGATCTCCCCTAATGCATCCCACAACCACGGAGTCATACGAAAATTTTTGAAGGTGGCAAAGTTCAGATTTATACTGAAAGTCTGAAGTATACAGTGTGAATAGAAAGGGCGCAAGCACCGTTCCCTGGGGGGCACCTACACTGCTCAGTAATCTGCTTGACACAACTGCTCCCATCTGTACAAACTGTGGCCGATCTGATAGGTAGTCAGTTATCCAATTTCTCATCCCCTCCTCCACCTTCATATCAGTCATCTTTTTGTGTAGTAAAAGTGGCTGCAGGGAGTTAAATGCACTCGAGAAATCGAAGAACATCGCTCGCACCGTGGTTCCGTCAGTCTCCAGAAATGAATGTACCCTATGTAACAGAGAAAGGATAGCATCATCCACCCCCAATCTATGTCGGTAAGCAAACTGAAGGGGATCGATAAAAGCATTGACCCTCGGTCTTAAGTGAGCAAGCACTAATCTTTCCAAGGCCTTCATAGCGTGAGATGTTAAGGCTACAGGACGATAGTCATTTAGGGTTCCAGGAGAAGAAGTCTTGGGTACTGGCACCAGACAGGAAGTTTTCCATAACACTGGTACCCTCTGTGTTTGTAGACTTCCATTAAATAGGCGTGTAAAGACAGTACACAGCTGGTCTGCACAAACTTTAAGGACACGTGAGCTGAGTCCATCAGGTCCTGCAGCTTTACCAATGTTAAGTGACTTAAACTGCCTCCTCACATCATTTTCGGATACTCTAAAATAGGTCTGCTCATCCTTCAATATCGATGTTGCAGAAATTGCACCCAGTTCCCATCCACTATCAGTTGGCATTACACATGTACTGCTAAATCTATTGAAATACTCATTCATCTCATTAGCCTTGTCCATTGTTCCTGGATCATTTTCAGGCCTCAGCTTAAGCCCAGTCAGTAATTTCATTCCTGCCCAAACCTCTCTGGTATTATTGTGGGACAGTTTCTTTTCAAGTTTAATTCTGAAGGCTTCCTGGGCCTCCTTTAATTTCCTCTTTGTCACCCAGTTTAAATGCCTTTTTTTTCCTGTTGATGAAGCGACGATAAAAATTAGCAATGCACAGGAACTTTTGCAGACTCATCACAGATGTCGGCTGAGTCCAATCATAAATGGCCTGGACTTTAACAAGGTCCATCTCGATAGTAGAAGGGGAAAAAATTAAACCCAAAAATGAAACCTTCTGAACTCCAAAGAGACACTTTGACCCCTTCACAAACAAAGAATTCGCACGAAGGACCTGGAACACCATTCTGACCTGCTTCACATGAGACTTCCAATCATCCGAAAAGACCAAAATATCATCCAAATATACAATCAGGAATTTATCCAGGTACTCTCGGAAGATGTCATGCATAAAGGACTGAAATACTGATGGAGCATTGGAAAGCCCGAATGGCATAACCAGGTACTCAAAATGGCCCTCGGGCGTATTAAATGCTGTTTTCCATTCATCGCCCTGTTTAATACGCACAAGATTATACGCACCACGAAGATCTATCTTGGTGAACCAACAAGCCCCCTTAATCCGAGCAAATAAATCAGACAGCAGCGGCAAAGGATACTGAAATTTGACTGTGATCTTATTAAGAAGGCGGTAATCAATACAAGGTCTCAAAGAACCATCCTTCTTGGCCACAAAAAAGAACCCTGCTCCCAATGGTGACGACGACGAGCGAATATGACCCTTCTCCAAGGATTCCTTTACATAACTCCGCATAGCGGCGTGCTCTGGCACAGATAAATTGAACAGTCGGCCCTTAGGAAACTTACTACCAGGAATCAAATTGATAGCACAATCGCAATCCCTATGAGGAGGTATGGCACTGGATTTGGGCTCATCAAATACATCCCGGTAATCCGACAAAAACTCCGGGACTTCAGAAGGGGTGGATGACGAAATAGACAAAAATGGAACATCACCATGTACCCCCTGACAACCCCAGCTGGACACAGACATTGATTTCCAATCCAATACTGGATTATGGACCTGTAGCCATGGCAACCCCAAAACGACCACATCATGCAGATTATGCAACACCAAAAAGCGAATATCCTCCTGATGTGCAGGAGCCATGCACATGGTCAATTGGGTCCAGTACTGAGGCTTATTCTTGGCCAAAGGCGTAGCATCAATTCCTCTCAATGGAATAGGACACTGCAAGGGCTCCAAGAAAAAACCACAGCGCCTAGCAAACTCCAAGTCCATCAAATTCAGGGCAGCGCCTGAATCCACAAATGCCATAACAGAATAGGATGACAAAGAGCAAATCAGAGTAACGGACAAAAGAAATTTCGACTGTACCGTACAAATGGTGGCAGACCTAGCGAAACGCTTAGTGCGCTTAGGACAATCGGAGATAGCATGAGTGGAATCACCACAGTAAAAACACAGCCCATTCCAACGTCTGTGTTCTTGCCGTTCAGCTCTGGTCAAAGTCCTATCACATTGCATAGGCTCAGGTCTATGCTCAGATAATACCGCCAAATGGTGCACAGCTTTACGCTCACGCAAGCGTCGATCGATCTGAATGGCCAAAGACATAGACTCATTCAGACCAGCAGGCATGGGAAATCCCACCATGACATCCTTAAGGGCTTCAGAGAGACCCTTTCTGAAAATTGCTGCCAGGGCAAATTCATTCCACTGAGTGAGTACAGACCACTTCCTAAACTTCTGACAATATATCTCTACCTCATCCTGACCCTGACACAGAGCCAGCAAGATTTTCTCTGCCTGATCCACTGAATTTGGTTCATCATAAAGCAATCCGAGCGCCAGAAAAAAACGCATCAACATCACGCAATGCCGGATCTCCTGGTGCAAGGGAAAATGCCCAGTCTTGAGGGTCGCCACGTAACAAAGAAATAATGATTTTCACTTGTTGAACAGGGTCACCTGAGGAGCGAGGTTTCAAAGCAAGAAACAATTTACAATTATTTTTGAAATTCAGAAACTTAGATCTATCCCCAAAAAACAAATCAGGAATTGGAATCCTAGGCTCTAACATCGGATTCTGAACCACAAAATCTTGAATGTTTTGTACCTTTGCAGTGAGATTATTCATACAAGAGGACAGACCTTGAATGTCCATATCTACACCTGTATCCTGAACCACCCAGAGGTAAAGGGGAAAAGAGAGACAAAACACACTGCAAAGAAAAAAAAATGGTCTCAGAACTTCTCTTATCCCTCTATTGAGATGCATTAATACTTTGGGCCACCTGTACTGTTATGACCTGGTGGTTAGGACAATAATGGACCTGGTGGTTAAGAGCACACGGAATGACCTGATAGTTACAAATAATATAGGACGAGCTCTGAGACGTGGGAACTCTGCTGACCGCAATCCCTAATCCTATCACACACACTAGAAATAGCCGTGGATTGCTCCTAACTCTCCCTATGCAACTCGACACAGCCTAAGGAACTAGCTAGCCCTGAAGATAGAAAAATAAAGCCTACCTTGCCTCAGAGAAATTCCCCAAAGGAAAAGGCAGCCCACATATAATGACTGGGAGTAAAGATGAAAATACAAACACAGAGATGAAATAGATTTAGCAAAGTGAGGCCCGACTTACTGAACAGACTGAGGATAGGAAAGGTAACTTTGCGGTCAGCACAAAAAACTACAAAAAGACCATGCAGAGGGCGCAAAAGACCCTCCGCACCGACTCACGGTGCGGAGGCGCTCCCTCTGCGTCCCAGAGCTTCCAGCAAGCAAGACAAAAATCAAAATAGCAAGCTGGACAGAAAAATAGCAAACAAAAGAAAAACAAGCAGGAACTTAGCTTCTGCTGGGAAGACAGGTCACAAGAACGATCCAGGAGTGAACTAGACCAATATTGGAACATTGACAGGTGGCATGGAGCAATGATCTAAGAGGAGTTAAATAGAGCAGCCAGCTAACGAATTAACCTCGTCACCTGTGGAAGGAAACTCAGAAGCCGCAGCCCCACTCACAACCAACAGAGGAAGCCCATGGACAGAACCAGCCGAAGTACCATTCATGACCACAGGAGGGAGCTTGACAACAGAATTCACAACACCCCGGGCTGCAAACGCACCAAATAACATCTCTCAAATTAACTCGGTGCGTTCCGCCAGCCCTAACAGTTGGACCATCATTTATTTTTCAACAGAACAATGACCCCAAGCACACCTCCAGGCTGTGTAAGGGCTATTTGACCAAGAAGGAGAGTGATGGGGTGCTACCCCAGATGACCACCAAAGCAAAACGTGGCTACGTTGAAGAACCTAGAATATAAGACATATTTTCAGTTGTTTCACACTTTTTTAATAAGTATATAATTCCACATGTGTTAATTCACAGTTTTGATGCCTTCAGTGTGAGTGTACAATTTTCATATCAAAAACCTGACCGGCACATCCAAACATAGACTAAGTGTGAACAGGTGCTGAACCTAGAGTCGCCAACTCGTATATAGTTAAGTAAATAAGGCAGCACACTGCAGCGCTAAAACATGCAAACTTGAAACACGAAATTTGAACTGCATTACTGCACTAGAAATATGAAAAATGAGAGCATTTAGCGCATAAAAATTGGCCATCGTGCACTCCGCCTCCTAGCCACAGGTGTTTTAATTACAGCAGGTCCAATACCCCTCCACAGAGAGAGCGAATTTTAGTCTAGGAAGAGGTTTCACATGTACCCATTCAGATGGAGACGTTTATTCTCAGCGAGGTAAGGCAAGTGTAGGACCTGGTATAAGAGAGATGCCGTAAAGGGGCTACCAGGTACACATAAAATTGGCCATTTTTATGCGCTAAACGCTCTCATTTTTCATATTTCTAGTGCAGTAATGCAGTTCAAATTTCGTGTTTCAAGTTTGCATGTTTCAGCGCTGCAGTGTGCTGCCTTATTTACTTAACTATGTACAATTTTCATAGTCCTGAAACTACAGAAAAAGCTTTAACATTAGGACTACTGGACTCGTGACCCTGACTAGAACTACTGAAGTGCAAGTAGTCAAAATGTCTATAGCAGTAGTCCTAATGTTAAATAAAAAGGTGTGTCCAAACTTTTGGTCTGTACTGTACATATGTATTCCATTTTTTTTTTACTTTTCTGTCAACATATGAAGGCTTCTTGTATTGCAGCACAAATGCCCCATTTAAGGGACTGCTTTTTCTTTTGGTTTAGTTTTTACAACATTTGCTTTTACTTTGCAATAAAAAACCTATATAATCTTTGTTTCTGCTGCCATATATTTAGAGGCATATTTTTTATAAATTTTCTGTCAATTAAGCTGTGTTTCTCGCATTTTTTATGGTGTTCACTATTTGGATAAGATAATGCCAAGATAGGCAATGAGATGACAAATTCAGCCCTCTACCTACATCTTACTGTTTAGATGCCAAGGCCTATATTATATTCTATATTAACCTCAACATCAACAGGATTAAACAACCTGGGTAAGAGTTATCTTCAAACCGGACCATCGTAACACAGTGACAGCTGTAATATGAAGCTGACATCCAATGCATATGGAGCAGGTTCAGCTCCTGAGCCTGCTGCAAACACTCCCTGCACTCTTCATACATTTCCTGTGATATCTGACATAAATATACAGCAAATATTGACCAAATATATTTCAGTCTTAGAAATTCAGTCTTTCTTTCAGCAGACTTATCAGACATGGAGGGTTAGTTCTGTTCTGACACTACATATACGGGAAATAGGACAACTTGGTCATTTATAAGTGTTCCTACAAATGAAAAACCCCATTATTTCAGATATATCTTGACTTATCTTTATCCAAAAAGAAGTGTTCAAAATATGATATAGTGAAAGTTGGGGGTTCTCACAAAAAAAAATGATCAGTTTAAAAAGTTACAATAAAGCCTAATTAGTGAGCCCAACTCAATGGTCTAAATAGATTGAGTAAGCCATATAGAAAAAATGGTAATGTGGATTGGTCTAAACTTATAGCATCATCTCTAGTAACATCCAGGCCTTCAAGTCTAAGTCATTGACCAATCCACGGTTGAGAATTATTGACATATGGGTAACAATGGAATAGTATAGATCACCAGGAAACTAAATAACTTTATTTTGCCCTGTTTCTGCTGGGACTTGGCAGCGGAGGTTGGTATCCTATAAAACATATGGCAATGGTCACCAGAGGTTCACCCTATTAGACCCTTAATTGGACCTATCTAGATCAATAGTCATAATAATTAATAAACAAATAAACAAAAAATAACAGTCAAAATATGTTTTAATTATCCTGATCCCAAAAGATGGTCCCCCAGCTAATAATATACAGTTAAATGCATTCCTAAATAAATCAGAAAAAAACACATTACTACATGGTTTACCACTATAATGGCATAGCTATGTCTCGGTGGATTTTCTCTCCCGCTATTAGAGGTTTCTCAGGATAAAATGTTTGGTCCACAGAAAAAACTCTATTGTGGAGCACTCTGATCAGATGCTCGTGTATGCGCCTAGATGGATGCCTTGCATTCACTTATGCTTCATATCCAATAAACTTCAACATCACAGTTTCTACCAAAAATCTACACACAATGGGGAAAAATTATTAAAGAGATAAAGTATCTCTTGTATCAATTTTGTTAATATGTTCTTTCATAGGAACAAAAAAAACAGAATGCCTACAGGAAGCATGATGGAGACTAATGGTGTCGATGGACCTCATTGACTATATTGGAACCCATTGGGTTTCCATCAAGTTATGTCAAGGGAGCTGACCACATTTTTAAAGGAATATTCTCATATTCTTAAATAGGTAAAATTTTAAAGTGCTTGTGAAAACTTTGCAACTGAAGAACAGAGGGATTTATAATTCTACTGTTTGCTGCTTGCTGTCTAGGTTACTGTCAACCTCTGCAGTCTCTTACCTTATCCTTTGCAATCTAATGGACAAGTAGTGCTGGGGTTACAAACTTTTTTTATAGGGGTGGCAAATGAAGATGGCACGATTTGATGCTGCACTGGTGAAGCTTTCTCTCCTTAGAGCATGGGAAAGCGCACAGTTCTGGTCAGCAGCACTACTATGCTATGGTCCAAACTGTCAATCATCAGGAGCACACCGCCCCCTTAGCAAGCGGGAAATTGAGATCAAGAGGAGCTTGTGCTCCTGAAGATATAAAATGCACGTTTTGTACTTGAATAAAGACAGTAATATGTTTCTTCTCATACTGCACCCTGATGACTCTTATTTTTTTTTCATTAGGTTTTTCAAATTTCCTTGCCTTTGACTCAAGCGCCAGAACCTGTAACTATCAAGATTGCCAATCACACAAGCTGCAAATGTTCCTCCACAGGCTCTCGTTATACATCTACCATCATTCGCAGATCAGTGCGCTATCCAGAATATGGGTAATTATTACGAGATTTCTTCAGTTATTTGCCTGCATCTGACTAGTAATAATAGTGTGTACAACACTCAGGAAATACTTTATCAAATCAATTTTAATGGGCAACTGACTCAGTGTCTGGCACTCGTTACGCTTTGTACGGAACATTTATTTTAAGAGCTGATAAAACCATGCCATTATATTTTCCACTTCACTAACATTCTTCTTATAGAAGAGGACGTTTTTATTCATTTAAAAATGGAGTATACAGGATTGTCTTTGCGTTTAGTGCGGATACATTCCTATGTTGTATTTGATTACCACATAAAATACATAGACAAGGGTCTAATTAGGGCTCATTTACATGGTAAGATTTTACCCCATGATAAAGCATCCATCAACTCTATACAAATTGATAATTGCTCATTTAATGATCCAATTTTTTTTTATTGAATAAAATTGTTATTTACCGGCATTCGCCAAAAGGGTAGCAAACAGTTTCCTTATAGATTGTAAGCTTGCGAGCAGGGTAACTGTTGAAATGTGTTATTTTGTACTATTTTTATTGTCTATACATATCCCCACTTAACTCTAAAGTGCTGCGGAATAAGTTGGTGCTAAAGAAATAAAATTATGATTACAATTATTATTACTGTGCCACAGTAAAGTACACACATCATTCTACATCATTATGACATAGCATAAGAGAACGACGCACTAAACTATACATCAAACTTCTAAACTACACAAACATGCAAGCTGAAAAGAAAAATAGGAAATACAATAAAGTACGATGAACCGTGATAGGGGAAGGGTAATGGGAAAGAGGGTTTAAGGAGGAGTGGGAAATCACAGGCCCAAAGATTTATTGAAAGACAACACACATGGAAGGGAGAACGGGAGGAAAAGGGAATTAGTACTTCTTCTTCACTGTGGTCATTCCAGATGGAATAGTCTCTGAACAGGCTGTGGATCAGCCTGCAGCAGTCCCAGATGGACTTGTTCTCCCTCCTCAATATGTGTTTGTTCCTATTGACCCAAATAGCTTCCTTAGTTCATAAGGTGTCAAGCATTCTGGATGGTTCCTATGGTATGAACTCCAGGGAAGAGTCCGTAAAGTATTGAATGGTACAATAGGCTCGCTTTGGGGACAGAGTTCCTCAGGTCGTCCTCCAGGACATCCAACAGCAAAACAGCAATCCCAAAATACATGCCCAGATGTTTCCTCCATGAAGAGGCATCTTGGGCAGTATCGGATCTTACACAGATTCCAGGCGTTTTCAATGTGTTGGAATAGAGACCTGGAATGTTCTCTTCTTCATCTTTGGCTCTGATGATTTTGTGAATAGTCGTTGGCTTCCACAAATCAGGCTTAAGTCCCTCAAGTTGGTGTTCCCTCATGAACCAGACAATATCTCCATAGAACCAGGGTGCTGACCAGTTGTAGAGGTGGCAGTGGTCACATTTGTTACAGTGGAGTCTCCTCCAAAGAGGAAGCAGGGAAAGCAAGACATGGAGCTGCTCATAGAGCCTCTCGTGACTCTCAGAGTATGGCAAATGCAGTCACACGCGAAGGAGGTCCGCAGAAGGGTGGGGATTTCTGGCATGTCCTTCCTTCTCTTGCGTGGCTCCTTTCAAAAACTTGAGCCCCAAAAGATTGGAGACATGTAAAACAACAAAACAGAGAGTACTCCTTGGGTCTAGAGCTGGCTTTCCACCACTGCTCCGATCTGTCTATATTGGCTCTTGTGGTAACGTTATAACTACAGCAGCCAATCACTGAGCTTAGCACGACATGGTGCAGTCTGAGGAGACACGGGGGTCAGCGGGTGCTCTAGTCTGCTGGCTTGAGACCACATGGACCAGGGCTCATCCCACTGAATGTCCGTTCTCCTTTTACCGTAGGCATAATACTACTCAGACAACACAGGGTGAAGGCAATACAGCTTGCCAATACTTTATTGAACTACAAAACAGGCAATAACCTATAGAACAGTCCCAGCAAAATACCCAAGAGGGTACAAATTACACAGTTTCACCCTTCCGCTGACTCGCCGGGATTAGAGCAGCTGCGACTTCGGAGCTTCCAGGGCTGACTACCCCATCTTTGGAAGGACAGAGAGGAGGTAACGACAAGCTTAGTAAGCCAACAGCCCACTTAGATACATGACCAGGTGACCAGAGGGTCACAACCTTGCTTCTCCAAATGTCTCCATGGAGCCAGATAACCAGTGGGTCCCAATCCTGGCTTCCCCAAACGTATCCAAGAGGCTCAGGTGACCAGTGGGTCCAAATCTTCACTTCCCCAAACACATTTATGGGTTGAGTTATGGTCAATGGAGCAGATCTATATTCTTTCAGTCGGGGCCATGGTTCCCTAAGCTGGCATCCTGCAGAATGTCAAATCTGTGTCACTCGTTATGGAGCCATGATGTCCTGGCTGTTGTCCTTTAGAATGTTCCTTGCAGTGGTTTTGTAAAGAGTCTCTGATTCTGTTGTTACAGAGGCATATACCCCTTATATAGTTCACAACTGTTGTCCTTCAATCCATCATCCAGAGGTCAAGGGGAAGGTGTGATAAGATTAACTCACATTGTTTGAGTATTTAAACAATCTGCATAGTTCATCCTTCTCTTTTTTTGCATGTCAACATGCCATAGGACCCACAAAATGGTCAATCAACATATTTAGCAAACATCCATTGTTCAATGACCCTGCGCCCCTGCCTTGCAAAGATAGCAGACAATAAGTTACAACAGTCAACTCAAAAGTCAGTGTTAAATACTCATACGAACAATAATCTGTGTTTCTTGACTAACCAAAGAGCAAAGACATAAATTCAAAAGTCATCATAAAGATAAGTCTATGCCTAGTGGCTTATTGAAAATAGACATCAGGAAAATTAAATGCTGTGTCATCACACCGTCTACATTAGCAGGGCCGCTGACCTCCGACCTGCAGTGGTAATGTCTGCTGTAGTCGTGACATTACCGCTACAGCCAATACACAGAGACTAATGTAGCAGAGAGCTGGCACTGGACTATTTGTTTTGCTTTTTGGATGTATTTTGACTCCATAGCTAGGTTGTGAGTGTAGGTCACTCTTGAGAGGCCACTTGTAGGTTGTTTCTATGTACCATTATTCACACTAAAGGTACCTTCACACTCAGCGACGCTGCAGCGATACCGACAACGATGCCGATCGCTGCAGCGTCGCTGTTTGGTCGCTGGAGAGCTGTCACACAGACAGCTCTCCAGCGATCAACGATCCCGAAGTCCCCGGTAACCAGGGTAAACATCGGGTTACTAAGCGCAGGGCTGCGCTTAGTAACCCGATGTTTACCATGGTTACCAGCGTAAACGTTAAAAAAACAAACACTACATACTTACCTTCAGCTGTCTGTCCTCCGGCGCTCTGCTTTCCTCTGCACTGTCAGCGCCAGTCAGCCGGAAAGCAGAGCGATGACGTCACTGTTGTGCTTTCCGGCTGGCCGGCGCTGACACAGGATGCAGGAGGAGTGCAGAGAAGCAGAGCGCCGGGGACAGACAGCTGAAGGTAAGTATGTAGTGTTTGTTTTTTTTTACTTTTACCCTGGTAACCAGGGTAAACATCGGGTTACTAAGCGCGGCCCTGCGCTTAGTAACCCGATGTTTACCCTGGTTACCAGTGAAGACATCGCTGGATTGGTGTCACACACGCCGATCCAGCGATGTCAGCGGGAGATCCAGCGAAGAAATAAAGTTCTGGACTTTCCTCAGCGACCAACGATCTCCCAGCAGGGGCCTGATCGTTGGTCGCTGTCACACATAAGGATTTCCTTAACGATATCGTTGCTACGTCACAAAAAGCAACGATATCGTTAACGATATCGTTATGTGTGAAGGTACCTTAAGAGATTTAATCAGATAGCTTGACTCAACTGCAGAGGTAACTATGAAGATCCCTTCAGAATGTTTATTTTCAAGCTGAATTCTTGTAGTTATGCTCACTTGCAGTAGTAGTAACTGCAACAGCTGCAGTAGGTAAAGAAGACTCTTCGGAACCAGAGCTGCTAGACATGTTCCTAAGATGGCTGAAACAGAATGAGGAAAAAAAGAAGGGGGTGTTGCTGACATCAAAGCAGACAAGAAGAGAAGGAGGACAAACTAAAATGCAAACCTTATTGCATAGCAACACAACATGAACAATACAATACTCTATGACTCCCAAGTCATGGAACATGACAGGGTGTCTGAAATCATTTGGGGACCACTTGTTTGAAAGTTGAAAACTCCTTTAAAGCCCCTTGAGGCTTGATTATTAATGGGATAAATTTGGCTCATGACGACATTTTAGAATTTATGATTAGTGTACGTTGGTCTTAAGTAAAAGTGCCCTTTAGGATTACAAGGCTTGGACCAAATATTGATGTAAAAAAAAGAATATAAAGTTGCATGAAAAGACAATAAAACATTCACTATAAAAGACTAGAAATAACCAAAAGCAAGAAGCAACTATGTGGAAAAATTACGCTTTTGCAAAATATTTGATTATACAAAACTTTTATTACCAAATTTCAAACATTCTTTTGCTCGGTGCCAAAGCGTGCGCTGAAATCCAGGAGATGTCTGCAAAATGTAACAGAGCAATGCGTGTCTAATGAAACTTCTTACACAATAAGCAAAAATTCCTTACAAAAAAAGCAGGGACATTATTGTCTGCATTCCTACACACATGTGTTTGTACCATGAATCACCACGGGGGGGACTTCAGATGTTTTTTTTTACCAGTGAAGGGTTTTATGAGGTAAATATAAATTGATTCAATATGAAGAATAGTTTAAATAGTTATATCTGAAAGCACGAGGTTATGGCCCTGTCAGGTGTGTCTCCACGTTGTTCTCATTTTGTCCCGGGCAGACCAATATGTGGAGCCATGGTAGAGCATGTTTTCTGCACACGCCAGGAGTGAGGACAAAGGAATGATAAACACCAATCCTTCAGCGCCGTCTGCTTCTTATTAACCTCTTCGGTTTGACTCTGATCTCCTGCAATGTAAAATTACACAAGTCTGGGCCTAAATAATATGAGGTTTGTCTCTGAGGTCAATTAATTTGATGCAGGAGGTATGCTGACAATAAAGAGTGGATCATAAAATTGTGCACAAAAATGCACTCATATGAGGTTTTTTGTTTGACAAAGTGCTCTGTAAGACATAGCTCATGTCTGACCGTGGACTGGCTGGAAGCCACTGATGAAAAATGTAGTCCATAATATTATTTTAATCACTGAAACTTTCTAAATGTTAGATATGCCATAAAAAGGTTACAGGGGTTGTCCACTTTCAGGAAAATGCGCCCCAAACTCTGTAAAATACCTAAATAGCAAGAAGAGCAGCTACTGACTCACCATGGATCCAGTGCCAGCTCTCCATCAATGGTCCAGTCTTCATGTTTTGGCTGCAGTAGTGATGTCACATCAACATCGTGTGACAAGTAGAAGTTGCACTGATGATTCAGAATCATCCACTTCTAGAAAAGTTGTTCTTGTGTCCTGGATCTCTAGGAGAAAGCTGTGTCAGGGAATGTGTCCTGTAAGACTGAACTGAGATAAGCTGCCAAGACCAGGTCTTTCAGAGGAGTGACTGCTGGAAGCATAAAGGCTCTCAGGACAGCCAGGAGCAATCTTTGTTGCTTCAAGATAAGAGAGTGAGAGAGCCGACACCAGACTCATCCCCCTCCACCTCAATGTATGAAGAAGGTATGGTGTTACTCTGTGTAAAGACACTGTGTGTGAAGACAAGTTGTCTGTGAAGTGACTTTCATATCTGTTTGCCGGAAGCATTGTATAAAGAGAAGGGAAAGACAGAAGCTTGATTTAAAACTTATAATTAGCCTCTCCCTGGAAGCTGTTACCTCACATGACTGTGAAAGATTCTGGTTAATGGTCATCCTGAGTAAAATTCCTTCAAGATTCCAAAGTACTCATGTTACTTTGGCCTGCCTCCCCATACTGAGTGGGGGACATACAACAATTTATGCATCATCATCTCTGTATCCAATCACCGAGCTCCGCAGCTGTGCCGAGTTTAATGCCATGATCCGCTGAGCTCAGTGACTGACTGGATTGGTGACATGCACTGTTGACATGACATTACCACTACAGCCAAAACACCGAGACTGGATTAGTGGTGGGGAGCTGGCACTGGACCCATGGTGAATCAATACCTGCTCAGTTTGTTATTTTAGTTATTTTTTAGAGTTTTGGGAACATTTTTCTGAAAGTGGACAAGCACTTTAAGTAATGAAATATAGATTCCCACTATTTGATCGTTTATACATTGTAGGATCTGTTTAGATGCCTTTACAAGATATTATGAGTCTAAGGGGTAAAGTTTCTACTTGTGGAGAGCCCCAAGTTGGTGTAAGGAGACTTATATGCCATGCAGTGCTCCTTTGGGAATATATATGAAAATAGCCTCTTCAGAGAGGAAAAGGACAGCAACTCTAGTGCCACCTATTGGATACAGCGATCGTAAAAGTCAATATTGACCCTTTAACTGTTCATTAAAGGGTCAATATCCTAATTGCCTTATGACTTAGTATAAGAAGCCAAGCCAAATAATCCTTTTACAGACACTTGTTTCAGTGCATTTGCCCATCATTAGTGCAACGCAGGAGATCTGATTTGGCACTAGAGTTTCAGTCCTCATCCTCTCTAAAGAGGATATTTGCAAGATACCCAGTCCAGTATGGAATGCCCATGCACCATTAATGAGTATGTGTTACTCGGCAGGGCCTCCCACCAGCTCCAAAACAGCAGCAAATCCAAGGATATCCGAGGCATCATAGAGATCCTTATAAAAATCTAATCTTTATACTAAAATATTTAAAACACCACAGCAGCGAGGAGACAAAAATAAAGCAACGTTTCAGCCAAATGGCCTTTCTCAAGCCTAAAATACAGTCACAATACACAGACATACAAAGCATCCAATTATTTTTAATTGGGATAAAGGAGTAAGATGTTGCCAGACACCTGTGATAGCATTTTACCTTTTGGTTGAACAACACTATATTGGCATTGCAATTCGACATCCCAGGTACGCCCCCATACAAATGAATTGGTTTTTTTTCCCAGGATAGTAAGTTATCCCTGATCAGTATTATAAGAGGCTAAAGGCGATCAAAGGAAACAACTTATTGATCACTGGGGTTTTGCCCCTTGTCATTCCGAGAATGAAGCTTTGTCTGAAATCAGTGGAAGTCAATCAGACTGACGGAAATTTCCATGTCCAACGTTCCACTTTTACTTGATTTGAATGGAGTATAGTGGTGCATGTTTGATCTCCACTCCATACACAGGGTTTAGCATAGCCCCGTGGAACGTCCGACAATCAGTAAATTATTCCTGTCCCATGGATAGAGGATTACTTGTTGACTTTGGCAAACATTATCGGACGGTCACAGCTACATCGATGGATTCGTCATACATTTTTCTCACCTTGCTTTTTAATACTGCGTTGTGACATGACTGTATTTATTATTACTGTACTGTGGCATCACTATGTGCATTACTTTTGTATCAGGATTCTCCGTTTGTAATCTGCGTACCATAGCATCGCTGCATCATTACTCTGTTAATACTATATTACTCTTGTATGAAGTTGATGTTCTGCGACGTTTAGCCTTCAGCTTTGATATCACCCTTTTTTATTTCCCTGTCTTATAACGTTGATCTACACATTGTTCTAATACTTGCTGTGACTGTGTGCATTATTCCTATACTGTGACCGCATTGAATGCAATAGGTGCTGTCTGGGCAGATCCAATGGTTCCCCTGCGGCATACAACAAAACCATTCATACAAACTGTTAACTATAAATGCCTATAATCATAGCGGGTCCTATTGCAGATTTTGTATTTGTGAGTTTTTTCCTACTTGGTTATGTGGCCACGGAGTACCAGCAGCATGATTGATTATTTGATTATCAATAAGTGAATATTTGATATATTGTATTTACCTTTTACTTGATTTATTTTCTAGTTGTTTTCAAGAAAATAGATATTGTCCTTCTGGTTTCCAGTGGAACAGTACCAAGTGTGAGTGTGTGCTTGAAAAGGATACCCCACTTATCAGAAGAAGGGAAGGTACTGTTCTCACCAGCTGATACCATACACATGTATGTTTCTTCTTTTCTGTCTGGTTGTCCATTGTCATTTTGATAATACATTGCTAACCTATAAAGAATAACTTCCAGATGTTACACTAATTTCTATTTCTTTGAAAGATCTAAAGAAGTGTCCACCACTGGCCACTTGTGATAAGGACAAGGGTCAGATATGCCGCAGATTTCCATGCAGATTGTTCCAACAGAAAATTTCCACCATGTCACAGTACCAGCATTGTGGATAAAATGTTACAATATCATCCACACGCTGTGAAATTTGAGTTGCGCTGCGGATTCGACATCTACAATCAGTTTATGCTGTGTATTTATCCAGCAGATTTCGCCCCTTGTGGTGCAAAGTAAGGGCTCATGCAGATGCCCATGCAAAGCACACGGACTAGCCGCAGCTCTTTGGACCCGAGTGTTGAGAGCTTCATATAAATATACCAAGCAGTCATGTTCTGCTGGGGAAACTGGCATTGCGGTCCGAGATCAGATATGATCGGAAGTCTACATGAGCACTTAGGGTATGAGCATACGACGTCTTGTTCAGGCGGGTACCTTCCGTAACCGGCCTGAAAAAAAGCTAAATGAACACTAAAAAGAATGAACATATCCACTGCAATGAAAAAACGACTAGCTGTTCATGTGCTGAGTCTTTGGAGCTTCTTTCAACGGCTTCAGGTTTCCAAAGATACAAAGTGAAAAGGTGTTCCAAACAGAAGCCGTCCTTCAGGCAGCTTCTGCTTGGAAGCCGCTCACTAATTTATGCAGTATACGGAAAGTAAAAGATATACAATATAATTTTAAACAAACAACGGCAAAGATGTTGCAAAAAAAAAAACAACAACCGAAAAGATGCTGAAAAAAATGCATCAGGAAACATACGCTAGCATTACCTGAAGCAACCGTTGCTTGAAAAAACTAGTAGGGTAAGCACATGTCCAAAAGATATCAGATAAATATATGCCCTTAAACGTTTTTTTCCGGTGAAAACAAGTTCTCACCTATCAACAGAATAGGTGAAAATGTATTGATTGATTGGGGTCCGACTGCTGGGATCCATATCGATTGGTAGAATGGGGAATTTTTAATCCCATTAGAGTGGAGCGGCAGTGCGCATGCTTGACCACTATGGATCTGCTTTTTATGGTTCATACCCATCACCGTAAACAAACAAAATATCCAATATCATCCAGAAAAGTTGGACGAGTGTCATGCAAGTGTCATGCGATTTACATGTGAGTGCAATGCGATTTTTATCACCTAGCATCCGAATGACATCCAATTTACATTTGAAAGCAGTCTGATTGCAATGCGATTTTAACATGAGCTTTTACATAGAGAATTACTTTTTAAGCATAGTTTTCAAAGGAAATATTCATATATATATATATATATATATATATACATATATACACAGTATATATGTATATATATATATATGCAATTTCAAGATAAATAGATACAGATAGATAGATAGATAGATACAAATACGGTATGTGATTGAGATATATAATCAGTGCCCCATATAGTGTCCTACAGTATAATGGTCCCATATAATACCCTAAATTATTATGGCCCCACATAATGCTCCAAAGTATAATGGCCCCATATAATGCCCAAAAGTATAATGGCCCCATATAATGTCCAAGAGTATAATGGCCTCACACAGTGCCCCACAGTATAATGGCCCCATATAGTATATAGTGCCCCATGGTATAATGACCTCATATACTGCCCCACAGTATAATGGCCCCATGTAGTGCCCCACAATATAATGTGCCCCACAGCATAATGGCCTCATATAGTGCCCCACAATATTCAGTGCCTTGCGAAAGTATTCGGCCCCCTGGAGCTTTTCAACCTTTTCCCACAAATCATGCTTCAAACATAGAGATACCAAATGTAAATTTTTGGTGAAGAATCAACAACAAGTCGAACACAATTGTGGAGTTGAACGAAATTTATTGGTTATTTAAAATTGTTGTGGAAATTCAAAAACTGAAAAGTGGGGCGTGCAATATTATTCGGCCCCTTTAACTTAATACTTTGTTGCGCCACCTTTTGCTGCGATTACAGCTGCAAGTTGCTTGGGGTATGTCTCTATCAGTTTTGAACATCGAGAGACTGAAATTCTTGCCCAGTCTTCCTTGGCAAACAGCTCGAGCTCAGTGAGGTTTGCTGGAGATCGTTTGTGAACAGCAGTTTTCAGCTCTTTCCACAGATTCTCGATTGGATTGAGGTCTGGACTCTGACTTGGCCATTCTAACACCTGGATACGTTTATTTATGAACCATTCCATTGCAGATTTTGCTTTATGTTTGGGATCATTGTCTTGTTGGAAGACAAATCTCCGTCCCAGTCTCAGGTCTTTTGCAGACTCCAACAGGTTTTCTTCAAGAATGGTCCTGTATTTGGCTCCATCCATTTTCCCATCAATTTTAACCATCTTCCCTGTCCCTGCTGAAGAAAAGCAGGCCCAAACCATGATGCTGCCACCACCATGTTTGACAGTGGGGATGGTGTGTTCAGGGTGATGAACTGTGTTGCCTTTTTTTCCAAAAAATTCAATTTTGGTTTCATCTGACCAGAGACCTTCTTCCACATGTTTGGTGTGTCTCCCAGGTGGCTTGTTGCAAACTTTAAATGACACTTTTTATGGGTATCTTTGAGAAATGGCCTTCTTCTTGCCACTCTTCCATAAAGGCCAGATTTGTGCAGTGTACGACTGATTGTTGTCCTATGGACAGACTGTCCCACCTCAGCTGTAGATCTCTGCAATTCATCCAGAGTGATCATGGGCCTCTTGGCTGCATCTCTGATCAGTCTTCTCCTTGTTTGAGGTGACAGTTTAGAGGGACGGCCAGGTCTTGGTAGATTTGCAGTGGTATGATACTCCTTCCATTTCAATATGATCGCTTGCACAGTGCTCCTTGGGATGTTTAGAGTTTTGGAAATCATTTTGTATTCAAATCCGGCTTTAAACATCTCCACAACAGTATCACGGACCTGCCTGTTGTGTTCCTTGGTCTTCATGATGCTCTCTGTGCTTCAAACAGAACCCTGAGACTATCACAGAGCAGGTGCATTTATACAGAGACTTGATTACACACCGGTGGATTATATTTATCATCATTAGGCATTTAGGACAACATTGGATCATTCAGAGATCCACAATGAACTTCTGGAGTGAGTTTGCTGCACTGAAAGTAAAGGGGCCGAATAATATTGCACGCCCCACTTTTCAGTTTTTGAATTTCCACAAAAATTTAAAATACGGTAAACAATAAATTACGTTCAACTTCACAATTGTGTTCCACTTGTTGTTGATTTACATTTGGTATCTTTATGTTTGAAGCATGATATGTGGGAAAAGGTTGAAAGGTTCCAGGGGACCGAATACTGTAATGTGCCCCACAGTATAATGGCCCCATATAGTGCCCCATCCTAGTATATGTCTTCCATTCTGTTATAGGTTCCTCCATCATGATCCCCATCATGGTATATCTACCCCATCCTGGTATATGTTCACCATCCTGTTACATATTCCCCCATCTTGGTTTATGTCCCCATCCTAGTATATCGCCCCCATATATTCAATGCATAGAGAAAAAAATAAACACTTCTACTCACCTTCCCTGCTCTCCCCTGCAACGCAGCATCCACTTCTGTGTCAGTTTGTTCAGAGCATAGCAGAGTGATGATTTCCCTGCTGTGCTCTGAACAGGTTGGCGGTGAGCGGTGATCACAGCCTGTACTGCAATACTGATGATAGGTTGCAATCACCGCTCCTCTCAGGCCGCCAATAGTCACCTCACCGCGGACCTCCATTACCCAGCATCTCCTCTCCACACCAGCTCCTGTCGTCACATGGACAGAGCATTGTGGGTGATGACAGAGGGAAAGTGCAGACTGCAGCATATACTGTGGGCTACACAAAGATAGCACCGATCACCTTCCACAGCTGTGACCTGGACAGCCTAGTCAGGGGGCATACCCAGTTCACAGCTAGAGTCAGGAGGAGCAGCCTCAATAAAAGAGATGCGGTCGGACAGCGTGTAAGTGTTGTGCTAATACACTTACACACACCCCAAATGCAAATGGCAGACCCCAGTGGCTAAAATAAAAATTAACAAATCAAAAAACTATTAAATTGGTATATTTAATTTTGTATTAAAAATAATTGAATATATAATCAATAACTATTAATACAAAAATAAAAATTGTGTATTAGCCGCCTGAGCAGGGTGAATCTGTCTGTCTGTAATGAGATAAATATATACCTTTATCGAATGCATATAGATATTAATACATTATGCATTGCTTTTGGCTTAGAGTTGGCTTTATGTGGCGCACACATGGAGTTTGAAGACAGTTGTGAATGTGTGTGCAAGCTGAAATGTCCCGGGAGCCTTGTACTCAACAGCGAGAATTGTACCTGTAATGAATGCAGTGAAAGTCTGGATAGCTGCTGTGAAAAGAAGAAAATATATCACCCAGAAACCTGCAGGTGAGGACCACCAATGATGAGTATTACACTACTGATGATAAGGATTGATAGCCTTCAATACACATTAGACTAACGTTGGTCAAACCCACCAATGTCAGTCTAATGTGTGCGGGGATCCGTACAGATGATTGTCGTGGGAGTTAAGGATCCAGTATTTCAGAGTTTGAGCTGACAGTCCTTTTGTTCTTGGCGAGATAAACCGCCTCTGGAGATGTTCGGCTCTTTCATAGAGAACACAGGAGAGCTCAGCAAAAAAAGCGTTCCTGTGTATGGAAGAGTCAGGCGAGATAGCTGTTGGGCAGAACCATTGTTTGTCTGACAGATATCTAAGGTGTGTGTGTGGCTTAAATATTCACTTGCATTTCACTTGTTTGAATTGCCCTGATGGAAAATGCTCCAAACTATGCACTGACCAAGGAAAGGCTTCAAAACTCCTCAACAACTTCCTAAAGAAGGAATGTTTCTTGGAGCAGTTTCTACTACAAAACTTGTAATTTTTGATCTTCTCAAAAAAAAACCTCCATGTGCACATACCCTAAAGATTGGTAGGTGATGAGCGAGTGTGCACGATACTCCATCAAGCATCAGGATACTCGTTACTCCATTGAGTATCACGGGAGCTCAAGCGCTACGCTAAGTTCCCGCCTTGCATGTTTAGCAGGTGTTAGGCAGCCAATAAACATGCAGGGATTGCCTGCCTTACACAGTAAGCCGTAGAAATGTTGTCTACTGGCATTATTGTGATCGGCAACCACATCGCATTATCGGTAGTGATGATCGAGCACTAAAATGCTCGAGTGCTGGGTACGAGCTCGACTCGAGTACCGAGCAGTGGCAAGCATGCTAGCTCATCAGTAGTAGGGAGTCCATAGGATAGACCTCAGTGATAATTAAATAAAGGAACATCTTCATGATATGCCATTGTAACGGGAGCGAGGGCTGTAGTCGTGGTTTTCAATGGTGGCTGCTTCAGCGCACCCTGGCCCTCCGTCACATGCACACAATGTCCCAGCGGTAGCAGTAGCGTACCATTCTGTCCGCTTTCCTGTCCATCCAGATAATTTCTGGTTCTCTGGGAGTCTCCCTCTTGAGGCAGAGTCAGGTTCCAACTTAAAACAAACAATTTTACTCAGTTCCTTTGTCAGCTCGTCCAGTTCACATTTAGGTACAGCACCAGATACTTCATAAGACATGACATTTTCTTTCCCTGTGCTGTCCCTCACTTCTTTAGGAAGATTGCAGGATCGTACCGTTGTCCATGGTACTGCAGCATTCTGTCTGACAGGTCTGATCGTCTTTAGAAGTTCCCAGTCCGTTTCGTCCCAGACACGCAGGTGTCTTCCTATATAGCTGTCTGCCATTATGACGAAGCTGCCCTGCATTCCTTTTCTTCACTGGCAATCGTTACTCCTGGGCCCTGGACGAGCTGGGCTCCTTTTCTTAAAACAACGTTGCGTGGCTCAACTGCCCTTTACGGGCTCTGAGGCCCTATTGACTAAATGCAGGAAGCTCTCTATACTTTACACAGTTGGCCCCTCATAATTAACTAGTTCCTATCCTATTGCTATCTTATACTATTGTGCCCCCCTCTAGTGGGATAATCTGAACACTACACTTTCCCTACACAATAACATTTAACGGTCATATACAATAGAGCAGCATTATACAGTTCACAGCATAACATATTAAATATACCAGCTTGTCAGGGACGTAAAAACCCTGGCGAGGGAGAGTGGGCACAACTAGTCCTTGTATACCACTTACACTCCCCCCTCCTTTAAGTATGGTCATCCCCGACCATATATGGCTGGCAGAATAAATCTTTAATTTTTACAGTAAAATACTCCGCGCAGGGAGGTAAACAATGAAACAAGGTGAAAAGAGTCTGTTAAAACGTCCACTTACTTGTCATATAAAAACTATTTGTTGCCGGAGAAAGTCTTTTAGCTCCACAATAAAGTCCATTTTCCCATGGCAGCTCTAAACAGGTGCTTAGTGACAGTCCCTCAGCTGGCACCACAAGTCCATATGGCTCCTGTCCCTTTTATTTTCAGGAACCCAAGCACATTAACACAGTCCATATTAAATAATCCGGACCTTCCCATCAGGTCCTCAGTCCTTGGGGGTCTTTACCCTCCCTCCTTTGCATGGAATACAGCCCATTAAACACATATGCGCTGCTAGTTCCTAAAAATAAGGTTCAAGTTGAATACACTAAAACACAGTCCTTTTAGTAGCCACATACAGTCTGTTTGCAGTCCAAGGGCCCGTAACCCCGCAGGGTTAAGGTCCTGCAATCCAGCAGGGGAAGCGCAATGTGCGCAAAAGAGCTGGGAGAGGGGAAAATTAACATTCAATTTTTAACCATGGCCCATATCGGCCACACTGCACCCAACTCTAGTGCTCTAGGGCTCCTTTTCCCACAGGGACGCAGAACAGTCCCATTTTCATACTGTGCAATGAGCACTATTTTCCTTTAAAGTTCAGACATGACTTCAGTGACAAGCATCCCGTGCCGCTTTATCCCACATCAGGCTCCATGCCGTGTTCTAGCTGATGATGACTGCAGCCTCAAATTTCATGTACTGCAATGACAGGGCAGGGGCAGAACATGGCCGTGCAGTGACCAGAGAACAGGGGGCCGACTGTGCCTGTTCCGGGCCCGCATAGAGTTCCAGATCATCTTCCTGGTGCAAACTAACGGCCATGGCGAAGTACCCCCAAGAGCCATCCTCCTTAAAGAAATTGACCCAGTCTCCTTCCCTCAGGGGCCTCCCGTACGTAACTGAGGCAGTATTCATATAGATCTTCGCATTGGTACAGCATTATACAGCTCACAGCATAACATATTAAATATACCAGCTTGTCAAGGACGTAAAAACACGGGCGAGGGAGAGTGGGCACAACTAGTCCCTGTATACCCCTTACATCATCACTTACTAAAATTAGAATACCGGCTAAACAACTTCTATTTCTGACGCTCTTTATAGAGGTTTTATGGCTTTAGAAAAACAGAGCTGCATTCTTCTGGAAATAGTGCCAGTGTCAAAGGAAAGAAGTGTGACTTAAGCCTCTTTCACACTTCCGTCTTTTGTCTCACGTCAAAATCCATTGATTTTTGAAAATGCAGGATCCTGCAAAAAAGTTTGCAGGATCCTGCATTTTCCCATAGACTTGTATTAGCGACGGATTGTGACGGATGGCCATCCGTTTCATCCGTCGTGCACTGGATCCGTCGGAAAATAGCGGTCCGTCGTGGAGAGAAAACGTTTATAGGAACATTTTTTTCTGCACGTCGGAAAACCGGTCAGCGACGGGTCCTGCGCTGTCCGTCGTCGGCTAAAATGGAAGCCTATGGACAGAGGATCCGTCACTGACTGTCACACACAAGAATCCAGCGACGTATCACGTTTTTTTCCTTCTGAGCATGCCCGGAAGGATTTTCAAGGCAGGGGGGAAAAAAAACTCTCTCTCTCTCTAGTCCCCGGAATACCAAGTCCCATATCAACACCGGAAAAGCTCAGCCGACGCATCCGTCTTTACACTGGATGCGTTCCCTCCGTTGTATCACTATTTTATCGACATCCGTCGGCACGTCTTCCCGACGCATTAGGACGGGAGACTGCCAATGGAAGTGTGAATGAAGCCTAACACAAGATATGAAATGCATCCTTGTTTTTGTCCAAATTATTGGCATAAATGTATGCAGCCACTGAGTGGCATATCAAAGCGTTATATACCAAATATATAGTATGGTGTATTCTCTAATTTGACCACTTTTCTCCAACTTTTAAAATAATTTAGAACAATGTTTCTCTCATTTTAGACAGTGGAAGCTTAAAAGATTATGCCCAAGATTTGTATATCGATTGCCTAACTGTGAGATAGAGCATCGGTTTGAGATCATTGGAAGTCCACCACTTAGCGGTCATAAGCTCTCTGTGGCCTGATATGAAAACAGTGGAAAGCCAGGACAACACAGCTCCGTACATTTTGTAATGGCCATTCTCAGATACTGCAGCTCAGCTCCTATTGAAGTGAATGTGATTTGAGCTGCAGTACCCAAGAACAGCCACTACAGAGTGTCTAGAGTGGTGGTTTTCTTGCTACGTACACTATGTACATACAGCCGCAGCAAGAGATGCAAATAGCTAGCGTTGGACCACCACCTGTCTGATATTCATGACTTATTGTAAGGATGGGTCATCAGAATAACAGTCTTGGTCTACTCTTTTAAAGGAGGTGTCCATTACTATATATGAGCAGCTAAGCAGGAACATAGTCTACAGGATCTTCATAGCAACACTGCACCTCACAGAAATCAGATGGGGACATACTGTGATCATAATCTCCAGGTTGTTTCAGAAGTTTAATATATAAAAATGAGTTTGTACGTGGTATGGTTTCTGGTAAATCATTAATATTTTGATATGCTTACTTTTTGTTACAGCTGTAAAGATGATTGTCCATTCCAAACCAAAGTGTGCCCAGGTGGTAGAAGAGTGTGCGCAAAACAGTTCCCCTGTCTCAGAAGAGGACACTTCCCATACCATAGCAGGGAAAGTCCATGAGAAGTCTTCAAAATTCGTGGACTTCACAAGACAATTTGGAACTGTACCAGAGAAGCACAACTCATTTATCTAACATATTGGTAATAAAGTGGACAATGATGTCTGAAAAGAAATACTAGAGGTATAAACATTTCTCACTGTATTTCTATTGTGATGGATCTACAGAATCAACCCAACCATGAACAGACGGGTCTTTGAAGGCACCTGAAGCTGGTCAGTGCAATCACCTCATCTGGACCGAACTTCATATCTTTCTCCACAATACATGACCCATGAGGGACTAACTGGCCATTGGTCCTGTGACATCGGTGTTGATCTCTACAATTTTTGGCATGAAAGCAGAATCAACCACAATTGGGTTATTCATTCTCACAAACTTTTTGGACCGGAGATGTCAGCTTGGGAATCTTAACCCACGTTTACGTGGATAAGAACAATGGAAGCCACCACTGGTCTGAACCTAAAATGACAGTCAGGATCCTCAAATTACCTAAAACAGAAAACTGTATCTTCAAAAATCCCTTTGCAGAGTTATATATTTTTTTTCAGATCACATATTCATATGGAATGAATGGTATGTACAGGACATAGGAAATAATCAAAGTTATAACATACTAAAAGTTTTTAAAATGAGAATCATAGTTGTCACACAGTCATAGCAATGGTCTGAAGCTGCCAAGAGGGAAGCTCGGGCATACATTTTTAACAGAGCATTGCGCTTAAAGGGAACCTGTCATGTTATGAAATGCTGTTAATTTGCAGGTTAATAGTGTTACAATGCTGTCCGGCCATTTTACTAAAATGCGATTGCCAGTAGAAAATTAACTTTCTTCCTACTGGTAGCAGCTGGATTTCAGTCATAAAAGCGTGCCGGAGCAGCTACACTCATCTCTTGCAGTATTGTGAGTGCTGGCTGTAAGCACACCCCGGCACTGACTGACAGCTCGCGCTGTGTGCATCTAAGCAGAGCCAGCAATCAAAGTGCAGGGTTGGGGCTTACAGTCGCCGCTAACAATGTGAGACATGACTGTAGCCACTCCGGGTATGTTTCTATGACTGAAAGCCAGTGGCTCTTGGGAGGAATAAAGTACAATTTCTCCTTGTAGCCGCATTTTAGTAAAGTAGCTGGGCAGCATTGCGAATTAACCCTATGTCTGCAGGTTAATAGCATTTGGGAACATGATAGGTTTCCTTTAAAGAGAATTTATGATCTCGGTCTTTGTGCTAGATGAGCGCCGCCGCATACTTTACAAAGCTGTTATCAAACGGCAACATAATTACAGCGGTTAGTGTTTGGTAACAGCGCAGTAGCGTACAAAGCTTATCTGCACAGAGCAGGATCTCGCTCTTTCAGTTCGAAAGCGGCCATTGCGAGCCATGGGATCCTGCTCTACTTGCCAGCATTCCACAACTGAGACATTCATGCCCAAATTTTTCCCAGAAAGTCGGGCCCTTTTGGGGAACATTAGGGAACCTTCTGAACACTTTTGTTAATACATGATATTAATAAAAAGATCACCAATCTGAGGCGGTGCGCTCTTTTTTTAAATAAAAAGTGCTGTGCGGTTGGTCAACATTCATATATGCTTGTTAAAGGAGTTATACACCACTAGGACAATCCCTTCTTAAAATAAATGTTATGCCTCCATAAAATAATAAAACCTATACTCACCTCCTGTGCCGACTCCATTACAGCCGTGTCGGCACTCGCGGTTCCAGGGCTATCATACGGTGAAATGACACGTGATGCGCTGGCGCCACTGTGTCCGGCCTCGGGCAGACTGAACATGAAGAGGAAATCCAGGCTGCAGCTGATCCCCAGCTTCCTCTTCATGTTCAGTTTGTCCGAAGGTGAAGACAATGAGGCCAGATCTGATTGAGTGCCGGCGTCACGAGTCACACACCGCATCACAGCCCCGGGGAGAGCCAGTGCTGACACCGTGGTGAGGTGATATAGCTTTTATTATTTTATTGGGGCCGAGCAATTAGTTTTAAGGGAATCTGTCACCACTTTTTTGGGCTACCAAGTAAAAATATCTTTCAATTTAGTGTCACCTATGCATTACACAAGTACTTTTGATACCCCTTGACTCCCCACATATGATCCATAAATACCTTTTTTATTCCTCCCGCACTGTATGTTAATATAGTCGGTCCGGTCTGATGGGCGTGGCTTATTTTCCATCTCTCCCCCCCTCCTCACTTGCTCTACGCATTCCTTTTGGTTAATTTCGCCGATCGCGTAGAGATTTCGCGCATGCGCATTCAAATGGCCTCTTGGGCGTGCGCAGTATGCTTTGCCCAACAGTATTGCGAATGCGCCGGCATACGCGATTGTATTCTATGGCCTGGAAGTATACTTGTATATTTCCAGGCCATAGAAAGCCATGGCGTATGCCGGTGCATGCGTAATAATGATTTTATGCTCTGCCCACAGTTGGGCAAAGCATACTGCGCACGCCCAAGAGGCGGAAACTCTATGCGATCTGTGATATTCACAGAAAGGAATATGTACATCAAGCCAAGGAGGGAGGGGGAGACGGAAAATAAGCCACGCCCATCGGACCGGACCGACCATATTAACATACAGCGCGGGAGGAATAAAAAGGGTATTTATGGATCATACGTGGGGAGTTAAGGGGTATCAAAAGTACTTGTGTAATGCATAGGTGACACTAAACTGAATATTTTTACTTGGTAGCCCCAAAAAATGGTGACTGATTCCCTTTAAGAAGTGGTTGTCTTAGTAGTGGACAACCCCTTTAACACTTGTGGTACCAATTCTGAAGTGAGTGCCTCCTGGGGCGGTTACAAGCAGTCAGAATTTTATCATGCAACTCTGTGGCTTAGTATTGAAAAACGTGATTCGGATCTATCCATCATAATATGGTACTTCAGCTCCTAAAATATTATAATGTAACATCAAACCTCCCAGAACGCTTAAAAATGGAGCAAAATGACTTGAATTATGAAATAAAAAACTGAGCAGCCACCCGACATACAATTTCTGTGTACATTCCTGCCCAAAGGAGTAGTGTAAACTTCTTACAGAGCAAATGGAAATAGGTATTCTTCATTAAAGAAGCCTTCCTCCATCCCATCAATGTTTTTATCTTCTTAATATATTGCAGTCATCATATATAGCACTGTGTACTTACAATTGCTCATTTTGCCTTTCTACCCAATACTTCTTCTCTTTTTTATGTAGGAACAAGAAGTCATTTATCATCCCCCACTTCAGCTACTGACCCAGCTGCTCTGCTTCTCTCCCCGCCAGGGACTTTTGCAGTAACTCATGACTCATACAGGAAAAATTGACCTCCTCTTTCTTCATAGATCTTACAAGGATTCAGCTAGTCAGTTTTTAATGACGTGATGTTTTAGACCTAACAGTAAACAATTAACTGGGTAGAAAGGCAAAATGAGCAATTGTAAGTGCACAGTGCCATATAATTTGATGACTGCAATATATTAAAAGGACAAAAATGTTGATCGTCGTTCTTCTTTACCCATTCTCTTTTTAAAAAGAAAAGCTGTATATGTGCAGATTCAAGGAGCAAAATAGCATTGCTATCTGAAGGTAGAAGACCCTTCTCAGGGGGTACGTGGAAACTACAGAGCTCTGCATCATTGTAGAATCTGACAGACTATAAAGACGTATTCCTAGAAAAACCATTGCAGTTTATCAACTCACTAGAACTTGGTAATGAATGGGATTGTTCTTTCATTTTTTGTATTGTAAAGCTTTACTTTATCTAATCTGGAATGCTTTAAAGTGTTTAAACCTTCTGACTCCAACATCACTTGTGCGACCTAAATGTGCTGAAATGATCACACTCTCTGTATGTAAAGCTGCTGCAATATCACACAAATTAAACACATTTATCCACACTCGTGAATGTAATAAACTGCATTCTTGAAATACATATTTCATCCTTTCTATTAATGGTTTTGTATCGCTTATTAGCTTCACAAAAATCGTTCGACTGAGTTCACACACATTGCAGAAAAAAGCTGCAGATTTCACTCTTTGCACGGCAAAATAACAAATCTGTAGTATTTCTGCATCACACAGAGCATGCTGCAGAAGAAACATCATCATCTACATAGCGCTGGCTGAAACAAGCCTCCAGCAATGTCGTGGACCATATCCATCATGATGAGTGTTTGATGAGTGTTTGATGTTCCAGAATTAAAAAAAAATGCAATTATCCTATTATACTTAATGAATGCAGAAAATCTGCAACATCGAGACCTCACCAAAAGCTCATCGTGGAAATGCAGCGTAAGAGGTTACTCAATCCCAACTCTATCACCCATCCAAGGTGATAACTTGCGGATTAGGGGAAGTTTAACTTCTCGGAACCCAACTGATGCTGGAAGCTGAAATGCCCCAAAGCATGTGGCACGTGTGTGACCCCACTCCAATTATTCTGTAGGGGACGTCACTCACCTATAGAGAACGAAGAGCGGTGGTGGCATGCCAGCAGTCCAACCCCCACCAATCTGCAAGTTATCTGTTACCAACTCATTATGTACTTAAATGTCCATTACACATATGGCAGTGATACAATATTAGAATGATTATTAGACTTCTGGCCAACATCTGACATAAATCTCTGGGGCAGTAATTGTACATCTGGAGATCTCATTGATTATGTCATTATCATGGAATAGAAACAATGTAATGTATTCAGACTATGTCTTAGCAGGCGCAATGTCCACAGGATGAATGATTGTACAGGGAGTTAGAGAATGTAGACTCGCACTACTATCATTATCGCATGACATAACAAATTACCAGCAAGGATAAATGTCTTTTCTTTGCCAGCAGACATACATGACCCACATGGTATCCAATACAGACCTGCTCATTCCAGTTAAACCAGTATGGAAGAGTTCTCCTGATACATTCAGTACACCATCATGTAATAGTCCTACATATGGTTTATCACAAATGCTGTCAGTCGGAGGCAGGCGCGTAAGAACGTGAAGAGGCAGTGTTATACCCTCGTTCTGGCCATTAAGACAATAGTAATGGTGGGTAGAATATGTAAACAGTTCGAGATCAGGCCATTTAGCCATCGCATATTTTTTAGGGTTGTTTTCGTATGTGATTTTAAGAGCCATAAAAAGGTTTTCATTTGGATATTGAAAATGTAACTTTGTCCTGTTTTTTCTTGATATGTAGGCCTAATTTTTATATCGTTTTTATATATTGTGACAGGGTCACTGGCACGGTATATGAGGGGAGATATGTGTCACGAAGATTGCTTTCTTCCGTGATCTAGAAACCCGTAAGTTTCTCTTCAGCATGCTAGGTGCTGAAGGAGTTAATCAGCCATGTTCTGGGCGGGTTTGTAGGTGAGTAGGTAAGAGATGGGCTGGATGCTTACTCACCATATCTCCACCTTTAGGGTGTGGCTGGGATGGTAAATGTCCAGCCTGTGTTATTCGGAGGGAAGAAGCCTCCAGACTGAAGCTCCAGCGAGAGCTACGGTATGTTTGTCCCAGAAGGCGGAAGCCATACTGGGAAGGACTTTATATGGACTTTTTGTTTTCATTTGAGCCAGGAAGGCTGTTCTCTGTTACTATTTTGGGCATATTGGTTTGTGAAGCAATAAACCACCCAAAGTCTTTTAACCCTGCTGTTCTGTTGGTCAAAAATGACCGACTTTGAACTTCAATATTCTTTAAAATATTCAAGATGCGGCTCTGAAACCCGTGGCCGACCGACCCATCCTCATTTAAGTCAATCAACCACAAGTTTCAGAACCGCATCTTGAACACCCCAAAAAATACCAAAGTTCAAAATAGGTCTCCCCAGACCGAACAGAACAGCAGGGTTAACCAAACGTGTTCCTGTGTCTACCCCGGGGAGAAGCTAAGTGAGCCGGTCTTCCACAATATCTTAAAACAGATGGAGTGCCAATCAATGGATACTATCCACAAGATAGGCGATAACTTCTTCATAGGTGCGGCCTATGAAGGGATCCGCACTGATCGGCAAGTCATCGTTAGAATGGAGCGGCAGTGCGCATGCTTCACCGCTGCTCCATTTACTTCCTACGGGACTGCCGAGTGCTGTGCTCGTCTTTTCTGGCGGTCCCATAGAGATGATTGGAGAAGCATTCGCACATCCGACCAGCAGGTTCATTTTGTAATGGGGATAAAAGTCCCCTGCTCTGCTGATCAGTGACAGGTAGATGTCGTTGGGGAAGGCCCCGATTGTGATGTGACAAGAGAACAGGTGCAGAGAGTAACAGCGGGCTAGTATTCAGGTTCAGTATTTGGTCAGTATTTAACATCATTATTTGTAGCCAAAACCAGGAGTGGAACAATCAGAGGAAAAGTGCAATAGAAACATATGCACCACTTCTGTATTTATCACCCACTCCTGGTTTTGGATTACAAATACTGATGTAAAATACTGACCCAATACTGAACGTGTGAATGTGGCCTAATATGATTATTTGTCCCATCCATATTAAATACAAATTTCATATGTAGCCAATTTAAACCATCAGCATGTTAAGACTGTGGGAAGAAACCAGAGACCATAGAAAAAATCCATGCACACTCAGAAATAAGGATAAAGTTTTCTCTTGTGGAGAGTGCCAAGTTGGTGTAGGGAGACTTATAGGCCATGCAATGCTCCCCTGGTAAACTAAATAACCAGTTCTCCTGCTTTTCACTGATGAAGTTAGAAACTCTGAAACACCTGTCTGCAAATGGATCTTTTGGTAATGCTTGCTAACTTAAGTTATGTGACACCGCCCTTTAAAATAGGGGTGAGGAACCTCTGACCTGCGGACCATAAAGTCATATTCCCGAGGACCATAGTGCTCAGGCCAGTGGCCACGCTTTGCTGGATGAAGCAAAAAACAACGCTTTATCATCATACCGCCGAACAAAAAGTGGAATAACATGCGATCAAAAAGACAGATATAAATTAACATGGTGCCGTTGAAAACGTCATAGTCTCGCAAAAAACAAGCCACCATACAGCATCATCAGCAAAAAAATTAAAAAGTTATAGCTCTCAGAACAAAGCGATGCAAAAACAATTATTTTTTATATAAAATAGTTTTCATTGTATAAAATCGCCAAAACATAAAAAAATTATATACATGAGATATCGCTGTAATCGTACTGACCCGAAGAATAAAACTGCTTTATAAATTTTACCACATGTGGAATGGTGTAAACGCTTCCCCCAAAAGAAATTCATGAATAGCTGGTTTTTGTTCATTCTGCCTCCATAAAATCGTAATAAAAAACGATCAAAAAATGTCACGTGCCCGAAAATGGTACCAATAAAAACGTCAACTCGTCCCGCAAAAAACAAGACCTCACATAACTCTGTGGGCCAAAATATGGAAAATTATAGCTCTCAAAATGTGGTGATGCAAAAACTATTTTTTTGCAAGAAAAAGTGTCTTTCAGTGTGTGACGGCTGCCAATCATAAAAATCCGCTATAAATAGTAAATCAAACCCCTTTTATCATCCCCTTAGGGAAAAATAATAAAATAAAAAAATGTATTTCGTTCCACTTTCCCATTAGGGCTAGGGTTGGGGCTAAAGTTAGGGTTGGGGCTGGAGTTGGATTACATTTACGGCTGGGGTTAGGGTTAGGGTTGGGATTATGGTTAGGGGTGTTTTTGTGGTTAAGGCTATAGTTAGGGTTGGGATTAGGGTTAGGGGTGTGGTTATGGTTAGGGTTGGGATTAGGTTTAGGGGTGTGTTGGGGTTAGGGTTGGAGTTAGAATTGGGGGGTTTCCACTGTTTAGGCACATCAGGGGCTCTCCAAAAGTGACATGGTGTTCAATTTCAATTCCAGCCAATTCGGCGTTGAAAAAGTAAAACGCTGCTCCTTCCCTTCCGAGCTCTGCCGTTCACCCAAACAGGGGTTTACCCCAACATATGGGGTATCAGCGTACTCAGGACAAATTGGAAAACAACTTTTGCATCCAATTTCTCCTGTTACCCTTAAGTGAAATAATAATTTGTGGGCTAAAAAATCATTTTTGTAAAAAAAATAATATTTTTTTATTTTCATGGCTCTGCGTTGTAAACTTTAGTAAAACACTTTGGGGTTCAAAGTTCTCACAACACATCTAGATAAGTTCCTTGGGGGGTCTAGTTTTCAATATGAGGTCACTTGTGGGGGGTTTCTATTGTTTAGGTAAATCAGGGGCTCTGCAAACGCAACGTGACGCCCGTAGACCAATCCATCTAAGTCTGCATTCCAAACGGCGCTCCTTCCCTTCCGAGCTCTGCCATGCGCCCAAATCAGGACAAATTGCACAACAACTTTTGGGGTCCAATTTCTCCTGTTACCCTTGGGAAAGTAAAAAATCGGGGGAGAAAAGATCATTTTTGTGAAAAAAATATGATTTTTTATCTTTACGGCTCTACATTATAAACTTCTGTGAAGCACTTGGGGGTCAAAGTGCTCACCACACATCTAGATAAGTTCCTTAGGGGTCTACTTTCCAAAATGGTGTCACTTGTGGGGGGTTTCCACTGTTTAGAAACCTCAGAGGCTCTCCAAACACGACATGGTGTCCGATCTCAATTCCAGCCAATTTTGCATTGAAAAGTCAAACGGCGCTCCTTCACTTCCAAGCTCGGCCATGCGCACAAACAGTGGTTCCCCCCCACATATGGGTATCAGCGTACTCAGGACAAACTGCACAACAACTATTGGTGTCCTATTTCTTCTGTTACCCTTTGGGAAATAAAAAATTGGGGGCGAAAAGATCATTTTTGCGAAAAAAATGTATTTTGTTATTTTTACGGGTCTACATTATAAACTTCTGTGAAGCACTTTGGGGTTCAAAGTGCTCACCACACATCTAGATAAGTTCCTTAGGGGGTCTACGTTCCACAATGGTGTCACCTATGGAGGGCTTCAATGTTTTTGGAATTAATTTTTTTGTGAATAAAATGAAATGTTCATTTTTTTTTTACAGGAAAGAAATATATCTTGGTACCGTGTTAGCCAGTAGATAGAAAAATACACTGAGGACTCTCAATTCTAAATATTTTCCCATTTTTTATTTTGAAACATTCCAAAAATTCCTGTGAAGCACCTGAAGGGTTAATAAACTTCTTGAATGTGGTTTTGAGCACCTTGAGGGGTGTAGTTTTTAGAATTGTGTCACACTTGGTTATTATCTATCATATACCGTATATACTCGAGTATAAGCCGACCCGAGTATAAGCCGACCCGAGCATAAGCCGACCCCCCTAATTTTGCCACAAAAAACTGGGAAAACTTATTGACTCGAGTATAAGCCTAGGGTGGGAAATGCAGCAGCTACCGGTGAATTTCAAAAATAAAAATAGATGCTCCATTCCGTTCATTATTGCCCCATAAGATGCTCCATATAAAGCTGTGCCACATATAATGCTCTGCACCGTTCATTATGGCCCCATAGATGCTCCGTATAATGCTGTGGCACATATAATGTTCTATACCGTTCATTATGGCCCTATAGATGTGCCATATAAAACTTTGCCACATATAATGCTCTCCACCGTTCATTATGGCCCTATAGATGTGCCATATAAAACTTTGCCATATAGAATGCTCTGCACCATTCAGTATGGCCCCATAGATGTGCCATAGAAAGCTGTGCCATATAGTGCTCTGCACCGTTGATTATTGCCCCATAGACGCTCCATATAAAGCTGTGCAATATATGCTCTGCACTGTTCATTATAGCCCCATAGATGTGCCATATAGTGCTCTGCACCGTTCATTATAGCCCCATAGATGTGCCATAGAAAGCTGTGCCATATAGTGCTCTGCCATATAGAATACTCTGCACCGTTGATTATTGCCCCATAGACGCTCCATATAACGCTGTGCCATATATAATGCTTTGCACCGTTGATTATTGCCCCATAGATGCTCCATATAAAACTGTGCCATATATAATGCTGCTGCTGCTGCAATAAAAAAAAAAAAAGCCATACTCACCTTTCTTGCTTGCAGCTCCTCAGCGTCCCGTCTCGGCGTCTCTCCGCACTGACTGATCAGGCAGAGGGCAGCGCGCACACTATATGCGTCATCGCACCCTCTGACCTGAACAGTCACTGCAAGAGGATGCGAAGACAGAGCGGCGCCCGGCGGGTGGAACGTGGACAGGTAACTATGAGGTACTTACCTGCTCCCGGCGTCCCTGGCTGCTTCCCCCGGACAGCTGGTTTTCGGGTGCCGCAACCTCTTCCTCTGTCAGCGGTCACTGGCATCGCTCATTAGAGAAATGAATATGCGGCTCCACCCCTGTGGGAGTGGAGTCCATATTCATAACTTTAATGAACGGTCCCACGTGACCGCTGAACAGGGGAAGAGCTGCAGCAACCGAAGACCATGGGACTGCAGGGACAGCGCCAGGAGCGCCGGAAGCAGGTAAGTATGCCTCAGCCCTCTCTCCCCCTCACCCGCCGACCCCACCACCGACCGTGACTCGAGTATAAGCCGAGAGGGGCACTTTCAGCCCAAAAATTTGGGCTGAAAATCTCGGCTTATACCCGAGTATATACGGTAGACCCCTCAAAGTGACTTCAAATGTGATATGGTCCATAAAAAAAAATGGTGTTGTAAAAATGAGAAATTGCTGGTCAACTTTGAACCCTTATAACTCCCTAGCAAAAGAAATTTTGGTTCCAAAATTGTGTTGATGTAAAGTAGACATGTGGGAAATGTTACTTATTAAGTATTTTGTGTGACATATCTCTGTGATTTAAGGGCATGAAAATTCAAAGTTGGAAAATTGCGAAATTTTCAAAATTTTTGCCAAATTTCCAATTTTTTCACAAATAAACGCAGGTAATATCAAATAAATTTTACCAGTAACATATAGTACAATATGTCACGAGAAAACAATGTCAGAATCAGCAGGATCCGTTGAAGCGTTCCAGAGTTATAACCTCATAAAGGGACAGTGGTCAGAATTGTAAAAATTGGCCGGTCAGTAATGGCAAACCACCCTCGGGGGTAAAGGGGTTAAAATACCACTTTATTATTCTCCTATTCTACCTACTACTCCAATTTTTTACGATAGAAGTATGCGTTCTATATAATATTTATAAATTGATTTGATAAAAGAATGATAAGCTGCTGCCATTGTCTGTACGTAGAGAATCAAGCATATTGTGCCCACTACAGTTTATACAGGAGGTCGGAGGGTCACATCTGCACAGTGGCCTAATTGGGGATTTCTATGTTCCCCTGCGCTCTGCGGGACGGAGTGCAGTTCTGCAATTGTGATAGCACTTTGCTGCCATCTAGTGGACTGCTGGTTTTCCGGTAACATTATTTATTAACGTTTATTGGCTGTATATAAATCAAATTACCGTATTTTCTGGTGTATAAGACAACTGGGCATATAAGACAACCACCAACTTTTCCATATAAAATATGGAGTTTGGGATATACCCGCCGTATAAGACGGGGGTAGTCTTATACGCCCAGTCATCTTATACGGCGTGTGCGGTGCGGATGGTTCCCAGGGTCTGGAGGAGAGGAGAACTCCCCTTCAGGCCCTGGGATCCATATTCATGTAAAAAGAAACGTGACCGGACTATGAAGGTCCTTCGCTCAATGCATCCTTGGGAGTGGAGGCCGCCGCTTGCACCGCTGAGAGCCGCGGGCCGTCGGAGCGTAAGTATATCCCATATTTTTTATTTTTATTCTTTTTTTTACATGAATATGGATCCCAGGGCCTGAAGGAGAGTATCTATCCTCTCCTCCAGATCCTGGGAACCATACAGGATCGCTCCCTGCACACGCCGTACCCGACGTATGAGACGACCCCTGACTTTTGAGATGATTTTCAGCGGTTAAAAAATCGTCTTATACGCCGGAAAATACGGTAAATCTTTATTATTTGACTATGAGAACAATACTTTATGCTGGAATTTCCTTCTCATTTTTAAAGGGACTCTGTCGCCCCCCAAAATTAATTTTGTCTGTAAAGTCCTGTGGAATTAATAGCTCTATATAAGTGAGTAAAATAAATAAATGTGGACACTTGACAGCAACCAGCATCATTGCAGGATGTGTGTTCGGCCCTTTTACTATACCTTAACCAGGTATACAAACTCACGTTTATTTGCATATTCACATCAGCCACAAATATTCACACATACAATATTCACTTGATAATATCTTCCACACATACAGTGGGGAAAAAAGTATTTAGTCAGTGACCAATTGTGCAAGTTCTCCCACTTAATAAGATGAGAGAGGCCTGTAATTGACATCATAGGTAGACCACAACTATGAAAGTCTAAATGAAAAAACAAATCCAGAAAATCACCTTGTCTGATTTGGCAAGAGTTATTTTGCAAATTGTGGTGGAAAATAAGTATTTGGTCACCTAATAACATGCAAGATTTCTGTCTCTCACAGATCTGTAACTTCTTCTTTAAGAGGCTCCTCTGTCCTCCACTCATTACCTGCAGTAATCGAACCTGTTTGAACTTGTTATCAGTATAAAAGACACCTGTGCACACCCTCAAACAGTCACACTCCAAACTCCACTATAGTGAAGACCAAAGAGCTGTCAAAGGACACCAGAAACAAAATTGTAGCCCTGCACCAGGCTGGGAAGACTGAATCTGCAATAGCCAACCAGCTTGGTGTGATGAAATCAACTGTGGGAGCAATAATAAGAAAATGGAAGACATACAAGACCACTGATAATCTCCCTCGATCTGGGGCTCCATGTAAGATCTCACCCCATGGGGTCAAAATGATCAAAAGATCAGTGAACAAAAATCCCAGAACCACACGGGGGGACCTAGTGATTACCTGCATAGAGCTGGGGCCACCATAAAAAAGGCTACCAGCAGTAACACACTGCGCCGCCAGGGACTCAGATCCTGCAGTGTCAGACGTGTCACCCTGCTTAAGCCAATACATAGACAACAGATGGGAACCTCAGTCCGAATTAATCACCGAGCCCAAAGAAGAGAACCAAAGGATACCGAAAAATGTCTTATTTTATTGGCAAAGATTAAAACATAAAAGGCATGATACATAAAATACAAGAAATACCCAAGGGAGACCAGAATGACACCCGAAATCACATTGCATGAATATATGCCTGAAATCACAGCAAAAAAAAGCATAATGCTTAATGGGATGAGCTTGTGCTATTATATACTAAGACATTACCAAATATGCCAAGAATACGAGGTGGAAATTAACTATCCAATAGTGCCCTTGCAGAGCATACACCATAAACCATCCCCTTATGAAGCGCAAATCCCAAATATTATTACCTCAAAGCTGGAGATCACAAGTATGTTTAGGCAGTAAATCAGATGATGCAGGGTGATTTGGTGCTCCCCTCTCGCCCCTAGCCAATACATGTCCAGGCCAGGCTGAAGTTTGCTAGAGAACATTTGGATTATTGGGAGAATGTCATATAGTCTGATGAAACCAAAGTATAACTATTTGGTAGAAATAAAACTTGTCCTGTTTGGAGGAGACAGAATGCTGAGTTGCATACAAAGAACACCATACCCACTGTGAAGCATGGAGGTGGCAACATCACGCTTTGGGGCTGTTTCTCTGCAAAGGGACCAGGATGACTGATCCATGTACATGAAAGAATGAAAGGGGCCATGTATCGTGAGATTTGAGTGCAAACCTCAATTGAAGATGAAACGTGGATGGGTCTTTCAGCATTATAATGATCCCAAACACACCGCCAGGGCAATGAAGGAGTGGCGTCGTAAGAAGCATATGAAGGTCCTGGAGTGGCCTAGCCAGTCTCCAGATCTGAACCCCATAGAAAACCTTTGAAGGTAGGTGAAAAGTCCGTGTTGCCCAGTAACAGGCCCAAAGCATCACTGCTCTAGAGATCTCAAGGTGGGCTATGGCAATGAACACCCGGTGAGGTAATCCAGTGTATATTATCTGCACAGATCCCGGAGAGCACTGCACATGTAACCTTATGTACAAGTGATAGATGGTTGTTATGTATAGTGCATTATGGATGACATTATGTAACGGCACTTTCTATAAAGATTGTTGTAAATTGATAATTCTGTAATTGTCCCTACATTTACCCGGCTGCTTGAGAAAGGCTCAGTGTGAGGTGGAACGTCACCACCAGATGTGGGGCTGAAGAAAAGCCACTTCTTCACTTGCAATGTAGATGGCTGCTGCCTTCCTTTTCTATGGACTTTTGGCAAGTACTGGCTGAATTCCTGGGAGGCCTGGGCACCCGATAATAGAGCTGGGCTGCTCCAGTTCTTCTCTATAGATAATAGACGATAGATAGAGATTGGGTAGATAGATACATGTAGCCTATAGATAAATGAGTAATACACAGATCTATAGATAGTAGCTATAGCAGACTGATGGATTGTGCAGTGCAGCAGCTTCCACACATCTCTCGCCTATGTATGACTGACTGACAGTCTGACACTAGCAAGCAGTGTAAAGCCTGTATATATAATGTGCAGACACAGAGCCTCGCCCCTTTTATATGCTCAGCCAATAGCATCTGACAAAGAAAGGAAACTACAGCCAATCATAGTCGAGACGGTGTACAGCCAATGAAATGCCTTGACACTTGGAAAGCCGTGTGTATTGTAGACTGTGATTGGCTCAGGTTTAGTGTGGGGCGGGTAACGAGGAAGCGCACGGTGCAGTTGTGGTTCGGTGCGGCTGAGGAGGAGGAGGACGCCGCTGTGCTGAGGAGCCGGTAAGGAAGCGCCGCTGTCGTTATAGGACGGAGACTGTGCGGTGAGAGGTGCAGTGCGGTGCACACTCTGACGTGCTGGAGGGGAGGCTGCCCCGTCTTCCATCTCTGCCTGTGGGTTATGCTGCCGGCGCTGATTCCTACTGATCTCTGACAGGAATATTCAGCTAGTGATAATGTGAGGGGAGATATCTAATTGGAGCAGTTTCCCATAGCAACCAATGGGATTGTAGTTGTTGGAAAATGAAAGCAGTCAGCTGATTGGTTGCTATGGGAAACTACCTATTTACCAGTAAATGTGCTCCCGCCTCCCGAGGTTCCGCCTGCGCGACGTCCTCGCCTCCCGAGGTTCCGCCTGCGCGACGTCCTCGCCTCCCGAGGTTCCGCCTGCGCGACGTCCTCGCCTCCCGAGGTTCCGCCTGCGCGACGTCCTCGCCTCCCGAGGTTCCGCCTGCGCGACGTCCTCGCCTCCCGAGGTTCCGCCTGCGCGACGTCCTCGCCTCCCGAGGTTCCGCCTGCGCGACGTCCTCGCCTCCCGAGGTTCCGCCTGCGCGACGTCCTCGCCTCCCGAGGTTCCGCCTGCGCGACGTCCTCGCCTCCCGAGGTTCCGCCTGCGCGACGTCCTCGCCTCCCGAGGTTCCGCCTGCGCGACGTCCTCGCCTCCCGAGGTTCCGCCTGCGCGACGTCCTCGCCTCCCGAGGTTCCGCCTGCGCGACGTCCTCGCCTCCCGAGGTTCCGCCTGCGCGACGTCCTCGCCTCCCGAGGTTCCGCCTGCGCGACGTCCTCGCCTCCCGAGGTTCCGCCTGCGCGACGTCCTCGCCTCCCGAGGTTCCGCCTGCGCGACGTCCTCGCCTCCCGAGGTTCCGCCTGCGCGACGTCCTCGCCTCCCGAGGTTCCGCCTGCGCGACGTCCTCGCCTCCCGAGGTTCCGCCTGCGCGACGTCCTCGCCTCCCGGTGTTCCGCCTGCGCGACGTCCTCGCCTCCCGAGGTTCCGCCTGCGCGACGTCCTCGCCTCCCGAGGTTCCGCCTGCGCGACGTCCTCGCCTCCCGAGGTTCCGCCTGCGCGACGTCCTCGCCTCCCGAGGTTCCGCCTGCGCGACGTCCTCGCCTCCCGAGGTTCCGCCTGCGCGACGTCCTCGCCTACCGATGTTCCGCCTGCGCGACGTCCTCGCCTCCCGATGTTCCGCCTGCGCGACGTCCTCGCCTCCCGAGGTTCCGCCTGCGCGACGTCCTCGCCTCCCGAGGTTCCGCCTGCGCGACGTCCTCGCCTCCCGAGGTTCCGCCTGCGCGACGGCCTCGCCTCCCGAGGTGCCGCTTGCGCGACGTCCTCGCCCCCGAGGTTCCGCCTGCGCGACGGCCTCGCCTCCCGAGGTGCCGCCTGTGCGATGTCCTGCCCACCTATGCATCAGACCCCAGCAGTGACGTACTGTATCGTTATTGTTGGTCACCCCGTGATGTTGGGAAATATAGTTGAAGGGGTTTTCTGTTTTCAGGAAAGTGGACCCCAGATGCTCTAAAACAGGGTTAGGGAATCCTTTTTTCTGCCAAGGGCCATTTGGATATTTATACCATCCTTCGGGGGCTGTACAAACTCTGCCCACAATGTACATCCTGACTTTGGCACTGGTGTCAGGATGTAATCTTGCATTGCATGCCCTTCACTGTTCAGTAGTGAACACTACATGTGTGTGCTAACAGAGCAAGAAGAAATTAATGAGCTTGTGGCAATCTAAATACAGCTCCTTGCCCAAGAATGCGGTCCCTGAGAATCTGCCCAGGGGCCTGATAAAAGGTCATCGAGGGCCGTAAATGGCCCTGGGGCCTGAGGTTCCCCACCCCTGCTCTAAAAGAACAAGCAGAGCAGGTAGTCACCCTCCCTAGATCCAGTGATGGCTCCTGCCTGCCACTGTTCATGTCTGTGTTTTGGCTGCAGTAGTGCCATCACATCGGCAGTTTATATAACCGCTGCAGCTAATCGCTGAGCGGCTGTGTGGTCCTTATTAATAGGTAGTCACCGACAAGGATGTGTGTGGGCAGTGGGAGTCATAGTGACATCATGTACGCTGCATGTGTCTGGTACACAGTGATCAAATCTTTTATTGAAAAGTTGACGGCAAAAGATTAACAATTAACAGAAAAACAAATCAATTATGTTCTGATACGACACAATTCTCTGCTGCTCAGAACTGGCAAATAAGGAAACTGCATTGTAAAAAAGAAGGGCACGTTACCTTTACAATTATCACAATGGCCACAATGCTGCCATGGTTTCCTGTATCTCTTACATTCTGGGAATAACCCTATGACTGCCACACTGTAGGCGAGCAGCTCCATATTCCCCACCAGTGCTTCCAGATCTGTTATATTACGACTAGATGGTGGCCCGATTCTAACGCATCGGGTATTCTAGAATATGCATGTCCACGTAGTATATTGTCCAGCCACGTAGTATATTGCCCATCGACGTCGTATACTGTCCAGCGACGTAGTATACAGCACAGAGCCACGTAGTATATTGCCCAGCCACGTAGTATATAGCACAGAGCCACGTAGTATATTGCACAGCGAGGTAGTATATTGTCCAGCCACAAAGTATATTGCACAGCGACGTAGTATATTGCCCAGCCTTGTAGTATACAGCACAGAGCCACGTAGGATATTGCCCAGTGACGTACTATATTACCGAGCCACGTATGTCACAGGTTTAAAAAAAATAAACATACTCACCTAACGATCCGAGGGCCCCTTGTAGTTGAACATACTCACCATTCTGGTCGCTGCTCCTCAGCGTCCCGTCTCTCCGCTTCCTGGGATCCAACGGCGCTGTGCAGATGGGCGCGCGGCTGGCGCCATCTTGCATTCCCAGGATGCTTTGCGAAATTACCCATATGACTTAGCGGTCTCACGAGACCGCTAGGTATTATGGGTAATTTCGCAAAGCAACGCTGGGAAAGGAAGATGGCGGCAGGCGCGAGCGGCTCAGCAGACAACGGAGGGTGAGTATTGCAGGTTTTTTGTTTTTGTACTATTTTTAACATTACTTTCTTTTACTATTGATGCCGCGTAGGCAGCATCAATACTAAAAGGTTGGGGACACACAGGGTTAATAGCGGCGGTAACGGAATGCGTTACCGCCGGCATTAACCCTGTGTTAGCGGTGACCGGAGGGGAATATGGAGCGGGCGCCGGGGACACTGACTGCGGGGAGTAAGCAGCGGAGCGCCGGGGACACTGACTGCGGGGAGCGGAGCGCCGCGGACACTGACTGCGGGGAGCGGAGCGCCGGGGACACTGACTGCAGGGAGCGGAGCGCCGGGGACACTGACTGCGGGGAACGGAGCGCCGGGGACACTGACTGCGGGGAGCGGGCGCCGGGCCACTGACTGCGGGGAGTATAGAGCGGCCATTTTCTTCCAGACTGTGCCCGTCACTGATTAGTCGTGGCTGTTTTGCGGCGACCAATCAGCGACTTGGATTTCCATGATAGACAGAGGCCACGACCAATGAATATCCGTGACAGAAAGACAGACAGACGGAAGTACCCCTTAGACAATTATGTATATAGATATAATATACTATACTATATGGTGGCCCGATTCTAACGCATCGGGTATTCTAGAATATGTATGTAGTTTATTTATGAAGATTTAAGAATAATGCAATGAATACACAGGATTTTCTGTGTAAAATAGCGACCAATCAGTGAAACAGTCTTTAAATCCCGCGCCAATATCGCCGATTGGTCGTGGCCAGCTGGGCGCGACCAATCAGCGAAGCGTGGTTCAATCCCGCCCCAATTCTCGGCCGGACTGCGCCTGTAGCTGATTGTTCGCGGGCGGGTGGCACTACCAATCAGCGACGCGGGATTTCCGTTACAGACAGAATTAGACGATTATATAGTAGATACAACAAATTGTCAACTTCGGCACTCAAAAATTATATTTATTATGATACAGTATATAGCAAAAAGTAAATCAGATCCAAGAGAATACAGATATAAATGTTTTCAACGTTTTGGCCTACTTATGGCCTTCCTCAGGAGTATTCTGTGTATGAAGAACATCAATAATATAAATAGATCAGATATTGTAAACATCACAAGGATCCATTAACATAAACATGTACATACGGTAAATGAGACAAAGGTATGATAACCAAATAGCATCAGTGCCAACAACAGGAATGTTCATGTTCAGTTTCATTCATAAGGTCTGTAAAACGGTATCCCATGAAAAACTTGGAAACTAGGAAAGTGACCGAAAAATAGAAGAAACGAGCTAACATACTGTTGTGAATTCTGTTGTTGGGCTCCCTCCTGTGGTCATGAATGGTACTTCGGCTGGTTCTGTCCATGGACTTCCTCTGGTGGGTGTTTCTGAGTTTCCTTCCTCAGGTGACGAGGTTAATTCGTTAGCTGGCTGCTCTATTTAACTCCACTTAGATCTTTGCTCCATGCCACCTGTCAATGTTCCAGTATTGGTCTAGTTCACTCCTGGATCGTTCTTGTGACCTGTCTTCCCAGCAGAAGCGAAGTTCCAGCTTGTATTTCTTTGGTTTGCTATTTTTCTGTCCAGCTCGCTATTTTTATTGTTGTCTTGCTTGCTGGAAGCTCTGGGACGCAGAGGGAGCGCCTCCGCACCGTGAGTCGGTGCGGAGGGTCTTTTTGCGCCCTCTGCGTGGTCTTTTTGTAGGTTTTTGTGCTGACTGCAAAGTAACCTTTCCTATCCTCGGTCTGTTCAGTAAGTCGGGCCTCACTTTGCTAAATCTATTTCATCTCTGTGTTTGACTTTCATCTTTACTCACAGTCATTATATGTGGGGGGCTGCCTTTTCCTTTGGGGAATTTCTCTGAGGCAAGGTAGGCTTTATTTTTCTATCTTCAGGGCTAGCTAGTTCCTTAGGCTGTGCCGAGTTGCATAGGGAGCGTTAGGCGCAATCCACGGCTATTTCTAGTGTGTCCTTTATTATCAGAAACTATCAGGTCATTCCGTGTGCTCTTAACCACCAGGTCCATTATTGTCCTGACCACCAGGTCACAACACATACACAGTGGTAATGGTATGTGCCCATAACAGACAGCAGTATAAGGTATCGAGTTATGAACATAAATGACAGCATGTATATATCTAGCAAAAAAACATTAAAAAAAAAAAAATAATTTCCTATTTTTGAGTGCTGAAGTTGACAATTTATTGGTATTTGTAGAGGTGACAGGTTTAGGATCTCACAGATGTCGTAAAACCACGAGTCCGCATGTTCACCTAATATACTAATGGGCTTAGTATGCATTGAGGTTAATCTTTCTTGCCTGAAGAGTTCCACGTGCCACTATGTAAGTGCAGGATCGCCTGCTGCCCACTCTGAGTAATTGGTACGTTTATTCATCTGCGTACTTGTGTGAAAAAAAACAAAACAAAACGCAGCTTCTGACAGTTCCAGCGAAGCGAATGGGAATTACAGAAATCTCATGCCCACTGTGCTTTTTTTTTTAATACCTTTATTACTGTTACATTAAGAAAAATGAGCGTCAACATACCAATTTCTCTTTTGCTAAACAAGTTTTATTTGAAAATGTGTCCCGTAGATTTGATCAAGATAAGGAAAATTTCCAAATGAAAATCGCGTATGCGTCTTTATAGCATTTAGACAGCAGAAACGCACTAAAAACGCATACAGGAAAGATATATATCTTGGTACCGTGTTAGCCAGTAGATAGAAAAATATTTAGAATTGACAGTCCTCAGTGGTTGATACCTTTTAATGGCTAACAGAAAAGATGGTAACAAATTGCAAGCTTTCGAGACTACACAGGTCCCTTCATCAAGCAAAGACTAAAAGAAATTCTAAAGAATCACATGTTTATGCACAACATAGCACAGAGAAAAAAAAACATGGATAAGACAGGTGACATGAAGCAGAATTACCATGAGTTATAAACAGTTATGTCCATAAATATTGGGCCATCTCTTAGATAAGGAATGTTTTATTGTCCTGTGATTAGGGTCTCTGTTGTGATGACCCTTCATAGTCTGAGGGGCAAGTTCCTTAGTTGATGTAAAAAGACATAAATCCGTGTGACACATTCATTCCTGCAGTAAGACTGTCAAAGGTCGTCATCAGTGTATATTCCCATACTCTTCTGTCTCTCTTAGATTTGAAGTAATTTCATGTCCATAATGTTATGATTTGGGAGACAAAAATGTATTGCCACAGGTAGATCCTTTCTTTTTTCTCTTATTGTGTGGCGGTGAGAATTCATTCTTGTTCTAAGCTTTTGCCCTGTCTCCCCCACATACAGACCCCCAGTTGGACATTTAGTACAAATCCACAACATCAAATGCTCATTGTGGGAACATATCCTTTATGGTACAGGCAACATCACTGTCAAGTGATTGGATGCAGTGGTCATACGCAGGCCCACCAGACGATAAAGAAAGGAAACTGGGTATCCGAGCTGCTCGGATTTTAAAATAATTTTTCAAGCTGGTGTTATAAAGTATTCTGTGTCATTCCATGGTAGCTTACGTTACAACACAATATAGTAACGAAAAAAAAAGAAGAAAAGATCATGTCCATAAAAATGGGAGCTCCCATTTTTATGGACATGATCTTTTCTTTCTTTTTTGGTTTCGTTGTAGCTTGTCAAGTCCAGGGTGAGCCCCAGTATATAATTACTTGGTTATACGCATTTAGTGGTGCCCTCCACCTTTCTCCATTTTATTAACACAATATAGTAACTTACATTACAAAGATGATGGTAACTTACCTTACAATAAGTTTAATCCATTTGATGGTGACTTACCATCAGCTTAGTAAAAAAAGTTACTATACTGTACGGTAACGTAAGTTGCTTTTAACTTGAGAGGTTAAAATATTTTTTTTTAAATTGCTGGGACTATGGCGTTTTAATACAATAAAAATAGTGCTTCACCCTGTTTACCAGAACAGAACATTTGGCAGTCTCATGAAGGACAATTGCCTTTCCTTTTTTTGTAACGTAAGTTACCAAGTAATAACACCGTATTTTGTATTTAATTTTATTGTTGAAAAATCAAACTGTGTTGAAATCTATTGAGAATAATTTAATGTACCATATGCATTCACTCCTTTTTGTGCCTGCCTTCAAAGAACAGTCTGTAGCCAGTTTTTGGCTTGTGAACATAACGTAAGTTACCATGGAATGACCCTTCTAATTTACTGAGATAATGACTTTTAGGTTTTTATTGGCTGTAAGCCATAATCATCAACATTAACAGAAATAAACATGTGAAATAGATCACGCTGTAATGTCTGTATATAATGAGTTTCACTTTTTGTATTGAAGAACTGAAATAAATTAACTTGATGATATTCTAATTTTGTGAGAAGCACTTGTATATGTCTTTAGATCATTTGATGAGGGAAAAAGATGGTAGGGCAACCTCTTTAAGTAACTTTGTTTAAAAGGGTGTTCCACCCATGCATGCATAAAAAGACAAAACAATACAAAAAACTACATATCTCCACCATTTCTCTATCCTGCTCTGTTCCTCTGTTGCCCACCGGTCTTCTCTCCATCTATTCCTTCATGGTTGGTACATGACTGCTGCAGCCAATCAGTTGCCAAGCAATTGGCTGCAGTTGTTAAATACTTACTCCATTGTCAGAGTAGGAAGTAAGAAGACTAGGAGGGAACTCTACTAGCAGGATGGTGTAGAGTCGAGGAATCCATAGATTAGAACAGTGAAGGAAATAATTATTTGATCCCTTGCTGATTTTGTAAGTTTGCCCACTGACAAAGACATGAACAGTCTATAATTTTAAGGGTAGGTTAATTTTAACATTGAGAGATAGAATATCAAAAATAAAATCCAGAAAATCACATTGTATAAATGATATAAATGTATTTGCATTTTACAGTGAGAAATAAGTATTTGATCCCCTACCAACCATTAAGAGTTCTGGCTCCTACAGACCAATTAGACCCTCCTAATCAACTCGTTACTTTCATTAAAGACAGCTGTCTTACATAGTTACCTTTATTAAAGACTCCAGTCCACAGACAATTAAGCAGTCAGACTCTAACCTCTACAACATGGGCAAGACCAAAGAGCTTTATAAGGATGTCGGGGACAAGATCGTAGACCTGCACAAAGCTGGAATCGGCTATAAAACCATAAGATGCTGGGTGAGAAGTAGCCAACTGTTGGTGCAATGGTAAGAAAATGGAAGAAATACAAATTGACTGTTAATCGACATCGATCTGAAGCACCATGCAAAATATTACTTCGTAGGGGAATCCTTGATCATGAGGAAGGTGAGAGATCAGCCTAAAACTACATGGGGAACTTGTTAATGATCTCAAGGCAGCTGGGACCACAGTCGCCAAGAAAACCATTGGTAACACATTACACAGTAAAGGTTTTAAACCTGCAGTGCCCACAAGGTCCCCAGATTTAAAATCCTGCAGTACCAGCAAGGTCCCCCTGCTCAAGGCACATCTGCAGGCCCATCTGAAGCTTGCCAATGAACACCTGGATGATTTTGTGAGTGATTGGAAGAAGGTGCTTTGGTCAGATGAGGCAAAATTTGAGGTCTTTAACTCACTCTCCTTGTTTGAAGGAAGAGAAATGCTGACCCAATGAACACTCTCCCCACTGTCAAGCATGGAGGTGGAAGCATTATGTTTTGGGTGTGTTTCTCTGCTAGGGGCACAGGACTTCTCCGCATCAATGGGAGAATGGATGGAGCCATGTACCGTAAAAATCCTGAGTGACAACCTCCTTCCCTCCGCCAGGACATTAAAAATGGGTCGTGGCTGGGTCTTCCAGCAAGACAATGATCCAAAACATACAGCCAAGGCAACAAAGCAGTGGCTCAAAAAGAAGCACATTAAGGTCATCGAGTGGCCTAGCCAGTCTCCAGACCTTAATCCCATAGAAAACTTATGGAGGGAGATGAAGCTCCGAATTGGCAAGCGACAGCCTCAAAATCTCAATGATTTAGAGATGATCTGCAAAGAGGAGTGGACAAAAATTCCTCCTGAAGTGCGCAAACCTCATCATCAACTACAAAAAAAAAATGTCTGCTGTGCTTGCCAACAACGGTTTTGCCACCAAGTATTAAGTCTTATTTGCCAGAGGGATCAAATACTTATTTCTCACTGCAAAATGCAAATAAATTTATATAATTTATACAATGTGATTTTTCTGGATTTTATTTTTGATATTCTGTCTTTCAATATTAACATTAACCTACCCTTAAAATTATAGACTGTTCATGTCTTTGTCAGTGAGAAAACTTACAAAATCAGCAAGGGATCAAATAATTTCCTTCACTGTATACACTTTTTTTTTTTGCATACTGGGGCCATATATAAAGCTAAGGAAAGAGCAGAAACACCCTTTATTGCTGATTTATAAGATAACATCCACACTGTTTCCATGAATCCAGTGTGCCATCACCAGCCTCTCCTTGATTTGCATTTTCCATCTATGTTTTGCAGCGTTAAATCCTACTTTAGCATGTAAGCTTCGGCGGCTTACTGTCACTCTGCCAATTCTGAAGATATGGTATTATATTCATAAACCTGTATGTCCAGGTTACACAAAGCTATAGATCAAGCTTAAAGGGAATTTGTCAGTCGGTTTCCACACCCTAAACCTGCACCTTTGCATTAATAGTGAGCAGAATCTGGTGGGGGTTTAACAACAACTTTCAATGTGCAAAATTTAGGGAGTAAATATTTTCTATAGTGATGGTGGAAATCAGCCTTTCATGATCTCTCATATAGTATCTCAAATATAACTGAAAGAGTTAGTGGAAATTGCAGAGCCACTAGCCAGAAACTTTGATTCTAGGCGAACAGGAGAAGTCCCAGAAGACTGGAGTAGGGCAAATGTTGTCCCTATCTTCAAGAAAGGAAAAAAGACGGAGCCATGAAATTACAGGTGAGCGAGTCTTACTTCTATACCAGGAAAGATCTTTCAACAAATTATTAAACATCATGTATGTAAGTACTTGGATAAGAATACAGTAGTTAGCCAGGGCCAGCATGAGTTTGTAGCAAACAAGTCATGCCAGACAAATCTAATTTCCTTCTGTGATGGAATCACTGACTGTGTGGATCAGGGAAATGCAGTAGATATACTATATCTCGACTTAAGCAAAGCATTTGATAAAGTATCTCATACTATCCTACAATTAGGTGGATTCATAATTGGCTCAGTGATTGTACTGAAAGAGTGGTAATATATGGTTGCACATCCAATTGGAAGAGTGTTCCAGGTGGGGTACCATAAGGCTCTGTCCTGGTCCCAGTGTTGTTCAACATTTTTATAAATGATCTAGATAAGGGAATTTAAGGTAAACTAATCAAATTTGCAGACAATGCAAAGCTAGGAGTTATAGCTAAGGGTACCGTCACACATAACGATATCGTTAACGATATCGTTGCTTTTTGTGACGTAGCAATGATATCGTTAACTAAATCGTTATGTGTGACAGCGACCAACGATCAGGCCCCTGCTGGGAGATCGTTGGTCGCTGGGGAAAGTCCAGCACTTTATTTTGTCGCTGGATCTCCCGCTGACATCGCTGAATCGGCGTGTGTGACGCCGATTCAGCGATTTCGTCACTGGTAACCAGGGTAAACATCAGGGCCGCGCTTAGTAACTCGATGTTTACCCTGGTTACCGTTGTAAATGTAAAAAAGCAAACACTACATACTTACATTCCCGGTGTCTGGTCATGTCCCTCACCTTCAGCTTCCCGCACTGACTGGTGAGCGCCGGCCAGCCGGAAAGCAGAGCACAGCGGTGACGTCACCGCTGTACTTTACGGCTGGCGCTCAGTCAGTGCTGGAAGCTGAAGGCGAGGGACCTGACCAGACACCGGGAATGTAAGTATGTAGTGTTTGTTTTTTTACATTTACAACGGTAACCAGGGTAAACATCGGGTTACTAAGCGCGGCCCTGCGCTTAGTAACCCGATGTTTACCCTGGTTACCCGGGGACTTCAGAATCGTTGGTCGCTGGAGAGCTGTCTGTGTGACAGCTCTCCAGCGACCAAACAGCGACGCTGCAGCGATCGACATCGTTGTCTGTATCGCTGCAGCGTCGCTTAGTGTGACGGTACCTTAACACTAGAGAAGACAGAGAAAGGATTCATAGGGATCTAGATAAACTTGAGCAATGGGCAGTGACCAGTAGAATGGTAATTAACAGGCAAAAATGCAAGATTCTATATCTGGACAAGAAAAGCATTAAGCTTCTTACTGGTAGCGGCATTTTTCGGAGGCCCATGACAGCACTACGAGAGAGGGGATCCGCCCTTAAGGAACAGGAAACCTACAGATACAAAAGGGCGGCACCTCTCCCATGCATCAGTTGTATTTCAGAGCCTGAGATGACTACCGCGGTTAGTGGTACACAAACATACATTATATACATTTGGAAACAAAAAATAATCTACTATATTGTAACCAGACACCATATGTGAGATTTACATACTACACTATTTACATATCAGGAAGTGCTACCCCCACGTGAATAGGGAGGGAACTAAGGGTGCTGTCATGGGCCTCCGAAAAATGCCGCTACCAGTAAGTAGCTTAATGCTTTATTCGGACTCCCATGACAGCACTACGAGAGATTTACAGAGATGTAAGCTACCTTAGGGAGGGACTATAGTCTGTAGCACCCTTAACCCAAAGGAAAGATCAGAGGAGGACCCCAAATCCAACCGATAGTGTTTAAAGAAAGTGGAAGGAGATGACCAAGTGGCCGCCTTACATATTTGCTCCACTGACACTCCAGATCTCTCTGCCCAGGATGACGCCATGGCCCGGGTGGAATGTGCCTTTAGATTCTGCGGAGCTGGCCCCCCACCTGCTGTGTAAGCTAGAGATATAGTTTCCCTAATCCATTTGGCTAGTGAATATTTTGACACTCTAAATCCTTTCCTTGGACCTTGGAATGAAAGAAACATTGCTCCATCTTTCTTCCAATTATCAGTAGCTGAGATATACTGAAGGAGAGATCTCCTAACGTCTAACATATGAAGCTCCTGCTCTTTAGGATTAGAGGGATTAGGAATAAAGGATGGCAAAACTATCTCCTGTGATCTATGGAAACGTGACGCTACCTTTGGCAGATATGCCGGGTCTGGTCTAAGGACTACTCTGTCTGATAAGATTTCTGTGTATGGAGGAGCTCTGGAAAGTGCCTGTATATCCCCTATCCTGCGAGCTGAGGTTATGGCGATCAGGAAGGCTGTCTTAAGTGTCAACATTTTGATTGAGGCCTCTTGCAGAGGTTCAAAGGGGGGTTTTGTTAGAGAGGACAGAACTAAATTTAAATCCCATGGAACTGTCCTATCCTTATATACCGGTCTAGATCTACTAACTGCCTTCATAAACCTCGCTATCCAATAATTGTTTGCTATATTGCATGAAAACAGGGCACCCAGAGCTGAGACCTGTACTCTAAGGGTACTAGTAGAGAGTTTTAACTCGAAACCCCTCTGTAGGAACTCTAAGATTTGTTGTATTGGTATCCCGTCTTGGATGTCAAATCTTGAACAAGACAAGAACTTCCTCCAAGTTCTAGAGTAGATTTTTGTAGTTACTTGCTTTCTACTCTTTAGGAGTGTCTCGACTAAATTTGGAGAGAAGCCTTTCCCCACTAATAGTGACCGTTCAAACTCCACGCCGTTAAATGGAGTGCTGCCACTTGTGGATGGGAGATCGGTCAATGAGAAAGCAGGTTCGGGATCTCTGGTAGTACCCAGGGAACCGATACAGACATTGTCTTGAGCCAGGCAAACCAGGTTCTTCTGGGCCAAAAGGGGGCGATAAGGATGACTTTCGCTCGATCCTCCCTGATTTTCCTCACCACTAGAGGTATCAGGTTCAGTGGTGGGAAAGCATAGGCCAGTGGAAAATCCCATTTTATCAGAAACGCGTCCACCGCCAAGGGATTTTCCCTGGGATTTAGCGAGCAAAAAAGTTTTACTTTTCTGTTGTTTCTGGTGGCGAACAGGTCTACCACTGGTTGACCCCATCTGCAGACGATCAGATTGAAAATGTCTTCGTTGAGAGACCACTCTCCTTGCCTTAACATGTTTCGGCTGAGGAAATCTGCTGCCACATTTTCCTTTCCTTTGATGTGGAGAGCCGTCAAAGATAGAAAATTGAGCTCTGCCATCTGGAACAATCGATCCGTGATTTGCATCAATGTCTCGGAACGAGTTCCCCCTTGCCGGTTTATGTAAGCGACTGCAACTCTGTTGTCCGACAGAATTCTGACGTGCTGGCCCTGCAGATATATGAGGAATTTTTTAACAGCCAATTCAACCGCCAACAACTCCCTCTGGTTGGATGAGAATGTTGTGAAGGGTTCCCATTGTCCCTGGACCACCATGTCCCCCATGTAGGCTCCCCACCCTGAAGAGCTGGCATCCGTGGTTATCACCCGGGACACATTTACTATCCAGGGGACCCCTGCTGATAAATTCTTTTTATCTGACCACCACCTAAGGGAATCTAGCGTGGTTGGCTCTAACGTTATTTTCCCATTTAACGCGCCTCCCAAGGCTCTGTCATGGAACAAGACCTCTCTTTGTAGGGATCTGGTGTGGAACTGAGCCCACTTAACTGCTGGAATGCAAGATGTGAGTGACCCAAGTAGGGACATTGCTTGCCTAAGTGTCATGGAAGGTGTATTAATTGCATTTAACACATAAATTTGAATTAGATCTATTTTTTCTATGGGGAGGAGACACTGTTGTCACTGAATCCAACATTAGACCCAGGAACTTTTGAATATTTAGGGGCTGTAACTTAGATTTTTCGAAGTTTATGATCCAACCCAGGTGTTCTAGCTTGGCTTTAGTAACCTCCCATTGTGACAGACAGTGATCTATCGAGTTCCCTACAATGAGGAAATCATCCAAGTAAGGAATTATAAGGACGTTTGATTCTCTTAAGTGTGCCATGACTTCAGCGATTATTTTAGTGAACACTCTAGGAGCAGAAGTTATCCCGAAGGGGAGTGCCCTGAACTGAAAATGTTGAATCCTACCCCCCATTAGTACTGCTACCCTTAGGTATCGTTGGAAATCAGCGTGAATGGGTACATGATAGTAGGCATCTTTCAAATCCACTACTACCATAAAACAATTGTTGAAAAGCATTTTTATTGTTGAATTGATGGACTCCATTTTGAAGGTATGTTTCACCAAAAACTTATTGAGACCCTTAAGGTTTATAATGGTCCTATAAGACATATCCGGCTTTTGAATTAGGAAAAGGGGAGAGTAGAACCCTTCCCTTGCCTGAGAATACGGCACTTCAATCAAAACATTTTTGGAGCAAAGAGTCCTCACTTCCTCTTCTAAGGCAAATTGTTCAGTGGGAGATGAGCGCCAGGGTGTTAACTGGAATTTGTCCCGTGGGGTATGGACAAACTCAAGTCTGAGACCATGGGAAACAGTGTCTTTTATCCAAACACTGTTCGTGATTTTTGACCACTCTGCCGAGAAATGCGACAGTCTCCCTCCCACCGGGATTGCCAGTCATTGGTCTTGTTTTTTGTTTTCCGTCGGGTTACGGCGAAACATGAGACCTGTGCCTCTTTTTCGCTTATCATCCCATCTGGAACGATCCCTACCCGGTGAGAAGGTCCGCCTTCCTCCCCGATTGAACCTTCTTTTGTTGAAGGGACGACGATATGGATTGAAAAGGTTAGGAAATTTTTTCTTATCATCTCCTGCCTTCTCCAGGAGTTCGTCCAGGGTAGGTCCGAATAGATACTCGCCCTTACAAGGGATAGCGCAGAGTTTTGTTTTTGCCTGCATATCCCCCGGCCAGCATTTCAACCATAGGGCTCTTCTCGCAGCATTAGAAAGACCTGCTGCCCTAGCCGCCAATTTAACAGAGTCAATTGAGGCATCCGATAAAAAAGCTGCCCCCTCCTGGATTACTGGTAACGCTGCAAGTATGGAATCTCTAGAGGCCCCCTGTTTTAATTTGGTTTCTAACTGGTCCAGCCAGACCATTATTGACCTTGCCGTGCAGGTTGAAGCCACCGCAGGTTTTAAGGAGCCGGCTGCCATCTCCCAGGTTCCTTTTAGGAAGGTATCCACTTTCCTATCCAGGGGGTCTTTAAGCGTACCCATATCCTCAAACGGGAGAGAGGATCGCTTTGCCACCTTGGCAATTGCCGCGTCCAGCTTTGGGGCCTTTTCCCAATTACCCACTGCTGGGTCATCAAAGGGATACCGACGCTTCTGCGCAGGTGGTAAGGAGCCTTTCCTCTCCGGTTTTCTCCACTCCCTGTTAAGTTCCTGTATCTTTTCATTCAGGGGAAAGACTCTGCGCTTCCTCTGTTCTAGGCCGCTGAACATCATTTGTTCCTTAGATAGCTGAGGCTTGGGTTCTGTTATACCCATTGTGCCTCTGACCGCTTTTATTAATTTGTCTATCCTCTCTATGGGTAAACAAAACCGGGCAGCGTCTTCCCCCGACGAGGAAGATGATGCTGCTGAATCATCCGATTCTTCACTCTTGTCTTTATCCACAGATGAATCAGATGCCCACTGAGTTCTCTGCTTAGAGCCTGACTGTGAAAGATCCTTAATGGATTGCTTGACCTCCCTTCTAACCATTTCCTTCAGACTGGCCACCATAGAAGAGGATTCTTCTGCCACCTACAGGGATAAGTAAGGTAGACTAGAGTGTAAGATCTACATGCTATATCCCCTCCCTACTTTCCAGGACCTCACCGTCTGCTGGATACAGGGGTCACATAGTTTTTTAGGGTGTGAGTCAGGCAAGGGGACCCCGCAGATGGCACACTCCCTATGCTTCGCCTTACTGACGCTTTTCTTTCCCTGCATAAAACATATGAGGGGAAACTAGTCACTAAGTGAACTTTCTCGAAGATCACTTACCAGAGGCTGCCCACACCCATAGAGATACCGAAGCACGAGGGGGATCTTTTTTGGCTGATGCTCCAGACCCCTGTCTGGAGGAGCTTCTGCGGCCAGATCCATCGCTCCTTTTCTCACGTTCCTTCTCCATAAGCTTCTGGGGTTCTTCATCCAGCAGCAGAGGCTGCTGATCCTGATCAGACTCCATCTGAAGCAGTTTGGAGACAACTGATGCATGGGAGAGGTGCCGCCCTTTTGTATCTGTAGGTTTCCTGTTCCTTAAGGGCGGATCCCCTCTCTCGTAGTGCTGTCATGGGAGTCCGAATAAAACAAAAATAACATACAGAATAGGAGGAATATAACTAAGCAACAGCACGTTAGAAAAAGACTTGGGTATACTTATAGATCACAGACTGCATATGAGTCAACAGTGTGTTGCAGCAGCAAAAAAGGCAAATGTAGTTCTAGGATGTACACTCCCTGACAGAAGTTATGTCGCTTATCTATGTTATGTATTTAAAAGCTTATAACCTGACGTTAAATTCATCCATTGGTTGTATAAATTATTCTTTTGAAAGCAGAAACGCTCCGAAATGTGGTTTAGGTTAAGAAAAAAAATTGGCATCAATGCAGAAATATTGATCAGTTAATGGACACAGAATGGTCAGATTTTGGCAAGACAAAAGTTTTGTCGCCTGGTCATATAATGCACCCAATCCTAGTTTACATCCTCACCTGTGCTCATTAAATTATCGGTTAATTAGCGTGTGTGTATAAAAAGAAACCCAGCACCCCAGACCTTCATTTGAACTGCAACTTGAGCTCTGACAACATGCCAAAAATCCACCCTGCGACCAAAGCCTTGATTATCAGGAGGCTGAAGACCAGATCCACTGCAGAGGTGGCTGGCACCTTTAATGTGTCTCAGCGTCAAGTACAAAGAATTAAAAAAAAGATTTGAAGAGACTGGAGATGTGTTTAACAAGCCCAGGTCCGGCAGACCCCACAAGACCACTGCTCACGAGGAACGTTTGTTGGTTAGAAAATCCAAAGCAAGCCCCTCTTCCACTGCAGCAGAGCTTCAACAGGCCTGGTCACCTCAAGTCCTTGTGTCAACTAGAACAGTTTGTAGGATTCTGTCTCGATTGCCTCCATGGTCAAATCGGTGCCCAGAAGCCAGCACTAAACAAAAGGCAAATAAAAAAAACATGTGGCATTTGTAAAGTCCTACAGCCTGCTACACAGATGGACCCTGGAAAAGTGTCAGAAGTTGGATTTCTCTGATGAATCTTCAGTAGAATTACACGACAGATGCCGCAAATACTGCAGGAGACTTACTGGAGCCTGTTTGGATCCAAAATACACCCAGAAAACATTTGGTGGTGGAAAGATCATGGTCTGGGGTTACATTCAGTATGGGTGTGTGCAAAACTCAAGGTGGAAGGCAATATCAATAGCCTAAAATATCAAGATGTATTAGCTACCTCTTATAATCCAAATCATAAAAGGGGTCAAATCCTGCAGCAGGATGGTGCTCCATCTCATACATCCATCTCTACAACAAAGTTCCTCCAGGCAAAAAAGATCAAGGTGGTCAAGGACTGGCCAGCCCAGTCACCAGACATGAACATCATTGAGCATGTTTGGGGTAGGATGAAAAAGGAAGCTTGGAAGACAAAAACCAAAGAATCTAGATGAACTCTCGGAGGCATGTAAGACTGCATTCTTTGCTATTCCTGATGACTTCATTAATAAATTGTATGAATCATTGTTGAACCGCATGGATGCAGTCCTTCAAGCTCATGGAAGTCACACAAAATAGTAAATATGACTCTAACAGCACCACAATGTCATTCATCAATGTTATGGAACATATATTTGTATTTTAAGTTAATTATTTGTTTGAATATCACATTACTTTCTGTTGGCGACAAAACTTTTGTCTTGCCAAAATCTGACCAATCTTTGTCGATTAACTGATCAATATTTCTGCATTGATGCCAATTTATTTTCTTATCCTAAACCACATTTCGGAGGGTTTCAGCTTTTAAGAGAATAATTTATACAACCAATGTACGAATTTAACGTCAGGTTATAGCTTTTATTTACATAACATGGATAAGCGACATAACTTCTGTCAGGGAGTGTATTAAGAGAAGCATAGAGTCTAGATCATGTGAAGTCATTATCCCCCTTTTTCCTCCTTGGTCGGGCCTCATCTGGAATACTGTGGCCCGTTCTGGGCAGCACATTTAAAAAAAGACATAAAAAAAAAAAAACTGGAGCAGGTTCAGAGAAGAGCTGCCAGGATGGTGAGCGGACTGAAAATGCTGTCCTACAAGGAACGGTTAAATTATCTGGGAATGTTTAGCTTGCAAAAGAGAAGGCTAAGAGGGGACTTAAAAACACAAAAAAGCACAGTAAAACCAAAAACACACTGTTGCAAAAAAATCACAGTGGACAGCAAGTGCTAGTAAAAAGATGGAAAAAACAGGGTATTTGGTCGATACGTTTTTTGCAAAAAATGTATATTAAGCCGCTCTACCAAACGTCAAGGTATACCCATATCAGAGCAGTCCTAACTAATGTATGTAATCCCTATCTGATGTATTTAAAACCTGGTCATATGTACAATACCTGTATGAGCAGGATTCAGAAAAGGAATGTCCATGTGGACACGCTGGACAGACCGGCTCCTGTGCGCACAGCTCAAAAAAAGAGGGGTGGAGGCCTCCCCAGTCTTGTGGACACAAGAAAACAATTATATGAAACCAGAACACGAGCTGCGCGCACAGTGAACAAGCCCGTAGAGACATGTTCACACCACCAAGAGACTTGAAAACACAAAAAAGCACAGTAAAACCAAAAACACACTGTTGCAAAAAAATCACAGTGGACAGCAAGTGCTAGTAAAAAGATGGAAAAAACAGGGTATTTGGTCGATACGTTTTTTGCAAAAAATGTATATTAAGCCGCTCTACCAAACGTCAAGGTATACCCATATCAGAGCAGTCCTAACTAATGTATGTAATCCCTATCTGATGTATTTAAAACCTGGTCATATGTTCAATACCTGTATGAGCAGGATTCAGAAAAGGAATGTCCATGTGGACACGCTGGACAGACCGGCTCCTGTGCGCACAGCTCAAAAAAAGAGGGGTGGAGGCCTCCCCAGTCTTGTGGACACAAGAAAACAATTATATGAAACCAGAACACGAGCTGCGCGCACAGTGAACAAGCCCGTAGAGACATGTTCACCCCACCAAGAGACTTGAAAACACAAAAAAGCACAGTAAAACCAAAAACACACTGTTGCAAAAAAATCACAGTGGACAGCAAGTGCTAGTAAAAAGATGGAAAAAACAGGGTATTTGGTCAATACGTTTTTTGCAAAAAATGTATATTAAGCCGCTCTACCAAACGTCAAGGTATACCCATATCAGAGCAGTCCTAACTAATGTATGTAATCCCTATCTGATGTATTTAAAACCTGGTCATATGTACAATACCTGTATGAGCAGGATTCAGAAAAGGAATGTCCATGTGGACACGCTGGACAGAACGGCTCCTGTGCGCACAGCTCAAAAAAAGAGGGGTGGAGGCCTCCCCAGTCTCGTGGACACAAGAAAACAATTATATGAAACCAGAACACGAGCTGCGCGCACAGTGAACAAGCCCGTAGAGACATGTTCACACCACCAAGAGACTTGAAAACACAAAAAAGCACAGTAAAACCAAAAACACACTGTTGCAAAAAAATCACAGTGGACAGCAAGTGCTAGTAAAAAGATGGAAAAAACAGGGTATTTGGTCGATACGTTTTTTGCAAAAAATGTATATTAAGCCGCTCTACCAAACGTCAAGGTATACCCATATCAGAGCAGTCCTAACTAATGTATGTAATCCCTATCTGATGTATTTAAAACCTGGTCATATGTACAATACCTGTATGAGCAGGATTCAGAAAAGGAATGTCCATGTGGACACGCTGGACAGAACGGCTCCTGTGCGCACAGCTCAAAAAAAGAGGGGTGGAGGCCTCCCCAGTCTTGTGGACACAAGAAAACAATTATATGAAACCAGAACACGATGGTGTGTGAACATGTCTCTACGGGCTTGTTCACTGTGCGCGCAGCTCGTGTTCTGGTTTCATATAAGAGGGGACTTAATAGCTGTCTACAAATATCTGAAGGGGGGATGTCACAGTGTAGAGGGATCATCCTTATTCTCAATTGCACATGTCAACACGAAAAGCATCAGAATGAAACTAAAAGGGAGAAGATACAGATTAGATATTAGAAAAACTTTTTGACAGTGAGTGTGATAAGTTACTGGAACAGGCTGCCACCATAGGTGGTGAGTTCTCCATCAATGGAAGTCTTCAAACAGAGGCTGGACAGACATCTGGCTGAGATGGTTTAGTGAATCCTGCATTGAGCAGGTGGTTGGACACGATGACCCTGGAGGTCCTTCCAACTCTAACATTCTATGATTCTATTTAATGTGCAATTTGTGTGTCTGGCGCAATAGTCTGGTGTTTTGCTCACTAGTCCTTGCTGATCTTTGTTTTGTTTGTCCTTTAGATCCACACAACATTCGGGGAACCTCCGGCTTGTACCATGGTTCACAGCAGAAAGGAAGAAAGCCAGGCCTGCTCCTACAGTAACTCCTCACAGCCTGCAGAGACTGCGCACGCACCCCGGAGGACTCACAGAATATGCATGGTGTCTGACTTTTTTTACCCAAATATGGGTGGGGTGGAAAGTCACATTTATCAGCTTTCTCAGTGCCTGATTGAAAGAGGACACAAGGTGATCATCGTCACCCACGCTTATGGGGACAGGAAAGGAATCCGCTACCTCACCAATGGGCTGAAGGTGTATTATTTACCTTTAAAAGTCATGTATAACCAGTCGACGGCCACCACGTTATTGCACAGCCTCCCTCTGCTCAGGTACATATTTGTAAGGGAACAGGTGTCTGTCGTCCACTCGCACAGCTCTTTTTCTGCGATGGCCCATGACGCCCTCTTTCACGCTAAGACGTTGGGACTCCATACGGTCTTCACAGACCATTCTCTGTTTGGGTTTGCAGATGTCAGCTCCGTTCTCACCAACAAACTTCTTACAGTGTCTCTGTGTGACACAAACCACATCATCTGCGTCTCCTACACCAGCAAGGAAAACACTGTCCTCCGAGCGGCCCTGGATCCCGAGATCGTGTCTGTGATTCCAAACGCTGTGGACCCCACAGACTTCACCCCGGACCGACAGAAAGAGAAAAGCGATAAGATCACCATTGTCGTGGTCAGCAGACTCGTCTACAGAAAAGGTAAACGAGCTGATCCTCAGATTTGTGCCTTATATCTGTACTTTCTTATGCAGAAGCCTTGTGAATAACATGCTACATATTCTGGCAGGTATTCTTTTTTTTTTTTTTAGCTTCAGAAATCTTATTCCTACCCATGGAATGCAGAATGTTTGCGAATTTCGTGAAGATTTTGCCTCACAATTAACCACAAAATCCATGTAAATTCATAAGATCTTATTACTTCAAGGGTGTTTTACCATCTTAAAATGTTATGGGAACATCTAGGGTCCTAAAGTTAGAAGCCCCGTCATTCCTGAGAATGAAGGGACTCGCAATCTTTTCAAGAAAATAGGGATTTAGTTGCAAAGAAAAGAAGCTGCACTTAAAGACGTATTACACCCTCAGTTGCACTTGTTTTCGTGACTCCCAGTCCAGCGGATAGGTGATGAGTGTTTCTGGCTGGAATTAAAGGGAACCTGTCACCATGTTTTCCTCATATAAACTATTGGCGCCACCTCATTTTCATCTTTTTTTTTTTTTTTACCGCATTCTGGAATTCTGTTGATAAGTCCCTAATCCAATCTGCGGAACCCAAAAAATAGCTTTTATTATATTTACTTGCAGTCTGATGAGCATCTCTGGTCTTAATCCGGCATCTCCTCTCTTCTTACAATCTCCGTCCTCCTTCCTTGCTTCATGTGGACGACGCTTCCGGTGCCATCCACACAGTGTCTCCCACCACACTTATGCCCAGGTGCACGTATCTGTCCTGCCGAGGGCAAGGCAAACTACTGTAGTGCGCATGTGCCTGGAAACGCCAAAGAGCGCTGATGACCTGGAAGGAAAGCCAGCTTATGCGCACTAAGGTAGTTTTCTCTGCCATCGGCAACGCTGATAGAAGTGCGCCTGCGCGATGGAGGACATTGTGTATGACGTAGGACGCAAAGCAGGGAAGGATAACGGCGATCATAAGAAGAAAGGAGGCGTCGGATCAAGACTAAAGACACCCATCAGACAGGACCGCACTGTCGGTAAGAATAATAAAAGCTATTTTATGGGATCTGCAGAGTGGATTGGGGACTTCTTTATAGCACTCCAGTATTCTGTAATAAAGGCCTTAATGGTGGCCATACTTTATATGTGGGAAAACCTGGTGACAGGTTCCCTTTAATAGTTAAACCAGTTTTCCTACTTCGATAATTGACTAGATTATGCCTTCACCTAGTGCTGGTTAGTAATCCTGCTGCTGGTGCTCCCATTCCTCAGTACTCAGGAGGCATTGGCGAAGCACTGTGACTCCTTTAGGGTTCACCTACAATTGATCATATATCTTCAGATTTTCTCAGCTCTGTCTGAATGAGGTTTAAAGGGTTTATTCACTACTAGGACCACCCCTTCTCGATCTGAATGTTTGCGCCCGTGAAAATAAAACCCCTCATACTCTCCTCCCATACCGATGCTGTACCCACTGTGATGGCACACGCGTTCCTAGATCTCTTGCGGTTGTTAGGACATGTGAGCCCTGCGGCCCGTCAGCGCTGTCCTCACTGTTCTCGACTCTGGACATATTGGTAATCAAGAGGTAGCGAGCGGCCGGACGCAGCTCTCACTTCATGCTAATTACATACACGTCTGAAGGCGGGGCCAGGGATGACAACGCTGATTGGGCGCATCATCGCATCATAACAACCTCATGACTGCCGACCCCACCGGTACGTCTCTGATATGGGAGGTGAGTATAGGGGTTTTTACTTTCACGGGGGGCAGATGTTCAGATCCAGGAGCCATTGATGATGTAAAAATCTTTAGATACATTTTTTTTAGAACTAAGTAATATAAATAATTAGTGTAAAGTTTTTTTTTCTTGAATGTTTGGTCTAGTCGGTCTTAAATTGAGATCAGGTTGGATTAGCTCTTTGGTATCATGCATTATGGTTGGTTATACACCCATTTCCTTTATCCTTTCCCATCCCTCTGCTGTACTTGATGGATATTTGTCTTTTTTCAACCATATTAAATATGTAACGAAGTGATTTCATGATTCTCTAATCGCTGTGGTCTCTCCCTCCATGAGCACGATGCTGAGCACCCTGCAGTCAGTGTTAGGTGTCATAGACTTTTCCCCACATGTAGTTGTGTATTCTCTCTTTGTTTTTTAAGGTGTAGATTTGCTCGGTGGCATCATTCCTGAAATGTGTGAGAAATATCCTGAAGTGCACTTTCTCATCGGAGGTGAAGGGCCCAAGAGAATTATTTTAGAAGAAGTAAGGGAACGATACCAGCTCCATGACAGGTAACGCAAACATCATCTTTAAAGTGGTTGTCTGGTTAACACAAGATGTCATGTATCCATAAGTGAGATTGCTAATTGCTGATCATCAGAACTGGAAATTTTTATCCTTCACGGTGAACTTTTACTCCCATCACAGACCCGAATGTCTGTTCTATTCATTCTCTACGTGGCTGTCGGCAGCCCCATAGGGAATGAATGGAGCAGCGGTCCATCATACGCTCCATTCTAGTGAGGATTAGAGCTCCCCTTCCTGTCCACTGGTCGGACCCCCAGCAATCAACGAGTTATTGGGCATCCTGTTGGATGGGTGATAATTTGTTTTAACCAGACAACCCTTTTAAGTTCTGTTAAAAAAACAAAAAAAAACAAACATGTTACTGTATTGTGTTTGAGTAAAAAAGAGGTCAGTCCCATGGTACAACAATAAAACTGTAAGGCCATGTTCACACCATCCTTTTTTTAATGCGGAACCGCCGCGATTTTCCCACTGCGGGTCCGCAGCTGTTTTCCATGCAGGGTACATTACAATGTACCCTATGGAAAACAGGAACTGCTGTGCCCACATTGCGGAAAATCCCAAAAAATGCCGCGCTGAATAGCTGCGGTAAAAAAGAAGTACCATGTCACTTCTTTTTGCGGAACTGCAGCGGTTCTGCACCCATTGACCTCCATTGTGAGGTCAAACCCGCAGTAAAACCCGCAGACGAAAAAAATATCTGCGGGTTTTCTGCGGTTTGTGGTGCAGAACCGCTGCAGTGTGGCTGCCCTCCCGTGCTCCAATCCCACCCCCCCATGCTCCGATGCCACCCCCTTGTGCTCCGATGCCACCCCCCGTGCTCCGACGCCCCCCCCCCGTGCCCTAATCTCCCCCCCTTATACTTACCGGGCCTCCCGGTGTCCGTCCGGCCATCTTCTCCCTGGGCGCCGCCATCTTCCAAAATGACCTCACAGTGATCAAAATAAAAAAAAGGTAAATGCCCCCCCCCCCCTTTATCACCCCCATAGGTAGTAACAATAATAAAATAAAAAGATTTTTTTTTTTTCCCCACTACAGTTAGAACTAGGGTTAGGGGTAGGGGTAGGGGTAGAGTTAGGGTATTTTCAGCCATTTTAACCCTAAAAAAACTTCCTAGAAAACACACAGAAACTGCACTAAAAACCGCATCAAAAAACGCATCAAAAAACGCACCAAAAAGCACCAAAAAACGCACCTGCGTTTTCTGCCAAGAGCTGCGGTTTTTAGTGCAGAAAAAACAGCAGGGAAATCAGGAACGTGTGAACATGGCCTAATAGTAACAATCAAGCTTTTCCCAACTCTTTTGAACTTTTTCTATTTTTTTTTTGTGGGTATGTGTGTGTTTTTTTTCCCCTACAGGTAGTAATATCTTCATCCACCCAATAGGCACTCCCAAGAGTATGTGGCCATAAGGGCCACCTACTGGATGGCTACAGAGTGTGTATTTTGGTGCCAACACCTTTAGAAAAAAAGCAGTGTTTTTGTTGAAAGGGAAACTTGTCCTAAAGGAGAGATAGGGAATCGTCAAGTTTTTCTAAATTGCATATTTTCTACAGTTAGAGCAGAATTAACTGTAGAGGCAGGGATCCTGATTCCAGCTATGTGTCACTCACTTGTCTGCTTAGTGTAGTTTTGATGATCTCTTGCTGCTAAAACAGTGATTTTTATCACTAGTTGACCTGCTGCCAGGTAGTCCTCCGTATTCACGAGGAACCCCCTGCACCTCACCACTGATTGGCAGCTTTCTGCCTATGCACAGTGTACACAGAAAGCTGCCAATCAGAGCTGTGGGCCGGGTTATAAAGAGGTCAGTATTCTGAAAACTGCTAGATCTGCAGCAGAGAAAAAAAGGGATTTTAGAAAAATGGCAGCAAGCAGCTCAGTAAGTGACACATCACTGGAATCAGGGTCTCTGCCCCTACATCATGGTGCTCTCAGATAGGGGAGCAAAACTCTGATGACGGGTTCTTTTTAATACATTTGATGCATCTTTTTAAAGTTTCCCAATGAAGCGATTGCCTGCTATGAGGGGGCTGATTTGCATGGCTTTTTTTTTTCTATCAACATTTTCTAACTTAAAACGTAATTAATTGGAGCCTCGCTCCACACCCCGTTCACTTTGAAAAGTCTCATTTTATGGGATTGACCATTATTTGCCACTTTATCATTAAACCAAACTTTTAGGCTATGTGCACACATTCAGGAATGTCTGCAGAATTTTCCTGAACAAAACCGGACTTTTTCTGCAGGAAATCCGCTCGCGTTTTTCTTCCGCGTTTTTTTTTGGGGGGGCGGAATTTTTTGCGTTTTTCCCGAGCAATAATATAGCGGCAAAAATGTGAAAAATCCACAAAATTAATGCACATGCTGCGCTTTTAACCACGATGCGTTTTTTTTTTTTGCAGAAAAAAAAAACGCTGCATGTGCGCAAAAATTGTGGAATGCATTAAAAATGATGGGAAGCTTATGTAAGCATTTTTTTAGTGTTTTTTTGTGCGGAACATGGCCGAAAAAACGCAAAATCGCAAGAAATTCTGAACGTGTGCACATAGCCTTAGTGTTTCTTTAAAAAAATTTAATTCGGTTACTGCTTTCACTCCAGCTATTACATGGTGTTCTGGAGGCCGTCTGCTCCATCCACGGTCTGGGTCCAGCAGATGGAGAATTGTGGAACATTGCGATCTGTTCTCCGTTCTTTATAGAAAGTCTGAGAAAAAAACAACATAATGCAAAACAGCTTTCAGAGCCGATCAGCCCGGAGGCAGGAGCGTATCACATGAATATCAGGCCTGCCTTCCTCTATTAGATGGAGCGATGCTCAACATTGCAGGAAAGTGCTACTTCTGTGTGTGTGTGACCCAATGTGCAGCCTTTATCCAAGTCCTAAAGTTAGAAAGGGCTCTGAAAATCTCCCAACACTCACGAGGAAACCTTGTATTATTGTCCTTTCATATGTGTATTGACAGCTGTATCAATGGATATAGGATCTTCTGCTTTATCTGTATGAACGGATAATAGGATCTTCTGCTTTATTTGTATGAATGGATATAGGATCTCTGCTTTATCTGTGTGAATGGATATAGGATCTTCTGCTTTATCTGTATGAACGGATAATAGGATCTTCTGCTTTATTTGTATGAATGGATATAGGATCTCTGCTTTATCTGTGTGAATGGATATAGGATCTTCTGCTTTATCTGTATGAATGGATATAGGATCTTCTGCTTTATCTGTATGAATGGATATAGGATCTTCTGCTTTCAGGAACCGCTGGGACATTTAGCAGATCTGACTTCAAGACTTTGTTTTCCAGTGACTGCACATCACAGAAATTTCATGCACGCTGCGAAAAATATCTGCAGAGTAAACTGACGAGATGCAGGATGGAGATCGGTCACTTTATGCTGCATTTGTCAGTGTGAGTTTCACTCTGCAGCGCAAAGTGTCAGATCTGCAGCTTCCGCAATCATTATTACGGCACGACTGGTAATAATAACACATCTAATTCCCAATTGACTTCCAGCCAGTGATACTTTGAAACAAAATGAGTGTTCATCTTGGACATACAGGACGTAGTCTTCATTTTATATCTTGTCCTTGTGATGTGTGATAGTGGGGACACGTGTGATGTGTGATAGTGGGGACACGTGTGATGTGTGATAGTGGGGACACGTGTGATGTGTGATAGTGGGGGCACGTGTGATGTGTGATAGTGGGGGCACGTGTGATGTGTAATAGTGGGGGCACGTGTGATGTGTGTTAGTGGGGGCACGTGTGATAGTGGGGGCACTGTTGTGAATTCTGCTCTTGGGCTCCCTCCGGTGGTAGTGCTGCTGTCTTTGGATCGCAGCATTTATCAGGTGTGTCCACTTTCAATTTGGACTGGGCTATTTAGTCTTGCTTGATCCTTTAGTCAGTGCCAGTTGTCCATTGTTTTTGGAGGATTCACATCCATACCTGGTCTCTCCTGTTTTGCTGTTCATTTCAACAAAGATAAGTTCTGGCTTTGTTTTTGCTGTCCACCTGCTGTGGACCTTATAGTTCAGTGCATTTTCATGTTTTGTCTTGTCCAGCTTTGTCTGTGAAGGATTTTTTGCAGCCAAGCTATGTCTCTGGAGATGCAGATATACCCTCCATGTCTTTAGTCAGATGTGGAGATTTGTATTTTCTGTGGTGGATATTTTCTAGTGTTTTAATACTGACCGCATAGTACTCTGTCCTATTCTTTCTTTTTAGCTAGAATGGCCTCCTATGCTAAATCCTGATTTCAGTCTGCGTATGTCATTTCCCTCTCCTCTCACAGTCAATATTTGTGGGGGGGCTGTCTATCCTTTGGGGATTTTCTCTGAGGCAAGATAGTTTTCCCTTTTCTATCTTTAGGGGAAGTTAGTTCTTAGGCTGTGTCGAGGGGTCTAGGGAGTGTTAGGTACGTCCCAAGGCTACTTCAAGTTGCGGTGCTAAGTTCAGGGTCTGCGGTCAGTACAGGTACCACCTTCTCCAGAGTACGTCTCATGCTGCTCCTAGGCCACCAGAGCATAACAGTACAACTGGCCAACAATGAGTTAAACGCATCTCAGAAGAAGGGAAGAAAAGTGCTGAGCCATTTTTTTTTCTGTAGTCTGTTTTGTCTTTCTTTCCCTCTTTTCCTCTGGGTGGCTCAGGAGTTCTGCGCTGGCATGGAGGTTCAGGAATTGGTTTCTCGTGTGGACCAGCTTGCTGCTAGAGTACAGGGTATTTCCGATTATATCGTTCAGACACCGGTTTTAGAGCCTAGAATTCCTACTCCTGATTTGTTTTTTGGGGACAGGTCCAAATTTTTGAGCTTTAAAAATAACTGTAAACTGTTTTTTGCTCTGAAACCCCGTTCTTCTGGTGATCCCATTCAGCAGGTTAAAATTGTTATTTCCCTGTTGCGTGGTGATCCTCGGGATTGGGCATTTTCCCTGGAATCTGGGAATCCTGCTTTGCTTAATGTAGACACCTTTTTTCAGGCACTAGGGTTATTGTATGATGAACCTAATTCAGTGGATCATGCAGAGAAGACCTTGTTGGCCCTGTGTCAGGGTCAAGAAGCGGCAGAATCGTATTGCCAGAAATTTAGTAAATGGTCTGTGTTGACTAAATGGAATGAGGATGCCTTGGCGGCAATTTTCAGAAAGGGTCTTTCTGAATCTGTTAAAGACGTTATGGTGGGGTTCCCCACGCCTGCTGGTCTGAGTGATTCTATGTCTCTGGCCATTCAGATTGATCGGCGCTTGCGCGAGCGCAGAGTTCTGCACACTGTGGCATTGTCCTCTGAGCGGAGCCCTGAGCCTATGCAATGTGATAGGATTTTGTCTAGAGCTGAACGTCAAAGATTCAGGCGTCAGAATAGGTTGTGTTTTTACTGCGGCGATTCTGCTCATGTTATTTCTGATTGCCCTAAGCGTACAAAGAGAATCGCTAGTTCTGTTACCATCAGTACTGTACAACCTAAATTTCTGTTATCTGTGACCTTGATCTGCTCATTATCGTCATTTTCTGTCATGGCATTTGTGGATTCAGGCGCCGCTCTGAACTTAATGGACTTAGAATTTGCCAAACATTGTGTTTTCCCCTTGCAGCCTTTGCAGAACCCTATTCCTTTAAGGGGGATTGATGCTACACCGTTGGCTATAAATTAACCTCAATTTTGGACACAGCTGACCATGTGCATGGCGCCAGCCCATCAGGAAGATTGTCGTTTTCTGGTGTTGCATAATTTGCATGATGATATTGTGCTGGGTTTTCCATGGTTACAGGTATATAATCCGGTGTTAGATTGGAAATCTATGTCTGTGACTAGTTGGGGTTGTCAGGGGGTTCATGGTCACGTTCCTTTGATGTCAATTTCCTCTTCCCCCTCTTCTGAAATTCCTGAGTTTTTGTCAGATTTCCAGGATGTATTCGATGAGCCTAAATCCAGTTCCCTTCCACCGCATAGGGACTGTGATTGTGCTATTGACTTGATTCCAGTTTGTAAGTTCCCTAAGGGCCGTCTTTTCAACCTGTCTGTGCCAGAACATGCCGCCATGCGGAGCTATATTAAGGAGTCTTTGGAGAAGGGGCATATTCGGCCATCTTCTTCACTATTGGGAGCAGGTTTTTTTTTGTTGCCAAGAAGGATGGCTCCTTGAGACCCTGTCTTGATTATCGCCACTTGAATAAGATCACGGTCAAATTTCAATACCCTTTGCCTTTGCTTACTGATTTGTTTGCTAGGATTAAGGGGGCTAGTTGGTTTACTAAGATTGACCTTTGAGGGGCATATAATCTTATTCGTATTAAGCAGGGTGACGAATGGAAAACTGCATTTAATACGCCCGAAGGCCATTTTGAATACCTTGTGATGCCATTCGGACTCTCTAATGCCCCATCTTGTGTTCCAGTCCTTCATGCATGATATCTTTCGGAGTTATCGTGATACATTCATGGTTGTATTTTTGGATGATATTTTGATTTTTTTCCGATGATTGGGAGTCTCATGTGAAACAGGTCAGGATGGTATTTCAGATCCTCCGTAATAATGCTTTATTTGTGAAGGGGTCGAAGTGCCTCTTTGGAGTGCAGAAGGTTTCTTTCTCTAGTCACCTTCCACGACGGCATACGGAGGTTGCCTCTTTGCCCTAATGGGGAACAGGAAATGGAGAGGTTAAAAGGCCCTCCCACCTCCCCCTCACCAGTGTCTTTCCTGTTCCCCATGGGACAGGAGAGGTTTACTACGTATGCAGTGGTGGCCGGTAACTACTGCTACAGGCTCTGCCTAAAATGTAACCGGGCAGCATGGGGTCGTATCTTACCTCCCCTCCGTTTTGCTGCTCCCGTCGCACCACGCTGCGGTGTCCTCGGGACCTGGTCCTAGCCTTCCCGCGCCCCCGTGAGGGCAAAGCAGGCTCGAGTATCCATCCGGAGTCCTCCTGGAGCTCTCCGGTTTCCTCCTCTCCACATGCCGCTGGCGACCCGGAAGTGATCGCGCGCGTCACTTCCGGTCCTTTCTGCGCTCCATGGAGGCACTTCCGCCGGCGGTGTCTCGTGCAGGACCGCGTCCTCCACCCTGGACCATGGAGGGGGGGAGGATTTTTCGAGTCGCTGGGGGCAGGGACATGCCGCAGTGCATAAAAACCTGCCAGAAGATGTCGCAGGTAAGACTATCCTGACATGGAGAGCAATACCTGCCCTGCGCTTGCAGAGCCCAGCGCTGCCCCTGCCACAGTAAGTGCTGCAGGGACAGGGGGTCCCTAGTTAGTAACTTGGGGGTATTATTAGTATGACTCTCTCTCCCCTCTCATTGCAGGGAGAAAAGTCTACCCCCAAAACTACTACTAAAAAGAAGTGTGCCATCTGTAACATTAAGCTGCCACCATTATGGGAGAAGAAACTCTGCAAGACCTGTACTGATAAGATTGTCAGGGCAGAGCAACCTTCTTTACTGGAAGAAATACGCTCTTTGGTCAAACAAGAGGTGCAATCCTCCCTAGCGGCCTTTACTCCCCCACCCCCTCCACCACACTCTCCAGCCAAAAAAAGGAAGATCCAGGAGGAGGATTCTGATTCTGAATCGGACCTCTCCTATGCCTCATCCTCGGGTCGACGGGAGGAACCAACGTCCCCTATATCTGCTGAAGCTAGAAAGTATCTTTTCTCTTCAGAATGGGTTGAGGATCTAGTAGCTGCCGTTCGCAGTACTATGGGGCTGGAGGAAGAGCCAGAGCCACAGTCCATACAGGACCAGATGTTTGGCGGTATATCTAAGGGTAAACGGGTGGGGTTCCCAATCCACTCAAATATTTCCGACATGATTGATCAAGAGTGGGAATCACCTGAAAAACGTCTCAGTACTCCATCCAAGATGAAGCATAGATTCCCCTTAGAAGGGGATTTGACCAAATGGGACATCCCTAAAGTTGATTCACAGGTGGCAAGAGTGGCTAAGAGAACGGCTCTTCCATTCGAAGACTCGTCTCAATTAAAAGACCCAATGGACAGAAAAATAGAAAGTCTGTTGAAAAAATCGTGGGAGACCTCCACGGTAGCTCTCAAGGCCAATATTGCTTCAACATGTGTGGCTAGAGCACTTTTCCGTTGGATAGGCGAACTGGAATCACACATATCCCAGGGTACCTCTAGAGCTGAATTATTGGAATCTCTACCCAGTCTCCTTAGAGCCACGGGTTTCCTAGCAGATTCTTCTATGGAGACCATCAGAATTGCTGCTAGGTCATTAGTACAGACTAATTCGGCTAGAAGGGCGCTTTGGTTGAAAATGTGGTCCGGTGATATCACCTCCAAAGCCAAATTATGCGCCATACCGTTTAAAGGTAACCATGTCTTCGGGCCTTCCCTGGATGACATCCTAGAAAAAGCTACCGACAAAAAGAAAGCCCTCCCAGAACATAAAACTCCCAAAAAGAAGTTTTTTCGTCCCTTTCAGGGCCAAACCTCTCAGAGAGGGAAAGGCAAAACTGGGAGGTGGAGTTACCCGAAGGGAGGCGGGAGAAACATCCCTATCCATCAGCAACAGCAGCAGCAGTCTCAACAGGAGAAGCGGTGACTTCGACCCGGTGGGGGGGAGACTCTCAGAATTTATATTCCAGTGGCAAAAAATCACCAATTGTTCCTGGGTCCTCAAAGTCATCAAAGAGGGTCTTCTAATAGAATTCATTTCCTCTCCCCCACGGGGTCTAAAAATTACCTCTCTTCCCTCCGTGAAAGACCAGTCCACTCTAGAGTCGGGTCTCAGGACCCTAAAAATGTCAAATGTGATATCCCAGGTTCCGGAATCAGAGAGGGATCGGGGTCACTACTCTCGTCTATTTCTGGTTCCCAAACCATCGGGCGAGTCCCGTATTATTATAAATCTGAAGGGCCTCAACCGGCATGTCAAATACAGAAAATTCAAGATGGAATCAGTGAAAAATGCGATTCCCTTGATAAGCCCACACTCCTACATGGCCACTATCGATTTGAAAGATGCTTACTTTCACATCCCCATTCATCAGAGACATCGCCAATATCTCAAGTTTGCAGTGCAGAAGGGACGTCTGATAGAGCACTATCAGTTCAACGTCCTTCCGTTTGGGATCTCCTCTGCTCCAAGAGTTTTTTCCAAAGTAATGGGGGAAGTAGTCTCCTTCATCCGGAGGCAAGGCGTCTGTATAGTGCCATACCTAGACGACCTTTTATTAGTGGCTCCCACCAAACAATCTCTGGAGTCTCATGTATCAAAGACGCTCGATATTCTGATATCTCTGGGATGGGTACCGAATTTAGAAAAATCTCACCTACGACCCTCCAAATGCAGGAAATTCCTGGGAGTTCTTCTGGACTCTGCAAGACAAATGTCCTTCCTCCCATTGGAACATCGTCTGACTCTACTATCAAAAGGCAAGATGTTCAGAGACACCAGATCTCCTACAATCAGAGAAGGCATGTATCTGCTAGGATCGATGACAGCTTGCATCCAATCGGTACCCTGGGCCCAAGCCCATTCCAGGATTCTTCAGGCACATATCCTACAGAATTGGAATGGTCAGCCCAGTTCTTTGAACAGGAGATTGTACACACCGGGCTGTGTCAAGGCCTCTCTGGCGTGGTGGATGACTCCGAAAAATTTACAAAAAGGAGTCAGTTGGTCTCAGATTCCTCTGACTACGGTCACAACAGATGCCAGCAAAAGAGGCTGGGGGGCCATGATAAATCACACCCCTTTCCAAGGGCTCTGGGATCAATCGACGAGCAGAAAATCATCCAACTACAGAGAGCTAAAAGCTGTAGAAGAAGCCCTTCTGATAGGGGGTCATCTTATCAAGGGACATCATGTCCGAATATATTCGGACAATGTGACCACGGTGGCTCACATCAGACATCAGGGAAGTTCAAAAAACAACAACCTGAAGAACATATCTGCCAGAATATGTTCCTGGGCAGAAAGACATCTGTTATCCCTGACGGCAGTTCACCTGAAAGGCTCATCCAACACTCAGGCGGATTATCTAAGCCGTCAAGACATACACCCAGGAGAATGGTGTCTGAGCAACCGAAGTTTCGAGATGCTGGTGAACAAATGGGGTCTTCCAGAAATCGACCTCTTTGCATCCCGGCAAAATGCGAAAGTCGAAGTCTTCTTCTCCCTAAACCCCAGAGACGGCTCCAGAGGAGTGGATGCATTGGCCCAGGAATGGAATTTTCGACTGGCCTATGCGTTTCCTCCAATTCCGATATTGGCAAAGGTCTTGCAGAAAATTCGGGAAGAACGAACACCAACTATATTGGTAGCCCCATTGTGGCCAAAGAGGAGTTGGTACAACCTGATAGTGGATTTACAGGTGGATGGGCCATTCCAGTTTCCGGTGGAGGAAGACCTTCTTTCTCAAGGACCAATACATCTCCTAGACGTCCACAAATGGAATCTGGCGGCATGGCTACTGAAGCCCAGGTGTTGAGAGCCAAAGGACTATCAGAAGCAGTGGTTTCCACACTTCAAAAATCAAGGAAGCCGGTAACCATTGCTATATATAATAAAATCTGGAAGAAATTCTCATCCTTTTGTCTTCCCGAAGTACCAGATCCCTTTAATCCGAATCTGTCACAAATTCTAGATTTTTTGCAAAAAGGCTTAGAATTAGGCCTCAGGCCGAGCACCCTAAAAGTTCAAGTTTCCGCACTCAGTTCAATATTTGACCAGGATCTGGCAAATCATCGCTGGATTAAGAGGTTCATGATATCAGCCTCTAGGATGAATCCTAAAAAACAAATAACAGTACCTTTATGGGACCTGAATCTGGTATTACAAGGACTTACAGGTGCACCCTTTGAACCATTATCCTCCTGCTCGCAGAAAAATCTGATTTATAAAACAATTTTCTAGTGGCCATTACCTCAGCAAGGAGGGTAGGAGAATTACAGGCTCTCTCAATGAGAGAACCATACTTGTCTATCCGAGATGACTCTATAATACTGCGCCTTGACCCTTCCTTTCTTCCAAAGGTCGTATCAGATTTCCACCGCTCTCAGGAAATCATTTTACCTTCTTTTTGCCAAAATCCAACAAATCCAAAAGAAGAAAAATTTTATACCCTGGATGTCAGACGCATTGTATTATTCTACCTAGAGCAAACCAGCTCTTACAGAATTGATCAGAATCTGTTTGTCCATCCATCAGGACAAAATAAAGGAAAGAAAGTAGCAAGAAGCACTATTGCCAACTGGATCAAGAGGGCAATAGCAGAGGCATATCTTGCTCAAGATAAAACCCCTCCAGTGGGAATCAAGGCTCATTCGACTAGATCAACCTCAGTCTCCTGGGCAGAAAGAGCAGGTGCATCAACAGAGCAAATCTGCAGGGCAGCCACATGGTCTTCGTTGCATACTTTCTCCAGACATTACAGACTTCGGAGAATTTCAGGCTGATAAACCTGATCGCTGTCCTGTGAGGAAACTGTTTGTTCCTGATAGATGGACTAGTGAAGTGATTTCTGAGGTTCATTGTTCTGTGTTGGCTGGCCATCCTGGGATTTTTGGTACCAGAGATTTGGTTGGTAGGTCCTTTTGGTGGCCTTCTTTGTCGCGGGATGTGCGTTCTTTTGTGCAGTCCTGTGGGATTTGTGCGCGGGCTAAGCCTTGCTGTTCCCGCGCTAGTGGGTTGCTTCTGCCTTTGCCTGTCCCTGAGAGACCTTGGACGCATCTTTCTATGGATTTTATTTCAGATCTTCCGGTTTCCCAGAGAATGTCGGTTATCTGGGTGGTTTGTGACCGGTTTTCTAAGATGCTTCATTTGGTACCTTTGCCTAAATTGCCTTCCTCTTCTGATTTGGTTCCGTTGTTTTTTCAGCATGTGGTTCGTTTGCATGGCATTCCGGAGAATATTGTGTCCGATAGAGGTTCCCAGTTTGTTTCTAGGTTTTGGCGGGCCTTTTGTGCTAGGCTGGGCATTGATTTGTCTTTTTCTTCCGCATTTCATCCTCAGACAAATGGCCAAACGCGAACTAATCAGACTTTGGAAACTTATTTGAGATGCTCTGTGTCTGCTGATCAGGATGATTGGGTGGCTTTCTTGCCATTGGCCGAGTTTGCCCTTAATAATCAGGCTAGTTCTGCTACCTTGGTTTCGCCTTTTTTTTTGTAATTTTGGTTTTCATCCTCGTTTTTCTCCAGGGCAGGTTGAGCCTTCTGACTGTCCTGGTGTGGATTCTGTGGTTGACAGGCTGCAGCAAATTTGGGCTCATGTGGTGGACAATCTGGTGTTGTCTCAGGAGGAGGCTCAGCGTTTTGCTAACCGTCGTCGGTGTGTTGGTTCCCGGCTTCAGGTTGGGGATTTGGTCTGGTTGTCTTCCCGTCATGTTCCTATGAAGTGCTGAGGCACGAAACGATCGTTGTCCGCTTTTTTCACATCCCTCCCTGCACTTTTTGTACCATGTCCGAATAAAGTATTGTGACCAGCATATACGGGTAAGTGCACTTCATTTTTTTCTTTTGTTGGACTTTTTTGTAAATGATCCTTTTGTTTTCCCCTTTTTTGTTTTTTTCCCTCTCCACACTCGCTAATGTGAGTGATTTTAAGGAGTGATGTGTGAGGGAGATATTTGTGTGGTCATAAATGAGGCATGGCTGCCGAGAAGTGTTGACCGGACAGTATAGGAGGCTTTTCTTTTAGATATTCTATTTTAATTATTGAAGAAATGTCAGATTTTATTGGAGCTTTACCTCATTGCTGGATTGTGGTTTTGCTTTCTTCACAATGTCTTTCCACTTTGAAAATCACCTCGGTAGTTCCACAGTAAATTTCAGAAAATAGCCTAAAACGTAATTACGCTTTCACATGATGGCCTTGCAACCCTCAGAAAAAGTTGACAGGTTACTGTGCCTTTGTTTCAGAAACTGTCCTGATTCTCCTGCTATAACTTGCCCTCCACTCGCTTTGAGTTTGAGTGGGCATTTTGTCAGCATTCTGTCTGCACTATATGTGCTGGAACTTCCTTTCTCATGTGCCCATGTTCCCTCGTCCAGTCGTCTTATTCTCAGATGGAGACTGATCTCTACCTGGTGTCTGACAGTTTGTGATCATGAATTGATTGGTAATATAAAGTCCTTTTTTTATTCCTTCATTGTTTTTCAGAGTCCGCCTCTTAGGAGCTCTTGAACATCACCAGGTGAGAAACGTCCTTGTGAAAGGAGAGATCTTCCTGAATACGTCCCTGACTGAGGCTTTCTGCATGGCCATTGTGGAGGCGGCGAGCTGTGGATTACAGGTATCATTATGGACGGTTTCACTATCTTAAATGCTCGTGTTTGTCATTATTAGCGCCGATCGCAAGGATTCGCGTTACCGTGGTCCAGCAGTCATGTCGGTCGTCTGTAGCTGCCGGATTAGGGCACTGAGAACCTTTTTCTCCCTGCGCCCTACGGATTAAACATCATGCGTGCGTCGTGCCCAACTATGATGACATCTCGGGGGTCTATTAATAAGAAGGTGCCATATATCCGGGATGCCGTATGTAGGAAGATGTTTTCTGGGCTGTGGTTTTAGCTCAGCTTTGGTCATCAGATGTTTTGAAGAGGCCTTGTAGTATTCCGATCTAATAGGAGGATGGAGCAGAGCAGAGATTGTGGACAATAACCATTAGTAATGTCTCGGTATGGTATAAGAAAGATCCATGATACACCAGCAGTTCTTCCCCAAAGATTTAACCTCTTAATTACTGCAACTACACTGTCTTAAAGGGAATATTAAAGGGACTTATGCCACCCAGTCTTGTTTCTACAGCTCATCAACAGATATATATGACAAAAAAACATGGTAAAGTATATAATCACTTATAAATTGATAACCATGTAGATGTAGGATTACTGTGGCCTATCATCAATTACTACATAGACACTGAAAAAACGATGATCAGAAGGCAATAATTCCATAATAAAAGCCAAAATTTTTATTAATACAAACACTTTTTTTTAAAAAACACATACTGCCAATCATTGGGGAAATAGAACCACCAACAAACATCACACCAACACCAGTGTTAACGCACAGCATCCAAGCATTAATTAGTTATAGGTAATAGTACCCGGCGATGTTATAATAAGACACCCTGGTACATTAACAAAGTACCGACAGATTCCTGCCCTATGTGCCACTCCATAGGCCAATAGCCATCCCTCCTAACACAAACCCCTATAAAGCCCACAAGAGGCCTATATAACAAGGGGGGACATAATAATTACCGTATAGGAGAGAAGTCGCCACTGCTGGACACCGTGAGTCTGCCCCGACGCGCGTTTCGGACTCCTTTTTCAAGGGGCCTATTGAGTGCAGTGATCCCTGTCATTTATAGTTCCGGGATGCAGCGTGGAACGCCGCAAACCGGATGTGAACTGTCCGCCCCGGAAGTGACGCGCCATGTTGCCCAGCTACCAGCGACGCCGGTCGGCGTCACAGAGCGAGCAGAGCAGGGGAAAACCCACCGCCCTGTCACCAGACGCCGAAAGACGGCAGGAGTGGCCGGGGGCGGGCAACACGCGCGTACAGGGGAAGGACATTGGGATCAAAAAGAAATCACGCTGCACCCATATATACTGTCATGATCGCAGACTATCAAACCAATTAGACCATTGCCGGGCTACTATAATAAGATGACAACACTGATAGGATGTTCTTAAAGACATAGCACCCATTCTAACCCGCTCTATTATTATATATAGATACACAACAATTAACATATACATAAACAGTAGGCACTTTGGGTGAAATTCCAGTCTCCAATAAAAGTCCATAGCTTGTTTTTCCATCATCATTGCATCAATTATTAGTATCCTTTTCATGCCACGGCAGTTTCCATTACGCTGGCAATCAACGTGAAACACGATACAACACACAAAAAAAAATATCTAAAAAATAATGATAAAAACAATGTTAAGAAACACATAGAGATGGTGAGATATACGTCGCTGACAGTCGACAGGTGATAGGCAAGGATTATAAGAATGAGGCGTAGCTGATATTTTCATTGAGTCCAGATGGATATATGGTACCCAAGGTCCATATCCACCTGGACTCCAACTGGGCCAGTCTTTTAGTCAGATTTCCTCCCCGAACACCAGCATCCAGCATATCAATGCCGCGGACCCTAAATAGGGCCCCATTACAGTCATGATGCTGTTTAAAATGACGGGGAATTGTTTTTAATGACTGTATATCATTCACAGTTGCTGCGGCCGCTATGCCCAACACGTGCTCTCTGACACGTTCTTTCAATTGCCTACTGGTCATACCAATATAGATTTTACGGCATGGGCATACTATCTAATAAATTACGTACCGACTTGTGCAAGTTATCCATTTTTTGATCTTAAAGGATCGGGAGCCATCCTGGCTCTCAAAATTATTACTCGTTTCGATATTCACACAAGCGACACAGCGGCCGCATGAGGAACATCCTTGTCGTCTCGGCATATGATCCAAGAAAGTGCCATGGGACTCGGTGGCATAGTGGCTAAATACCAAGTGATCGCGCAGGTTTTTCGATCTCCTAGCTGTTATAGCTGCCTTTGCTGGTAAAAATTTAGCAATCACTGGGTCTGCCCTCAAAATATGCCACGATTTATCCATAATGTTCCTCATGCGGGCAAACTGTGAATGATAATTCGTCACAAATCTGACCATGTTTTGATCTTTTTTTAAATCTTTGGGGCCGTGTAGTAAGGTGTTTCTTGACGCATGTTTCGCCCTATTAAAGGCTTTTTTAATCATGCGGTTACTATACTCCCGTTCTCGTAGACGTAATTTCAGATCTTCCGCCTGAATAGCAAACTCCTCATCAACCGAGCATAGTCTCCAGAGACGCAGAAATTGCCCAGTGGGAACCGATTGAATCATGTGTCCCGGGTGTGATGAGGACGCATGCAGCAGCATGTTGGTGGAGGTTGGCTTGCGGAAAATATTAGTTTGTACTTCTCCCTTTTCGTCCTTACGTAGCAATACATCCAAGAACTCAATGGTCCTCGGATTGTATTTATACGTAATATATATATTTAAGTCATTGTTATTCAAGGATGTCATAAATGTTTCAAGATCATCCTGTGACCCCTGCCAGATCAGTAGGATGTCATCGATGTACCGTGTCCAAGAAAGGACACGGCACATCGGCGGCGACTGATCTGGCAGGGAGAGGTCTCTCTCCCACAACCCCAGGAACAGGTTAGCATAAGCAGGGGCAAAAGAAGCCCCCATAGCTGTTCCCTGGAGCTGCAGGAAGAAAGACCCCTTAAAGACGAAAAAGTTATGGGTTAATGTAAACCTGAGAAGTTCAATAATCAGTTTCTGAATGTCCATAGGTAAGCTCGACATGCTTAGGAATAAACTGGTGGCCCTAATACCATCTTCATGCCTGATGCTCGTGTAGAGGGACTCAACGTCCCTTGTTTCTACAGCTGTAGCCTAAGCTCTATATGGATGTAGCATGTTATGTGAAGTTCGAGCGTCCAGTAACCTCTAAAATCCTGCAACTGGGATCGTACAGAACTCCAATCCAATAACCCCTCAGATGCGATGGCCAAGAGCAATTTCTGCATCTAAGCGGTTTCAGAAGGAGGGGCTCACTTGGTCCCTAATAGTGGCCTCCAGGTCTGCCATGTGCAGAAAATGATTAGGCTAAATGGCAGCATGTCTGAAAGTCCTATACACTGGTGTCATTGGATCAGTAATGATCCAAACTATTACATTCTTGCATGAGAAATGTGCTCCTCTCAGGAGAGAAGCTTCTGGCAAAACTACACCACCCGCCGCTCCTTATTCTTCTCCTCCACTTAAAGTAAGCTTACACTATTGGTCCAGCTTACGTGCTGAGGATGGCTTTGTTAGGCCGGCCCTGGTAAGCTGGCCATGCTGCCTCCCTATATATTATCCACTAATCTTGCCATCTTGTCCCTATTCCAGGTAGTGACCACTAGAGTGGGAGGAATCCCTGAAGTTCTGCCCGATAACTTCATTATCCTGCGTGAACCCTCTGTGAAGTCTTTGTGCTCTGGTCTAGAGAAGGCTATAGATAAGTTACGGACGGGAACGTTACCAAGCACCGAAACCATTCACAATGCCATTAAAACTTTTTATACATGGAGGAATGTGGCAGAGAGAACTGAAAAGGTACATATGGCAAAGTGTCTATTTTTGCATATAGTCTACTATTTATCTCGGTCACTTAATTTTTTTATTTTTTTAACAGGTAATGTGTCTTCAGAAAATAACTTGGTAAAATTCGGTTTTATTTTAAAATTATTTTTTTCTTTTTTTTTTTAGTCCAGATGGTGATATGTAAAATTGGGAAAGTCAAATTGATTTTCCCGTAGGCCGTATGTTAGACTTCCTGTTCTGTACAGTAGCCACAAGGACATGGACACCGATAAACTGGCTCTGACTTATGAGGGTCCGATTCATTAGGGTGCTTAGTTCAGAAATCTGGTGTCACCACCTTAATAAGTCACAATATTTTTGCACAATTAGTTGCACAAAAGTATTGTGACTTTTGCCAATTACACTCCAGTCCCGAACAGCTCTGCCTATTTGGGTGTAGCATGGACACACACACTTTTTAGAATAATTGCATCCATCCTGATTCTCTGTCAGATATTGCCAGGGACAGTGTTCAGTATCAGATTTTCCCATTTTACACCGCACTCACTGTAGCTAAAGCATTACATGGGCACCAGTGATCCTTCAGAGGGAGCGCCATTACTAACAGGCTCTCCATAGTGATCCTTCAGAGGGAGCGCCATTACTGACCAGCTCTCCATAGTGATCCTTCAGAGGGAGCGCCATTACTGACAAGCTCTCCATAGTGATCCTTCAGAGGGAGCGCCATTACTGACCAGCTCTCCATAGTGATCCTTCAGAGGGAGCGCCATTACTGACCAGCTCTCCATAGTGATCCTTCAGAGGGAGCACCATTACTGACAAGCTCTCCATAGTGATCCTTCAGAGGGAGCGCCATTACTGACAAGCTCTCTATAGTGATCCTTCAGAGGGAGCGCCATTACTGACCAGCTCTCCATAGTGATACTTCAGAGGAAGCGCCATTACTGACAGACTCTCCATTGTGATCCTTCAGAGGAAGGGTCATTACTGACAGGCTCTCCATAGTGATCCTTCAGTGGGAGCGCCATTACTGACAACCTCTCCATAGTGATCCTTCAGAGGGCGCGCCATTACTGACAAGCTCTCCATAGTGATCCTTCAGTGGGAGCGCCATTACTGACAACCTCTCCATAGTGATCTTTCAGTGGGAGTGCCATTAATGACAGGCTCTCCATTGTGATCCTTCGGGGGCAGCACAATTACTGACTTGTTCTCCATAGTGATCGTTCAGTGGTAGCGCCATTACTGACAGGCTCTCCATAGTGATCCTTCAGAGGGAGCGCCATTACTGACAACCTCTCCATAGTGATCCTTCAGAGGGAGCGCCATTACTGACAGGCTCTCCATAGTGATCCTTCAGTGGGAGCGCCATTACTGACAGGCTCTCCATAGTGATCCTTCAGAGGGAGCGCCATTACTGACAGGCTCTCCATAGTGATCCTTCAGAGGGAGCGCCATTACTGACCGGCTCTCCATAGTGATCCTTCAGAGGGAGCGCCATTACTGACAGGCTCTCCATAGTGATCCTTCAGAGTGAGCGCCATTACTGACAGGCTCTCCATAGTGATCCTTCAGAGGGAGCGCCATTACTGACAGGCTCTCCATTGTGATCCTTCAGAGGGAGCGCCATTACTGACAGGCTCTCCATAGTGATCCTTCAGAGGGAGCGCCATTACTGACAGGCTCTCCATTGTGACCCTTCAGTGGGAGCGCCATTACTGACCGGCTCTCCATAGTGATCCTTCAGAGGGAGCGCCATTACTGACCGGCTCTCCATAGTAATCCTTCCGAGGGAGCGCCATTACTGACAGGCTCTCCATTGTGATCTTTCAGAGGTAGCGCCATTACTGACCAGCTCTCCATAGTGATCCTTCAGAGGGAGCGCCATTACTGACAAGCTCTCCATAGTGATCCTTCAGAGGGAGCGCCATTACTGACCAGCTCTCCATAGTGATACTTCAGAGGAAGCGCCATTACTGACCAGCTCTCCATAGTGATCCTTCAGTGGGAGCGCCATTACTGACAACCTCTCCATAGTGATCTTTCAGTGGGAGCGCCATTACTGACAGGCTCTCCATTGTGATCCTTCGGGGGCAGCACAATTACTGACTTGTTCTCCATAGTGATCGTTCAGTGGTAGCGCCATTACTGACAGGCTCTCCATAGTGATCCTTCAGAGGGAGCGCCATTACTGACAACCTCTCCATAGTGATCCTTCAGAGGGAGCGCCATTACTGACAGGCTCTCCATAGTGATCCTTCAGTGGGAGCGCCATTACTGACAGGCTCTCCATAGTGATCCTTCAGAGGGAGCGCCATTACTGACAGGCTCTCCATAGTGATCCTTCAGTGGGAGCGCCATTACTGACAGGCTCTCCATAGTGATCCTTCAGAGGGAGCGCCATTACTGACAGGCTCTCCATAGTGATTGTTCAGAGGGAGCGCCATTACTGACCAGCTCTCCATAGTGATCCTTCAGAGGAAGCGCCATTACTGACCGGCTCTCCATTGTGATCCTTCAGAGGGAGCGCCATTACTGACAGGCTCTCCATTGTGATCCTTCAGAGGAAGCGCCATTACTGACCGGCTCTCCATTGTGATCCTTCAGAGGGAGCGCCATTACTGACAGGCTCTCCATTGTGATCCTTCAGAGGAAGCGCCATTACTGACCGGCTCTCCATTGTGATCCTTCAGAGGGAGCGCCATTACTGACAGGCTCTCCATTGTGATCCTTCAGAGGGAGCGCCATTACTGACAGGCTCTCCATAGTGATCCTTCAGAGTGAGCGCCATTACTGACCGGCTCTCCATAGTGATCCTTCAGAGGGAGCGCCATTACTGACAGGCTCTCCATAGTGATCCTTCAGAGTGAGCGCCATTACTGACCGGCTCTCCATTGTGATCCTTCAGAGGGAGCGCCATTACTGACAGGCTCTCCATAGTGATCCTTCAGAGGGAGCGCCATTACTGACAGGCTCTCCATAGTGATCCTTCAGAGTGAGCGCCATTACTGACCGGCTCTCCATAGTGATCCTTCAGAGGGAGCGCCATTACTGACAGGCTCTCCATAGTCATCCTTCAGAGTGAGTGCCATTACTGACAGGCTCTCCATAGTGATCCTTCAGAGTGAGTGCCATTACTGACAGGCTCTCCATAGTGATCCTTCAGAGTGAGCGCCATTACAGACAAGGCTCTCCATAGTGATCCTTCAGAGGGAGCACCGCCGCCATTACTGACCGGCTCTCCATAGTGATCCTTCAGAGGGAGCGCCATTACTGACAGGCTCTCCATAGTGATCCTTCAGAGGGAGCACCGCCGCCATTACTGACAGGCTCTCCATAGTGATCCTTCAGAGGGAGCGCCATTACTGACAGGCTCTCCATTGTGACTTAGAGGATGCACATGTGGCGATAGTTGTCCCATAAGCCCACCCTTTTAGTTTTGTTCATTCCAGTTAAAATAACCAACAAAATGGTACATTTTTTCAGGTATGTAGACTTTTTATTTAGGACTTTTGAGCTGTACTTACAGCCATATAGAGTATACTTGTAAAATTGTGAGAGTCCGTGTGCCAGCAATAAGGGACTGCTACAGATGGAAACCAATCCTGACCTCCTTATAGGACTAAAAGTTCAAAGGGCAGATATCATGTGGCTTTAAGAACATATAAGGAGTGGAGCATGTACCTGACTGTTATGGTTTATTTAGCAGTAATGAATGTGCACCTATACCTCAGTAGGTACTATCCACGGAATAGGTGGTAAGTGATGACTGGAGCTTCACCGCTGGATCCACCACTGATCATGTCCTTTGTCCTATGCAGTGTGATTGAATCGAGTTCCATGATGATACTTGACTGCTTCTGCCCCCAATTCATTGTCTATAGGACTGACTGATATTGCTGCGTGCCATACTGTATCTCCCTCTGTCTACCAGACACTGAATGGAGTGGTATCAGGCATGTGCGACCGAGCCGCTGCGGTCAATGCAGACTCCACGGAGAAGGAACTGGGGATAGAGCCTGCCCTTCTCATGATTGATGGGGTCTTCCTGTGAATTGGGGACAGATATATTTACAGGGGGCGTTTTCCCTGTCCTGTATGGGGTGTATCATGTATTGGGATGTGTTCCTTGTATGTACACTTCTTTATCAGCAGCTACACACGATTGTTCTTTTTTTCCTAGGTGTATGATCGCGTGGCTGCAGAGACGGTGTTACCAATGAATGAAAGGCTGGAGAGGCTGGTAAACCACTGTGGCGTTGTCACTGGCACAATATTTGCCCTCTTCGTAGTAGTTAGTTTCTTATTTCTAGTTTTCCTACGATGGACGACCCCGGACTACTTGATTGACATCGCCGTTGATGCTACAGGCCCTAAAGCAGCTTGGTCACAAAAACCTGTGCTAAAGAGAAAAGCGAAGACGTCAGCAGTGACATTGTGAAAAGCTCTGATGTTCTCGGGGAGCCTCCTGGGAGATGAGCGGGATTACTCTACTTTTATTATATGAATTGCAGCCTTTCGGCCTCTCAAGTATTTTTCTAAGAATCCATGCTGCCTCCAGTTTTGTAGTTAATGTTCATGTCATTTCCTCCATTGTGAACCTCCATGGCGGCTGTATGGTGGCTCCTTCCTGCTCCCGAATGTCTTACACATCATTTGCACTATTACATTGTATGGGGGGATTTATAAAGGGCTGTGTTCCAGAATTGTGGGGAAGAAAGCTAGAAATCTCCACACTCCTAGGGTACATTCACATTTGGTGTTGGCCAAAGATTCGTGACTCCAGCCGAACCCCTGAAAAGCAGGGTATGGACATAACTCTCGACAGAGCCATAGACGCCATTCTCTACTCGCTAGAATAAGGTGCGGCAAATATATTAACAAGTACATTTTGTGCCCGGCTTAAAGGGAATAGTTGTTTTTTTTTAAACCTTCAGTAGTTTGCCTCAAGCAGATTTGTGACAGATATTTTCCACACCCATAGATGTGAATCCAATTTACGGCGGAAATTAGTGCATGCTGTTTTTTTATTATTTATTTATTTTATTTTTTTTCAGATTTATTGTTAAGAGTTTTCCACTTTTTTTTTTTTTTTTTTTTTTAAATGATATTTGGGGCTAAAAATCATTTTTACAATTTGCGCTTGTTTAAAATTCTGCACCATTTGCCTTCTATAGCCTCCGTATAGCACAGGGTATTTCTAGCTGCAGAATGAGTTAACGGAGCATATGTCAGCCCGCTGTGATGGTCTGATGGGGAGCTGTAGCTCTTTTATCTGTCTTGTCCTCTTTGCTGATTTAATGACCACAGACCGCATTAAAATTGAATGTGCAGAAAAGCAAAAAAAACATTAAAAGCCAAATGGTGTTACATTTGTTACGAAAAACAATTGCAAAAATATATATATTTTTTTTAACCCCAAATACATGCACTTGAGTAAAAAAAAAAAAAAAAAGCCAAAGGTGGACAACCCCTTTAAAATCCATATTTCGGGATGCGTTCATACAGGCTCATTCATACATGTAGAAGTCTTAGATTACTGCCAGAAGGTCGTATTTTGGCAGGAGCCGTAAACACATCTCTGATTTGCAAAAATGTTCCCGATCTGCTTCTGACAATATCTTGTTCTTGGCGCCATATATTCTGACCGACCGCAGTGATGGGTTATGTAAGTAAGTGGCCCTCTTGTTGCACTGAATCACTTTGGCTGGAATGATAACCTTCATATTGGGCTTCTTGACAGATTACGGAGGTCTTAAGAGGGTCCAAGCGTCTTACACTCCTATTCCTTGCATTATGCCTGCAACCAAAAGTCTCTGTATAGTGTTACTATGTTGTAAAGTGCTGATCTTACTAGGGATCACTGAAGTGATGAAAGCCATGTTCCTACAAAAGGGTGTATACGAGCCGTATGTGTATTGTATTACTTTTTGCACTGTTTCAATCTTCATGAGATCTATTCTAGATGTTTAATAATCAGAATATATACATATTTATTGATAAATGACATCTACGTCTTTATTTAGCTACTGTTTTACAGTTACCAGACTACGGTAACATTAAAAATACTATATAGTTTACTAAAATAGGGTTTTATTAATATTGATGCACTGTAACACCGCAAAAGATATCTCTTATCATAGCTATGGTACTGTTATCTTGCTTTTTGCTTTTCTCTTTCATTTGCTTCTGGCAAATCCTCTGGTATTCTTCCTAGAATGCTATAAAAAAACTGAGTTGATTATGAGCATTCTCCTTGTTCGAAGTGTCCCTGCACAGTTAGACATTGTCTAATTCAGAGGTCTCAAACTCAGCCAAGGAAATGGGCCACATATAGAACAAATTTAAATATAAAGGAGTAGAAGATGACATTTTCAGTGATACAATTAGTTTTCTATATGAATTTTTGATCATCATTTTAATTTGGTTTTTTTTTGTGTGTTTTTTATTTGTTCTAATGGTGTTCATCATATGGGTTATGGTACAGGTCTTCATTCTGGTCCTCATCTTATAATATCCCATCCTGGTCCCATCTTGTGGCAAAGTCCCAGCTTGGTCCCCTTCTAGTAGTAATGTCCAATCCTGGTCCCTTTCTTGTAGTAATGTCCCTCCTTGTAGTAACGTCGCATCCTGGTCCCCATCTTGTAGTAACGTCCCATCCTGGTCCCCTTCTTGAAGTAACGCCCCATCCTGCTCCCCTTCTTGAAGTAACGTCCCATCCTGGTCTCCATCTTGTAGTAACGTCCCATCCTGGTCCCCATCTTGTAGTAACGTCCCATCCTGGTCCCCTTCTTGTAGTAACGTCCCATCCCTTCCTGGTCCCCATCTTGTAGTAATGTCCCATCCTGGTCCCCATCTTGTAGTAATGTCCCATCCTGGTCCCCTTCTATTAGTATTGTCTTATCCTGGTCCCCGCTTGTAGTAATGTGCCAATCCTGGTCCCCAGCTTGTGGCAATGTCCCATCCTGGTCCCCTTCTACTAGTATTGTCTTATCCTTCTCCCCCCTTGTAGTAACGTCCCATCCTGGTCCCCATCTTGTAGTAACGTCCCATCCTGGTCCCCTTCTATTAGTATTGTCCTATCCTGGTCCCCCCTTGTAGTAATGTGCCAATCCTGGTCCCATCTTGTGGCAATGTCCCAGCCTGGTCCCCTTGTAAGAGTAATGTCCTACCCTCGTCCCCATCTTGTAGTAATGTCCCATCCTGGACCCCGCTTGTAGTAATGTGCCAATCCTGGTCCCCAGCTTGTGGCAATGTCCCATCCTGGTCCCCTTCTACTAGTATTGTCTTATCCTTCTCCCCCCTTGTAGTAACGTCCCATCCTGGTCCCCATCTTGTAGTAACGTCCCATCCTGGTCCCCTTCTATTAGTATTGTCCTATCCTGGTCCCCCCTTGTAGTAATGTGCCAATCCTGGTCCCATCTTGTGGCAATGTCCCAGCCTGGTCCCCTTGTAAGAGTAATGTCCTACCCTCGTCCCCATCTTGTAGTAATGTCCCATCCTGGACCCCGCTTGTAGTAATGTGCCAATCCTGGTCCCATCTTGTGGCAATGTCCCATCCTGGTCACCTTCTACTAGTATTGTCTTATCCTCCTCCCCCCTTGTAGTAACGTCCCATCCTGGTCCCCATCTTGTAGTAACGTCGCATCCTGGTCCCCATCTTGTAGTAACGTCCCATCCTGGTCCCCTTCTTGAAGTAACGCCCTATCCTGGTCCCCTTCTTGAAGTAACGCCCTATCCTGGTCCCCTTCTTGAAGTAACATCCCATCCTGGTCCCCATCTATTAGTATTGTCCTATCCTGGTCCCCCCCTTGTAGTAATGTGCCAATCCTGGTCCCATCTTAGACTAATGTCCTACCCTGGTCCCCTCCTTGTAGTAATGTCCCATCCTGGTCCCCTTCTAAGAGTAAAGTCCTATCCTGGTCCGTCCTTGTAGTATTGTGCCAATGCTGGTCCCCTCCATGTAATAATGTCCCATCCTGGTCCCATCTTGTGGCAATGTCTCAGCCTGGTCCCCTTCTAATAGTAACGTCCCATCCTGGTCCCCTTCTATTAGTAATGTCCTATCCTGGTCCCCCTTTGTAGTTCTGTGCCAATCCTGGTCCCCATCTTGTAGTAACGTCCCATCTTGTAGCAATGTCCCAGCCTGGTCCCCTTCTAATAGTAACGTCCCATCCTGGTCCCCTTCTATTAGTAATGTCCTATCCTGGTCCCCCTTTGTAGTTATGTGCCAATCCTGGTCCCCATCTTGTAGCAATGTCCCAGCCTGGTCCCCTTCTAATAGTAATGTCTCAGCCTGGTCCCCTTCTATTAGTAATGTCCTATCCTGGTCCCCCTTTGTAGTTATGTGCCAATCCTGGTCCCCATCTTGTAGTAACGTCCCATCTTGTAGCAATGTCCCAGCCTGGTCTCCTTCTAATAGTAATGTCTCAGCCTGGTCCCCTTCTATTAGTAATGTCCAATCCTGGTCCCCCTTTGTAGTTATGTGCCAATCCTGGTCCCCATCTTGTAGTAACGTCCCATCTTGTAGCAATGTCGCAGCCTGGTCCCCTTCTAATAGTAATGTCTCAGCCTGGTTCCCTTCTATTAGTAATGTCCTATCCTGGTCCCCCTTTGTAGTTATGTGCCAATCCTGGTCCCCATCTTGTAGTAACGTCCCATCTTGTAGCAATGTCCCAGCCTGGTCCCCTTCTAATAGTAATGTCCCAGCCTGGTCCCCTTCCAATAGTAATGACCTATTCTGGTCCCTCCTTGTAGTAACGTGCCAATCCTGGTCTCCATCTTGTAGTAATGATCCCAACCTTGTCCCCTTCTTGTAACAGTGTCTTCCATTCTGCTGCTCATACATACAAAAAAAGGTCTCACTTAACCTCGCTCCCTTGGCTAACAGAGTCCTTGTTCTCCTCCACAGCCGAGGATCTAAGCAATGAGGTCATTTGCTGCCGCTCCAGGACGCCGAGGTCCGCTTCCGGCCTTGGATTAGCCAGTGGCTGGTACTGGTATTGAGGTTCAGAGACCTGGTTTCTGCGCTGCTATACATCTCATTTCAGTGTGCATCTGAGGACGCACATTCAGGTGAAAAGAAGTGCTGACGCCGGCGGGCTCCTGGCTCTCTGGGCATGTTTGTCTCAGAGGCTTGAGAGCCACACAATAGAGCCTCTGAAGCCGCATGCCTCCTGGTGGTTTAGACCTTGGTCTAGTCAGTGCTGACAGTGAAGCAGCCCGGATAAGGCAGCCTGTTGAAAAGTGGAACAGCACCCAGTTATCATTGCATTCCTACATTTCCAGAAGGAATAACAGAGGAACAGCACAGGCCGAGGCTACAGAATTATTTACTAAAACAGACATGTCAGGAGTAGTGATGAGCGAATATACTCGTTACACAAGATTTCCCGAGCACGCTCGGGGGTCCTCCGAGTATTTTTTAGTGCTCGGAGATTTAGTTTTTCTTGCCGCAGCTGAATGATTTACATCTGTTAGCCAGCATAAGTACATGTGGGGATTCCCTAACAACCGGGCAACCCCCACATGTACTTATGCTGGCTATCAGATGTAAATCATTCAGCTGCGGCAAGAAAAACTAAAACTCTGAGCACTAAAAAATACTCGGAGGACACCAGAGCGTGCTCGAGTAACGAGTATATTCGCTCATCACTAGGCAGGAGAGCTTTAACAGATCTAAGATTATGCTTTTTCTTTAAAAAAAAAAAAAAGTCTTTAATGATGAAACGACAGAAAAGTCCTAGTTAATTCTCAATAGTGTACATGACATTCTATAAAATAATACAGGCCAACAATAGAAACCACATTCCAGAATCACAAGGGGTTGATGATTCTGGACGCCTTTTGATACCATTGTTCTGTCTGAAGGCCTGTACTTTTTGGCAACTTAAATTATAGACACATGAGGGTTGATAAATTGCGACGTATGTTTTGCACTGGATTTCACTGCAGAAATTTGAAACAGAACATCCCCTTGTATCTGCAGTTAACCCCTTAATGACCGGAGCTTTTTTTCAGTTTTGCGGTTTGGTTTTTCGCTCCCCTCCTTCCCAGAGGCATAACTTTTTTATTTTTCCATCAATATGGCCATCTGAGGGCTTATTTTTTGTGGGATGAGTTGTACTTTTGAACGACACGATTGATTTTTACCATGTCGTGTACTAGAAAACGGGAAAAAAATCCAAGTGCAGTGAAATTGCTAACAAAAAAAGTGCAATCCCACACTTGCTTTTTGTTTGGCTTTTTTTGCTAGGTTCACTAAATGCTAAAACTAACCTGCCATTATGATTCTCCAGGTCATTACAGATTCAAAGACACCAAACATGTCTAGGTTTTTTTTTATCTAAGTGGTGGAAAAAAAAATTCCAGATTTTGCTAAAAAAAAAAAAAAGCGCAATTTTCCGATACCCATATCGTTTCCATTTTTCTTGATCTCTGGTTGGGTGAGGGCTTATTTTTTGCGTGCCGAGCTGACGGTTTTAATGATACCATTTTGGTGCAGATACCTTCTTTTGATCGCCCGTTATTGCATTTTAATGCAATGTTGCGGCAACCAAAAAAAACTAAATTCTGGCATTTATAATTTTTTTTCTTGCTGCACTGTTTAGCGATCAGGTTAATCCTTTTTTTTTAATATTGATAGATCGGGCGATTCTGAATGTGGCGATACTAAATATGTGTATGTTTTGATTTTTTTTTTTTTTTTTTTTTATTTTGAATGGGGCGAAAGGGGGGTGATATGAACTTATATGTTTTTCATTTTTTTTCTATATTTTTAAACATTTTTTTTTTTTTACTTTTGCCATGCTTCAATAGCCTCCATGGGAGTCTCGAAGCTGGCACAACTCAAATAGCTCTGCTACATAGGGGTGATGCTCAAATCGCTCCTATGTAGCTGAATTACAGCATTGCTATGAGCGCTGACCACAGGGTGACTCTCACAGCAATCTGGTATCAACAACCATAGAGGTCTGCAGGAGACCTCTGGTTGTTATGCCAACGCACCGATGACCACCAATCATGTGATGGGGGTCACAGTGTGCGCGCATTTCCGGCAGGATTGCCAGAATCGCTTGTTAAATGCCGCTGTCAGTTTGACAGCGGCATTTAACTAGTTAATAGGTGTGGGTGGAACGCGATTCGCTGGCGCCTATTGCGGGCACATGTCAGCTGTTCAAAACAGCTAACGTCCCGAGTTTGATGCAGGCTCACCGCCGGAGCCCACATCAAAGCGGGGGTTCTGCCATCGGACGGACTATTCCGTCCAAAGGCAGAAAGGGGTTAACTTAATGGGGCAGAACTGTGCGCAACGATCTGCAGAAAAGCCTTTCAATAAGCGACATCACACGGCTGTTCAAATGCAGCTGAGGTTTTCCTATGAAAACTGTTGGACTTGTAAGCATTTTTCTTTTTTGCTTTTGGCACAGAAACATTATTTTTCTTACTTAAAAAGACAGTGACCGTACTTTAATAAAGGAAAGTATTTGGGAGTGGTTTTTTTTTTCTTCTGTGCAAATACCTGTCCATATACTGTAATCAAAAAATGCCGTTTCCTATTTTACCAAGTGAACATATTTGGGTTTAATCTACGTTTTAGGAGATTTTTTTTTATGCATGGACAAAAAATTTCAGCGTTCTTTTCTGTTCTGCTTCTTTGCTAAAGTCATTCATTTTGACATTTTTACTAGCATCCTATGCAATTTCAGCCAAATGCAAAGTATGTAGAGCTGCCAAATGAACTGGCACAAACTGCGAAAACTCCTTTTAGAACAAAACAATTTTTTTGTATTTCCATAGTTAGTCTTATGGCTCGAAGGCCAGTCCACTCCCTAACGCCGGGAGGCTTATTTGTTGGAGTGGGGCTTCAGATGAAATTGTGGATCCAGCTTTGTCGGTATATAGCACCATGCGCTGGTCTGCAAGCAGGATGAGAGTAGTGCGTGCTGCCGTCTTATTATGACCTGTCCATGCAGAAAATCAATCACATGCGGCGGATTTTGGTCCGTGTGCTGTGCGCATGCAGGTGCGGTACAAACTATCCAAGCCAAATTTTGGTATCTTGAACTTGATATCACTTTTCAACCTTGGAATCCCTGTCCAGCCATAGTCGTAAGGTTCACTTCTTGTATCAAGTGAATCCATTAAAATGCACACTCCTTTTAATTGTCTTATCAAATTGTTTTTATACTTATTTTTATATATGTACTGTATGTTTAAGGAATATCAGCCATGTAATAAAAAGATTTAATAAAGTCTGCTATTAATGTGTGTGTGTCAATTTCCTATTGACTATGTGTTAATGTTCTTGCTGTATAGTTTCTAGAAACATATACAGCACACACTTGGCATTGTATGAAAAACTGAAAGGAAAGGATTTGGGTTTTTTGTTTTGTTTGTTTTTTTTAACTCCTCGGAAGTTTAATCTGTGGGATGAAAAATAGTTAATGGTCAAACAAGTTACCGTATTTTTTGGACTATAAGATGCACGTTTTTTCCTCCCAAAGGAGGGATGAGGGCGATCATTCCTACCAGACTAGGGATGAGGAGGCATGCACACCAAGATGGGGATAGGGGGCTATGCATACCCGGATGGGGATGAGGGAGCCATGCACTCGAGGATAGGGATAAGGGGGCCATGCATACCAGGATGGGGATGAGGGGACCATATATACCAGGATAGAGGATATTAAGTACAGAATTTACCACATTTCTTGCTTCAATTTTTTTCCCTAATTTCCTCCTCTAAAACCTAGGTGCGTCTTATAGTCTGAAAAATACGGTAGTTCAAGATAAAACAACACATAGAACCGCATGCCCGTTCTCATACAGTGTTGCAGCCAAAATTGGGTTAATCAACACTTTTTTTGTTATAATAATGGCTATCACTGCAACACTCCAGGCTAGTTTGAAAATGGATTTGCACCAAATGGTGTCAGTGACATAAGTTTAGGGGGTTGTCCTATACCTATAATGTCCTTCATAAATATCTTTGAAGGGGTTGTTGGTCTTAAGTTACAAGTCTGCTGTCACTCTATGTAACTGCAGACTTGAGAATTTTCACTTTGCGTTCAATCCACGCTGTGAGGATTCTGCGGGTGCATGAACTTGTGTTACGACGGTGTCATTTCCTCCTGCAATAAAGGCACAGATGATTGGCCTCGGGGAGACCAAAACATCCAACACCGCGGAGACACCATCACGTGTTTCTCAACGCAGTGATTCCAGAACACTGCCCCCATCCCTTATGGGAACTATGCAGATGCATGTAAAGAAGCTGCGGAGACACCATCACGTGTTTCTCGACGCAAGCAGTGAATAGCCATTCCTTTCCCCGGGAAGGAACAACCATGGGAAGGGCAGCATCCTATGAAGGAAAGCCACCTATGCCAAGCATGGTATCCATCCACAGACAGCTGTTTCGGGGTTTTTGCCCCTCATCAGTGTGGAGTAGGAATCTGGCTATTAGGAGCAGTGTCTAGTAAAAAGGCTATAAAGGCACAGATGATTGGCCTCGGGGAGACCAAAACATCCAACACCGCGGAGACACCATCACGTGTTTCTCAACGCAGTGATTCCAGAACACTGCCCCCATCCCTTATGGGAAATATGCAGATGCATGTAAAGAAGCTGCGGAGACACCATCACGTGTTTCTCGACGCAAGCAGTGAATAGCCAGGCCTTTCCCCGGGAAGGAACAACCACGGGAAGGGCAGCATCCTATGAAGGAAAGCCACCTATGCCAAGCATGGTATCCATCCACAGACAGCTGTTTCGGGGTTTTTGCCCCTCATCAGTGTGGAGTAGGAATCTGGCTATTAGTTGCAGTGCCTAGTAAAAAGGCTATAAAGGCACAGATGATTGGCCTCGGGGAGACCAAAACATCCAACACCGCGGAGACACCATCACGTGTTTCTCAACGCAGTGATTCCAGAACACTGCCCCCATCCCTTATGGGAAATATGCAGATGCATTTAAGAAGCTGCGGAGACACCATCACGTGTTTCTCGACGCAAGCAGTGAATAGCCAGGCCTTTCCCCGGGAAGGAACAACCACGGGAAGGGCAGCATCCTATGAAGGAAAGCCACCTATGCCAAGCATGGTATCCATCCACAGACAGCTGTTTCGGGGTTTTTGCCCCTCATCAGTGTGGAGTAGGAATCTGGCTATTAGTTGCAGTGCCTAGTAAAAAGGCTATAAAGGCACAGATGATTGGCCTCGGGGAGACCAAAACATCCAACACCGCGGAGACACCATCACGTGTTTCTCAACGCAGTGATTCCAGAACACTGCCCCCATCCCTTATGGGAAATATGCAGATGCATGTAAAGAAGCTGCGGAGACACCATCACGTGTTTCTCGACGCAAGCAGTGAATAGCCAGGCCTTTCCCCGGGAAGGAACAACCACGGGAAGGGCAGCATCCTATGAAGGAAAGCCACCTATGCCAAGCATGGTATCCATCCACAGACAGCTGTTTCGGAGTTTTTGCCCCTCATCAGTGTGGAGTAGGAATCTGGCTATTAGGAGCAGTGCCTAGTAAAGAGGCTATAAAGGCACAGATAATTGGCCTCGGGGAGACCAAAACATCCAACACCGCGGAATCACTGCGTTGAGAAACACGTGATGGTGTCTCCGCGGTGTTGGATGTTTTGGTCTCCCCGAGGCCAATCATCTGTGCCTTTATAGCCTTTTTACTAGGCACTGCTCCTAATAGCCAGATTCCTACTCCACACTAATAGGGGCAAAAACCCCGAAACAGCTGTCTGTGGATGGATACCATGCTTGGCATAGGTGGCTTTCCTTCATAGGATGCTGCCCTTCCCGTGGTTGTTCCTTCCCGGGGAAAGGCCTGGCTATTCACTGCTTGCGTCGAGAAACACGTGATGGTGTCTCCGCAGCTTCTTTACATGCATTTCCTCCTGCAAGACCTGGAGTTAGATGGTTATTTTGGGTAAATAATCGCAGGTGTTCTTTAGAGATGGTGTGATTTGTGTCCCATAGTAAATAAATATAGTTTCCTCTGGTGCTGAAGAGGTTAACGTCCCTTTCTATGCTGGTCAGAAACATGCAGCTCCATTTCAGCTGCTTCTGATCTGGTCATTATCTCTTCCTATATAAACTGGCTAGACCTTCTTGTCAGTGAAAGATTCGTCTTCCTGTGCTGAGTGCTAAAGCTAAGTGGTTGCAGTAGAGTTGTTATTGTAGTGCTCTATGGTTTACTGTAGTACGTGTGTTTTATCTCCTGGTCCTTGTTCACATTTAGTTTATTCCTCCCTGTCCCTATCCTTCCTACTGTTTGGTTAGTTCATTTGTATGATAACAAAAAATCCCTCACTGTTTTGACTTTGTCTTGTTAACCATACATTTCTGTCCCATGCTTCATAAGATGGAGGACGGGACAGATCAGGGTTTATCAGGAACATAGTAAGGAAACTCTGGCCCCTACCTTCAAGAATACTCCCGTACTGGGATAGTTAGGATCCCAGTTCCAGGGACCGTTTGAGGCCACACTTCCTTACCGAAGACCGTCACATCATGACACCTCAATTATTTGATTTTGATTTGCATAAATGCAATCATGTGCCAACTATATGGGAGCAAAGTCGCTCAATGCAAGCATATTGAGCGAGGCCGGAAGTATGCAAACTGCCCGCACCCAAGAATCCTCACCGCGTTCATTGTTCGTTACATAGTTACATAGTTATTAAGGTTGAAGGAAGACTATAAGTCCATCTAGTTCAACGCATAGCCTAACCTAACATGCCCTAACATGTTGATCCAGAGGAAGGCAAAAAAAACCCACGTGGCAAAGAGTAAGCACAACATTGGGGAAAAAAATTCCTTCCTGACTCCACATACGGCAATCAGACTAGTTCCCTGGATCATCGCCCTATCAAGGAATCTAGTGTATATACCCTGTAACATTATACTTTTCCAGAAAGGTATCCAGTCCCCTCTTAAATTTAAGTAATGAATCACTCATTACAACATCATACGGCAGAGAGTTCCATAGTCTCACTGCTCTTACAGTAAAGAATCCATGTCTGTTATTATGCTTAAACCTTTTTTCCTCCAAACGCAGAGGATGCCCCCTAGTCCCGGTTTCAGGTCTATGATTAAAAAGATCATCAGAAAGGTCCTTGTACTGTCCCCTCATATATTTATACATTAACATAAGATCACCCCTTAGTCTTCGTTTTTCCAAACTAAATAGCCCCAGGTGTAATAACCTATCTTGGTATTGCAGACCCCCCAGTCCTCTAATAACCTTGGTCGCTCTTCTCTGCACCCGCTCTAGTTCAGCTACGTCTTTCTTACACACCGGAGACCAGAACTGTGCACAGTATTCTAAGTGTGGTCGAACTAGTGACTTGTATAGAGGTAAAATTATGTTCTCCTCATGAGCATCTATGCCTCTTTTAATGCATCCCATTATTTTATTTGCCTTTGTAGCAGCTGCCTGACACTGGCCACTGAATATGAGTTTGTCATCCACCCATACACCCAGGTCTTTTTCATTGATGGTTTTGCCCAGAGTTTTAGAATTAAGCACATAATTATGCATCTTATTTCTTCTACCCAAATGCATGACCTTACATTTATCCCCATTAAAGCTCATTTGCCATTTATCAGCCCAAGCTTCTAGTTTACATAAATCATCCTGTAATATAAAATTGTCCTCCTCTGAATTGATTACCCTGCAGAGTTTAGTATCATCTGCAAATATTGAAATTCTACTCTGAATGCCCCCTACAAGGTCATTAATAAATATGTTAAAAAGAAGAGGGCCCAATACTGACCCCTGTGGTACCCCACTGCTAACCGCTACCCAGTCCCGAGTGTGCTCCATTAATAAACACCCTTTGTTTCCTATCCCTGAGCCAGCTCTCAACCCACTTGCACATATTTTCCCCTATCCCCATTATTCTCATTTCATGTATCAACCTTTTGTGTGGCACCGTATCAAAAGCTTTTGAAAAGTCCATATACACTACATCCACTGGGTTCCCTTGGTCCAATCCGGAACTTACCTCTTCATAGAAACTGATCAAATTAGTCTGACGTGAACGGTCCCTAGTAAACCCGTGCTGATACTGGGTCATGAGGTTATTCCTCTTCAGATACTCCAGTATAGCATCCCTTAGAATGCCCTCCAGGATTTTACCCACAGTAGAGGTTAAGCTTACTGGCCTATAATTTCCGAGTTCAGTTTTTGTCCCCTTTTTGAATATTGGCACCACATTTGCTATACGCCAGTCCTGTGGTACAGACCCTGTTATTATGGAGTCTTTAAAGATTAAAAATAAAGGTCTATCGATGACTGTACTTCATTCCTGCAGTACTCGAGGGTGTATCCCATCCGGGCCCGGAGATTTGTCAATTTTAGTGATTTTTAGACGCCGCCGCACTTCCTGCTGGGTTAAGCAGGTGACATTTAATGGGGAATTTTTATCACTAGTCATTTTGTCCGCCATGGAATTTTCTTGTGTAAATACTGATGAAAAAAAGTCATTTAGCATATTGGCTTTTTCCTCATCCTCATCCACCATTTCACCCAGACTATTTTTAAGGGGGCCAACACTATCATTTTTTAGTTTCTTTTTATTTATGTAGTTAAAGAATATTTTAGGATTATTTTTACTCTCTCTGGCAATGAGTCTCTCTGTCTCAATCTTTGCTGCCTTGATTTGCTTTTTACAGAATTTATTTAATTTTTTGTATTTATTTAATGCCTCCTCACTACCTACTTCCTTTAATTCTCTAAATGCTTTCTTTTTGTCACTTATTGCGCCCCTTACAGCTCAATTTAGCCATATTGGTTTCCTCCTATTTCTAGTATGTTTTTTCCCATACGGTATATACTGTGCACAGGTCCTATCCAGGATGCTAATAAACGTCTCCCATTTTCTTTGTGTATTTTTGTGTCTCAGGATATCGTCCCAGTTAATTGCACCAAGATCATCTCTCATCCATTGGAAATTTGCCCTCCTGAAGGTTAGTGTCCTTGTAAGCCCTCTATTACACATCTTATTGAAGGATACATGAAAACTTATTATTTTGTGATCGCTATTTCCCAAGTAACCCCCAACCCTTATATTTGCTATGCCGTCTGGCCTGTTGGTTAATATTAGGTCTAGCAGTGCCCCCTTGTTGTTGGGACCTGAACCAATTGTGAAAGGTAATTGTCTCTCATAGTTGTCAAAAACCAATTACCTTTGCTGGAACTGCAGGTTTCTGTTCCCCAATCTATTTCAGGGTAGTTGAAGTCCCCCATAATAATGACTTCTCTTTGAGTCGCAGCTTCATCTATTTGCTTTACGAGGATATTCTCCATTGCTTCCATTATTTTTGGAGATTTATAACAAACCCCTATTAGTAATTTATTATTTTTTCCCCCTCCCCTTATCTCCACCCACAGGGACTCTACATTTTCATTAGATTCACCTATATTATCACGCAGGATGGGTTTTAAGGACGATTTTACATATAGACACACCCCACCCCCTCGCTTATCTGTACGGTCATTTCTGAACAGGCTATAGCCCTGCAAGTTAACAGCCCAGTCATGGCTCTCATCCAGCCACGTTTCAGATATTCCCACCATGTCATAATTATGCTCCAACAACATTAGTTCTAATTCGTCCATTTTGTTGGCGAGGCTTCTGGCATTAGTATACATACATTTTATGTATCTCTCTGCACCTCTATTCTTTCTTAAACTATTAACTGTTCTAACCCCACCCCCCATGCCACCGCCACCCCCAACTTCCTTATTTGTGCCCAGGTCTCTATCTGCTCTTTCTTCCCCTCCTATAAAATGAATACCCTCCCCCCCCAATCCCTAGTTTAAACACTCCTCCAACCTTCTAGCCATTTTCTCCCCCAACACAGCTGCACCCTCCCCATTGAGGTGCAGCCCGTCCCTAGCATAGAGCCTGTAGCCAACTGAGTCGGCCTAGTTCTGCAGGAACTCAAACCCCTCCTTCCTACACCAATTCTTGAGCCACTTATTAACCTCCCTAATCTCCCGTTGCCTCTCTGGCGTGGCACGTGGTACAGGCAGTATTTCGGAGAATACCACGTTGGAGGTCCTTGCTTTCAGCTTGCAGCCTAATTCCCTGAAATCATCTTTAAGGACCTTCCACCTACCTCTAACTTTGTCATTTGTGCCAATGTGCACCATGACCGCTGGGTCCTCACCAGCCCCTCCCAGTAATCTGTCCACCCGATCAGCGATGTGTCGGACTCTAGCGCCAGGTAGGCAGCACACCGTTCGACGATCCCTGTCTTTGTGACAGATTGCCCTATCTGTTCCCCTAATAGAGTCGCCCACTACCAGCACCTGTCTGGCCTGCCCTGCTCTCCTATTTCCCTCCTTACTGGAGCAGTCACTCCTCCGGATTTCAGAGGACATGCCTGGCTGCAGCAGTGCTACCCCTGTACTGGCACCCCCCTCATCTGCCAACTTAGCAAACTTATTGGGGTGTTCCAGATCAGGACTAGCCTCCCTGGCACTCTTCCCTCTACCCCACTTCCTAACTGTCACCCAGCTTGCTACTCCATTGTCCTGCAGCTCCATCCCACCATCCCCCCCCCCCTCATCTGTCCCATTGAGCGTCTGCTCCGTGAGCAGAAGACTCCTCTCCATATTGTCTAGGGGCCAGCACTATCATTTTTTAGTTTCTTACTATTTATGTAGTTAAAGAATATTTTTGGGATTATTTTTACTGGCAATGAGTCTCTCTGTCTCAATCTGTGCTGCCTTGATTTGCTTTTTACAGAATTTATTTAATTTTTTGTATTTTTAAAATTTTTTTTAAAAATTGCAGCGTGTCAATTCTTCCAGGGTTTTTGCTGCATTTCTTTTACCTTTTTAAATGAATGCATCAAAAATGCACATAATGTGCCCAGCATTTTTCCTGCCAACATTGTAATTTTTTTTTAGCAGAAAACTGGCATCCAAAAAAGCAGTGTGTGAACAAGTTCAGAGCTCAGGCGGGATCCAGTATTTCTGCATTCTCATGTTTATCATTATGACCATTATATAATGGATGGACTAGTCCACGCAGTTATTTCACTATATGTAGGTGTAGAGATGAGTGCGGTCAGGGTCCGCAGTGATTATCATGTCCGTTTTTATATGGTTGCTGAGGTCTCTTTTTATCTTTTCACAAGCTTTGACATGTATGACCCAACACCATACGAGAGCCCCGGGGAGAGCGAGTGCCGACACCATGGGAACGATGCTGCAGTGGTGGTGAGTACAGGCTTTATTATTTTATCGGGGCCGAACATTAACATCAAACGGGGTTGTCCAGGGCTGCCACTAGAAATTTCGGGGCCCCATACTGGCAAAATTTTCGGGGCCCCCTTGAAACTCCGCCCAGGCTCCACCCCAGCCCTGCCTCCAGGCTCCACCCCACGAACTGTCCACAGTCCCACCGCTCTCTCTTGGAAAATCTCCACTTCTCACCTATCACACATTAACAGTTCCCATCACCAGATCACACATATAGCCGGCAGCTTTTGTTTTGGCCAAAAGATTTTTTAAGCTGCCACCATAACACAGTAGACACTTTTGGCCAGGCCCTACTCTACTGTAACCTACTAAATATTTGTTAAAATATGCAATACAATTTAGGTATATTTTTATTTATTTTTCAATTTTTAAAATGACCTATAATACTACATACAAGGAACAAATACCACCGCACTATGACCAGATGACATATTACCACCACAGTGATCGAATAATATCACATACAAGGAACAAATACCGCTACACCATGACCAGACTGCATATTACCACCAATGACTGAATACTACAATACTGATCAGTAATAAAAAAAAACCACAATACTATCACCATCAGTGCCATTATGCACAGGAGATCTGTAATTAGTAAGCAGTGTCTGTGTACAGGTAATACAGTGATCACCGGTGACATTATACACAGGAGCTCTGTATATAATGTATAGGTAATACAGTGATCACTGGTGACATTGTACACAGGACCTCTGTATATAGTATACAGTGTATAGTGTCAGTGTATAGGTAACACTGACTCACCAGTGACGTCTCTAGGTGAAGTCCTTCATCTTTCATCCAGCACAGACCGCCATCACTTCATCCAGCCAGGACTCGTCTCTGCAGGAAATAAAACAGTTATCTCGAGTTCCGCTTGTAGAACACATTACTTAATTTTCCCAACTTCTACATTACACCACATGAAGAAGGCAACATAGTATCACTCTACACAGTAACAGGACCGCCCCCCATTGAAAACAGTATACTCAAAAAATAAAATAAATACATCACTGCAATAATAATATCCCTTAATTAGGCCCTATGGTAATATTCGCCATCCTAGCCCCCGTGTGTCTCATTCCAGGCTCCAGCCATATGTTCTCCCATCCTGCCCTCATGAGTATCCATTCTGCCCCATATGATCTCCCCATCCTGCCCCATCTGTCTCCATCGTATCCATCCTGCCCCATCTGTCTCCAATCTTGCCCCATCTGTCTCCATTCTGCCCCATCTGTTTCCAATCCTGCCCCATCTGTGTCCAGCACTCTGCCCCATCTGTGTCCAGCACTCTGCCCCATCTGTGTCCAGCACTCTGCCCCATCTGTGTCCAATCCTGCCCCATCTGTGTCCAGCACTCTGCCCCATCTGTGTCCAGCACTCTGCCCCATCTGTGTCCAGCACTCTGCCCCATCTGTGTCCAGCACTCTGCCCCATCTGTGTCCAATCTTGCCCCATCTGTGTCCAATCCTGCCCCATCTGTGTCCAGCACTCTGCCCCATCTGTGTCCAATCCTGCCCCATCTGTGTCCAGCACTCTGCCCCAGCTGTTTCCAATCCTGCCTCATCTCTGTCCAGCACTCTGCCCCATCTCTGTCCAGCACTCTGCCCCATCTCTGTCCAGCACTCTGCCCCATCTCTGTCCAGCACTCTGCCCCATCTCTGTCCAGCACTCTGCCCCATCTCTGTCCAGCACTCTGCCCCATCGCTGTCCAATCCTGCCCCATCTGTGTCCAGCACTCTGCCCCATCTGTGTCCAATCCTGCCCCATCTGTGTCCAGCACTCTGTCCCATCTCTGTCCAGCACTCTGTCCCATCTCTGTCCAGCACTCTGCCCCATCTCTGTCCAGCACTCTGCCCCATCTCTGTCCAGCACTCTGCCCCATCTCTGTCCAGCACTCTGCCCCATCTCTGTCCAGCACTCTGCCCCATCTCTGTCCAGCACTCTGCCCCATCTCTGTCCAGCACTCTGCCCCATCTCTGTCCAGCACTCTGCCCCATCTCTGTCCAGCACTCTGCCCCATCTCTGTCCAGCACTCTGCCCCATCAGTGCCCAGCACTCTGCCCCATCTCTGTCCAGCACTCAGCCCCATCTCTGTCCAGCACTCTGCCCCATCTCTGTCCAGCACTCTGCCCCATCTCTGTCCAGCACTCTGCCCCATCTCTGTCCAGCACTCTGCCCCATCTCTGTCCAGCACTCTGCCCCATCTCTGTCCAGCACTCTGCCCCATCTCTGTCCAGCACTCTGCCCCATCTCTGTCCAGCACTCTGCCCCATCTCTGTCCAGCACTCTGCCCCATCTCTGTCCAGCACTCTGCCCCATCTCTGTCCAGCACTCTGCCCCATCTCTGTCCAGCACTCTGCCCCATCTGTGTCCAGCACTCTGCCCCATCTCTGTCCAGCACTCTGCCCCATCTCTGTCCAGCACTCTGCCCCATCTCTGTCCAGCACTCTGCCCCATCTCTGTCCAGCACTCTGCCCCATCTCTGTCCAGCACTCTGCCCCATCTCTGTCCAATCCTGCCCCATCTGTCCAGCACTCTGCCCCATCTGTGTCCAATCCTGCCCCATCTCTGTCCAGCACTCTGCCCCATCTCTGTCCAGCACTCTGCCCCATCTCTGTCCAGCACTCTGCCCCATCTCTGTCCAGCACTCTGCCCCATCAGTGCCCAGCACTCTGCCCCATCTCTGTCCAGCACTCTGCCCCATCTCTGTCCAGCACTCTGCCCCATCTCTGTCCAGCACTCTGCCCCATCTCTGTCCAGCACTCTGCCCCATCTCTGTCCAGCACTCTGCCCCATCTCTGTCCAGCACTCTGCCCCATCTCTGTCCAGCACTCTGCCCCATCTCTGTCCAGCACTCTGCCCCATCTCTGTCCAGCACTCTGCCCCATCTCTGTCCAGCACTCTGCCCCATCTCTGTCCAGCACTCTGCCCCATCTGTGTCCAATCCTGCCCCATCTGTGTCCAGCACTCTGCCCCATCTGTGTTCAGCACTCTGCCCCATCTGTGTCCAGCACTCTGCCCCATCTGTGTCCAATCCTGCCCCATCTGTGTCCAGCACTCTGCCCCATCTGTGTCCAGCACTCTGCCCCATCTGTGTCCAGCACTCTGCCCCATCTGTGTCCAGCACTCTGCCCCATCTGTGTCCAATCCTGCCCCATCTGTGTCCAGCACTCTGCCCCATCTGTGTCCAATCCTGCCCCATCTGTGTCCAGCACTCTGCCCCATCTGTGTCCAATCCTGCCCCATCTGTGTCCAGCACTCTGCCCCAGCTGTTTCCAATCCTGCCCCATCTCTGTCCAGCACTCTGCCCCATCTCTGTCCAGCACTCTGCCCCATCTTTGTCCAATCCTGCCCCATCTGTGTCCAGCACTCTGCCCCATCTGTGTCCAATCCTGCCCCATCTCTGTCCAGCACTCTGCCCCATCTGTGTCCAATCCTGCCCCATCTCTGTCCAGCACTCTGCCCCATCTCTGTCCAGCACTCTGCCCCATCTCTGTCCAGCTTTCTGCCCCCCGTGTCCAGCTTTACTGCCCCCTCTGTGTCCAGCTTTACTGCCCCCTCTGTGTCCAGCTTTACTGCCCCCTCTGTGTTCAGCTTTACTGCCCCCTCTGTGTCCAGCTTTCTGCCCCCCCCTTTCTGCGCGAGCCCGCACGTCAATAGCGTACAGCTGTAGCGCCGGCCGCCGCTAAGGGCCCGGTTCAGCCTGCGTCTGCCGGTAGGGGCCCGGTGAGCAGGTAAGAGGGGGCCCGATGCGGGTCCCCTCTGCTCACCGGGCCCCATACGCCAGTCACGGCTGTAATGCCCTGATGGCAGCCCTGGGGTTGTCCTAGTAGTGGACCATCACTTTAATATATAATGCTTGTGGACCCTTTGTTGTGCACTTCTTCTGTTGTTACTTATGGAAATGTGTGTATAGCGCCTGGCCTAAGCAGACACAACTACCTGACCTTACCTATAGGGCTACAGCTGCTGTACAAAGCAATTTACTGTGTGCCCTGCAATTCTTAGAACAGCAGCTTTCACTCGATGGGTTAAATTAATCAGTTGGATTGCAAAATCTGTATCCCAGGCCTAACTGACAACTAGGGATCACCATTCCCCTCCTAAATAAGATGCGTCCATACAGTCTGAGGTCGGCGTCACACTCAGCGTATAAAAATACGGTCCGTAATTTTCGGCCGTAATACGCTGAAAAGTCCCCAAAATAGTGGTCCGTAGCTCCTCCGTAGGCAGGGTGTGTCAGCGCATTTTGCGCATGGCATCCTCCGTATGGCATCCGTACTGCGACATAGGGATATACAAGGGATCCATGTGCTCAAAAAATAATAAAAACATATGTACTGTGTGTATATATATATATATATACAGTGGGGCAAAAAAGTATTTAGTCAGTCAGCAATAGTGCAAGTTCCACCACTTAAAAAGATGAGAGGCGTCTGTAATTTACATCATAGGTAGACCTCAACTATGGGAGACAAACTGAGAAAAAAAAATCCAGAAAATCACATTGTCTGTTTTTTTTAACATTTTATTTGCATATTATGGTGGAAAATAAGTATTTGGTCAGAAACAAACAATCAAGATTTCTGGCTCTCACAGACCTGTAACTTCTTCTTTAAGAGTCTCCTCTTTCCTCCACTCATTACCTGTAGTGATGGCACCTGTTTAAACTTGTTATCAGTATAAAAAGACACCTGTGCACACCCTCAAACAGTCTGACTCCAAACTCCACTATGGTGAAGACCAAAGAGCTGTCAAAGGACACCAGAAACAAAATTGTAGCCCTGCACCAGGCTGGGAAGACTGAATCTACAATAGCCAACCAGCTTGGAGTGAAGAAATCAACAGTGGGAGCAATAATTAGAAAATGGAAGACATACAAGACCACTGATAATCTCCCTCGATCTGGGGCTCCACGCAAAATCCCACCCCGTGGGGTCAGAATGATCACAAGAACGGTGAGCAAAAATCCCAGAACCACGCGGGGGGACCTAGTGAATGAACTGCAGAGAGCTGGGACCAATGTAACAAGGCCTACCATAAGTAACACACTACGCCACCATGGACTCAGATCCTGCAGTGCCAGATGTGTCCCACTGCTTAAGCCAGTACATGTCTGGGCCCGTCTGAAGTTTGCTAGAGAGCATTTAGATGATCCAGAGGAGTTTTGGGAGAATGTCCTATGGTCTGATGAAACCAAACTGGAACTGTTTGGTAGAAACACAACTTGTCGTGTTTGGAGGAAAAAGAATACTGAGTTGCATCCATCAAACACCATACCTACTGTAAAGCATGGTGGTGGAAACATCATGCTTTGGGGCTGTTTCTCTGCAAAGGGGCCAGGACGACTGATCCGGGTACATGAAAGAATGAATGGGGCCATGTATCGTGAGATTTTGAGTGCAAACCTCCTTCCATCAGCAAGGGCATTGAAGATGAAACGTGGCTGGGTCTTTCAACATGACAATGACCCAAAGCACACTGCCAGGGCAACGAAGGAGTGGCTTCGTAAGAAGCATTTCAAGGTCCTGGAGTGGCCTAGCCAGTCTCCAGATCTCAACCCTATAGAAAACCTTTGGAGGGAGTTGAAAGTCCATGTTGCCAAGCGAAAAGCCAAAAACATCACTGCTCTAGAGGAGATCTGCATGGAGGAATGGGCCAACATACCAACAACAGTGTGTGGCAACCTTGTGAAGACTTACAGAAAACGTTTGAGCTCTGTCATTGCCAACAAAGGATATATTACAAAGTATTGAGATGAAATTTTGTTTCTGACCAAATACTTATTTTCCACCATAATATGCAAATAAAATGTTAAAAAAACAGACAATGTGATTTTCTGGATTTTTTTTTCTCAGTTTGTCTCCCATAGTTGAGGTCTACCTATGATGTAAATTACAGACGCCTCTCATCTTTTTAAGTGGTGGAACTTGCACTATTGCTGACTGACTAAATACTTTTTTGCTCCACTGTATATATATATATATATATATATATATATATATATATATATATATATATATATATTGTGTGTGTTAGTGAGACACATATATAAATATATATTAATATTTCATCCAGCGCGAGATAGCTTAAAAGCCGGTAATTCTAAAACTCTGGGCAAAACCGTCAATGAAAAAGACCTGGGTGTATGGGTGGATGATAAACTCGTATTCAGTGGGCAGTGTCAGGCAGCTGCTACAAAGGCAAATAAAATAATGGGATGCATTAAAAGAGGCATAGATGCTCATGAGGAGAACATAATTTTACCTCTATACAAGTCACTAGTTCGACCACACTTAGAATACTGTGCACAGTTCTGGTCTCCGGTGCATAAGAAAGACATAGCTGAACTAGAGCGGGTGCAGAGCAGAGCGACCAAGGTTATTAGAGGACTGGGGGGTCTGCAATACCAAGATAGGTTATTACACTTGGAGCTATTTAGTTTGGAAAAACGAAGACTATGGGGTGATCTTATGTTAATGTATAAATATATGAGGGGACAGTACAAAGACCTTTCTGATGATCTTTTTAATCATAGACCTGAAACAGGGACAAGGGGGCATCCTCTGCGGTTGGAGGAAAAAAGGTTTAAGCATAATAACAGACGCGGATTCTTTACTGTAAGAGCAGTGAGACTATGGAACTCTCTGCCGTATGATGTTGTAATGAGTGATTTATTACTTAAATTTAAGAGGGGACTGGATACCTTTCTGGAAAAGTATAATGTTACAGGGTATATACACTAGATTCCTTGATAGGGCGTTGATCCAGGGAACTAGTCTGATTGCCGTATGTGGAGTCGGGAAGGAATTTTTTCCCCAATGTGGAGCTTACTCTTTGCCACATGGGTTTTTTTTGCCTTCCTCTGGATCATCATGTTAGGGCATGTTAGGTTAGGCTATGGGTTGAACTAGATGGACTTATAGTCTTCCTTCAACCTTAATAACTATGTTACTATGTAACGCACAACGCAAGAGAAAAATATTTTGCGACTACTGTAAAATGCTCACTTATATACAAACAGTATAGCGGTATATGACGTCTACGCACGCATTATATATGAGGTGTGTTATTAACCCTCTTCTGCCAGCTGACAGAGTAGTACGTTAGCTGGCAGTATCCCTAGCTTTGAGGTGGGCTCCGGCGCTAAGCCCACCCCCCTTTCACCCCAAAGACAAAACAATAAAAAAAACTCAAACCTACACATTAACCTGATAGCTAAACGGCGTAGCGAGAAGAAAAATCAAAACGCCAGAATTACGTTTTTTGATCGCTGCGACATTGCATTAAAATGCAATAACAGGCGATCAAAAGAACGTATCTACACAAAAGTGTTATCATTAAAAATATCAGCTCGGCACGAAAAAATAAGCCCTCACCCAACCCCTGATCACAAAAAATTGAGACGCTATGGGTATTGGAGAATTGCGCAATTTATTATTTTTTTTACCAAACTTTGGCATCTTTTTTTTACCACTTAGATTAAGAAGAACCTAGACATGTTTGGTGTCTATGAACTCGTAATGACCTGGAGAATCATAATGGTAGTTTTAGCATTTAGTGAACGTAGTAAAAAAGCCAAAGAAAAAACAAGTGTGGGATTGCACTTTTTTGCAATTTCATCGCACTTGGAGTTTTTTTTCCCGTTTTCTGTTACATGACATGGTAAAACCAATGTTATCGTTCAAACGTACAACTCGTGCCGCAAAAAATAAGCCCTCACATGGCCATATTGACGGAAAAATAAAAAAGTTATGGCTCTGGGAAGATGGGGAGCGAAAAACAAAACCGGGGTTAAAGATGAGACTGTTTGAGTTTGATAATTTATGAACATACACATGTGTGCTGGCATTAGGGTACAGAGCGCAAATCTGCAGATGGCCGCTCTACAGTCGCTCTACACCGATAGCACCACATATACCAGCACCGTGCAGGGTCTCCTTTATCAGGGAGGTCTATTACACCTGGGGTCCAATGGGAATCTGCCAGGAAGGGTTAAATGTGACTTCAGGCTGGATCACACATACACTAGAACCATAGGCAGTATAGGCTCACACACTTATTTATCATCAGGAAAATACATATACTGTACACTATAAATTACATACAACCTACGTCGGACTGGCCCACCGGAGAACCAGAGGATCCTCTGGTGGGCCCAGGCACTGACACCTGCTGGCATATTGGCCAGCAGCTGCCTAGGGCCCCCACTGCTCCAGAGGCCTCCCAGCCAGAGGAGTGTCGCTAATAGCGGCACACCCAGCTGCTATCGGGCCCCTGAGTCAAGGGGGCCCTCCTGGTGCCAGAGAGCAGCAGATGGACAGGAGCCTGTCCCCGCTGCTAAAGAGAAATGAATATTCACGCTTCCCCACGCCCCCATGGGCGTGGAGAGGCGTGAATACCATTTCACTTTAATGGCGGGCAGTGTTAGCCGCAGGCTGAGGCTAACACTGCACGCCGCTGCTGCTGAATGGGGGCCCCGGATGTGGGCCCCTAAAGGGCGGAGATTGCGATCCCTGCAGCTTGGGACCAGAACAGCGCTGCAGGTATCCACGCCGTCCTCCTTCCTGCCTGGCACTTCCTGTCTGAATCAGCGTGGCTGGATGGCGTCATCATTCAGCGCGGCTGTTTCAGAGAGAAAGTTGCAGGGATGTGCTGCGGCTGCTGGGAACATGCGGAGAGGTGAGTGGGTGCTGTGCGCGGCTGTGTGTGTCTGTGTGTGCGTCTCTCCCTGCGTCCATGTGTGCAGCTGTGTGTGTGGGGGAGACAATGATGATTATGGTGCTGGAGGCAATGATGATGGTGGTGGGGGCAATGATGATGGTGCTGGAGGCAATGATGATAGTGGTGGGGGCAATGATGATGATGGTGCTGGAGGCAATGATGATTGTGGTGGGGGCAATGATGATGGTGGTGGGGGCAATGATGATGGTGCTGGAGGCAATGATGATGGTGCTGGAGGCAATGATGATGGTGGTGGGGGCAATGATGATGGTGGTGGGGCAATGATGATGATGATGGTGGTAGTGGAAGCAATGATGATGGTGCTGGAGGCAATGATGGTGGGGGCAATGATGATGGTGCTGGAGGCAATGATGATGGCGTGGAGGCAATGATGGTGGTGGAGGCAATGATGATGATGATGGTGGGGGGGCAATGATGGTGGTGCGGGAAGCAATTATGGTGGTGGGGGTGATGATGATGGTGGTGGGGAAGGCAATGATTATGGTGGTGGTGGGGGAGGCAGTGATGATGGTGGTGGGGAAAAAAGCAATGATGGTTGTGGTGTAAAGGACAAAGATGGTAGTGATGGAAAGGACAATGGTGGTGGTGAGGAGGCAATGATGGATGTGGTAATGAGTACAATGGTGGAAGGGGAGCACAATGATGATGGTGGTTGGGGCTGCATTATACCCTATGAGGGTGCTACATTATAATTCTGTGGGGGACTGCATTATTCTGTGAGGGGGCTACATCATACTATATGAGGAGAGCTCCATTATGCCCTATTAGGGGCTACAGTTTATTCTATGTGGGGCTGCCTTATGAGGGATTGGCATTATACTCTGAGGGGGCTACATTATATTCTGTGGAGGGGCTGCCTTATATTATATGTGGGGACTGCATTATTCTCTCAGGTGGCTACATCATACTATATGGAGGGGCTGTATTATGCCATATGAGGGAGCTACATTATATTCTATGGGGGGGCTGCATTATACCTTATAAGGGGGTTGAATTATATTTTGTGGGGTGCTGTATTATACCCAAGGGTGGATTAAGGGTAGCCAAGGCAAAGGGGTGTTCAGACACTGTGGGCCCCCGGTCATGCGACGGGGTCATGAGATGGGGTCATCATATACCTGAACCAGATTATTCCCAAAAAAATAGTTGCTGTGTGAAACTATAACCTGTCAAACATCCATTGATCTAGTCAATTTACCCTTCAGTTAGGAAGAAAAAAACAAACACAATACTATCACCATAAGGCCGACGTCACAATGACGTTTTAAACAGCCGAGTGCAATGCGATAAAAAATCGCATTGCACTCGGACCGATTTTAAGCTATGGGGCAGCTCCCACCAGCCGACTTTTTGTCGGCCGTTTTCCTCGGTCCGAGACAATCGCAGCATGCTGCAATTGTCAAGGACCGAGGAAAACTCTCGGCTCACTTGCACCCATATAAGCCTATGGGTGCGAGTGAGACAGCGCACACCACTTGGATATCATCCGATGTGCGTTATAAGCGGACCCCAGCAATGGAGGAGATGGAGAAATTCATTTCTCCGCCTCCTCCGCAGCTGTGCTCCGATCCTCCCTGTGCAAGAGAATCGGAGCACAGACGCATGACACTCGGCTTCTCCTCTGCTGCGAGCAGGAGCCGAGTGTCATTAGCATATCGCATCCGATGCTCTCGCATCGGACGCAATACGCCAGTGTGACGCTTGCCTAAGTGCCAGTATTCACAGGAGATCTGTACTTAGTATGCAGTGTCTGTGTAGAGGTAATACAGTGATCACCGGTGACATTATACACAGGACCTCTGTATATAGTATACAGTGTATAGTGTCAGTGTATAGGTAACACACTGACTCACCAGTGACGTCTCTAGGGGACGTCCTTTATCTTTCATCCAGCACAGACCGTCATCACTTCATCCAGCCAGGACTTGTCTCTGCAGGAAATAACACAGTTATCTCGAGCTCCGCTTGCAGAACACATTACTTAATTTTTCCCAACTTCTACATTACACCACATGAAGAAAAAAGAGGCGACATAGTATCACTCTACACAGTAACAGGACCGCCCCCCCATTTAAAACAGTGTCCTCAAAAAATAAATTGAATACATCACTGCAGTAATAATATCCCTTTAATTAGCCCCTATGGTAACAATATTCCCCATCCTGGCCCCTGTGTGTCTCATTCCTGGCTTCAGCCATATGTTCTCACATCCTGCCCTCATGAGTATCCATCCTGCCCCATCTGTCTCCATCGTATCCATCCTGCCCCATGATCCTGCATGATCTGTCTCCAATCCTGCCTCCAGTGTCTCCAATCATGCCCGTATCTCCATTCTGCCCCCAGTGTCTCCAGGATTCTGCCCCCAGTATTCTTCCCCCAGTGTCTCCAGTATTCTGCCCCCAGTGTCTCCAGAATTCTGCCCCCAGTATTCTTCCCCCAGTGTCTCCAGGATTCTGCCCCCAGTGTCTCCAGTATTCTGCCCCCAGTGTCTCCAGGATTCTGCCCCCAGTGTCTCCAGGATTCTGCCCCCAGTGTCTCCAGGACTTTGCCTCCAGTGTCTCCATGATTCTGCTCCCAGTGTCTCCAGCATTCTGCCCCCAGTGTCTCCAGCATTCTACCCCCAGTGTCTCCAGGATTCTGCCCCCAGTGTCTCCAGGATTCTGCCCCCAGTGTCTCCAGGATTCTGCCCCCAGTGTCTCCATGATTCTGCTCCCAGTGTCTCCAGCCCCCTGGATCGCCGCGTTCAAAAAAAAAAAAAAAAAACACGAGTTCTTACCTGGCCGCGCTCCTGCCTCCGGTGAAGCTCCCGAGTCCACGCAGCTGAAGCTCGCACAATGACGTCAGACACCGGCGAAGGGCGTTCTGCTTCTGAAGTCAGCTGCCAGCCACCAATTGGCTGGCGGCTGTTAACTATTGACGTGCGGACGCGGGCCCGCACCTCAATAACGTTAAACTACCGCAGCGCCTGTAGGGGGGACCCGATGTGGGCCCACTCTGCCCACCGGGCCGCATACGCCAGTCAGGGCAGTAATGCCCTGATGGCGGCCCTGGCTGCAGTGAGTGCGGTCACATTAGAGAGGAGCGATGCAGTCAGCTCATTATGCCTCCAGAACTGCAGGACAGTGCCACCCCTGTCCCTGGGTCCTGGTTTTCAGGAGGAAAAGAGGTGGGGCCCGAAGTGTGTCAGACATGCTGCCAGTGTGACTCAGTCAGTCCAGGCCCTCCCTCCTTGCCTCTGCTTACGGCTCCTCACACAAGTAAGGCTAGTAATGCCCTGATGGCGGCCCTGTCTACAGCATTCCAGAATGCTGCAGATAAGCCCTTGATGGCGGTGGCCTTAGCTTATAGGTGAATTTTGGGGTGACAGACTCCCTTTAAGCTCTAACCATATTTGTAATTACAGAAACACCAACAGCATAAAACTACCCAAATGCATTCAATAAAAATTAATCTTTATTAAATATAATATGAAAAAATACAAAAAAAATCAGAAGTAAACGGGGAAATTTAAAGAGGATCTGAAAAGGTATTCAATCATATATACATTTCAATAACTACAGCATGTCAAAAAAGGATTAGTATCCGTGTGTCACATCTCTCTAATGGAAATGTGTGTGCTGCTATTCCACTCTATAGCCACTAGATGGAGCTACAACATCTGTTAACTATGGTTTTTACTATTTATATTTATCATTTGTTTTCCTATTTGAATTTCCATTAGAGAGATGTGACTGATCATGTTTGAAGTTCTATCTGCCATTCTTTGTTACTGTTTCTCTTCATAGAATACATGGATACTAGTCCTTTTTGACATGCTGCATTTATTGAAATGTATATGATTGATTACCACTTCAGTCGCTGTTTAAATTTCCCTCCATACTTCAGCTTTTAATTGTAATTTTTTATAACATTATTTTATATTGAATTTGCTTGGGTAGTTTTATGCTGTTGGTATTTCTGAGATTTCTATAAACTCCCACCCACTGACACTGCCCCACAAGTGTATAACCACGTTTGTAATACCTTAGTACAAATTCCAGACAATTCTCCCTAGCCTGCTATTCCCATGACGTTTTGTTTGAGGGGAGTCTTACTGCAACTTCTGTTACTGCCGTCCTCTGATGGCATCTAGTGGGTGATGATAAAAGCCGTGGGGCGGTGCTGCTGCCACTAGCCCTGCTTTTATCATCGCCCCCAATGGCGTCTAGATTCAGGGAAAGAGGTGGAGGTATCGGTTGCATGGACTGTAGCGATGGTTTCTGACGATGTGGACAGCAGAAAATTAAGCTGCGTTCCCCTCTCTGACAGCTACTGATCTGGGAAGACATCGGCAGGTCAGGGCCGCCACCCTAATGCTGTCTTATTTCAGGAGGAGTGGTAGAAGCTGCGCCAAAGTGACTGCAAGGCCGTCCTCCTGTGATGTCCCGTTTCAGGCTCCCCTCAAACAAAATGTCATATAAGGTAAAGAAAAATAACAAAAAACGGGAATATCAGGTTACGGAGAATGGTCTGGAATTGACTCCTAATGCTCCTACTGCATGACTCTGAAAGAGACAGACCACACACCCTTGACTCGTTACAATTAAGCCCTAGCTTATAACTATGATTTATCCTTTATATTCCAAAACCTAATATATCTTTAGAAAGCAAATAACCAAAACTGGATCTGGAACCAAATCACTACTAGATGCAGGAGTATAGAAACAAACATCCAGAAAGACAATAAAATAGAATTAGAACATCTATAACCTCTATACAGTTGTGCTCAAAAGTTTACACACCCCGGCAGAATTTTTGCTTTCTCGGCCTTCTTTCAGCGAATATGAATGATAACACCAAAACTTTTTCTCCACTCATGGTTAGTGGTTGGGTGAAGCCATTTATTGTCAAACTGCTGTGTTTTCTCTTTTTTTAAATCATAATGACAACCCAAAACATCAAAATGACTCTGATCAAAAGTTCACATACCCCATTTCTTAATACCGTGTATTGCCCCCTCAAACATCAATGGCAGCTTGAAGTCTTTTGTGGTAGTTGTGGATAAGGTTCTTTATTTTCTCAGATGGTAAAGCTGCCCACTCTTCTTGGCAAAAAGCCTCTGGTTCCTGTAAATTCCTGGGCTGTCTACCATGAACTGTGCGCTTGAAATCTCCCCAGAGTGTCTCAATAATATTGAGGTCAGGAGACTGAGATGGCCACTCCAGAATCTTCACTTTGTTCTGCTGTAGCCAATGACAGGTCGACTTGGCCTTGTGTTTTGTATCGTTTTCATGTTGGAACGTCCAAGTACGTCCCATCCGCAGCTTCTGGGCTGATGAGTGCAAATTTGCCTCCAGTATTTGCTGATATCGTGCTGCATTCATCTTTCCTTCAACTTTCAACCAAGTTTCCTGTGCCTTTGTAGCTCACACATCCCCAAAACATCAGCGATCCACCTCCATGCTTTACAGTAGGAATGGTGTTCCTTTCATCATAGGCCTTGTTGACCTCTCTCCAAAAGAAATGTTTATGGTTGTGGCCAAAAAGTTAAATTTTGGTCTCATCACTCCAAACTACCTTGTTCCAGACGTTTTGAGGCTTGTCTCTGTGCTGTTTTGCATATTGTAGGCGAGATACTTTGTGGTATTTGCGCAGTAATGGCTTTCTTCTAGCGACTCGACCATGCAGCCCATTTTTCTTCAAGTGCCTCCTTATTGTGCATCTTGAAACAGCCACATCGCTAGTTTTTAGAGAGTCCTGTATTTCAGCTGATGTTATTTGTGGGTTTTTCTTTGCATCCCGAACAATTTTCTTGGCAGTTGTGGACGACACTTTTGTTGATCTACCTGACCGTGGTTTTAGCTAGTTAAATGCCACTGTCAATTTCTGACAGCAGTACTTAATGCACACTTCCGACAAGCGCGATGGAAATCCCGCCCATCGGCGCAAGTGTCACATGACCACGGGTCGCCGATGGGTTGGCATGACAACCAGAGGTCTCCATCAGACCTCTATGGTTGTCACTGCCGGATTGCTATGAAAGCCGCCTGGTGGTGTGGAAAAGTTCAGAGCCAATAAAGTTACAGAGTGGGGTCACCGAGCACTGAGGCATATAATGCATATTAGTTGCCAATTCTGTGCTAACTGAACTGCAGAGATCCAAACATCTGGCATTGACGTCAGCATAATGTGTGTGAAGCTTCTCGGCATGGGTTTCCTTGGCCAAGCAGCTGAGTCTTACATATAGATTTAGCTTTCATCACCAAGCACAAATCCAAGTGTTGGATGAAGCGGTGTAAAGCCGCCCCAAATGGACTCTGGAGCAGTTGAAACATGTTTTGTAGAGTGTCGGATCACACTTCTCTATCTGGCATATAATGGACAAGTTTGGGTTTGACAAATGCCAGGAAAACGTTACCTGCCTGAATGCATTGAGTCAACTGTAAAGGAAAATCCTTGCTCTTCTGCATTATGGGAACAGTTTGGGGAAGGCCCTTTTCTTTTCCTCATGTCAGTGGCCCTGTACACAAAGCAAGGTCCATTAAAGCGAACCTGTTATCAGGATTTTGCTAAGTAAACTACAGACACTGTCAGACTGGCGCCGTAGCACTGATTAAAGTGATGCCTTAGTTGATGAAATTCATCTTGTGGTTGTTGTTTAATCTGTATTTGTAGATACATGTTTTTGCCCAAACAATATGAACTGCACAAGTGCAGTATTTAAAATAGGGGGAAGGTCACTAAAGGATTAGTGATCTGTCATAAGTCCATACAGATGAATGGCTAAGCAGATCCCAGTCCACAGGCCCCCCTGGAGCACAAGAATCTCATTAGCTGAAAACTACAAATACAGATTAAACAACAACCACAAGACTGATTTAATCAACCAAGGTATCATTTTAATCAGTGTAATGGCGCTAATCTGACAGCATCTGTAGTTTACTTAGTGACATTCTGACAGGTTCACTTTAAGGGATAATTAAGGGAGTTTGGTGAGGAATCACATGACCAGACACACATAGCCCTGACCTCCAAACCATATCCATTACTTTTGGGATGCAGTACAGTTGAGATTATAACTGTGACAGTCCTGACCAAAATTACTAACGACCTACTTACAGCCAAAGCTAACGGACAGTACTCTCTACTCCTCCTTCTACACCTGTCCTCTGCTTTTGACACAGTTGTCCACTGCCTCCTACTACAGATCCTCTCCTCCTTTGGCATCAAAGACCTCACCCTATCCTGGATCTCCTCATACCTTTCCAACCACACATTCAGCGCCTTCCAATTCCACACTACCTCCTCATCCCGTCCTCTCTCTCTGTTGGAGTCCCCCAAGGCCCTGTTCTAGGACCCCTACTCTTCTCAATCTATACACTTGGCCTGAGACAACTCATAAAGTCCCATGGATTCCAGTACCACCTTTATGCTGATGACACTCAGATTTACCTTTCTGGCCCAGACATCACCTTTCTGCTGTCCAGAAGCCCAGTGTGTCTATCAGCCATATCCTCCTTCTTCTCCTCTAGCTTCCTCAAACTCAATGTGGACAAATCTGAACTCATCATCTTTCCTACATCCCATAGATCTTCCTTACCTTACCTATCTATCGCAATCAATGACATCATGCTTTCCCCCGTACCAGAAGTCCGCTGCCTTGGAGTAACCTTTGACTGCAGTGTCCTTCAAACCGCAGATCCAAGCTCTGTCCACCTCCTGTCGCCTCCAGCTCAAAAATATCTCCAGAATCTGTCCTTTCTTCAACCGTCAATCTACTTAACTGCTTGTGCATGCCCTCATCATCTCCTGCCTTGACTACTGCAACATCCTTTTCTGCGGCCTCCCTGCTAACACCCTTGCACATCTCCAGTCCATCTCTGCTGCCCGACTAATTCATCTCCTCGCTACTCCTCTGCTCTCCCCTCTGCAAATCTCTTCACTGACTCCCATTCCCTCAGTGTATCCAGTACAAATTACTAATACTAACCTACAAAGCCATCCATAACCTGTCTCCTCCATATATCTCTGAACTAATCTCCCGATCTCTTCCCTCACGTAATCTCTGGTCCTCCCAAGACCTCCTTCTCTCCTCCATACTTATTCCCTCCTCACCCAACCGCTTCCAAGACTTCTCCCGAATATCACCCATCCTCTGGAATTCTTTGCCCCAACACATCCGACTTTGAACCACATTCGAATCCTTCAGACGGAACCTGAAAATTCACCTCTTCAGGAAAACCTACAGCTTGCACTGACCTCCTTACCACTACCGGAGCTGCCACCTCACCAACACCGGAGCTCCTGCAACCCTCAACCTACTGTCTCCTTCCACACCATCCAGTAGAATGTAAGCCCGCAAGGGCAGGGTCCTTGCCCCTCTGTGTCAGTCTGTCATTGTTAATCTGCTTACTGTGATATCTGTAATTTGTATGTAACCCCTTCTCATGTACAGCACCATGGAATCAATGGTGCTATATAAATAAATAATAATAATAATAATTAAAAAAAAATAATTATGAGCCTGGCCTCTCCTCCAACATCACTATATGACCTCATAAATGCTCTTCTAGATGATGAGCAAAACTTTAACACAGACACCTCCAAAATTTTGTAGAAAGTCTTCCCAGAAGAGTAGAAGCTGTTATAGCTGAGCTGCAAAGGGTCCAACTCCATATTAATACGTATGGAATGGGATGTCCTCATAACAGCCCCTGTAGGTGTAATGCGCAATGGCCCAATACTTTTGTCCGTGTGGTGTGTGTATATTATATTTTAAATCTATACAGAGTTATCTCTCATAGAATTACAGATTTGATTCTGTACATACACAATATTTCATTGACATGTCTGTGCTGTTTTGGTTTTCACTTGATAAAGAGATTTGTTCTGTGAACTCGTCCAGCAGTGGAAAGTTCTAAAATAGATTTTCAGGGCTGCCAAAAATAGAAAAGCGCTGGAGCCGGAGAGTTTGCTACAATGGAGAGTAGTTCTATCCTACTCGCCTTCAGTAATATTTATGTGGCCATATTTGCCCTCTTCTGCTTTAAACTTTTGATCAAAGTGTCCCTGGCTCTGCTGACTCATTTTTACATTGTCCGAGGGAATCGTAAAGAAGCTGCCCGAATAGCGGAGGAGATCTATGGGATCTCGCAAGGTATGGGAGCCATGTGCATTGTATCTAGTTTTCTTCCGACTCTGTGTAGCAGAACATTTTGTGAACTTGATTTACATAAGACTAATTTTTTTCAACATCTGATAACTTTTGCATACAAAGGACCTGGACATTATTATATGTTTACTACTTGCACAATTCACTGGTCTCACCAGTAATATCTGCACAGTTATAGCCCCTGCCAGGCTCTTGTTTACGGACATGTCACATCCTGTGTGATCTTACTACAAGTGCAAAGAATTGTTTCTGTGCATCTAATCACTGTTCTACATCTAAAATTACTGCATCAAAAATGAAAATATGTGGCAGCTTTTCAAATGCTTTTTAAAAATGTATTATGCTATTCTGTTTGTTTCCATGGTAACAGACTACAAACAAAGCGTAGTCTAACCCTGTATTCTCTGTCCTTACGTTTGTCTTCTGTTTTATTCTTTTCCATCACTTTCTTCTGAGAACTATACTGTTGTTTTTTTTTAACATATATATACGATTAATTTCCTTATCAATCTGTATCAGGGCTTTTTATTTTTTAATACTATGAATTTGTGTTGGGTATAGTGTATTTGAAAAAAGTAATTGTATTCAGGGTGGGCAAAAGGAAAAATAATGAATTTATTCTGTATAAGAGCTTGTAGTTTGTTGGCTGAGCTGTAATTTTATTGCTATCACAATATGGTATATACAGTGGGGCAAAAAAGTATTTAGTCAGTCAGCAATAGTGCAAGTTCCACCACTTAAAAAGATGAGAGGCGTCTGTAATTTACATCATAGGTAGACCTCAACTATGGGAGACAAACTGAGAAAAAAAAATCCAGAAAATCACATTGTCTGTTTTTTTAACATTTTATTTGCATATTATGGTGGAAAATAAGTATTTGGTCAGAAACAAAATTTCATCTCAATACTTTGTAATATATCCTTTGTTGGCAATGACAGAGGTCAAACGTTTTCTGTAAGTCTTCACAAGGTTGCCACACACTGTTGTTGGTATGTTGGCCCATTCCTCCATGCAGATCTCCTCTAGAGCAGTGATGTTTTTGGCTTTTCGCTTGGCAACACGGACTTTCAACTCCCTCCAAAGGTTTTCTATAGGGTTGAGATCTGGAGACTGGCTAGGCCACTCCAGGAACTTGAAATGCTTCTTACGAAGCCACTCCTTTGTTGCCCTGGCGGTGTGCTTTGGATCATTGTCATGTTGAAAGACCCAGCCACGTTTCATCTTCAATGCCCTTGCTGATGGAAGGAGGTTTGCACTCAAAATCTCACGATACATGGCCCCATTCATTCTTTCATGTACCCGGATCAGTCATCCTGGCCCCTTTGCAGAGAAACAGCCCCAAAGCATGATGTTTCCACCACCATGCTTTACAGTAGGTATGGTGTTTGATGGATGCAACTCAGTATTCTTTTTCCTCCAAACACGACAAGTTGTGTTTCTACCAAACAGTTCCAGTTTGGTTTCATCAGACCATAGGACATTCTCCCAAAACTCCTCTGGATCATCCAAATGCTCTCTAGCAAACTTCAGACGGGCCCGGACATGTACTGGCTTAAGCAGTGGGACACGTCTGGCACTGCAGGATCTGAGTCCATGGTGGAGTAGTGTGTTACTTATGGTAGGCCTTGTTACATTGGTCCCAGCTCTCTGCAGTTCATTCACTAGGTCCCCCCGCGTGGTTCTGGGATTTTTGCTCACCGTTCTTGTGATCATTCTGACCCCACGGGGTGGGATTTTGCGTGGAGCCCCAGATCGAGGGAGATTATCAGTGGTCTTGTATGTCTTCCATTTTCTAATTATTGCTCCCACTGTTGATTTCTTCACTCCAAGCTGGTTGGCTATTGCAGATTCAGTCTTCCCAGCCTGGTGCAGGGCTACAATTTTGTTTCTGGTGTCCTTTGACAGCTCTTTGGTCTTCACCATAGTGGAGTTTGGAGTCAGACTGTTTGAGGGTGTGCACAGGTGTCTTTTTATACTGATAACAAGTTTAAACAGGTGCCATTACTACAGGTAATGAGTGGAGGAAAGAGGAGACTCTTAAAGAAGAAGTTACAGGTCTGTGAGAGCCAGAAATCTTGATTGTTTTTTTCTGACCAAATACTTATTTTCCACCATAATATGCAAATAAAATGTAAAAAAAACAGACAATGTGATTTTCTGGATTTTTTTTTCTCAGTTTGTCTCCCATAGTTGAGGTCTACCTATGATGTAAATTACAGACGCCTCTCATCTTTTTAAGTGGTGGAACTTGCACTATTGCTGACTGACTAAATACTTTTTTGCCCCACTGTATGACTTTTTGATAATTTTTTAAATATTTTTTTTCCTAGAGAAAGGAAGTTTGGAAAAGCAAAAACATTAATATGGTCATTAAAGTGATTATTAACCTTTGGGGGTGGGGGGGACATTTTTATTTTTACCTAAGTAGATGTATTTTAGGCTAAAAATCAGTATTGCAATTGGATTTTGTCACAGACACTGCCCGCACGTGACTAGGATGTGACTGTCAAGGGGTACTTGTCACGAGCGGGTCACGTCCTCCTAGGAAATCTGGGATTAGAAAGTCACTACGTATTGTGAATTGCAGATCTTCCATTTAACTAATGTGTTTGTGTTTCATATTAAATAAATTTCGTTTCCTTTGGTGCTGAAGGGGTTAACGACCCTTTCTATGATGGTTAGAAACTTGCAGCTCCATCTCACAGCTGTTTCTGAGCTGGTCATTTCCTCTCCCTATAAAATCTGATCAGACCTTCTCTTGCCAGTGAAAGCTTTAATTCCTGGCTCCCTTGAGACTCTGGACTGAATTGGAGATCTTTGTTGCTACAAGAGATTATTGCTTGCTGGTTTTGGATGTATGCTTTCCTCATTGTCCTATTCCCATTTGGTTGGTACATTTCTATCCCTCACTATATACCTTTTTGATGAATGTTTCTGTTATCCCTGATTGTCTTGCATGTTTATACACTAGCATTTCTGTCCGAGGCCCCCTGGGGGAGGGGGAGGGAACAGCTTAGGTAGTAACAGGAGAACAGTAAGACTGGTGGCTCAAACCTCTTCACCTTTAGAGGGACCTTTGGAAGCAGGGATCGTTAGGGCTCCAGTGCTAAGGACAGTTCAGGGCCCCTTTTCCTAATCACGTACAGTCACTGCGTGACAGTACTGCACTTCTCCACTGACCTATCGCAATAGGCTGACACAAGCTAAGCACTCACCGCACAGCCATTTCATACATCTACACCACCAGGGCCAGACTTGGACAAAAAAGCAGCCCTGGCACCCTCCCCTCCAGCCCACACATTATAGCACCCATGACCCCTGATCAGTGAATTTTGCTTTACTTGGTCATGCCCCTCACTACTTTCTTAAAGGAGTTATTTGACGTGTCACATGTGAATGGTGCAGCTATGCGTATGATCGACGACAGCTGCATCTACTTAGTGCTCTTCAGAGCTATGGCAGTTATAAGAATACTAGATGGTGGCCCGATTCTAACGCATCGGGTATTCTAGAATATGTATGCATGTATGTATATATATATATAGCAGCCACATAACATTTAGCAGAGGCCACGTAACACACACAGCCATGTAGTATATAGCACAGCCATGTAGTATATAGGAGCTACGTAGTATATAACACAGCCATGTAGTATATAACACAGCCCATGTAGTATATAACACAGCCCACATCGTATATAACACAGCTCACGCAGTATATAACACTGCCCACGTAGTATATAACATTGCCCACATATTATATAACACTGTCCACGTAGTATATAACACTGCCCACGTAGTATATAACACTGCCCACGTAGTATATAACACTGCAATGTAGTATATAACACAGCCCACGTAGTATATAACACTGCCCACGTAGTATATAACACTGCCCACGTAGTATGTAACAGTGCCCACGTAGTATATAACACTGCCCACGTAGCATATAACACTGCCCACGTAGTATATAACACTGCCCACGTAGTATATAACACTGCCCATGTAGTATACAACATGCCCACGTAGTATATAACACTGCCCACGTAGTATATAACACAACCCACATAGTATATAACATTGCCACGTAGTGTATAACACAGCCCATGTAATATAAAGCATCCACACAGTATATAACACAGCCCATGTAGTATATAACACTGCCCACATATTATATAACACTGCCCATGTAGTATATAACACTGCCCACATAGTATATAATGCTGCCACGTAGTATATAACACAGCCCACGTAGTATATAACACTGCCCACGTAGTATATAACACTGCGTACATAGTATGTAACAGTGCGCACGTAGTATATAACACTGCCCACGTAGTATATAACACTGCCATGTAGTATATAACACAGCCCACGTAGTATATAACACTGCTCACGTAGTATATAACACTGCCCACATAGCATATAACACTGCGTACGTAGTATGTAACACTGCGTACGTAGTATGTAACAGTGCGCACGTAGTATATAACACTGCCCACGTAGTATATAACACTGCCCACGTAGTATATAACACTGCCCACGTAGTATATAACACTGCCCATGTAGTATACAACATGCCCACGTAGTATATAACACTGTGCACGTAGTATATAACACAACCCACATAGTATATAACATTGCCACGTAGTGTATAACACAGCCCATGTAATATAAAGCATCCACACAGTATATAACACAGCCCACATAGTATATAACACTGCCCACATAGTATATAACACTGCCCACATAGTATATAACACTGCCCATGTAGTATATAACACTGCCCACATAGTATATAACGCTGCCACGTAGTATATAACACAGCCCACGTAATATATAGCATCCCCACAGTATATAACACAGCCCACGTAGTATTTAACATTGCCCTCGTAGTATATAAAATTGCCCACGTTGTATATAACACTGCCCACGCAGTATATAACACAGGCTTCGCAGTATATAACACAGCCCAAGTACTATATAGCACTGTGGGCAATATATCCCTGTTAAAAAAAGAATGAAAATAAAAAATAGTTATATACTCACCCTCCGGCGTTCAGCGAAGCTGTCCCTATGCGCGCGATGCGGCTGCCAGCTTCTGTTCCCAGTGATGCATTGCAAAATTAACGGATGACTTAGCGAGCTCGCGAGACCACTACGTCATCATCTCGCGAGACCGCAATGCGTGGCCCGGAGCGTCGCGATAAGCAGGAAAAGCGCCGGAAGGTGAGTATATAATGATTTTTTATTTTTTTCTTATTTTTAACATTAGATCTTTTTACTATTGATAGGCAGCATCAATAGTAAAAAGTTGGTCACACAGGGTTAATAGCAACGTTAACGCACTGCATTACACTGCGGCATAACGCGGTGTAACGCAGCCATTAACCCTGTGTGAGCGCTGACTGGAGGGGAGTATGAAGGGGGCACTGACAGAGAGTAGGAAGGGTCGAATTCGCGGCCGGACTGTGCCCATCGCCTGGCGGCCGCGACCAGTCAACGACGCGGGATTTCCGTGACAGACAGACAAACAGACGGAAGTATGCCTTAGACGATTATATATATATATAGATATATATATATAGTAAAAAGTTGGTCACACAGGGTTAATAGCAGCGTTAACGGACTGCGTTACACTGCGGCATAACGTGGTGTAACGCAGCCATTAACCCTGTGTGAGCGCTGACTGGAGGGGAGTATGGAGGGGACACTGACAGAGAGTAGGAAGGGACGAATTCGTGCCCTGACTGTGCCGTCGCTTGGCGGCTGCGACCAATCAATGACGCGGGATTTCCGTGACAGACAGACAAACAGACGGAAGTGCGCCTTAGACGATAATATATATAGATGTGCAATGTATATACATGGGAGAGCTACTGAGATTAAAGGGACACTGTCACCTGAATTTGGAGGGAACAATCTTCAGCCATGGAGGCGGGGTTTTGGGGTTTTTGATTCACCCTTTCCTTACCCGCTAGCTGCATGCTGGCTGCAATATTGGATTGAAGTTCATTCTCTGTCCTCCATAGTACACGCCTGCGCAAAGCAAGATTGCCTTGCGCAGGCATGTACTACGGAGGACAGATAATGAACTTCAATCCAATATTGAAACCAGCATGCAGCCAGCGGGTAAGGAAAGGGTGAATCAAAAACCCCGCCTCCATGGCTGAAGATTGTTCCCTCCAAATTCAGGTGACAGTGTCCCTTTAACACCCAGTATGGGCAGCACGGTGGCTCAGTGGTCAGCACTGCAGCCTTGCAATGCTGGAGTCCTGGGACACCATCTGCAAGGAGTCTGTATGTTCTCCCCATGTTTGCGTGGGTTTCCTCCGGGTTCTCCGGTTTCTTCCCACATTCCAAAGACATACTGATAGGGAAGTTAGATTGTGAGCCCCATCGGGGACAGTGATGATAAAATGTGTGCAAAACTGTAAAGCGCTGCAGAATATGTTAGCGCTATATAAAAAAAATTAAGAAAAAGTATACAGTGCAGTATATATACAGAATATTAGAGAATTACACCCAGTATACAGGACAGGAGAAGTGGTACTGTGCAGTGTGTGTGTGTGTTTATGTGTAAATATATATATATATATATATATATATATATACTGTGTATATATATATATATATATTAATACAACTGCCCTATAACTGCAGTGAATCGCTTCCTATAACCATCAACAAGCTTCTTACACATCTCAACTGGAATTTTTGACCACTCTTCTTCTGCAAACTGCTTCAGGCCTCTCATATTTGAAGGACAACTTTTCTCAACAGCAATTTTATGATCTCTCCACAGGCGTTCAATGGGATGTATATCTGGACTCCATGCCGGCCACTTCAGAGCTTTGTTTCCATCCATTTCTGGTTACTTTTTTTAGTATGTGACAGCAGCCAAACATTAAAAAAATCCGCATAAATCTAGTATTGCTGTAATAGCACCGACCCAAAGAATAAAGTTGCCTAATCACTTATACCGCGCAAGGAACGGCGTAAAAAATAAAACCAATTCTTCACCTGTTGTTGTTTTTTTTTATTTTGCCTTCCAAAGATCGCAGTAAGGCTCGGCTCACATTTATCCTGCGCTCTGCGCTGAGGCGCTAACGCCGGAGTTTACATGTAATTTTGTGAAATACGGGATTCAGACAGAATCCCGGTGGAAGATTCTCTATAATGATGCCGATGGAGGCACTGTGGACACTGTCTGGCCACGTGTGATTTGGCAGTGTCCATCTATTTAGGCGTGCGTAAAAGCGCAGTCCAACACAGTTTTGTGCACTTCTGAAAAGATGGAAGCCAGACGGAGTCCAGAGTAACCCTGCTGCCTCATTATAGTGAGTTGATCCCTTGGGGGTTTCATGTAAATCATGTCACTTGGTGATTTAGATGGAAACCCCAAGGTATGTGCTCAGCGTAGAGAACAGGATAAATGTGATCCCAAACTCTATGTAATATCTATCCAATAAAAGCTTCAACTTGATCCACAAAAATAGCATGTCCCCACTCAGGTCTGTCACCTGTCAATGAAAATATAGGGGACTTCCACGTTACTGGTTGCCCAAAGGCTCTGGAAAAGCACTATGGTTCCTCACACCCCAAAAGAAACCCAGCAATTTCTCCTCTCTCAAATCCAAATGCCCCTCTCCCTTCTTATCCCCATTGTGCCTACAGCACACTTAGCATCCACACGTTTGACATTTCTGTAGCGATGACAGCCCAACTAATTTACAGGTGCATGTCTCCAGAAGCACAAACTGGGCACTACAACGTACTGGGTCACTACAACGTACTGGGTCACTACAACGCTTTGGTCATTACAGCTTACTGGTCACTACAACTTACTGAGCAGTACAATGGTAGTTTGCAATTTACTCAGTAATACCACCGATGCTTGTTTCTGGAAAACACCCATGGGTTCAAAATTGTCACTACACCTGTTGATAAATTCCCAAAGGGGTATAATTTCCAAAATGGGGTCACTTGAGAAGGGATTCTACTCTTCTAGAACTTAGGAGGCTCCGTATATGGAGTCCGCAAACTATTATAGGAAAATCTGCGTTCCAGGAGTCAAATAGTGCCCATCCCTCCCGAGTCTCTCCATATGGCTAAGCAGTACTGTACACATCCACATATGGGGTATTTCTACATTCAGCAGAAATTATGTGACAAATTTTGGTGCTATTTTTTACCCCTTTCTCCTTTATGAAAATGTAAAATGTAGGGCTAAAACATTTTTTTATGGTAAAAATGTAATCATATTTTCTTAACAGCTCAATGGTAGAAAATTCTGTGACACACCTGTGGTGTCAATATGATCACTGCAACCCTAGATTAATTTATCAAGAGGTGTATTTTGTAAAATTGGGTCACTTATAAGGAGTTCTGTTGTTCAGGGGCTTCCCCAGTGGGTCATGGCACCCGCAAACCATAAGGCTATGTGCACACGTCAGGATTTCTTGAAGAAATTTCCTGACAAAAGCTGGACATTTCTGCCAGAAATCCACCTGCGTTTTTTCCACGTTTTTTGCGCGTTTTTTGCGTTTTTTCCCAATGCATAGACTAGCGGGAAAAATGCGAAAAATCCGCAAAATTAATGAACATGCTGCTTTTTTTTACCGCGATGCGTTTTTTTTGCGGAAAAAAACGCATCATGTGCACAAAAATTGCAGAATGCATTCTAAATGATAGGATGCATATGTATGCATTTTTAATGTGTTTTTATAGCGTTTTTATCGTGAAAAAACGTTAAAAAAATGCAAAAAAACCTGAACGTGTGCACATACCCGAACAGTAAAATCTGCTCTATAATATAGCTCTCATTCCTTTCTGAGCTTTGCATTGTGCCTGAAAAGTATTTCCCGTTTACATGTAGAGTATTGGCGCACTCAGGAGAAATTGTTACAACAAACTAAGGTCCATTTTTTCCTATTAGCCCTTATTGAAAGCCAGAGAAATATATACAAATTCCTTTTGCCGTTTATACCACAGAATTAGAAATATTAGCAAAAATCAAAAAGTGGTTTTAAAACATAACCTTTACTAGTTAGGTTATTAAAAGGAGGACCATAAGGCTGGGTTCACATTGCGTTAACAGCAGCCCATTCAACACATACGTTAATGGGCTGCTGTTAACGCAAGTGCTGTTTTGCAGCGCGCTAGCGCAGAACATCTGCTAGCTCTATCTGCGCTAGCGGTGACGGACCCGGAAACGCTGCAGCACGCGTCTCTGGGTCCGTCACTCAATGACGGCACATCGCTAGCGCACGCCCATTGTGGGCATGCGCTAGCGATGCGTCCGAAATAGCTTTCAATGGCGTCGTTAACGGACTACGGTATGCCGCAGTGTAACATAGTCCGTTTAACGAAGGCGCAGAACGCAATCTGAACCGAGCCTAACCTCCATTAAATCAATGTGAATATTGAACCATCACACACATATATCTCTAACCCCTGTTTGGGGAATGTAATTCAAAATCCATCTCAATCAGAGATACAAACATTTTTTTTTTCCACTTATAGGTATTCTACTGGAATAATATAACACCCAAAAAGCCCACCTGAGGCAATCAATTTTGAGTTTAGACCTATTATTCACATATACCTTTCTATTAGGAGGATTTATCTGTCACATATCACTTCATGTGCCATATAGAAAATAAATTTGGCACAATCTCACCATTTGTTGTCTCCTTTCTTTTTCTTTTCCTCCTTTCACCACAGCTTATGGGGTCTGGGTCGCAGTCATAGTCCCTATTAGACCCTGTTTTTGGCTGGCCCTAATACCCCAAAAGACTCCAGCCCTTTTTTTGTATCTCTGATTGAGATGGGTTTTGAATTACCGTATATTCCCCAAACAGGGGTTAGAGATATATGTGTGTGATGGTTCAATATTCACATTGATTTTATGGCGGCTATGGTCCTCCTTTTAATAACCTAACTAGTAAAAGTTATGTTTTAAAACCACTTTTGATTTTTGCTAATATTTCCTATTAGCCCTTAGAAAAATTAAAAACTTGGGGCTAAAACAACATTTTAGTGGTTAAAATGTATTTTTTCTTTCTTCACTGCTCAATTGTATAACAATCTGCAAGGCACTTGTGGTGTCAATATGTTCACTGCACCCCTATATTAATTAATTGGGGAGTGTAGTTTGTAAAATGAGTTCATATATGGAGGGGTTCTATTGTTCTGGCACCTCAGGGGCTCTGCCAATGTGATATAGCACCCTCAAACCATTCCAGTGAAATCTCAACTTCATTATGGTACTTCTTCCCTTCTGAAATTTGCACTGTTCCTCAAAAGTAGTTTTCGACCACATATGGAGTGTCGGTGTACTCAGGAGAAATTGCGCAACAAATTTTGGGGCCATTTTATCCTGCTATCCTTGTGAAAATGAAAAAATGAGTCAGTAAAACAACAGTTTTTTGGGATTTTTTTTCATATTTCCAGATCAACGTTGTAAAATTCTGTGAAGCACCTGGGGTGCTCACTACATGTCCAGATAAATTCATTGAGGGGTCTCGTTTCCAAAACGGGGTCACTTGTGAATGTTTTCTACTGTTTAAGCACACCAGCGGCTCTCCAAATATGTTAGGATACCTGCACACAATTCCATCAAAGTCTGCATTTCAAAATGTCACTCCTTCCTTTCTGTGTCCTGCTGTGTGCCCAAACAGTAGTTTTCCCTCACATATGGGGTATCCGCGTACTCAGGAGAAATTGCACAACAAATTGTATAGTGCAATTTCCTCTGTTACCCTTATGAAAATGCAAAATTTGGGGTAAAAAACATTTTTGTTGGAAAAATGTGGTTTGTTTTTTTTTAATTGTAATGGCTCAATGTTCTAAACTTCTGCAAATCACCTGGGGTTTCAATGTGCTCAGCACACATCTATATAAGTTCCCTGAGGGGTCTATTTCCAAAGTGCTGTCACTTGTGAGGGGTTTCTACTGTTTAGACACATCTGGTGCTCTTCAAATGTGACATGGCGTCCACTAACTATTCCAGCAAATTTTGCTTTCAAAAAGTCAAGCGGTGGTCCTTCTCTTCCAAGTCTTGCCGTGCACCTAAACAGTGGTTTTCCCCCCACATATGGGGTATCAGCGTACTGAGGAGAAATTGCACAACAAATTTTGGGGTCCATTTCCTGTTACCCTTGTGGAAAAAAAAATGGGTCTAAAGTAAAATTTTTGTGACAAAAAGTTAAATGTTCATTTGTTCCTTCCACATTCCAAAAATTCCTGTGAAGCACCTGAAGGGTTAATAAACTTCTTTAAAGTGGTCTTGAGCACCTTGAGGGGTGCAATTTTTAGAATGGTGACACTTTTGGGTATTTTCTGTCATATAGGCCCCTCAAAGTCACTTCAAATATGATGTCTTTCCTAATAAAAAAATGGTTTTGTAAATTTTGTTGGAAAAATTAGAAATTGCTCGTCAACTTTTAACCCTTATAACTTCCTACCAAAAAACATTGTTTCAATAATTCTGCTGATGTAAAGCAGACGTGGGAAATGTTATTTATTAACTATTTTATGTGACATAACTCTGATTTAAGGGCATAAAAATTAGAAGGTTGAAAATTGCAAAGTTTTCACCATATTTCTGTTTTTTTCACTACTAAACGCAAATCATATCGAAGAAATCTTACCACTGTCATAAAGTGAAATATGTCACAAAAAAACTTTCTCAGAATCAGTGGAATCTATTGACGCGTTCCAAAGTTATTACCTCTTAGGCCGGCATCACACACAGCGTAAAACAATACGGTCCGTATATTACGGCCGTAATATGCTGAAAAGTCCCCAAAATAGTGGTCCGTAGCTCCTTCATAGGCAGGGTGTGTCAGCGTATTTTGCGCATGGCATCCTCCGTATGTAATCCGTATGGCATCCGTACAGCGTGGTTTTCTCGCAGGCTTGCAAATACGACATACGGCAATACAAGGGATCCATGTGTTAAAAAAAATATATATATCTATATACTGTCTATATATATATATATATATATATATATATATATATATATATATATAATGTCATTAGACACATATATGTATATATATTTTAACCTCAAACAGCGCTAGATAGGTTTAAAGCCGGTAATTCAATTACCGGCTTTTGCTCTCTCCTTCCTAAAGCCGACATGATATGAGACATGGTTTACATACAGTAAAACATGTCTTCTCTCCATTTTTTTTTTGCATATTCCACACTACTAATGTTAGTAGTGTGTATATGCAAAATTTGGCCGTTCTATCTACTAAATTAAAGGGTTAAATGGCGGAAAAAATTGGCGTGGGCTCCCGCGCAATTTTCTCCGCCAGAGTAGTAAAGCCAGTGACTGAGGGCAGATATTAATAGCCTGGAGAGGGTCCGTGGTTATTGCCCCCCCCTGGCTAAAAACACCTGCCCCCAGCCACCCCAGAAAAGGCACATCTGGAAGATGCGCCTATTCTGGCACTTGGCCACTCTCTTCCCATTCCCGTGTAGCGGTGGGATATGGGGTAATGAAGGCTTAATGCCACCTTGCTATTGTAAGGTGACATTAAGCCAAATTAATAATGGAGAGGCGTAAATTATGACACCTATCCATTATTATTACAATACTAGGAAAGAGTTAAAAAAATACACAAACACATTATTAAAAATTATTTTAATGAAATAAAAACAAAGGTTGTTGTAATATTTTATTGAACGCCCATTCCAATCACTGAAGACCCTCGATCTGTAACAAAAAAAACATAATAAACCAACAATATCCATACCTTCCGCAGATCTGTAAAGGCCAACGATGTAAATCCATCTGAAGGGGTTAAAATATTTTGCAGCCACGAGCTTTGCTAATGCAATGTTGTTCGTGGCTGCAAAACCCCAGGGAATGAAGGTAAAGTAGGTCAATGACCTATATTTACCTTCATTTGCGGTGAGGTGCCCTCTGCTGGTTGTTCCTAGATCGTGGGAACTTTCCTAGAAAGCTCCCAGGCTCGAGTTCATATGAGGACAACCAGCAGAGGGCGCCTCTTATGAACTCGAGCCTGGGAGCTTTCTAGGAAAGTTCCCACGATCTAGGAACAACCAGCAGAGGGCGCCTCACCGCAAATGCAGGTAAATATAGGTCATTGACCTACTTTACCTTCATTCCCCGGGGTTTTGCAGCCATGAGCATCAATGCATTAGCAAAGCTCGTGGCTGCAAAATATTTTAACCCCTTCAGATGGATTTACATCGTTGGACTTTACAGATCTGCGGAAGGTAAGGATATTGTTGTTTTTTTTTTTTTTTGTTACAGAACGAGGGTCTTCAGTGATTGGAATGGGCGTTCAATAAAATATTACAACAACCTTTGTGTTTATTTCATTAAAATAATTTTTAATAATGTGTTTGTGTTTTTTTAACCCTTTCCTAGTATTGGATTAATAATGGATAGGTGTCATAATTGACGCCTCTCCATTATTAATTTGGCTTAATGTCACCTTACAATAGCAAGGTGGGATTAAGCCTTCATTACCCCATATCCCACCGCTACACGGGAATGGGAAGAGAGTGGCCAAGTGCCAGAATAGGCGCATCTTCCAGATGTGCCTTTTCTGGGGTGGCTGGGGGCAGATGTTTTTAGCCGGGGGGGGGCCAATAACCATGGACCCTCTCCAGGCTATTAATATCTGCCCTCAGTCACTGGCTTTACTACTCTGGCGGAGAAAATTGCGCGGGAGCCCACGCCAATTTTTTCCGCCATTTAACCCTTTAATTTAGTAGATAGAACGGCCAAATTTTGCATATACACAATACTAACATTAGTAGTGTGGAATATGCAAAAAAAATGGAGAGAAGACATGGTTTACTGTATGTAAACATGTCTCAAATCATGTCGGGTTTAGGAAGGAGAGAGCAAAAGCCGGTAATTGAATTACCGGCTTTAAAGCTGTCTAGCGCTGGAAGAAATATTAATATATATATATATATATATATATATATATATACAGTGGGGCAAAAAAGTATTTAGTCAGTCAGCAATAGTGCAAGTTCCATCACTTAAAAAGATGAGAGGCGTCTGTAATTTACATCATAGGTAGACCTCAACTATGGGAGACAAACTGAGAAAAAAAAATCCAGAAAATCACATTGTCTGTTTTTTTAACATTTTATTTGCATATTATGGTGGAAAATAAGTATTTGGTCAGAAACAAAATTTCATCTCAATACTTTGTAATATATCCTTTGTTGGCAATGACAGAGGTCAAACGTTTTCTGTAAGTCTTCACAAGGTTGCCACACACTGTTGTTGGTATGTTGGCCCATTCCTCCATGCAGATCTCCTCTAGAGCAGTGATGTTTTTGGCTTTTCGCTTGGCAACACGGACTTTCAACTCCCTCCAAAGGTTTTCTATAGGGTTGAGATCTGGAGACTGGCTAGGCCACTCCAGGACCTGGTAATGCTTCTTACGAAGCCACTCCTTCGTTGCCCTGGCGGTGTGCTTTGGATCATTGTCATGTTGAAAGACCCAGCCACGTTTCATCTTCAATGCCCTTGCTGATGGAAGAAGGTTTGCACTCAAAATCTCACGATACATGGCCCCATTCATTCTTTCATGTACCCGGATCAGTCGTCCTGGCCCCTTTGCAGAGAAACAGCCCCAAAGCATGATGTTTCCACCACCATGCTTTACAATAGGTATGGTGTTTGATGGATGCAACTCAGTATTCTTTTTCCTCCAAACACGACAAGTTGTGTTTCTACCAAACAGTTCCAGTTTGGTTTCATCAGACCATAGGACATTCTCCCAAAACTCCTCTGGATCATCCAAATGCTCTCTAGCAAACTTCAGACGGGCCCGGACATGTACTGGCTTAAGCAGTGGGACACGTCTGGCACTGCAGGATCTGAGTCCATGGTGGCGTAGTGTGTTACTTATGGTAGGCCTTGTTACATTGGTCCCAGCTCTCTGCAGTTCATTCACTAGGTTTCCCCGCGTGGTTTTTGGATTTTTGCTCACCGTTCTTGTGATCATTCTGACCCCACGGGGTGGGATTTTGCGTGGAGCCCCAGATCGAGGGAGATTATCAGTGGTCTTGTATGTCTTCCATTTTCTAATTATTGCTCCCACTGTTGATTTCTTCACTCCAAGCTGGTTGGCTATTGCAGATTCAGTCTTCCCAGCCTGGTGCAGGGCTACAATTTTGTTTCTGGTGTCCTTTGACAGCTCTTTGGTCTTCACTATAGTGGAGTTTGGAGTCAGACTGTTTGAGGGTGTGCACAGGTGTCTTTTTATACTGATAACAAGTTTAAACAGGTGCCATTACTACAGGTAATGAGTGGAGGAAAGAGGAGACTCTTAAAGAAGAAGTTACAGGTCTGTGAGAGCCAGAAATCTTGATTGTTTGTTTCTGACCAAATACTTATTTTCCACCATAATATGCAAATAAAATGTTAAAAAAACAGACAATGTGATTTTCTGGATTTTTTTTTCTCAGTTTGTCTCCCATAGTTGAGGTCTACCTATGATGTAAATTACAGACGCCTCTCATCTTTTTAAGTGGTGGAAATTGCACTATTGCTGACTGACTAAATACTTTTTTGCCCCACTGTATATATATATGTGTCTCACTGACATATATATATATATATATATATATATATATATATATATATATATATATATATATATATATATATATATATATATATATATATACATACCTATTCTATTGTGTACACATTTATTCTACCTATTCTACTGGAAGCTGTCAGTGTGATTTTACTGTACACCGCAATGAATTACCGTCTTTTCTCGCTAACACCGCTGCGTATTTCTCGCAAGTCACACTGCTGGTCCGTGTGTGATCCGTATTTTTCAGGCTTCCATAGACTTTCATTGGCGTATTTCTTGCACAGTATGGTGACAAACGCAGCATGTTGCGATTTTCTATGGCCGTAGAAAGCCGTATAATACGGATCCGTAAAATACGGCAGATAGGAGCAGGGGCATAGAGAATAATTGTGCCGTATGTTTTGCGAGTTTTACGGACGTAGTTTCTGCGCTCTTACGTCCGTAAAACTCGCAAGTGTGACGCCGGCCTTAGGCTGCCGTCACACTAGCAGTATTTGGTCAGTATTTTACATCAGTATTTGTAAAAGTATAGAAACACGTCACCACTTCTGCATTTGTCACCCACTCCTGGTTTTGGCTACAAATATTGATGTAAAATACTGACCAAATACTGCTAGTGTGACGGCAGCCTTAAAGTGATAGTAGTCAGAATTGTAAAATTTGGCCTGGTCATGAAGGTGAAAACAGGCTCTGGGGTGAAGGGGTTAATAGCCTGGAAGCTCTATGTTTATTTCCCCCTTTCCAGACTATTTAAACCAGCTCTCAGCTGTATGCTTATCCTCAGCTGGTTAATAAAAATTAGGTGGACCCCACGCCATTTATTTCTATTTCTAAGGCTAGGTTCACATTGTGTTAACAGCAGCTCGTTCAACACATACGTTAACGGGCTGCTGTTAACGCAAGTGCCGGTATGGCAGCGCGCTAGCGCAGATGGAGCATCTGTTAGCTCTATCTGCGCTATCGGTGACGGACCCGGAAACGCTGCAGCCCGCGTCTCGGGGTCCGTCACTCAATGATGGCACATCGCTAGCGCACGCCCATTTTGGGCGTGCGCTAGCGATGTGTCCGACATTGGATTCAATGGCGGCGTTAAAGGACTTCGTTACACCGCGTTATGCCGCGGTGTAACGTAGTCCGTCTAACGGACGGGTTTAACGCAATGTGAACCTGGCCTTAGCTAAACACATATACAGTAAACTACACACACTGCTCTATATATCTCAATGACCTCATTCTATCCTATTCTATTCTGACGATTCACGCTGTGAATTTACTATTCTTGGCTGATGTAATAATGGGCTTCCTATGAGATGGGTGCATAAAAATCGCACAGCACATGCAAGATCCGTGTGTCGTGCGTTCTTTTTTTCTCACACCCACTGACTCGCATTGGCGAGTCTCATCCGATATACGCGGCCACTCACAGCATTCTGTGATTTTTCCATCAGTTCGATCCGAACTGAGGAAAAAAATTGCAGATGAACACATAATCTTTCAATAACATTAGTCAGAGTGCAATAGTACTGCACTCGTCTGATTTAACCCCTTAGTGACAGAACCAATTTGATACTTAATGACCGAGCCAATTTTTACAATTCTGTCCACTGTCACTTTATGAGGTTATAACTCTGGAACGCTTTAACAGATCCAGCTGATTCTGAGATTGTTTTTTGGAAGGAAAAAATGAACATATAACTTTTTTTGCAAACATTTGACTTCAGAACCATTTTTTTTTAATTTTCACAAGTGTAAAAACAGAAATGTAACCATAAGTTTTGTTGTGCAATTTCTCCTGAGTACGTCGATACCCAATATGTGGGGGTAAACCACTGTTTGGGCGCACCGCAGAGCTTGGAAGTGAAGGAGCGCCGTTTTACTTTTTCAATGTAGTATTGGCTGGAATTGAGATCGGATGCCATGTCACGTTTAGAGAGCCCCTGATGTGCCTAAACAGTGGAAACCCCCCACAAGTGACACCATTTTGGAAACTAGGCCCCTTAAGGAACTTGTCTAGATGTGTGGTGAGCACTTTGAGCCCCGAAGTGCTTCACAGAAGTTTATAACGTAGAGCCGTGAAAATAAAAAATCGCATTTGTTTACACAAAAATGATATTTTCGCCCACAAATTCTTATTTTTACAAGGGTAACAGGAGAAATTAGACCACAAAAGTTGTGCAATTTCTCCTGAGTATGTCAATACCCCATATGTGGGGGTAAACCACTGTTTGGGCGCACCGCAGAGCTTGGAAGAGAAGGAGTGCCGTTTTACTTTTTCAATGTAGAATTGGCTGGAATTGAGATCGGACGACATGTCGCGTTTGGAGAGCCCCTGATGTGCCTAAACAGTATAAACCCCCCACAAGTGACCCCATTTTGGAAACTAGACCCCTTAAGGAACTTATCTAGATGTGTGGTGAGCACTGTAAACCCCCAAATGCTTCACAGAAATTTATAAAGTAGAGCCGTGAAAATAAAAAATCCTTTTTTTTCCCTCAAAAATGATTTTTAGCCGGCAATCTTTTTATTTTCTCAAGGGTAACAGGAGACATTGGACCCCAAAATCTGTTGACCTGTTTGTCTTGAGTATGCTGATACTCCATATGTGGGGGAGGCACTGTTTGGGCACCCATCGGAGTTCGGAAGGGAAGGAGCGCCGCTTGGAATGCAGACTTTGATGGGATGGTCTGCGGGCATCATACTGCATTTGCAGAGCTCCTGATGTACCTAAGCAGTAGAAACCCCCCACAAGCGACCCCATTTTGGAAACTAGACCCCCCAAAGAACTTATCTAGATGTTTGGTAAGCACTATGAACCCCCAACTGCTTCACAGAAGTTTATAATGTAGAGCCATGAAAATAAAAAAATCATATTTTTTCCACAAAAATGATCTTTTCACCCCCAAATTTATACTTTCACAAGGGTAACAGGAGAAATTGGACCCCAAAATTTATTGTGCAATTTGTCCTGAGTATGCTGGTACCCCATATGTGGGGGTAAACCACTGTTTGGGCGCACGGCAGAGCTCGGAATGGATGGAGCTCCGTTTTGGAATGCAGACTTTGATAGAATGGTCTGCGGGCGTTATGTTGCATTTGCAGAGCCCCTGATGTACCTAAACAGTAGAAACCCCCCACAAGTGACCCCATTTTGGAAACCAGACCCCCAATGGAACTTATCTAGATGTGTGGTGAGAACTGTGAATGCCCAAGTGCTTCACAGAAGTTTATAAGGCAGAGTCGTGAAAATAAAAAATATTTTTTTCCCACAAAAAAGATTTTTTAGCCCCCAAGTCTTTATTTTCACAAAGGTAACAGGAGAAATTGGACCCCAAAAGTTGTTGTCCAATTTATCCCGAGTACGCTGATGCAGTAAAGCAAATAACCCTTAATTTTCTACGATGATATAGATAAAACATCAAGTTTATTACGTTCAATTAAAACCATGACACAACTACAACCAGATATACACAAAAATAACACACAACCGTGCGCTCTAGATTGCCCTGTTATTAGCACCTATATACAAATCCTGCCTATCAGCGGAGGTTGGCACCCTACACATACAAACGAGATTGGCGCCCCCGCTCACCGTCGGCTGACCCTGTGACTCCTACTATATCCCCTGTTAAAAGGTGTCACAGATGCCTCGTCATATATTCCACCGGAAAAAAGATAGGCAGGATAACAAAAAGGCTAGTTATTATATATATATATATCTATAGATATATATATAGATATATATATATATAGATACACATATATCTTAGCCTTTGGTGTGTGCCAGGGTGGGATACACGGACTCAAACAATAGTGTAGACAAAACAGTGCTCGTGCTAAAAACTAAAAACCTCAACTCACTACCTCTGACTCCTACTGCTGTGCACCTGCCTGGCTGTGGAGGTTGGCACCCTACTTGTCAGCCGATATGGCGCCCCCACTCACCGGTGGCTGACCCTCAGATTCCCTGTAACCGAGCTGATGATAATTCTCAGATTAACAAATTGAAAGTAGCCACATATATGTATAGTCAAAACGGCAGTGCCAGGAAAATAGCATTAGTCAGTTCTATCTATAGCTGAACATTGCATGGTATATCACAGATAATAGCTGAGGGTGAGAACAGATACTTATCAAAGTTGATGTATAATGCGCCTCAGCGGATCATCAGGAGGCCTTGATATGTAGAGCTCTGCATGTTGCATTTGCAGAGCTCCTGATGTACCTAAGCAGTAGAACCCCCCCACAAGCGACCCCATTTTGGAAACTAGACCCCCCCAAAGAACTTATCTAGATGTTTGGTAAGCACTATGAACCCCCAACTGCTTCACAGAAGTTTATAATGTAGAGCTATGAAAATAAAATAAATCATATTTTTTCCACAAAAATGATCTTTTCACTCCCAAATTTATACTTTCACAAGGGTAACAGGAGAAATTGGACCCCAACATTTATTGTGCAATTTATGCTGAGTAGGCTGATACCCCATATGTGGGGGTAAACCCCTGTTTGGGCGCATGGCAGAGCTCGGAATGGAAGGAGCTCCGTTTTGGAATGCAGACTTTGATAGAATGGTCTGCGGGCGTTATGTTGCATTTTCAGAGCCCCTGATATACCTAAACAGTAGAAACCCCCCACAAGTGACCCTATTTTGGAAATCAGACCCCCAAAGGAACTTATCTAGATGTGTGGTGAGAACTGTGAATGCCCAAGTGCTTCACAGAAGTTTATAATGCAGAGTCGTGAAAATAAAAAATGTTCTTTTTTCCACAAAAAAGATTTTTTAGCCCCCAAGTCTTTATTTTCACAAAGGTAACAGGAGAAATTGGACCCCAAAAGTTGTTGTCCAATTTATCCCGAGTACGCTGATGCCCCATATGTGGGGGTAAACCACTGTTTGGGTGCACGGCAGAGCTCAGAAGGGAGGGAGCACTGTTGTGAATTCCGTTCTTGGGCTCCCTCCGGTGGTTGTAAATGGCACTTTTGTGAATTCTGCCCTTGGGCTCCCTCTCGTGGTTTTGAGTGGAACTGCCGCTCCTTGGGTTTAGCTTTAGCAGCTGCTTTCACTAATCGTCTCTCCTGCTCTGCTATTTAACCTGGCTATAGTCTTCAGCCTAGGCCACTTGTCAATGTTCTCTGGCTGGATTCACATCTCTGCTTGGATTCTCCTGGTTTCCTGACCAGTTCTGCAAAGATAAGTTCTGGCTTTGCTCATTTCAGTCCACATGTTGTGGACTAATTGTTCTGTGCATTCTATTTTTGTCCAGCTTGTCATTATGGATTTTTTCTGTTAGCTGGAAGCTCTGGGAAGCAGATTTACCCTCCACACCTTTAGTCAGGTGTGGAGATTTTGTAAACTCTGTGTGGATTGTTTTGTAGTTTTTATACTGACCGCACAGTATCCTTTCCTGTCCTATCTATCAAGCTAGACTGGCCTCCTATGCTAAAATCTGATTTCATCTCTGCGTATGTTATTTTCCCCTCCTCTCACCGTCAATATTTGTGGGGGGCTATCTTTCCTTTGGGGATTTTCTCTGAGGCAAGATAGGTTTCCTGTTTCCATCTTTAGGGGAAGTTAGATCTTAGGCTGTGCCTAGGGGTCTAGGGAGCGTCAGGTACCCCCCACGGCTATTTCTAGTTGCGCTGCTAGGTTCAGGGTCTGCGGTCAGTACAGATATCACCTCCTTCAGAGCTTGTCTCATGTTGTTCCTAAACCGCCAGATCATAACAGTACAAGTGGCCAAAAATGAATGAAAGGTATCTCAAAAGAAGGAAAAGAAAGTTCTGAACCATTTTTTTTCTGTGCTCTGGTTTGCCTCTTTTTTCCTCTTGATATCTGGGTGGTGCAGGATATATGCTCTGGCATGGATGTTCAGGGTTTGTTTGTCGTGTGGATCAACTGGCTGCAAGAGTACAGAGTATCCAGGACTATGTTGTCCAGACTCCGGCTTTAGAGCCCAGAATTCCTACTCCGGATTTGTTCTTTGGGGACAGATCCAAGTTTTTGAACTTTAAAAATAACTGCAAAATGTTTTTTGCTTTGAAACCCCGTTCTTCAGGTGATCCCATTCAGCAGGTGAAAATCATCATATCCTTGCTGCGTGGTGATCCGCAAGACTGGGCTTTTTCTCTTGAAACAGGGAATCCGGCATTATTGAATGTAGACGCATTTTTTCAAGCGCTCGGATTATTGTATGACGAACCTAACTCTGTAGAGCATGCTGAGAAAACACTGTTGGCCCTGTGTCAAGGTCAGGAAGCGGCAGAGTTATACTGCCAGAAATTTAGAAAATGGTCTGTGCTCACTAAATGGAATGAAGAGGCTCTGGCTGCTATTTTCAGAAAAGGTCTTTCTGAAACCCTTAAAGATGTTATGGTGGGCTTTCCTACGCCTGCCGGTTTGAACGAATCTATGTCTCTAGCCATTCAGATTGATCGGCGTCTGCGCGAGCGCAAAGCTGTGCACCATATGGCAGTATCCTCTGAGCATAGTCCTGAACCTATGCAATGTGATAGGATTTTGACTAGAATAGAACGGCAGGAATTCAGACGTCAGAAAAGGCTGTGTTTTTACTGTGGTAATTCTGCTCATGTTATCTCTGATTGCCCTAAGCGTACTAAGAGAGTCGCTAGGTCTGTTACCATTAGTACGATACAGCCTAAATTTCTCTTATCTGTGACCCTGATTTGCTCATTGTCATCCTTTTCTGTCATGGCATTTGTGGATTCAGGCGCTGCCCTGAACTTAATGGACTTAGAATTCGCCAGGCGCTGTGGTTTTTCCTTGCAGCCTTTGCAGAGCCCTATTCCTTTGAGGGGCATTGATGCTACACCCTTGGCTAAGGATAAACCTCAGTACTGGACACAGATGACTATGTACATGGCTCCTGCACATCAGGAAGATTGCTGTTTTCTGGTGTTGCATAACCTGCATGATGTTGTTGTGCTGGGATTTCCATGGTTACAGGAACATAATCCGGTGCTGGATTGGAAAACTATGTCTGTGACTAGTTGGGGTTGTCAAGGGGTACATAGTGACGTTCCTTTGATGTCAATTTCCTCTTCCCCCTCTTCTGAGGTCCCTGAGTTTTTGTCGGATTTCCAGGATGTATTTGATGAGCCCAAGTCCAGTTCCCTTCCTCCACATAGGGACTGTGATTGTGCTATTAACTTGATTCCTGGTTGTAAGTTCCCTAATGGCCGACTTTTCAATCTGGCTGTGCCAGAGCATGCCGCCATGCGGAGCTATGTTAAGGAATCTTTGGAGAAAGGGCATATTCGGCCCTCTTCGTCACCATTGGGAGCGGGTTTCTTTTTTGTTGCTAAGAAGGATGGCTCCTTGAGACCCTGTATTGATTATCGTCTACTTAATAAGATCACGGTCAAATTCCAATACCCCTTGCCTTTGCTTACTGATTTGTTTGCTCAGATTAAGGGGGCTAGTTGGTTTACTAAGATTGACCTCCGAGGGGCATATATATTCTTGTTCGTATTAAACAGGGTGACGAATGGAAAACTGCATTTAATACGCCCGAAGGCCATTTTGAATACCTTGTGCTGCCATTTGGGCTCTCTAATGCTCCATCTGTGTTCCAGTCTTTCATGCATGATATTTTCCGCAATTATCTTGATAAATTCATGGTCGTATATTTGGATGATATTTTGATTTTTTCCAATGATTGGGAGTCTCATGTGAAGCAGGTCAGGATGGTGTTCCAGATCCTTCGTGATAATGCTTTGTTTGTGAAGGGGTCTAAGTGCCTATTCGGAGTTCAGAAGGTCTCTTTTTTGGGTTTTGTTTTTTCTCCCTCGTCTATAGAAATTGATCCTGTTAAGGTCCAAGCTATTCATGACTGGATCCAACCCACATCTGTGAAGGGTCTTCAAAAATTTTTGGACTTTGCTAATTTCTATCGCCGTTTCATTGCCAACTTTTCCAGTGTGGTTAAGCCCCTTACTGATTTGACGAAGAAGGGCGCTGATGTGACGAATTAGTCCTCTGAGGCTGTTGAGGCCTTTCAAGAGCTTAAACGCCGATTTACTTCTGCCCCTGTGTTGCGTCAACCGGATGTTTCTCTTCCTTTTCAGGTTGAGGTCGATGCTTCTGAGATTGGGGCAGGGGCCGTCTTGTCTCAGAGGGAGTCTGATGGTTCTTTGATGAAACCGTGTGCTTTTTTTTCCAGAAAGTTTTCGCCTGCAAGACGCAATTATGATGTCGGCAATCGGGAGTTGTTGGCTATGAAGTGGGCATTTGAGGAGTGGCGACATTGGCTTGAGGGAGCTAAACACCGTGTTGTGGTCCTGACCGATCATAAGAATCTGATTTACCTCGAGTCGGCCAAGCGGCTGAATCCTAGACAGGCTCGATGGTCCCTGTTTTTCTCCCGTTTTGATTTTGTGGTCTCGTATCTTCCGGGATCTAAGAATGTTAAGGCTGATGCCCTCTCTAGGAGTTTTTCGCCTGATTCTCCTGGAGTCCTTGAGCCGGTTGGCATTCTTAAGGAGGGGGTGATTCTTTCTGCTATCTCCCCTGATTTGCGCCGGGTGCTTCAGGAATTTCAGGCTGATAGGCCTGACCGCTGTCCTGTGGGGAAGCTGTTTGTTCCTGATAGATGGACAAGTAAGGTAATTTCTGAGGTTCATTGTTCAATGTTGGATGGTCATCCTGGGATTTTTGGTACCAGAGATTTGGTTGCTAGGTCCTTTTGGTGGCCTTGCTTGTCTCGCGATGTGCGTGCTTTTGTGCAGTCCTGTGGGACTTGCGCCCGGGCCAAGCCTTGCTGTTCCCGCGCTAGTGGGTTGCTTTTGCCTTTGCCGGTCCCTGAGAAGGCCCTGGACGCATATTTCCATGGATTTTATTTTGGATCTTCCTGTTTCCCAGAAGATGTCTGTTATCTGGGTTGTTTGTGACCGGTTCTCTAAAATGGTCCATTTGGTACCTTTGCCTAAGTTGCCTTCCTCCTCAGATCTGGTTCCATTGTTTTTTCAGCATGTGGTTCGTTTGCATGGCATTCCGGAGAATATTGTGTCTCAGGTTCTCAGCTTGTCTCTAGATTTTGGCGGGCCTTTTGTGCTAGGATGGGCATTGATTTGTCTTTTTCTTCGGCGTTTCATCCTCAGGCTAATGGCCAAACTGAGCGAACTAATCAGACCTTGGAGACCTATTTGAGATGCTTTGTGTCTGCTGATCAGGATGATTGGGTGTCTTTCTTGCCGTTGGCTGAGTTTGCCCTTAATAATCGGGCTAGTTCGGCTACTTTGGTTTCACCTTTCTTTTGTAATTTTGGTTTTCATCCTCGTTTTTCTTCTGGGCAGGTTGAGCCTTCTGATTGTCCTGGTGTTGATTCTGTGGTGGACAGGCTGCAACAGATTTGGACTCATGTGGTGGACAATTTGACGTTGTCTCAGGAAAGGGCTCAACGTTTTGCTATCCGCCATCGGCGTGTTGGTCCCAGACTTCGTGTGGGGGATTTGGTTTGGTTGTCTTCTCGTCATGTTCCTATGAAGGTTTCTTCTCCTAAGTTTAAGCCTCGGTTTATTGGTCCTTATAAAATTTCTGAAATTATTAATCCAGTCTCTTTTCGTTTGGCTCTTCCAGCCTCTTTTGCCATTCATAATGTTTTCCATAGATCTTTGTTGTGGAGATATGTGGCGCCCGTTGTTCCCTCGGTTGACCCTCCTGCCCCGGTGTTGGTTGAGGGAGAGTTGGAATATGAGGTTGAGAAGATTTTGGATTCTCGTTTTTTGAGGCGGAGGCTCCAGTATCTTGTCAAGTGGAAGGGTTATGGCCAGGAGGATAATTCTTGGGTTGTTGCCTCCGATGTCCATGCTACCAATTTGGTTTGTGCTTTTCACTTGGCTCGTCCTGATCGGCCTGGGGTGTTGTGAATTCTGTGGCTGAATTCACTCCTGTGGTCACAAGTGGTACTGCAGCTTCTGAGCTTCCTCCCTCAGGTGTTCTGGTGAGCTCGTTAACTGCTTCATTACTTAACTCCGCCTGATGCTGCTATCCTTGCTCCTTGTCAATGTTTCAGTGTTGGATCTGAGCTTCTCCTGATTGTTCCTGTGACCTGCTGCTCTGTATAGCTAAGTGCTTTTTGCTTTTTTGTTGCTTTTTTTCTGTCCAGCTTGTCTTTTGTTTTGCTGGATGCTCTGAGACGCAAAGGGTGTACCGCCGTGCCGTTAGTTCGGCACGGTGGGTTTTTTTTGCCCCCTTTGCGTGGTTTTGCTTTAGGGTTTTTTGTAGACTGCAAAGTTCGCTTTACTGTCCTCGCTCTGTCCTAGAATATCGGGCCCCACTTTGCTGAATCTATTTCATCCCTACGTTTTGTCTTTTCATCTTGCTCACAGTCATTATATGTGGGGGGCTGCCTTTTCCTTTGGGGAATTTCTCTGGGGCAAGTCAGGCCTATTTTTCTATCTTCAGGCTAGCTAGTTTCTTAGGCTGTGCCGAGTTGCCTAGGTAGTTGTTAGGCGCAATCCACAGCCGCTTTTAGTTGTGTTTAGGATAGGATCAGGTGTGCAGTCTACAGAGTTTCCACGTCTCAGAGCTCGTTCTTGTATTTTTGGGTATTTGTCAGATCACTGTGTGCGCTCTGATCACTAAGCACACTGTGTTTCTGGATTGCCTTCATAACACCTGTCATTAGCAAACATAACAGTACAAGGAGCCAAACTAATGATTCTCAATAGAGGGAAAGAAAAAGTTCTGACATCATTTTTTTTTTTTTTCTGCTCTGTGTTCACTTTTTTTTTTTTTTTCCCCTAGACATTTGGGTGATTCTGGACACAGGTGTGGACATGGATATTCAGGGTCTGTGCTCTTCAATGGATAATCTCGTTATAAATGTACAAAAAATTCAAGATACTATTGATCAGAAATCTATGTTAGAACCAAGAATTCCTATTCCTGATTTGTTTTTTGGAGATAGAACTAAGTTTCTAAGTTTCAAAAATAATTGTAAGCTATTTCTGGCCTTGAAACCTCATTCTTCTGGTAATCCTATTCAACAGGTTTTGATTATTATTTCTTTTTTGCGCGGCGACCCTCAAGACTGGGCATTTTCTCTTGCGCCAGGAGACCCTGCATTGAGTAGTGTCGATGCGTTTTTCCTGGCGCTCGGATTGCTGTACGATGAGCCTAATTCAGTGGATCAGGCTGAGAAAAATTTGCTGGCTTTGTGCCAGGGTCAGGATGATATAGAAGTATATTGTCAGAAATTTAGGAAATGGTCAGTACTCACTCAGTGGAATGAATCTGCGCTGGCAGCTTTGTTCAGAAAGGGTCTCTCTGAGGCTCTTAAGGATGTCATGGTGGGATTTCCTATGCCTGCTGGTTTGAATGAGTCTTTGTCTTTGGCCATTCAGATCGGTCGACGCTTGCGCGAGCGTAAATCTGTGCACCATTTGGCGGTACTGCCTGAGGTTAAACCTGAGCCTATGCAGTGCGATAGGACTATGACTAGAGTTGAACGGCAGGAATACAGACGTCTGAATGGTCTGTGTTTCTACTGTGGTGATTCCACTCATGCTATTTCTGATTGTCCTAAGCGCACTAAGCGGTCCGCTAGGTCTGCCGTCATTGGTACTGTACAGTCCAAATTACTTCTGTCCATTACCTTGATATGCTCTTTGTCGTCGTTTTCTGTCATGGCGTTTGTGGATTCGGGCGCTGCCCTGAATCTGATGGATTTGGATTATGCTAAACGTTGTGGGTTTTTCTTGGAGCCTTTGCGGTGTCCTATTCCATTGAGAGGAATTGATGCTACACCTTTGGCCAAGAATAAACCTCAATACTGGGCCCAGCTGACCATGTGCATGGCTCCTGCACATCAGGAAGTTATTCGCTTTCTGGTGTTGCATAATCTGCATGATGTGGTCGTGTTGGGGTTGCCATGGCTACAAACCCATAATCCAGTATTGGATTGGAATTCCATGTCGGTATCCAGCTGGGGTTGTCAGGGGGTACATGGTGATGTTCCATTTTTGTCGATTTCGTCATCCACCCCTTCTGAGGTCCCAGAGTTCTTGTCTGATTATCAGGATGTATTTGAAGAGCCCAAGTCCGATGCTCTACCTCCGCATAGGGATTGTGATTGTGCTATCAATTTGATTCCTGGTAGTAAATTCCCTAAAGGTCGATTGTTTAATTTATCCGTGCCCGAACACGCCGCTATGCGCAGTTATGTGAAGGAATCCCTGGAGAAGGGACATATTCGCCCATCGTCATCACCATTGGGAGCAGGGTTCTTCTTTGTAGCCAAGAAGGATGGTTCGCTGAGACCGTGTATTGATTACCGCCTTCTTAATAAGATCACTGTTAAATTTCAGTATCCCTTGCCATTGTTATCTGACTTGTTTGCTCGGATTAAGGGGGCTAGTTGGTTCACTAAGATAGATCTTCGTGGTGCGTATAATCTGGTGAGAATCAGGCAAGGAGATGAATGGAAAACTGCATTCAATACGCCCGAGGGTCATTTTGAGTATCTAGTGATGCCGTTCGGACTTGCCAATGCTCCATCTGTGTTTCAGTCTTTTATGCATGACATCTTCCGTGAGTATCTGGATAAATTCCTGATTGTTTACTTGGATGACATTTTGATCTTCTCAGATGATTGGGAGTCTCATGTGAAGCAGGTCAGAATGGTTTTTCAGGTCCTGCGTGCTAACTCTTTGTTTGTGAAGGGATCAAAGTGTCTCTTCGGTGTGCAGAAAGTTTCATTTTTGGGGTTCATCTTTACCCCTTCTACTATCGAGATGGATCCAGTTAAGGTCCAAGCCATCCAGGATTGGATTCAGCCGACATCTCTGAAAAGTCTGCAAAAGTTCCTGGGCTTTGCTAATTTTTATCGTCGCTTCATCTGTAATTTTTCTAGCATTGCCAAACCATTGACCGATTTGACCAAGAAGGGTGCTGATTTGGTTAATTGGTCTTCTGCTGCTGTGGAAGCTTTTCAGGAGTTGAAGCGTCGTTTTTGTTCTGCCCCTGTGTTGTGTCAGCCAGATGTTTCTCTTCCGTTCCAGGTCGAGGTTGATGCTTCTGAGATTGGAGCAGGGGCGGTTTTGTCACAGAGAGGTTCTGATTGCTCAGTGATGAAACCATGTGCTTTCTTTTCCAGGAAGTTTTCGCCCGCTGAGCGTAATTATGATGTGGGCAATCGAGAGTTGCTGGCCATGAAGTGGGCATTCGAGGAGTGGCGTCATTGGCTTGAAGGAGCTAAGCATCGCGTGGTGGTATTGACTGATCATAAGAACTTGACTTATCTCGAGTCTGCCAAGCGCTTGAATCCTAGACAGGCCCGTTGGTCGTTATTTTTTGCCCGCTTCGACTTTGTGATTTCGTACCTTCCGGGCTCTAAAAATGTGAAGGCGGATGCTCTGTCTAGGAGTTTTGTGCCCGACTCTCCGGGTTTATCTGAGCCAGTGGGTATCCTCAAGGAAGGAGTCATTGTGTCTGCCATCTCCCCTGATTTGCGGCGGGTGCTGCAAAAATTTCAGGCGAATAAACCTGATCGTTGTCCAGCAGAGAAACTGTTCGTCCCTGATAGGTGGACTAATAAACTTATCTCTGAACTTCATTGTTCGGTGTTGGCTGGTCATCCTGGAATCTTTGGTACCAGAGAGTTAGTGGCTAGATCCTTCTGGTGGCCATCTCTGTCACGGGATGTACGTACTTTTGTGCAGTCCTGTGGGATTTGTGCTAGGGCTAAGCCCTGCTGTTCTCGTGCCAGTGGGTTGCTTTTGCCCTTGCCGGTCCCAAAGAGGCCTTGGACACATATTTCGATGGATTTCATTTCTGACCTTCCCGTTTCTCAAAAGATGTCAGTCATTTGGGTGGTCTGTGATCGCTTTTCTAAAATGGTCCATCTGGTGCCCTTGGCTAAATTGCCTTCCTCCTCTGATTTGGTACCTTTGTTCTTTCAGCATGTGGTTCGGTTGCATGGCATTCCTGAGAATATTGTTTCTGACAGAGGTTCCCAGTTTGTTTCAAGGTTTTGGCGAGCCTTTTGTGGTAGGATGGGCATTGACCTATCCTTTTCCTCGGCTTTCCATCCTCAGACTAATGGCCAGACCGAACGAACCAATCAGACCTTGGAAACATATCTGAGATGTTTTGTTTCTGCAGACCAGGATGATTGGGTGTCCTTTTTGCCGTTGGCTGAGTTCGCCCTTAATAATCGGGCCAGCTCGGCTACCTTGGTTTCTCCATTTTTTTGCAATTCTGGGTTCCATCCTCGTTTCTCTTCAGGACAGGTTGAGTCTTCGGACTGTCCTGGTGTGGATTCTGTGGTGGATAGGTTGCAGCAGATCTGGACTCAGGTAGTGGACAATTTGATCTTGTCCCAGGAGAAAGCTCAACTTTTCGCTAATCGCAGACGCCGTGTGGGTCCCCGACTTCGTGTTGGGGATCTGGTTTGGTTATCTTCTCGTCATATTCCTATGAAGGTTTCCTCTCCTAAATTTAAACCTCGTTTTATTGGTCCGTATAGGATTTCTCAGGTTCTCAATCCTGTGTCTTTTCGTTTGACCCTCCCAGACTCCTTTTCCATACATAATGTATTCCATAGGTCGTTGTTGCGGAGATACGTGGCACCTATGGTTCCATCTGTTGAGCCTCCTGCCCCGGTTTTGGTGGAGGGGGAATTGGAGTATATTGTGGAGAAGATTTTGGATTCTCGTGTTTCTAGACGGAAACTCCAGTATCTGGTTAAATGGAAGGGTTATGCTCAGGAAGATAATTCCTGGGTTTTTGCCTCTGATGTTCATGCTTCCGATCTTGTTCGTGCCTTTCATGCGGCTCATCCTGGTCGGCCTGGGGGCTCTGGTGAGGGTTCGGTGACCCCTCCTCAAGGGGGGGGTACTGTTGTGAATTCTGTGGCTGAATTCACTCCTGTGGTCACAAGTGGTACTGCAGCTTCTGAGCTTCCTCCCTCAGGTGTTCTGGTGAGCTCGTTAACTGCTTCATTACTTAACTCCGCCTGATGCTGCTATCCTTGCTCCTTGTCAATGTTTCAGTGTTGGATCTGAGCTTCTCCTGATTGTTCCTGTGACCTGCTGCTCTGTATAGCTAAGTGCTTTTTGCTTTTTTGTTGCTTTTTTTCTGTCCAGCTTGTCTTTTGTTTTGCTGGAAGCTCTGAGACGCAAAGGGTGTACCGCCGTGCCGTTAGTTCGGCACGGTGGGTTTTTTTTGCCCCCTTTGCGTGGTTTTGCTTTAGGGTTTTTTGTAGACTGCAAAGTTCGCTTTACTGTCCTCGCTCTGTCCTAGAATATCGGGCCCCACTTTGCTGAATCTATTTCATCCCTACGTTTTGTCTTTTCATCTTGCTCACAGTCATTATATGTGGGGGGCTGCCTTTTCCTTTGGGGAATTTCTCTGGGGCAAGTCAGGCCTATTTTTCTATCTTCAGGCTAGCTAGTTTCTTAGGCTGTGCCGAGTTGCCTAGGTAGTTGTTAGGCGCAATCCACAGCCGCTTTTAGTTGTGTTTAGGATAGGATCAGGTGTGCAGTCTACAGAGTTTCCACGTCTCAGAGCTCGTTCTTGTATTTTTGGGTATTTGTCAGATCACTGTGTGCGCTCTGATCGCTAAGCACACTGTGTTTCTGGATTGCCTTCATAACACCTGTCATTAGCAAACATAACACTGGGGGCTCTGGTGAGGGTTCGGTGACCCCTCCTCAAGGGGGGGGTACTGTTGTGAATTCCGTTCTTGGGCTCCCTCCGGTGGTTGTAAATGGCACTTTTGTGAATTCTGCCCTTGGGCTCCCTCTCGTGGTTTTGAGTGGAACTGCCGCTCCTTGGGTTTAGCTTTAGCAGCTGCTTTCACTAATCGCCTCTCCTGCTCTGCTATTTAACCTGGCTATAGTCTTCAGCCTAGGCCACTTGTCAATGTTCTCTGGCTGGATTCACATCTCTGCTTGGGTTCTCCTGGTTTCCTGACCAGTTCTGCAAAGATAAGTTCTGGCTTTGTTCATTTCAGTCCACATGTTGTGGACTTATTGTTCTGTGCATTCTATTTTTGTCCAGCTTGTCATTATGGATTTTTTCTGTTAGCTGGAAGCTCTGGGAAGCAGATTTACCCTTCACACCTTTAGTCAGGTGTGGAGATTTTGTAAACTCTGTGTGGATTGTTTTGTAGTTTTTATACTGACCGCACAGTATCCTTTCCTGTCCTATCTATCAAGCTAGACTGGCCTCCTATGCTAAAATCTGATTTCATCTCTGCGTATGTTATTTTCCCCTCCTCTCACCGTCAATATTTGTGGGGGGCTATCTTTCCTTTGGGGATTTTCTCTGAGGCAAGATAGGTTTCCTGTTTCCATCTTTAGGGGAAGTTAGATCTTAGGCTGTGCCGAGGGGTCTAGGGAGCGTCAGGTACCCCCCACGGCTATTTCTAGTTGTGCTGCTAGGTTCAGGGTCTGCGGTCAGTACAGATACCACCTCCTTCAGAGCTTGTCTCATGTTGTTCCTAAACCGCCAGATCATAACAGAGCACCATTTGACTTTTTGAGCGCAAAATTTGCTGTCGTGTTTAGAGACCCCCTGATGTACCTAAACAGTGGAAACCCCCAAATTCTAACTCCAAACCTAACACCAACACACCCCTAACCCTAATCCCAACCCGATCCATAATCCTAATCACAACCCTAACGATAATCACAACCCTAACCCCAAAACAACCCTAATCTCAACACTAACCATTATCCTAATCAAAACCCTAAATCCAACACACCCCTAATCCTAATCTCAACCCTAACCTCAAACCTAACCCTAATCCCAATACACCCCTAACCTTAACCCTAATCCCAAACCTAACCCTAATCCCAAACGTAACCCTAATGCCAACCCTAATCCAAACCCTATCCCTTATCCCAACTCTAACCCTAACTTTAGTCGCAACCCTAGCCCTAACTTTAGCCCCAACCCTAGCCCTAACTTTAGCCCCAACCCTAACCCTAGCCCTAAGGCTACTTTCACACTTGCGTCGTTTTGGATAAAAAACGGATCCTGCAAATGTGCCCGCAGGATGCAATTTTTGCCAATAGACTTGTATTGCCAACGGAATGCGACGGATGGCCACACGTTGCGTCCGTCGTGCACTGGATCCGATGTGTTTTGGCGGACCGTCGTCACAAAAAACGTTCAATGTAACATTTTTTTGTACGTCGCGTCTGCCATTTCCGACCGCGCATGCGCGGCTGTAACTCCACCCCCTCCTCCCCAGGACATAGACTGGGCAGCGGATGCATTGAAAAACTTCATCCGCTGCCCACATTGTGCACAATTTTCACAACGTGTGTCGGTATGTAGGGCCGATGCATTGCGACGGCCCCGTACCGACGCAAGTGTGAAAGAAGCCTAACCCTAGCCCTAACCCTAGCCCTAACCCTAAATTTAGCCCCAACCCTAACCCTAAATTTAGCCCCAACCCTAACCCTAAATTTAGCCCCTAACCCTAAATTTAGCCCCAACCCTAACCCTAAATTTAGCCCCAACTCTAACCCTAAATTTAGCCCCAACCCTAAACCTAATTTTAGCCCCAACTCCTCTAGCTGCCGGACGGCAGATGATGGCGGGCGCACTGCGCATGCGCCCGCCACTTTCTTACCAGATGAAGATGCCGGAGGTCAGGAAGGGACGCAGGAGGATCCAGGGACACCGGAGAATCCCCCTATTTCTCTGTCCTCTGATGTGCGATCAGAATAAACTGACCCTGATCATGTTCTTTCAGGTCTCGGCTAACCCCGGCAGCCGAGACCCCAAAGATCTTCCGGGTGCCGGCTGGCGGGCGCATGCGCAGCGCATTTTTTGGCCGGAACAAGATGGCGGCGCCCATCGTGAGCCACAAGGAGCACCGGGGGAGACAGGTGAGTATTGGGGGGCGATCGGGGACCCCATTTCTCTGTCCTCTGATGTGCGATCACATCGGAGGACAGAGAAATTAAATGGGAAATCGCGTTTTGTTTTTTTTGCGACCGCCGGTAAACGGTTAATTACTGGCGATCGCAACTCGGGGGTCGATAAAAAAACCCCGAATCATGTTCTCTGGGGTCTCGGCTACCCCCGGTAACCGAGACCCCAGAGAAAATCCGACTCTGGGGGGTGCTATTCACTTTTTCCACAGCGCCGTTAATTAACGGCGCTGTGCTTTCAGTACCCTTAACTGCCGCTGTTAAAAGGTGCATCGTCGGTCGTTAAGGGGTTAAACGCAGATGAGTATGAGCCCGGACACACAATCTATTGAAGGCAAATAGTGCAAAATCTTTAATTAAGCCCAATTGCAATTTTTTTTATTTCAATTAAAATTTGTGGGGACATCATAAACAATGGGGGGCCCTGAAAGAATGGAGGGCTCTTATACATTATAGGGATTACTGTTGGGCCCCTTATAAAGTGTGGAGTCCATTATTTAGTTTGGGGGCTAATGTAGAGCTCATTATACAGTGTAGGAGCTAAAGTTTGGTCCATGATGCAGTTTGGGGGCTAATGTGGGGTCCATTATACAGGTTGGGGGCTAATGTGGGGCACATTATACAGTGTAGTAGCTAATTCAGGGGCCATTATATAGAGTGAGAGCGAATGTTTGGCCCATTATACAGTGTAGGAGCTAATGTGGGGGCCAATATACAGTTTGGGAGCTAATGTGGGGCTCATGATACAGTTTGGGAGCTAATGTGGGGCCCATGATACAATTTGGGAGCTAATGTGGGGACCATTATACAGTGTGGGAGCTAATGTGGGTGCATTATACAGCTTGGAGGCTAATGTGGGGCTCATTATACAGTGTGGGTGCTAATACGGAGGTCATTACAGTTTGGGGGCTAATGTGGGGCCCATTATACAGTTTGGGTGCTAATGCGGGGACCATTATACAGTGTGGGAGCTAATGTGGGGGTTCATTATACAGTGTGGGTGCTAATATGGAGGTCATTATACAGTTTGGGGGCTAATGTGGGGCCCATTATACAGTATGGGAGCTAATCTTGGGTGGACATATTGCAGGAGCCATTACACAGTTTAGGGCTTATGTGTGGCTTATTATACAGTTTGGTGGCTAATGTAAGCCATTATACAGTTTGGGTGCTAATGCACAGGGCACTTTATACAGTTTGGGTCTAATGTGAAGGCCAATATACAGTTTGGGGCTAATGCAGTGGCCATTATACAGTTCGGTGGCTGATGCGGAAGCAATTACACAGTTTGAGGGCTAGTGTGGGGACTACTACTGTGGGGGTCATTATGCAGTGTGGGTTCTAGTGTGGAGGCCATTATACAGTGTAAGGGTTTCTGGGTCATTATACTGTGTTTTAGGGGCGCTGTGGGGACATCATACTGTGGATAACAGAGCTGTGGATTCACCACGCTCTGGATAGAGGAGCTGCACATTGTGGGAATCAGTGGGCATTATTAAATGTTAAGTGGGCACTTAAGAAGCATTATTGTTCAAGGGGCACGCAGAGTATTGTGGCCGTCAAAGCGGCAAGATCTGGACACTGTTTTCTAGCGCCCTTGCCCAGGGCATGAATATTTTCTAGGGGAGAATTTTACCATCTAGAGAGCACACAGGAGGCACTATTACTATGTAAGGGGCATTATTATATGGGGCTGTAAGAGGATCTGTTATGGTCCCAAGCAGCAGGTGCACTAATAGGGACACATATAGCAGCTGCTTCTCAGTATTGGGGTATCAACAGGATGATGCATTAGTGCAGGTTGGGAATAGATATGGACGGTGTTGGAAATGTGAGAAGTCAAATGTGTTTGGTGTAATCTCTGCAGATAAGTCCTGACTGGAGAAGTTGTCATGTTGGTCTGGTACAAATGGAAAAGACTTGAAAAATAAATGACTCAATCAGAAAGAACGTCAGCTGTAAGTCAAAGTATAACTGTACTATAATCACTTGTGTGTTCTGCAGGACTAGAACGTCAGCTGTAAGTCAAAGTATAACTGTACTATAATCACTTGTGTGTTCTGCAGGACTGGCATCTACCAGTATATGGTCACCATATGGCGGTAGTATCAGTTTGCCACCATAGTTCTAATCAGGGTTACCAGTTAGGGGCCCACTCAGATGTTTCGCCCACTGAACCAAACCCCTAGCTATTCCTCTCACAGGACCATTTACAACTTCCTATGTTAATACTCCACAAAGAACCACAGTCCGTAAATCCCATAAAATATACCTTTATTAAATATACAAAATTATAAAATTGAACAACGGATAAGATACATTGGGACAAATGGGGGCTAGTGAGAAAAACTGTACGGCAGTAAAATACAGGGCTACAGAGTACTCCCCACCATGTCAGCACAACATGTCACATAATATATACTCCAATGAGTGATGTAAACAAGTACACACAATAGAGCACTGATAGATAATACTGAGGCCAGGGACAGTATATTAACAATTTAGGTGCAAGTGCACATATGGCAAAGAGATTTCACTGCATGCCGGCCACATATCAGTATAGAATATAGAAAAGTGTATACCTGATGCTTGCTTATACCACATAATTATGTCACATAATATATACTCCAATGAGTGATGTAAACAAGTCCACACAGTAGGGCACTGATAGATAACACTAAGGCCAGGGACAGTATATTAACAATAAGGTGCAAGTGCACATATGGAAAAGAAATTTCACTGCATGCCGGCCACATATCAGCATAGAATATAGGAAGGTGTATACCTGATGCTTGCTGGCCGGTGAGGGACCTGAGCCGACCCCAACGCGCGTTTCGGAGCCCACACGCGGCTCCTTCCTCAGGGGGTGTACCTGATAGATGCCGCAACGTCTATATAAGTGTACAGGTACCGGAACTCACCCTAATTGTGAGGCATCCCGCCCGCCCATGCCGCCAGCCGGCGCACCGCTGCCATCCGGAACCGGAAACACGCGGGCCCCACGTGATCCGGCACCACATGACACGGACGCCGGCATAAGCAAAGCACAAGAGGGCGCATGCGCAGGAGTGAGCGGCAGGCGCCATTTAAAGTATGGGCGAGAAAAAGGGCAAATAACCTCTGCAGATAACCGCCTATTCACATAGTTCATCCGGTACCATAGACGAAAACGAAAGAGGGGGAGGGGACCAAACAAAGAGAGGAGGAAGGGAAGAAAAAGGAAAATAAAACAAAACCTATAAGGAAGGACTAATATAACACAAACATATGTGGTACAGCTGCCCCGTAAAACAACACCCACTATAAAGTCGGCACACAACAAAAATGCGTTATGCCCCCAGAGTAGATGCCAGCAAGTAGGGACAGCAGCAGCACAGCACCACATATACAAGTGAACATATACATACAGATAAATACAACAAAATAATGAAAAAAATGAAAAAAACATAGACATAACGAGCCGACCAAAGCATAATACAATAACAATAAAACATATATCCATATTACAACAAAACAAAATATAGCCGACACATAAATGCATATATATAAGAACACAACACCCACCATATACATATCATCAAAATACAAATATACAAAAAGCCTAATACTTCCCTAAGAGGAAGATATACCCTCACACACATAACAAATGGAGTATCTACCAACGATAAATATATAAATATATATATACAGTGGGGCAAAAAAGTATTTAGTCAGTCAGCAATAGTGCAAGTTCCACCACTTAAAAAGATGAGAGGCGTCTGTAATTTACATCATAGGTAGACCTCAACTATGGGAGACAAACTAAGAAAAAAAAATCCAGAAAATCACATTGTCTGTTTTTTTAACATTTTATTTGCATATTATGGTGGAAAATAAGTATTTGGTCAGAAACAAAATTTCATCTCAATATTTTGTAATATATCCTTTGTTGACAATGACAGAGGTCAAACGTTTTCTGTAAGTCTTCACAAGGTTGCCACACTCTGTTGTTCGTATGTTGGCCCATTCCTCCATGCAGATCTCCTCTAGAGCAGTGATGTTTTTGGCTTTTCGCTTGGCAACACGGACTTTCAACTCCCTCCAAAGGTTTTCTATAGGGTTGAGATCTGGAGACTGGCTAGGCCACTCCAGGACCTTGAAATGCTTCTTATGAAGCCACTCCTTCGTTGCTCTGGCGGTGTGCTTTGGATTATTGTCATGTTGAAAGACCCAGCCACGTTTCATCTTCAATGCCCTTGCTGATGGAAGGAGGTTTGCACTCAAAATCTCACGATACATGGCCCCATTCATTCTTTCATGTACCCGGATCAGTCGTCCTGGCCCCTTTCCAGAGAAACAGCCCCAAAGCATGATGTTTCCACCACCATGCTTTACAGTAAGTATGGTGTTTGATGGATGCAACTCCGTATTCTTTTTCCTCCAAACACGACAAGTTGTGTTTCTACCAAACAATTCCAGTTTGGTTTAATCAGACCATAGGACATTCTCCCCAAACTCCTCTGGATCATCCATATGCTCTCTAGCAAACTTCAGACGGGCCCGGACATGTACTGGCTTAAGCAGTGGGACACGTCTGGCACTGCAGGATCTGAGTCCATGGTGGCGTAGTGTGTTACTTATGGTAGGCCTTGTTACATTGGTCCCAGCTCTCTGCAGTTCATTCACTAGGTCCCCCCGCGTGGTTCTGGGATTTTTGCTCACCGTTCTTGTGATCATTCTGACCCCACGGGGTGGGATTTTGCGTGGAGCCCCAGATCGAGGGAAATTATCAGTGGTCTTGTATGTCTTCCATTTTCTAATTATTGCTCCCACTGTTGATTTCTTCACTCCAAGCTGGTTGGCTATTGCAGATTCAGTCTTCCCAGCCTGGTGCAGGGCTACAATTTTGTTTCTGGTGTCCTTTGACAGCTCTTTTGTCTTCACCATAGTGGAGTTTGGAGTCAGACTGTTTGAGGGTGTGCACAGGTGTCTTTTTATACTGATAACAAGTTTAAACAGGTGCCATTACTACAGATAATGAGTGGAGGAAAGAGGAGACTCTTAAAGAAGAAGTTACAGGTCTGTGAGAGCCAGAAATCTTGATTGTTTGTTTCTGACCAAATACTTATTTTCCACCATAATATGCAAAAAAAATGATAAAAAAACAGACAATGTGATTTTCTGGATTTTTTTTTCTCAGTTTGTCTCCCATAGTTGAGGTCTACCTTTGATGTAAATTACAGACGCCTCTCATCTTTTTAAGTGGTGGAACTTGCACTATTGCTGACTGACTAAATACTTTTTTGCCCCACTGTATATATATAATACATTGCAAGGCCCGAGCAGGAAACAAGACTTGACACGAATGCCAGGACCGTCAGTGCGATGTTCCTAAACTCCATGAAGATAGATAATCAACACATTGTAGCGTGCACCTACCTATAAAATAATAAAACAAAATTAAAACCATAATACATGCCAACAGATCATCTCACTATGATCACAGATATTCACAGGAATGGCGCAAATGAAATATTATCATTGAGTCCATGTGGGTGGATGGTCCGTAAGGTCCAAATCCACTTGGACTCTAACTGCGCAAGACGTTTGGACAAATTCCCTCCCCTAATATTAATCCGCAACAGATCAATGCCACGTACTCTCAGGAGCTTCTCATTGCACTGATGAGATTCCCAGAAATGGCGCGGTATGGTCTTGAGGGTGGATGCGTCCGCGCAGGAGGCAGCCGCTATAATATCTAAAACGTGTTCCCGAATACGTACCTTCAATTGCCGTGTGGTCAGACCAATATAGATCAGACCACACGGACATGTTGCATAATAAATCACGTATCGGGAAACACAGGTAATGCGTTGTCTGATGGTAAATTGTTTCGTGCCATCTGAGTTGGTAAAAGAGGTACACTTGTCAACATTCGGGCACGCGACACACCTGCCGCACGGAGCACATCCACCCCCAGACCGCGCCACATCCAGGAAAGTTGGCATACCTTGCCCCATATAGTGACTACGTGTCAATTGATCTCGAAGGTTTGTCGCACGTCTAAACGTAATGGAGGGATTGTTGGGAAGGAATTTAACCAAAATAGGATCAGCCTTCAGGATGGGCCAGGCATTCATAATTGCAGTACGAAGCCTCCCATGTTGAGGATTATACGAGGTAATAAACCTTGCCGCATTATTGTTAGTAGATTTTTTAGATGTTTTCCCGTATAACAGATTATTACGATCAGAGTATTTGGCACGATGGTATGCCCTCTTCACGCATCGACCACTATATCCCCTAGCTAAAAATCGTTGCTTCAACTCCTCCGCCCGAGCCTCAAAATCAGCATCATTGGAACAAATACGGCGAAGGCGGAGGAATTGTCCAACCGGAATAGCCTGCACCATATGGCGCGGATGACACGATGATGCATGAAGCAAGGTGTTTGTTGCCGTCTGTTTCCGGTAGATGTCAGTCTGAATTAGGCCGGCTCCATCCTTATAGATAGTAACATCTAAGAAGTCAATTTTCTCGGCATCCCACACCGGAGTCAGACGTATATTCTGATCGTTACTGTTAAGTGAGGATATAAATTGCGCAAGGTCGACGGCGGTGCCCTGCCAGACAAAGAAGATGTCGTCGATATAACGGGTCCAAAACAGGACTCAGTCAATCGACCCCTGTTTGTCTGACAGGAAGAGATCCCTCTCCCACAGCCCCAGGAACAGGAGTGAATTAAATAAAACTATGGATCAGGTAGTAAAGAGAATCCAGGATAACCAAGTATCTAAATACAATAGAGATTTAAAAGACTATCAGACGAAGAGGGTATATCTATGGAGAAATAACAACAACATACGCAGAGTACCCTCAAATACATCCATCTCCTCACTTAGTGGTCAGTCTGATGGGTCGGTTTCATCAGCTACCTCCTACGGGACAAGTGATACCCACAGATTACGCGATCATGCGTACCACCCATACAAAAGACGCCCCTGGAGCCAGTCTGGCGCGAATGGCAGGGATAACAAGGTGATAAACTTGAGTAGTCATGTGTTATCTGAGGTGGATGTGGCTGTTTTGGGCAGGGGTCTATCCTTCTCTCCCACACCGGGGTTTGACACCTTCACTGCGGTGAAGGATCTGCATATTTTTGCTAGATCGTTACTGTTTAAACGACATTTTTATAATGAAGAATTCCATCGTCTCTTCCCTACAGAAGAAGAGCAGGAGGCTGTAAGAACCCTGGAGGAGTTGGCACTCGAGCATGAGAATACGGGAGGTAAGGTTCCCCAATGTATTCGTCCACGCTCCACGAAATTCCCCCCCTTTGGGTCTTGTCCCAGCATTGATTTGTTCGTACGGGTGGTGACCAATGAGTTCCTAAATATTCCTAAGTATGGGGGAGGGGATAATCTAACTAAAGAAGAGAGGATTCGTCTTAGGTACCTTCAAAATCTCCCTGACGTGGTGCTGAAGCCGGCGGATAAAGGTGGCAATGTCGTTGTATGGCCTAAGGCTATGTATGAGAGGGAGGCGTTTCGCCAATTGAATAACACGGTATGTTATAAAAAGCTGACGTACAATCCCCTCTCTGCGTTTAGTGCCAAATTAGAATCCATCTTAAAAAAGGCATTGGACAACGACATTGTCACCAAGGATCTGGTTTCGGCACTCACGGTCAGGGAACCTACGATCCCTACTCTGTATCTTCTACCCAAGGTACATAAGGACATTAGGTCACCACCCGGCCGTCCTATCGTGTCTGGGAGGGGGAATTTCTTGGAGCAAGTCAATAAGTGGATTGATTACCATCTCCAACCTCTTGTTCAACTCCTCCCCTCCTCCTTAAAGATACAGGGGATTTGTTGCGCAAGGTCGACGGCCTGTGTTTGCTCCAATGATGCTGATTTTGAGGCTCGGGCGGAGGAGTTGAAGCAACGATTTTTATCTAGGGGATATAGTGGTCGATGCGTGAAGAGGGCATACCATCGTGCCAAATACTCTGATCGTAATAATCTGTTATACGGGAAAACATCTAAAAAATCTACTAACAATAATGCGGCAAGGTTTATTACCTCGTATAATCCTCAACATGGGAGGCTTCGTACTGCAATTATGAATGCCTGGCCCATCCTGAAGGCTGATCCTATTTTGGTTAAATTCCTTCCCAACAATCCCTCCATTACGTTTAGACGTGCGACAAACCTTCGAGATCAATTGACACGTAGTCACTATATGGGGCAAGGTATGCCAACTTTCCTGGATGTGGCGCGGTCTGGGGGTGGATGTGCTCCGTGCGGCAGGTGTGTCGCGTGCCCGAATGTTGACAAGTGTACCTCTTTTACCAACTCAGATGGCACGAAACAATTTACCATCAGACAACGCATTACCTGTGTTTCCCGATACGTGATTTATTATGCAACATGTCCGTGTGGTCTGATCTATATTGGTCTGACCACACGGCAATTGAAGGTACGTATTCGGGAACACGTTTTAGATATTATAGCGGCTGCCTCCTGCGCGGACGCATCCACCCTCAAGACCATACCGCGCCATTTCTGGGAATCTCATCAGTGCAATGAGAAGCTCCTGAGAGTACGTGGCATTGATCTGTTGCGGATTAATATTAGGGGAGGGAATTTGTCCAAACGTCTTGCGCAGTTAGAGTCCAAGTGGATTTGGACCTTACGGACCATCCACCCATATGGACTCAATGATAATATTTCATTTGCGCCATTCCTGTGAATATCTGTGATCATAGTGAGATGATCTGTTGGCATGTATTATGGTTTTAATTTTGTTTTATTATTTTATAGGTAGGTGCACGCTACAATGTGTTGATTATCTATCTTCATGGAGTTTAGGAACATCGCACTGACGGTCCTGGCATTCGTGTCAAGTCTTGTTTCCTGCTCGGGCCTTGCAATGTATTATATATATATATATATATTTATATATTTATCGTTGGTAGATACTCCATTTGTTATGTGTGTGAGGGTATATCTTCCTCTTAGGGAAGTATTAGGCTTTTTGTATATTTGTATTTTGATGATATGTATATGGTGGGTGTTGTGTTCTTATATATATGCATTTATGTGTCGGCTATATTTTGTTTTGTTGTAATATGGATATATGTTTTATTGTTATTGTATTATGCTTTGGTCGGCTCGTTATGTCTATGTTTTTTTCATTTTTTTCATTATTTTGTTGTATTTATCTGTATGTATATGTTCACTTGTATATGTGGTGCTGTGCTGCTGCTGTCCCTACTTGCTGGCATCTACTCTGGGGGCATAACGCATTTTTGTTGTGTGCCGACTTTATAGTGGGTGTTGTTTTACGGGGCAGCTGTACCACATATGTTTGTGTTATATTAGTCCTTCCTTATAGGTTTTGTTTTATTTTCCTTTTTCTTCCCTTCCTCCTCTCTTTGTTTGGTCCCCTCCCCCTCTTTCGTTTTCGTCTATGGTACCGGATGAACTATGTGAATAGGCGGTTATCTGCAGAGGTTATTTGCCCTTTTTCTCGCCCATACTTTAAATGGCGCCCGCCGCTCACTCCTGCGCATGCGCCCTCTTGTGCTTTGCTTATGCCGGCGTCCATGTCATGTGGTGCCGGATCACGTGGGGCCCGCGTGTTTCCGGTTCCGGATGGCAGCGGTGCGCCGGCTGGCGGCATGGGCGGGCGGGATGCCTCACAATTAGGGTGAGTTCCGGTACCTGTACACTTATATAGACGTTGCGGCATCTATCAGGTACACCCCCTGAGGAAGGAGCCGCGTGTGGGCTCCGAAACGCGCGTTGGGGTCGGCTCAGGTCCCTCACCGGCCAGCAAGCATCAGGTATACACCTTCCTATATTCTATGCTGATATGTGGCCGGCATGCAGTGAAATTTCTTTTCCATATGTGCACTTGCACCTTATTGTTAATATACTGTCCCTGGCCTTAGTGTTATCTATCAGTGCCCTACTGTGTGGACTTGTTTACATCACTCATTGGAGTATATATTATGTGACATAATTATGTGGTATAAGCAAGCATCAGGTATACACTTTTCTATATTCTATACTGATATGTGGCCGGCATGCAGTGAAATCTCTTTGCCATATGTGCACTTGCACCTAAATTGTTAATATACTGTCCCTGGCCTCAGTATTATCTATCAGTGCTCTATTGTGTGTACTTGTTTACATCACTCATTGGAGTATATATTATGTGACATGTTGTGCTGACATGGTGGGGAGTACTCTGTAGCCCTGTATTTTACTGCCGTACAGTTTTTCTCACTAGCCCCCATTTGTCCCAATGTATCTTATCCGTTGTTCAATTTTATAATTTTGTATATTTAATAAAGGTATATTTTATGGGATTTACGGACTGTGGTTCTTTGTGGAGTATTAGGATTTCTGTTTACAGTTGTCCCTTTAGTATAGTCCAAATATACACACATGATATATTTCTTACAATATTGGTACTTGTTTACTTATAATCTGTGTGTATTATGTGTGTCACAACTTTATTATAACTTCCTATGTTATAGAATTGCAATGTGTCCATAAAAATCGGATGGTATACTGTGGCGAGTTTCATCCGATTTAAGAGTCAAATCTAAGCAGACCGATTCTGTCAGTGAAAATTATCGGTCATCTGTGCTGTCTCATTGAATAATATGGGTCAGCGTGCTACCTGATAAAACATCGGATGGCACTCGTGCGCTTTATACGCTTCTGTGCGCGATCCCTAATGCTGAGCCCACTGTCAGTCAGTGCCGGGACCCAGTTACTCTCTATGTACAAAGTGGTGACTGAAACTGGTCCTGTGACTGAAAGAACGAGGTGTTAATAAAGTTCATTTCCTCTCATCAGTCCGGCTCTCAGTGTGGCGGCTGCATAATATCAGAACGCTATTAAACCCAGATTAACCCCATATTTGCAAGTTAATAGTGTTATTTTACATTACCGTTTCCCTTTAAGTAGAAAGCTTCTGGCCATAGATGCCATCTGATACTCATGCTGCTGGGAGGCGGCCACCATTATTCCACGTGATGTTTTCTGTCATTCGAAGTCTCCAGCAGCTTCATTAATGTTTTCTCTGCCTGCTCTAAACTGGCTCTCCATGTAAGCATGGAGGTCTCACAGAGACAGGAATTATTCGGAACTTGTTTACCCTGGGAACTAAGAAATGCCCTTTACGGCGATCACATCTGTCACACCTTCCAGGGAGGTACGTCTGTATGTGTATGTATGTAGCTGCATGTAACTGTATGGGGAAAGAAGAAATGATGGAGCGATGTAATAATGATATGTCCAAGCCTCTGTCCAGCGATATTACAGGAGTGGTCTAGCAGATCGAAACTGGAGCGCCCCCATGGGGCCGTGGGGTACTCGGTACCGGGTCCTTCGGTTCACAAGGGGGGATGTCACGGTGGCTGACCCGATCCGTGGCCCTGGGACGTCCGTGTAAAAGGGAAAGGTCTTTAAAGGGGAAATGTTTGTGACGCCACCTGTGGTATTCGGTCAGGGTGACTGACGCTGCTTTAAGGGGTCCGATGGGGTGATGTTATGGCAGCTAGATGGTATACCTTCCCACAGGTGAAGTGTATCCCCAGGGCTTCCCAGAGTGTAGATGGTGGATGGTGAGAGGCGCAGTGAAGAACGAGGACACAAGGTTGCAGTCTCTTTACCTTTACTGAAGACTTCAGCATCCACAGTCCAGAGCACCAGATCACAGGGCAGGCAGAGTCCGGCTGGTTTGGAGGCAAATCCAGAGTCCCCTTGTTCAGGTAGAAATCAGTAGCATTCCTCTAGCGCCGTGGTGTTGTAGTACCTTACTGCTAAGCTTCTCATAAGGTCCTCACAACCGTTGAAGATGTTACAGATGTAATGTCTCTCTCTCTGTCCCCCAGATGGATAGGACAAACCTGTATGACCGGTGGCTTGAGGCTTTTTACAGGGACTCTATCATGCCCCAGCCTCTCGTGGGTGCCACCTTGCCTCCTGGGTATAAGGCGGGCAGGTAAGGTGAAATTAGGACTGTTGCTTCCTTGGTGTACCGGCTACCGGGATCTTGCGCCTCAGAAGGAGGCAGCCTGTGCAGGGCAGAACTCCTCTGATATCCACTCCTTTGCTACGACTTCTTCACCCTCTCTATGGATCGCCCCCAGACACAGGGCCATGAGTTCTCGGTACCGGGCCTCTCTGATTCGGTTCTGAGGCTGTCACGGTGGCTAGACCCGGTCCATGACCCTGCTAAGGGGCGTCCAATAAAAGGTGATAGGAGTCTGTCTAGGTTTCGTGACGCCACCTGTGGTATTCGGTCAGGGTGACCGACGCTGCTGTGGGGTCCACTGGGGTGATGGAATGGCAGCTAGATGGTATACCTTCCCACAGGTGAAGTGTGTCCCCAGGGCTTCCCAGTAAGGTGGATGGTAATGATGTGAGGTGCAGGGAATAACGAGGACACAAGATTGCAGTCTCTTTACCTCTTTACTGAAGACTTCAGGATCCTCAATCCAGAGCACGATTAAAGTGCTTTCTGAGACCGGCCGGTCTGATGGGCACATCCAGAGTTCCCTTTGCAGGTGGAAATCAGTGCCTACCACTAGCGCCTGTGTGTTGTAGTGTTAACCTGCTGAGCATTCGGAATAGTCCTCACAACTTCTGTTCTCGTTCGTTTGTTCTTTCTAATTCTCTCTCTCTTGTTCCAGATGTTACTAGTTTCTCGTCCCCCAGGTATGTTATGGCTAGGACGCACCCGTATGACGGGAAGGCTCGGAGCTCTTCCGAAACCCTAGAGACGCCCCTCTCCACACGTTGTCCCCTATGTCTTCATAGGAAATTTAAGGTAGACAGCCAACCTATAATTAACTGTCCTGCGGAGGTCGAAGTAAGGCCTAGAGTCAGTTACTTCCGCGGTGTTCCGGCCACCAGCTACGCGCCTCAGTAGGATGTTGCCCCGGTCTCACGGCACGACTCCTATTGGCTCTCCTTTGTGCTTGATCTCGTTTCTCACTGTTCCACAATGTCCTTCCCTTCGTGTCTCTTTCTTAGGATACCGCCGCAAGGTAGTGCAGGCGCGGTTCTGTAACGTTCTGCTCTGTTTGCTAGGTACCCGCCAGGTTCCCACGCCCGACAGGGACCCCCCTGTGTCTTCTCCCTGCAACACCCCCTGTCACGGGATGTTGCCTGAATCCAACCCAGTCAGTTTCTCACTAACTTCCTATCCAACCCCTAGTTTTACCAGTGTGAGGAGTGGCCCAATAAATAAAGCCTTTTTCTCCCCCTAGTGGCCAGTGTGTGAAGTGTAATGTGTGCTGGTGATACCTGGTCAGTAGAATTCCTTCAGTGCCATCAGACGTACCATCACTCCCCTTAGCGGCAGAGTGTCATACTGCAACGACCAGATCTCTGGGGCGCTGCATCTACAATACAGTTCTCCTTCAGTGTCTCTTTCTGGAAGCTGCCGCACTCAGGGCATGCGCAGCTCCGTGTCCTTCTGTCTCGGCCTCTGACAGGATCCCACCTCTATCAGGGACCAACTACCTGAGCAAAGCTCAGCCAGCAACTGTCTAACTTCCTATCCAGGCAACCAGTTTTACCTAAGTGTGAGGAGTGCCCTAATAAATAGGAGCATAGCTCTCCCTGGTGGCCTGGAGTGCGAAATGTGTTGTATGTTTGTGATACCTGGATTCAGTTGTCTTTCATTGCCTCCAAACGTAACATCACTCCCCCCTAGAGGAAAATGACATTACTGCAACGACCAGGACCCTGGGGCGCTGCAATAATGTGCCCCTTATTTTTGATTTGGCACATAATGGCACTCACTAATTTACTAGATTTTACAATGGTGCCCTGAGTTTCAGCACCTTCTCGATATGTTAATTCTGTTCTGGGGGTCACAATTATTGCAAAACCAAATTAATAGCTTTAGGGTTTTTATTTTACTACTAAAAACAAAACTTTTTAAAAAAAAATAAAATAGAAATTGTTTAGTTCAGTGAGGCCTCTTTTTTTCGGGGCAAGCGGTGATTATTTTATTGTTCCTTTTTAATTTAGATGTGACTTTTTGGTGACTTATTTTATTAATTTTTTTTATGTCAAGTAGATCAAAAAATTTTATCATTTGTAACTCTTATATACAGGCTTGGGCTAGCCCACAGTAGAACAGGAGAATCCACAGGGGGCCCCTGTGCAAGATTGGGCCACTAGCCTCTTATATGAGCATTACTTGGCACAATATACTTGAGTCACTATGTACAGATGGATCACCCCCACGTAAGGGCAATGGGGTACTTGGTACCGGGTCCTTCAGTTCCCTCGGCAGGGATGTCACGGTGGCCCGGCCAGGACCGTGGCCCTATGAGGGGCGCCCAATAAAAGGGTAGAGTTTCTAGATAACGGTAGTGTTCGTGACGCCACCTGTGGTATTCGGTCAGGGTGACCAACGCTGCTTAAGGGTCCGCTGGGGTGATGGAATGGCAGCTAGATGGTGTACCGTCCCACAGGTGAAGTATATCCCCAGGGCTTCCCAGAAGTGTAGATGGTGATGGTGGGTGGTGCAAGGCGCGGTGAATAACGAGGACACAATGGGTGCAGTCTCTTTACCTTTACTGAAGGCTTCAGCATCCACAGTCCAGAGTGCCGGATGACAGGGTAGGCAGAGTCCGACCGGTCTGATGGCAATTCCAGAGTCCCCTTATCCAGGTGGAAATCAGTAGCCTTCCCCTTGCGCACAGTAACATAGTAGGTCCTTACTTGCATTAGCTACCATAAGGTCCTCACTCTTGTTACTTCTCTCTCTCTGTCCCCCAGATGGATAGGACATAACCTGTATGACGGTGGTGGCCTGAGGCTATTTTATAGGGACACTAGCGTCGCCCCTCCTCTGCGTTGCCACCTTGTCTGCTTAGGTTCTTAGGTCGGACAGCCAACTTGGAATTGACTGTCCTGCCGGTCTCTGAAGTAAAGCATAGAGTCTATTACTCCTCGGTGTTCCGGCCACCAGATCTGCGCTCAGTGGGAGGCAGCCTGCCTCTATCTGGTCTCCCACTGATGTTTTACTCCTGTTGCTACGACTTCTGTGCTCACTCACTACAGCACACTTCCTTTCTTGTCCTTTCTTAGGAGGCTGCCACATGGGTTGCAGGCGCAGCTCCGTGTCCTTCTTTCCCTTTCCTGGGCCAAGCCCAGTCTCTCCTCTCCTCTCCTCTCCTCCTGGCTCCAACTCCGACTTCTACCGACTGACTTCCTAACCAACCCCCAGTTTTACCCAAGTGTGAGGAGTGGCCTAATAGATAGAACCTTTTGCTCCCCCTGGTGGCCGGCGTGTGAAGTGTGTGTGTGGCTGTGATACCTGGCAGGGTGAACTCCTTTGGTGCCATCAGACGTAACATCGCTCCCCCTGGTGGAAGAACGACATTACTGCAAGGACCAGGACTCTGGGGCGCTGCACAGACAATGGCGGCATCTTATTCATTTACCAATCTACCCAGTTCATTGTTGTATAAATTTGTGATTGAGGATAACGTCACATTTGCATGTTGTTGAACAGTGGTGCCCTGACGTTGCCCTTGGCAATCACAGTGCGACATATGGCTTCTTCCATACAGTGAATCTCTACCCTTAATTATGTATTGTTTAGATCCAAATTAAATTCTTAAAGCACCACTTCAGCATTTTTTTCAGTTCTGGAGTAGTGCAAAGGTCCTTGACCGGAGTAGTATACTTACCCACCACCTTTTATATGCGCTTCTCCTGTCCCTCACCACCGTCTTCTGACAGCAACTCCTGACTGACCAGAAGTCAGAGGCAGCAGTCTCTAACTCTCAATGCAAGTCTAGGAGACCTAGAACAAGGCTCTTATAGACTTGTATTGAAAAATGACCTCCAGTTTGCTCCAGTATTTGCTGAAATGATTCTGCAGGTCACAAACTGCTGAACACCGGGGCAAAAGGTGAAGACAATGGCGGGCAAGAATAAGGCTAGTGGCAGGGATCTTAGATTAGAAGCACCACTTCAGTGCTGCAATAAATAAAAAAAATGCTGGAGTGGTGTCTAAATATATTTTACAATGATGATAGCTCTGTTTTATGCTTCAGAGCTCTATCGTATTACCAAATTTCACAAAGCTGCCACCTATACATTCCAGCCTTGCTAAAAGCTACAGTTTGCAGTGAACGATCTGACATCTTAGCAGAGAAGGGGACACTGATTTAATTAGCTTTTAATCACTTATATAGAGCACAATTAGTTTCCACAGCATTTTACAGACATCACATCACTGTCTCCATCGGGGCACACAATCTAAATTTCCTATCAGTATGTCTTTGGATTGTGGGAGAACCCAGAGGAAACCCACGGAAACAAGGGAAGAACATACAAACTCCTTGCAAGTCTTGTCATTGGTGGTTCAGCAAAAAAAGAAGAAAGCAGATGCACTCACCAGATGCAGTTGCAAAGCGTCCTTTATTTCAGTGCCAGCCGGCACATAATTCACGGCACGGGGGAGAGGGAAGTGGACAGGGAGAGTGTGACAGGTAAGATGACGGCCGTTTCGCGCTGCCTGAGAGCGCTTCTACGGGTCCATAGTCAGACGGGAAATGACGCCAGGCTAAGTAGGCAAACACATGCGAACTACACCTACCTCATTAACCCGCCAGACACCAGAGAAAGTGCACAGGTACATTAAAAACAATTATAATTAAAAACAGATGCATAGTACTGCCAAAGGGAAGAGAGACATATAATCTAGACTTCCAATCAATATGAAATGTTAACATATAATATCGTAATTTTATCACGAATGTCCACGATATGCATAACGGGGAGCAACATCAATACACCTCTTAGTGTTAATTACCCAAACAGCATGATAGAAACATATAGCTCCATTACATCAACAAGGGATCAGATGGAACAAAACAAAAAACGAAAAGGAGGAGACAAAACGAAAAAATATATATATATATATCCGAGCTACAGAAATACGGCCATATCAACTCTGTCATTAAGGCCGGCGGGGCCAGTCGCTCTTGTTCGCAAAAAAACAATTTCGCCTCCTGTCTTAGGAGAATCTTATGGAGATCGCCCCCCTGTGCAGGTAAAACTATTTTTTCAATGCCTGCAAAGGTTAAAACCTCCGGATTGCCATCATGGTTTTCTTTTATATGGTCAATTAGTCTAGGAACACCTTTGCCGGAGGTGACAGATTTAAAGTGCTCTCTGAACCGCACATATAATCTACGAATGGTTTTACCTATATAAAATCGTCCACAAGGACAGAAGACAACGTACACTACGAACTCTGTTTTGCAGGAGATGAATTGTCGGACCTGATGTGTTACCGGTCCAATATGCAGGGTCTGACCCAATACATAAAACCGACAGTACTGACACTGTCCGCACCGGTGATTACCTGCGGGAATCGCTCGCTCTAACCAATTGGATCTATCTTTTGTGACTCGATTACGTATGAGGACGTCCCTAATACGGACACCCCGCCAATTTGACACTAAAGGTCCTCCTGCCGTTCTACTCGTCAATTCTCTGTCCCTCTCTAAGACATGCCAGTGCCTGCGGAGAGTAGCTCTAATTTCCCTATCTAAGGGACCATATTGAAAGCAAAAAGAAAAACGCTGCGATACCGCACTCGAAGAATTTTTTACGGATCCTGAACTCGTTGCTTCAACTCGATCTAATGTCAAATTTAACAGGTCCTCCGGGTATCCTCTTTTGCGGAGCCTCTCACAAAGCTCCCCCGACTGTCGCCTAAAGACCTCTTGAGTATTATTTACCCGACGTGTCCTCAATAACTGGCTATACGGTAAGGATTTTTTTGTGTGGTGAGGGTGGAAGCTGTCAAAATGTAAGATGGAATTCACCGCAGTGGGCTTACGGAATATGGAAGTACATACCTTCCCTTCAATCACCTCCACCCACACGTCCAAAAATTCTAATGCCAGACCCCCAAATTGTCATTGGTGGGATTGGATCCAGTGTGGCGAGAAGTGAATTGGACAGGATGGGCAGAGATTGAGGTTAGAGATTACTACACGCTGTCCTCTCTCCACTGTTTATCCTCATGGTATACCTATCTTGATAATGCAATATCTTCCCATGCTACTCCCTCTACACAGGGCTGCCACCAGGAATTTCAGGGCCCCATACTGGCAAAAGTTTTGAGGCCCCCTTGAGACACTGCCCAGGCTCCACCCCAGCCCCACCTCCACCTCTCAAACCTTCCACAGTCCCACCACCCTCTATTGGAAAAACTCCACTTCTGCACCACATCTTCACCAATCACACATTAACAGTTCCCATCACCAGATCACATACATAGCAGCTTTTATTTTGGCCAAAATATTTTTTAGTCTGCCACCACGACAAGGTAGACTCTTTTGGCTGGGCGCTACTCTACTGTAAATTACTAGTGATGAGCGAGTGTACCCGTTGCTCGGGTTTTCCCGAGCACGCTCGGGTGGTCTCCGAGTATTTGTTATTGTTCAGAGATTTCATTTTCATTGCAGCAGCTGAATGATTTACAGCTATTAGCCAGGCTGAGTACATGTGGGGGTTGCCTGGTTGCTAGGGAATCCCCACATGTAATCAAGCTGTCTAGTAGCTGTAAATCATTCAGCTGAGACGATGAAAACTTATTGTCAGTATCTAGTCCTGTAATCTGTTCCTATTGCCCTTAGTTAACATGGATCTTGATGTTTCACGTCGGCCATCTTGCTTCCTGCCAAAGTTGTATATAAAGCCAGCACCTGCTCTGTTTCATTGCTTGTGTATTATGTTTTGGACCTTGTTCCTCTGCAGTCCCAAGCCTGGACTTACTATCCCTGTTGGTCCTTTCCTAACGGCGGAGTCCTCTGCCAACCTGCACGTCTGGATCCCTGCCTGCTGACCAAGTGATTGCTGGACACCTGACTTCAGAAACCTCTGACTGACCACACCTGCGGTGAAGTAAGAACTCCAGCCAGCTATTGTGTTCCTCTGCTCTGCAAGAAACTGTGTCTTGTGCACTCATTGCTCAGTGACTTTGCATGCTGTGTCGCAGAGTATCAGCTCTGCTATTACTGTTTATCAGATTGACTGAACATTTATCTGGACTTACATGCTATATTGCATTCGGATCACAAATACAAATCTGCTTGTTCAAACCAATGTGTCTGCAGTCTCTTTGACCTAGCCACTAGTGTCCAGTTGTATCCACTAGTATCATGACAGGAAACACAAGCCTGAAAAATGGATGCCGCTGGGTCAGAGACTTTAGAGGTGCGTGTTAAGAAGCTAAATAATATCACTGCCACTGTACACGCTGAAGTGCAGACATGAAAGAGCAGAATGGAAGGCCTAGAGGGGCAGACTAAATATGATATACAAGTGCTCAGTCAGAACCTTCAGGAATTGCGTGGTCGAGTTGCGGCTCTGGAGGCACAACCTCAGGCTTCTGCTCCTGCCATCCCCAAACTACTGCCATTTAGGTCTGGTGGCGACCGAGACAAATACCGTGGGTTTCTGAACCAGTGTCGTTTATATTTTGCTGCACATGTCACACAGTTTCCTACGGACCGATCCAAAGTATTGACTATTATCATGTTGCTGACTAACAAGGCTCTTGCAAATGTATAAGAAGAGAGGAACGCACTCACCGGGCAGGTAAAATCCAATCCTTTATTACAGCATGGACAAACTTAGCAGGGAGGGGAGTGGAGGATGACGGACAAGGCTCTTGCCTGGGCAAACCCTCTGATAGAATCGCAGGATGCATGTCTGAATGACTTCAATATGTTTATCACCGCCATGGGGCAGATGTTTGACGATCCGAACCATGGTTTTACAGTGGAGACGGCCCTGCTGAATTTGCGTCAAGGTAAACGCCCAGTGACTGAGTATGCTATGGACTTTAGAAAGTGGGCTCAGGATACCACCTGGAATAGGGCAGCAAAGTACTCAATATTTAAGAAGGGGTTGTCCAGTTCTATCAAGGACGAGCTTGCACGTGCGGAGGCTCCCACTGCTCTAGGAGATTTCATCAATCACTGTATTCGCCTAGACGCTCGCATCTCCGAACGAAAACTAGAAAGGTGGACTGAGATGAACCGCAGCAATAAATCGCTTCTTCCTTTTCTTCCTAAGGAGATTCCAGACTCAAGTCCTCAGGAGTCCGCACCCGAGCCGATGCAGGTAAATTCCCTACGAAGTCGAGTAAATGACGAACGGAAGGAATTTCGTTTCAAGGAGAATTTATGTTTTTACTGCGGGAAGTCAGGACATTTTATTATCAACTGCCCCAGTCGTTCTCGCAGGACAACCGCAGCCGTGGTAGAACGCGACTTCTCTGAATCATACTCCGTGACTTCCGAATCAGGGCCACCCGAAATTGCAGCAACTGTTCCGGATTATGACTTTTCAGATATGAACTCTGTTACATCCGAAACGGTATTACCCATTAATGCTGTTATTCTATCTTTTGCAGTTTCATACCCTGTCAATAAAAAAAAAAAGACTCACATTGTTCTCTCCCTATCAAGATCTGGATTGACTCCCGTTGGGTGAACAGTTCCGCCATGATAGACTCTGGGGCCAGCGGTAACTTCATGGACACTTCTTTTGCTAAGAAATCTGGAATCCGATCACAGAGAAGAGTATCTTCAATTCTGATGGAGACTGTGGATGGATCTCCTTTGACCTCGGGGCCAGTAGACCAGCAGACTGAATCACTGAAGGTCCTCATGGGAGATGATCACCAGGAGAAATTGCCCTTCCTTCTGATTTCCTCTCCACATTTCCCTATTATCTTGGGTTTACCCTGGTTGCAGGCTCAAAATTCCATCATTGACTGGGAGACAAAGATTGCGCTTCCCAGCTAAGGAGGTAACTTCTGGGAATTCGATTGATCCATCTCCGGGCGACCCATCATCGGACCTAAGTTTACCGACAGTTTATAAAGAATTTTCGGATGTGTGCGATAAAAAGAATGCAGACAAATTGCCACCACGCTGCTCTTATGACTGCCCAATCGAGCTTCTGCCTGCTGCTACCATTCCTTTTGGAAATATTTATTCATTGTCCGGTCCTGAGCTCAAGACTCTCAAGGAATATATTGATGAGAACCTGTCTAAGGGGTTCATACGCCCCTCGTCCTCTCCAGCCGGTGCACCCATCTTTTTCGTTAAAAAGAAGGATGAATCTCTCAGACCCTGTGTTGATTACCGGGATATTAACAAGGTGACCATCAAGAACCGCTACCCCCTGCCATTAATTCCGGAGCTTCTCGAGAGAGTTCGGCAGGCCAAGGTCTTTTCAAAATTGGACCTACGCGGGGCATACAATCTAGTCCATATAAGACCTGGAGACGAATGGAAAACAGCATTTAGGTCTCGATATGGACACTTTGAGTATTTAGTCATGCCATTTGGACTTTGCAATGCCCCAGCAACCTTCCAACACCTAGTAAATGATATTTTTAGAGACATTCTTGATCTTTTTGTCGTAATCTATTTGGATGACATTCTGATTTTTTTTTTCTAGCTCTATGGAGGAACATCAGCAACATGTCAATACTATCTTGCAGCGTTTGAGGGAACACCATCTGTACATCAAGCTGGGGAAGTGCGAATTTCACAAGTCGGAGATCCAATTCTTAGGTTATGTAATTTCTCCACAGGGTCTGAGTATGGATAACAGCAAGATCAAGGCGATTCAGGAGTGGCCAATCCCCAAGAACGTCAAGGAAGTCGAACGTTTCATCGGATTTGCTAACTTCTACAGACGTTCCATCAAGAACTTCTCTGACATCGTCTCACCCATCACTCGGTTGACACAGAAGAAGACAGCATTTATTTGGTCCCCTCAAGCCCAAGAAGCATTCTCTCGGCTCAAGACCAAGTTCATGTCAGCACCAGTACTGATCCACCCTGACCCAGAACTCGCCTTCATTATTGAAGTAGATGCCTCAAACTGTGCCGTCGGGGCTATACTGTCCCAAAGAACAGGTGAGAAGAATTTACTTCATCCTTGTGCTTTTCTTTCCAAGCGACTGTCTCCTGCCGAAAAGAACTATGATGTAGGAAATAAAGAATTACTGGCTATCATCGCCGCATTCAAGGAGTGGAGACATCTTCTGCAGGGAGCTTCACAGCCGATCGTTGTCCTCATGGATCACCGCAACCTTGAGTTCATCAGGTCAGCAAGATGCCTGACCCCACGGCAGGCCCGTTGGAGTCTTTTCCTTAACCAATTAAATTTTACAATCTTATAGACCAGGTTCTCGCAGTGGAAAAAGCAGATGCTCTATCCCGGATGTACTCTACTGACACTGTTCCAGATGCTCCACCTAAGACCATACTTTCTGATTGCAATTTTGTAGGTGTCATTCATAACCAAGATTTGTTGCAGGTCATCAAAGAAGCTTACAATTCTGATCTTTTCCTGTCTCAGCCATCTGATGAGGTAAGCCTTCTTTTTAGAAATGGAGTTTGGACCCGGGAACGGCGCCTCTACATTCCTGAAGCCGTGAGGTTAAGAGTGTTGAAAATGGTTCATGACTCTAAGGTTACAGGGCACAGAGGAATTCAGAAGACTAAAGAATTCTTATCTCACTTCTTCTGGTGGCCAAGTTTTTGGAAGAATGTTCAGAAGTATGTTTCATCTTGCAAGGTATGTGCCAAATTCAAGGTCTCACGTGCCTCCCCTACTGGTCTGTTACAGCCTTTGCCAGTGCCGTCTCGCCCATGGGGATCCATTTCTATGGACTTTATTGTAGAACTGCCCCTTTCCGAGGGAAAGAGTACAATTTTGGTGGTGGTCGATCGCTTGACCAAGGCGGCCCATTTCATCCCTTGTTCCGGTTTACCCTCTGCGAAGGACACTGCTGATCTAATTATCCAGAACATCTTTCGTCTGCACAGGGTTTCGGATGAAGTTGTTTCGGACCGTGGAGTTCAATTTACTTCAAAGTTTTGGCGAAACTTTTGTTCGGCATTAGGCATAGAAGTTAACTTATCTTCTGCTATCCACCCACAGTCCAACGGGCAGACAGAACGTACCAATCAAACACTGGAGCAATACCTTCGCTGCTACGTTTGCCATTTGCAAGATGATTGGGTAAGGCTACTCCCATTGGCTGAATTTTCAAATAACAACTCCCAGAGTGCCTCCACCAAACAGTCTCCATTCTACGCTAACCTGGGATATCACCCTAGCATTCTTCCCAGATTACCGGTAGATACATCTTTACCAGCAGTTGCCGACAGGATCTCTTCACTTCAACAGAACCTTGAACTTCTGAAAGAGACTTTGGGTTCCGCACAAGATAGGTACAAGAATGCAGCTGACAGATTTCGCAAACCAACACCAAAATTTAAGGTAGGAGATTTAGTCTGGTTATCTACAAAGAATTTAAAGATGAATATCCCTTCTCCTAAATTGGGACAGAAGTACATCGGTCCTTATAGGATCAGTGGTCTGGTAGGTGCTGTTGCATGTCGCTTAAAACTCCCAAGAACAATGAAGATACATCCTGTCTTTCATACTTCCCTACTAAAGGCTGTAGTACCAAATCCTTTTCCAGGACGTTCATCTCCTCCTCCCGATCCCATTCTTGTGGATGGTCAAGAGCACTTCATCGTTGAGAGGATTCTGGATTCAAGAATCTACAGAAATCGATTGCAGTATCTGATTAAATGGCAAAGCTATTCTTCAGAGGAGAATTCCTGGGAACCCGTGAACAATATTAATGCCTCCCGACTGATTGAGCAGTATCATCAAAGGTACCCTGGCAACCCTGGTTTTGGGTCGTCCAGAGGCCGTTCTTGAGGTGGGAGTAATGTCAGTATCTAGTCCTGGAATCTGTTTCTCTTGCCCTTAGACTTGCCTTTAGTTAACATGGATCTTGATGTTTCATGTCGGCCATCTTGCTTCCTGCCAAAGTTGTATATAAAGCCAGCACCTGCTCTGTTTCATTGCTTGTGTATTATGTTTTGGACCTTGTTCCTCTGCAGTCCCAAGCCTGGACTTACTATCCCTGTTGGTCCTTTCCTAACGGCGGAGCCCTCTGCCAACCTGCATGTCTGGATCCCTGCCTGCTGACCAAGTGATTGCTGGACACCTGACTTCAGAAACCTCTGACTGACCACACCTGCGGTGAAGTAAGAACTCCAGCCAGCTAGTGTGTTCCTCTGCTCTGCAAGAGACTGTGTCTTGTGCACTCATTGCTCAGTGACTTTGCATGCTGTGTCGCAGAGTATCAGCTCTGCTATTACTGTTTATCAGATTGACTGAACATTTATCTGGACTTACATGCTATATTGCATTCAGATCACAAATACAAATCTGCTTGTTCAAACCAATGTGTCTGCAGTTTCTGCAGGGACTAGCGGTGGACACCGCGTCTGACAGCACCACCATCCAGCTCGGTCTCCTCAGTACCGCTCCTATCTGACTCACACATAAGACGCTGCTTTTTTGTACCCTATGACCATACGGTCTATTCTATTATTCTACAGTACGTTACTGACGAAGGTCCATTCAAGGACCGAAACGTTTATTGGGTACTACTACGATTAAAATTGCACTAAAGCATCAGTTGAGTGCTGGGTTCTCTTTCTTTATAGTCTATGAAGGTGTGGGAACCTAACCTAGCACCATTCTTCTCCAGTAGTGCACACGGTTTTTGTATCTGCAGTTTCTTTGACCTAGCCACCAGTGTCCAGTTGTATCCACTAGTATCATGACACTTAATCTCCGAACACTAACAAATACTCGGAGACCACCTGAGCAACGAGTACACTCGCTCATCACTATAACTTACTAAACATTTGTTAAAATATCCAATACTCTTAATTTATATTTTTTATTTATTTTTAAAATGTCCCATAATATCACATACTAGTCATAAATACCACCACACCATGTCCAGATCACATATTACCAGCACAGTGACCGAGTAATATCACATACAAGGAACAAATACCGCCACATCATAGACGGAAGACATATTACCACCACAGTGACAAAACACTACAATCCTGATCATTAATAACAAAAAGCCACAATACTAATATCACCATAAGTGACCTTATACCCTTATACACAGGAAATCTTCACTTAGTATACAGTGTCAGTGTATAGGTAATACAGTGATCACCAGAGACTTTACGCATACGAGCTCTGTATATAGTGTCAGCGTACAGGTAATTAAGTGATCACCAATGACTTTATACACAGGAGCTCTGTATATAGCGTATAGTGTCAGTGTATAGACACAGTAACGTAGAAAAATTAAGAAACAGGTAAAATTAAGTACAGGTAATACAGTGAGCCCCAGTGACATTATGCACAGGAGCTCTGAATATAGTGTCAGTGTACAGGTAAGGCTACGTTCACACTAGCGTTGCGCCGCCCTGCGTCGGCGACGCAACGCGCGACGCACGGAAAAACGCGCGCAATTTGCGACGCGTGCGTCGTTTTTTGACGAAATCGGACGCAAGAAAAATGCAACTTGTAGCGTTTTCTTGCGTCCGACGCTAGCGTCTAAAACGACGCACGTGTCGGAAAACGCGTGCAAAAAGACGCACGCGTCCCCTATGTTAAACATAGGGGCGCGTCGCCGCTGCGTCGCCGACGCAACAGCGACGCGACGCTAATGTGAACGTAGCCTAATACAGTGGTCACCAGTGCCATTATACACAGGAGCTCTGAATATAGTAACAGTATACAGGTAACACACTGACTCACCAGTGACGTCTCTAGTTGAAGACCTTCATCTTCGCTTTTCATCTTCCTCCAGCACAGACCGCCATCACGTCTT